>NC_090926.1:497016126-497650042 GCF_040938575.1 Ambystoma mexicanum
ACTATTGTCTTTAACATCAATCCTGATGTTTGGATCACCCATAATCAGTACATAATCTGCTCTATTTAGCAATATTCACATCAGGTCTCTCCATTCTGTGATGGCAGAGGGGTTACTTCCAGGGAAGCAATGATGATCTGCTCACAGTTATTGGTATTAAGATGTATGTTTCAGGCTAGGTCATCGAACAAACTGTTGCTTCCACTTTCAACAATATGGCAATTAAGGCTACTTGGGTAGGCACATGCTACTCCCACACACTTGTTAGTGGGTGATTTGTACCAGGATATGTGATCTTATAGAGGCTATGATATACAAGAATGTGATCCATGTTCTATTATGGCCTATCATGCTATAATGTCTTCTTCCAGTATGCCCTTTTTTTAAAATATTTGCTGTATTCTTCATAGCTAAGCATGCATTGATAAGCAGAAGGCCTGTGTGTGGCCAAGAGTTGTCCATCTAAAATAATGCCCCTTTAATGTGTAGTGGGAGAGCTAACAAGCATAGGTGTCCTTTCAGTCTATGATGTCATCTTGTATTCATCTTGGTCCTTCTGATCAGATCTCTCTGGGGTTAACTGATGGTAGAATGCCAGGTATGTCAAGCCGATGATATGGATGGCTGGGTTTGATGAGACAAAACATGATTGTGAGCCAGAACAGGATGGATACTTTGGTTTGGAACATTACTAGTCCATTCTTAAATAGGCAAATATTATGGGTTATTGAGTGGGATGAAGGGTCATTCAAGCAGAGTATGATGTTCCCCCTGATGTTATTGTTTTACATGATAATAAACATATCTACGAGGTTCAGACTTTTGTAAAGTGGGAAAAAGGTATAGTTCTGATGTTTTTCTTTTTGTCTTCCTAATTTCATGCAAGTGTAGCAATCCGTAAATATATTGGGGCCTTCCTGGAGTGCCCACATGTTGAACTTTTTCCTACTGTTCTCAATTCATAGGTTAGTATGGTATCTGAATTCAACACAGCCGTAGCTCTAGGATGATGTGGTATGTTTTCCATGTTAGCCGTGAATGTAGCACACCCCATGTGTTGTTCACAGTAAACACTTTTGTTAGTTTGTCTCCTAAGCACAAGTCCAAACTGTGGGGGCAATGGAGTACCATTGCAGAGATGTAGATGGGACATCTGCCTTGAGTCTGAGTCCAGTGTTACGGACAAAAGGGCTTGACTTGGCCTAATGTTTTAGATCAATCGTTGATCTGAAGAAACACTTCGATTTTGTGAGTGTGGGGTCTAATTCAGTGAACCTTTTTTGAAAGCGAAAGACCAGGTAAAGAAGAAATATATTGAGGATAACAAAGCAGATAAATCCCAGCTGGTGCAGTAGTGGTTGTGGCACGGCAGATGGGAGGTAGAAATAACTTCAAGTGTGGTGCAGCACATAACTGATTGGAGCAGGTCTACATAAGTGGTATTATTCCAGTAAACATATAGGGCCAGTGTGACGAATCGGATTGCGCTCCGCAGCTTTACAAGGATGAGGAGGGGTAAAATGGCCCACTCAGCCCTCACGCTGCTAAAAACCAAAACCCAACAGATTCATGAAGGTAAAACAGGGACAATTAAGAGAAATACCTCCTTCGCCTTTTGTGGTATTGTGGGCTGAGGGAAGGGTATGCTCCAAAGAGGGGTGTGAAGGTGAACCAGTAGTGACTCAAACAACACAGTAACACAGTACAAAATAAGGGGCACACCCAATCAAGGTTCTATACAAACATATATACTTTAATTAAACTCACCATCTGCAGTAGAACAAATAGAAAATAATGTACAACTTCCCCCCCTCCCCCCGAACCTCCAAAGGAAGAACAGAGAAGATGTGACAGACTGCGGAAAGTAGCAGGGTGGTAGGTAAATTACTAGCCACAAAAATGATATGTCACTGTTGAAGTGGACCGATGGGCCGTTCAGGGTTTATAGTTCAATTCTTGGTCAGTTGACAGTGTCAGACCCGGTGTTGAACGTCAATGTCAGCTGGTAAAAGCTCAGTTCAGGCACGTTGGATCTTGTGGGCCCAAGCAGCAAGCTGCATTGAGTAGGGGTGAATGAGGTCTCTCTGTGTGATAGGATGGCAGCTCTCAATAGTGCAGGTCGGGGCAGTCCCAGCATCACTTTGGAGCTGGGCCCGGCTGGATCTGGCTTTAGCTGCTGGAAGTGGTCGATGAGTGATGCTCCATTGGTCCGAGTTGATGGGGGACAGCTGTCGAAGAGGTGACCTTGGAGGTGTCGATGTGCAGGTTGGTTAGGCTATCATTCAAGGGCTAGTTCGCTCAAGCCATGGTTGCAACCCCGGGTCAAAATCTGTGTGTGCTTCACCCATGGTTCAGACCATGTCCCGTCATTGAGCAGTCAATTGAGGCCTAGCAGGTGGCGTGCTTAGCTAGGGCATGATGCAATATTGAGCTGGTTCGAAGTTCAAGCAATATTTTGGATTGATGGATGAGTGCAAAAGCCCATGCTAGTGCCTTCCCTCTCATTTAAGGTGAGATGAACACGGAGCGACCAGTTTGGTGCAGTAGAACAGGGAGCTTCACCTGGTCTGACCCCCCAGCTTCTGTGAGGCCCAATCAAGGGGACTCGAGGACAAGATAGTTCCATTCAGGGACTGCTAGGAGATTCTGGTGTAGAGTGTTGGGTTCTTTTCCACAGTAAAGGTCTCTCCTGATGTGCCCTGGGAGTGGGTAGGGAATCTTCCTTCTGCCTTGGACGGCTCCTTCTCAGGGTTGGGGCTTTGGAAAGTATGTTTTTCCCAAAGGAAGTCCAGAGAGTTTTTACAGAGCGAATCTGCAGGTCTTTTGAGGATCTGGGAGCATCTGGAATCTAGAGAAAATCTGGCAAAGACGTGGAAGAGCCCTTCATTTAATAGCACAGGAGCACAGGGGATTTGTCTAAAACTAGCCTGTCTAAGTGGCCCAATCCCTGCTCCTGGATGGGGTGGACTTTGCCCCTCTGAAGTCACACCCAAAGTGCTTTGCTTCAGCTCAATTGAAGAGGACAGGAAAGGGAAAGGGGGACAGAGAGAAACAAAATTGTCATTCCATTGACCAGGGCCCTCCTGCCTATTCTTGTTCTTCCCCTTCTCTTCTTGCTAAGAACAAAGGCTCATCGAGATGCAGCACCCTGGCGTGAAGCTACTCCTTTTGAATGGGCATGCTTCTTTGATGCCTATGACCCAGACAGCTGCCTGCTGTGTGGCTGTCTCTGGAGAAGGTTGTTACCAGCCTGTACACAGAGATCAAAGAAGAGGTTTGATCTTCTGGGTTACGGATGTGCCCTTTGGCAGTATCAACTGTCTGACCAGAATACAGACTTTTCATGGCAGAGCTGACTCACATGAGCTGACACATGTGCCATATTAATTGGATGTTGGCAGCCATAATCAGTCATCCACTATGCCAAAACTCAGACATAGCTTTATTTTGGAGTTTACCCTGCTACCATTATGGGTTACTTATGATCATCTTAGTTTTGGTACAGTTGGGATATCTTAAATGCCGCCCCTGTGCTGCAGAGACTTCACTGCTGCGGCTGTCGTGTGGGCATCTTGTGACTTTTGAAACTGCTCTACACCATGAGCAGAGCAGGCACTGCAGATCAGGCTACTATGTTTCTGGCGTGGAGTGGACCAAAATGGGGGGTCTGGTTAGCAGATTACCCTTTTGGAGATGGAATTTGCCACATAATTTTATGGATCAACAAAAATAAAAAAAGCCAGGGATTTCCACTCTTAACAGATAGCAGTTCCTCACATCCAGATTCACAAAGAGTAGGGCAAATGAAAGGAGAGCAGCAAATGCGCTCCTTTTATTTGTGCTCATTGCTGGAATGCTCAGGTCACCTTATTCTCAAAGGCGGCCTGAATATTTCAGGAGGGGCTGGACAATAGCACAAAAATGCGCTGGCCAGACCCCTTCCTACTCCCGACACTAATGTATGACAGGCTCCCAGCACGCACATCGGCCGTCTCAGTGAAATGCCCAAGACAAAATAAAAGCATTTCCATCCCTGTTAGGGGGATGGAAATGCAAGTGTGACATCCACTGTTTAAATATCGGAAGTCACACTTAAAAAATAATCATCATAAGGTCAAAAAAAGACCCTGCATGGTTTGCGCCTCCCTCTCCGCCTGTTCCCAACAGGCACAAGGGGAAGATCCTCATTTCTGCACATTTAAAAGCACATCCCATTTGTGAATGCGGGGTGTGCTTTTAAATGAGCAGAAATGCCCCCGGATTTGAGCAAATGTGTGAAGGCAGGAAATGGGACATCTGAATGAGCTTACCAAAAACGCATCATCAAAGATGCGCTCATTCAGATGCCTTTTGAGAATCAAGCTACTCCTTTTTTTGGAGCAAGTGAGGAGATGCGCTAGTGCATTTTCTCACTTGCGCCCAAAAAAAGTAATGAGAATATGGCCCATGGTAATTAGTGCAGAGCAGAATGAAGGCTGGCTCTATATACACAGAGCCCTTCCCTCTCAGGTCAAAACAGGTACATATTTGGAGTTAATGCAATTTTATTTCTCAGATGTATTATAATAATGATTTTTCAATAAGTGTTCAATTCAACAAAATGTATGCATTGTATTCACCGTAAAAAACGTAGATGTTGCATTTGGGCTTTAGATATAGTTCACTTTTCATGTATATAAGAAATAAAATGATATTAACTCCAAATGAGTACCTGTTTTGAGCTGAGGGGGGGTGGGCAGGGCTCTATATATAAGAGTAGCTGGTCTATGGCTAGCCTATTCTCAAATAAAAATCCTAGTGTCTCATAAAAAAGTAGTGATTGACTGGCTTAGTATACCATGGCACCAGGGAAGTAGCATGCAGTATTAGTGTGGCACAGCATACAAGTAAGTCGAGCACAGCCCTATAGGTGATATCCTGGTAGAGGGGTATGCAATCTTTGCTCTGAAGATGTTTTCAGTTATAATTTCAATCACCCCTGGACAGCGTGGTTAATGGTGAGGGATCCACGGAGTTGTGGTCCAAAGCATTTGGAGAGCCAAAGGCTGAAGACCCCTCTCCTAGCATGTGAGGCACAGCAGGCATAGGTAGCACAGTCGTGGTTTTGGCACAGCACATTGGCGGTAGCAGGAACTGAAAGTGTGACACCGCACATGAGGTATTACAGCAGGGCCTCATAGGTGGTATCATTGCAGTAATCACATTGCAATCCATGTAGTGCAGAATGCAGGTGGGCTAGCCATAACATGGACATCTGAGAGGCAACAGAGATTGAAAGTGTAGTACAGTACACAGGGCATTAGAGCAGGCCTAGAGAGGTGGCATCATTGGAGATCAAAGCATTGTGACCGGAGCAGCGCAGAAAGCAGGATGCCAGGGACATTAGTATGTGCCTGCCTATCCCCAGGCAGTGGAGGCATGAGAGGCATGGTTGTGAGAGTCTGCTGGTGTGACTGCCTGGAAGTAAGGCCCAACATTCAGCTTTGAGAGAATGATGAGCATTGAAGCAACCTGCTCACACTCTATCATGTGTATTATAATGAGTATATTTCTATAATTAATGCGGTAAAAAACAACAGGTACTGATTGGTGGCGCAATGCCCCAGTGTTATGTAAATGGAGATGGCGAGTCTGCATACACCATCAGGCTGTGCAGCAATGTCATCGACTTTGTGGCAGCGTGATCATTCTTGTGGCTAGTTGTATTATTTTCTGGGAGGCCACCATGTATTCCATAGCCATTATCTTTACAATTGTAGTTCACTGTGTTGCCAATGGTGTTACAGTGAAGTGGGGCAGCATCAGAAAATGAGAGTTTCCATGGAAGGTGACAAAGATGCAAGAGAATGTGCCTCATTGCGAGTTTGGCGGTCCGGTAAAAAAGTGGCGGTGATACAGGATACCGCCATTTTTTCGGGACCGCCAAAGTACGAGTCTGGTGGAGGCCCCAAAAGGTGGGAAATTCACCTATGACAACAGTCACACAGCAAGTAAGGCATCGGAGAAACCCGTACCGCTGGCCACCGGCCGGGCACCTAAGATTTGGTGGGAACATCACCACCAGGGCAACACCACCATATCACAAGCCTTGCATATCTGGGAATACTGGCAATTAAATGGCAGTAACACAGGTAAACGCTAGGCGGCGAAACCCTGCCTGAAAGCAGGTGGTAAATGGCAGTAAATGCATGCAGGTTTGGTGAATGAGGCCACAAGTGCACCTAATGCATCCAGGTGCACCCAATGCAGCCTGGAGTAGGTGAAAAAAAGACACACCTTCAACACACACACTCCCAAACTCCACAATGCTGCCACTGGCTGTGGTCAGCATTGACCTGCAGCTTCTCTAAGCCACCATTGCATTACAGCTGCTGGAGGACCAACAGAGGGCCCAAGAGCGACTGGACAGGAGGATGAGGAACCAGAGAAGGAGGATGTGCCATGCAAGGCGTGTATCCATACCCTGTGTACGGGCCACGCCATGTACCCTTAGTCAAATGCAAATACTAACCTGTATCGTCTGGACAGGAAGAGAATAGCATATGTCCTGAGCATGATCGAGGGAGACATAGAAAGCAGGATTGGCTTCTGCACAGCCATACCACCGCTGGTAAAGCTAGTGTTTGTCCTGCATTTCCCCGCCATGGGCACCTTCCGGCATACTGTGAGTCAGCTGCACGGATTAGCGCAACCAACATTTTCCAAAGTACTGGTGCAGGTGCTGGACACACTGTTGCTGCTTGTGGAACAGCACATTGCACTCCCAACCACCCTGGCACAGGTGAATGCCACTAAGGCAAGATTCTATGCCATGGCAGGCATGCCCAATGTGGTGGCAGCACTGGACTGTACACATGTCGAGCTGATTGCATCACATGCCCAGGAGGAAATATACAGGAACCGGAAACAGCACCACTCACTGAACGTCCAGGTCACCTGTGATGCCGACCTCACAATCACCCACTGCTGTGCCTGGTTCCCAGGATCAACACTTGATGCCATTGTATTGCGTAACAGCAAACAATAAAGCATACATGGAGAGACACAGAGGACAACGTACCTGGGCATTGGGTGAGTAGGAATCACAGTACACATAGACAGGATTTTTTTGGGGGGTAGACACAATGACAATGAGTGGCGCTTGTAATTCCCCCCATCATTGGCTGTTGCCCTCCATCATGTGACCCTAAAGAAAGAGCAGCACTGAATGGCAGAACTGTGCTACCCATTCAGCATATATACACACAGGACCACATGTACCACAAGATATCCAGTTATAATATCGAGAAAAAAAAAGTGTAATGCAAAAATGTCGAAAAAAATAATGTCGAAAAGAAATTCAAATGTGTTTTTTTTTATTTGTATGTTGTTTTTGCATTTAGCTAGTAAAAATAAATGAGGAGTTGGGGGCGGAACCCCCCATTAAATTTAAAAAACACATTTGAAATGCAACAGTGAGAGAGAAATAAAGAGCATGATCCATCATCGTAGCCAGGCACGGGTGCATGGGTGAGCCAAGTACATGTCCATGGGAGCGACAAAGTTCCACGATGAGCTCAACATCAACATGTCACAACACATCCCTGTACCAATGGCACCTTACACATACAGCAGGGGCACCCATCACATGATGAAAAAGTGAATCAGGGGTAATCCATGGTGCTGCGTATCAGCATGGGATGCAGACCCATAGACACACACAGTGTGTGCACAATGACACATGCAAGATAGAGCACCAGAGCATGGCACAGCAGGCACATAAAATGGGGCACACACTGTGTCACTCACTGCAGTTAATATACATTTTACAGACGTGCACCAGATGGCAAGCAACAGGGTGACACCTTAGCAGGCAAAGACGTGGCATATTAGACAGATCGGTCCTGTATGCCCACAACCATGCCCCATACTCATGTGTGGTGTGCACATCATTGATGATGCGTGCCCCCCACCCCCATAGGTGGGTCCTCTCACTGGAATGGTCCCCTGCCCCTAACAGACAGCACCATTAAGTGATGTGTGGATGACCCAATAGCCATTTTACCTCCTCACAACTCACCCTCCCCTGTCAATCACCCCTCGGCTGCTGACACATGTGCTCTGTGGCCACATGGCACTCACAGGCCACCAGGCCCCTGTCTACTCTACACTGCCACCCTCCCACACCTTCACACCTATGCCCCAGCATGCACCATACACGGTGCATGTACACACCACTCTTGTGTGTCCACCCTAGCCTACCACCCAGCTAGTGTCCCCCACCGTGGTACACATCAGCAACCATTTCTGGACACACATGAGCGCTTGCACATTCCATCTGTCCTCCTCACCTGTGACATGCACGTCCCATTGCAACACTTTGAGATCCTAATGCCACAAGGCAAAGTGGGATCACATAAGGACATGAACCAAACCATGGTGTCAGTACTGTGCCCCTCCTGTCCATGTCCCATTTGTCGGTGGTAGGCAAGCGAACACCATCCTGTAGTATCATGTTGACTTGGTATAAACGTAGGCCCAACATGACATGCCTACCAGTAATGCACACCACTCATCCAATGACCCACATGCCTAAAGGTGTAACCTGATTTTGCATATGGGCACTGTACTTACCCTGACCATTGTCACAGTGTTTGAAAGGTACACTCATCCACTGTATCCACTGGCATGCCCCATTTCTGTCCCCCTTGCAGGTGACTCTGGATATATACTGCTCCAATGGCTGATGACCCCCTTGAGGAATCCACAAACACCACAGGAGTTGGCGTACAATCGTGCACACATTCGGACCAGGGTGGCAATTGAGTGCACATTTGGCGTGTGGAAGGAACGCCTCCGCTGTCTACATTGTACTGGTGGGCCCTCATGTTCAAGCCAGATAAGATGGTCGAGATCGTGTTGGCATGCACCATGTTGCACACCATCTGCATTTGGCGCAACATACCTCTGTCCCCAGATGTGGACATGTCCCCTCTGAGGATGATGAAGGTGTGCATGCGGATGGCACACATGTGGATACTGTGCATGCAGAGGCCAGGCAGGGTCGCATCACCCGCCAGGAGCTTATTGAGAATTTGTTTTGATGCTGCCTGCCATTTACCTGGGCAATGCTCATTTCACTGTTTATCTCTCACAATAAATGCATGCACACAAAGATTGATGTCCATTCAAGTGTGAATTTTCTTTTTATGTTTTGGAGGGCCATTCTGGATATGCATGCATTGTACATCCCATCCCAACACCCACCCCAAAAACACTCTACCCACTCAAAATCCCCCCAAAACACCCTACCCATTCAAAATCCCCCAAAAAAACCCTACCCACTCAAAATCACCCCAAAACACCCAACCCACTCAAAATCACCCAAAAAACCCTAGCCACTCAAAATCACCCTAACACCCCTGTCCACTCAAAATCACCCAAAGAACCCTACCCACTGAAAATCATCCCAAAATACCCTACCCACTAAAAATCACCCTTAAACCGCTACCCACACTAGGTACACAACGGTATGCATCAGCGTGACCGCCATGTACATGCATTACTTCCGGGCACATTTGGACTTGGGGTCTGAGTCCTGGAGCCATGTGCTGAGTAGTCGGATTGATCTTCGCCTTGGTGTGCTTTTTAGTGAGTCCTCAGTGGGCGTGTTGGTGGATGAGGGCTCAGAACCATGGGCACGGATGTACTGCAATGTCAACTGCATGGCCTGTGATAGGGACTCTGCTGCGGCAGATGAGGCATCTGTATGCTCGCGCACCCTCTGCCCAAGTGTCCCCATGGCAGATGTTGCCAGTCCGAGTGCGCATGCCATGCAGCGGGTGCTTTTCTCTGTTTGGTATTGCGGATTTCACACATCCCTGTGAGTTGCTCACCAGCCACTGTGTGTATTTCTACCTGCTGGCATTCAATCTGATCCAGCGATGCCCTTATTGCATGGAGATTACCATCTGGCAGTGGTGGTGTGCTGTGTGGGCTAAGGGGTGTGGCCGGACTAAATCCAGATGTGGTGTCTCCCTCATATTGTTCATACGAGTCCATGGCCACTTCCTGTTCCCCGTTTGAGTCTAACTCCTCGGAAATATCCACATGCAACATCTTTCTGGGGCCATGTGGCGGGGGCTGGTGTTTGCATGGGCACTGTCCTGCGTCACGTGTGTACACTCGCTGCCTGTGGTGTGAAGGTTGCATAGGTGGGGCTTGGGCAGGCACTACCACAGGTGGTGGTGGTCGTGGTGGCTGGGCTGGCACTGTCACAGGTGGTGGTGGTGGCTGGGCTGGCACAGCCTGGATGGTGGTGGTGGCTGGGCTGGCACTGCCACAGGTGGTGATGGTGGTGGCTGTGCTGGTGTTGCCCCACTGCCATGCTGCATGCTGCGTCCGGCAGTGTGTCTGGATATGTGCAATGGGCATGCCTGTGTGTCTATCTATTGGGGTGGTACAGCCATCGAAGGGTGAATAGTGTGTTCCATGCCATGGGTCAGGTCAGTTGGCTTGCCCATTGTTCGGCACTCTGATGGTGGATGCATGCAAAAGGGGTGGCACACATGTACATGCACTTATACTTACTGCCTTCCCCCTTGTCTCCCTGCACCGGCCTCGGCGCCTCCGAGTGCAGGATGCTACTCAGGAACTCCTACCATGGCATGAGTCGTAGGGGCTCAATGGTACCTCCACATGTTGCTGCACACTCCCTCCTGTGCTTTGCAATTGCTGAGCGCACCTTGGCCTTGAGGTCATCCCACCTCTTGCGGCAATCCTTTCTCGTCTGTGGGACGGTTCCGACAGCTGTGGTGTTAGCCACCACCTCACCCCATATGGGGCTCTTGCTCTGGCAGCTTGTCCTGCGATGCCATGCTCCAAACAGCTCCTCGGCATACTGCAGCACAGTCTCCACCAAGGCTGTCAGTTCAGCGTCTCCAAACTTTCCATTGGCGTAGGACCTTGTCTGGGTCCAGTGTTGGCGACATTCTTTGGGCGGAAGCAGTAGGGACGCCATTTCTTGTCCGCAAATGTCAGATGTTTTCTCTATTCATCCGTTGATACCGGCAATCCGGTATTAACGCTTCCGGCATGGGTTTGTGCATGCGCCCGTGTACTTGTAGCACAGCGGGATTCTGCTGCATGCGCAGCCAGAAACGCTAATACCGGAATTCTGGTATTAACGGATTTTCAACAGGTAACTCAGAATGAGGCCAAATATTTTGAGTAACATTATTACACTGGAGGCTGAACGATATCTCTAGATTACTGATGTTCACTTTTTATATGAACCACCTGATTGCTTGTAGATGCTGCTGTAGTGATGTTAAGATTGAAAAAGAGTGATGGTGGGACTAGCACTGATGTTACCATAAAGACCATCACTGGCATTTCCATCACTGAGATGGAGTGAGCAAAGGAGGGCTGGTTTAGGATGGCAGTCAGACCGAAGTCCAAAGGCTTTTACATTTATTCTGATCATCTTTAACCTTAAAAAAACATATGCTGTAGGTGCATGATTGACATTTTGAACCAACGTTTTTGATGATTGGGGCGAGGTGCCACAAGAAAGTTTATAAACAGAAGATAATTTAGGCCTATTTCTGTACTTTATGCACACCCACCCCCGAAAGGTTAAAACTCATTGTCTGAGGCTTCAAAGGCACATTCAGTGGATCTCTACCCCATCCTCCAAGGCTTTGAAGGCACAAACAGTAGACCTCTAGCACATCCTACGATGCTTTAAGGGGGTCAAACAGTACATCTCTCGCCCATTCGTTTTCAAGCCCATCCTTTGAGTCTTTGAAGGCACATAAAGTAGATTTCAAGCCAATCTTCTGATGCTTTGAGAGGTCATACATTAGATCTCTAGCTCATTAGATCACTTGCCCACCCTCTAAGGCTTTAAAGGCACATACAGTAGATATCTAACCCATTCTCCAATGCTTTGAATGGGTTTGGGTGTGTTTGACCGAAATGGTTTTGATCGCAGCAAACTGACCGAAAATGATTTGTTTGTGTCCCAATTTAAACACACATTAATGAATTAATTAATTCACTTTTTGTCCCCCGCCTCCAATTTGAAGGAAGTGTCGGGGGGAAATTCTGCCGGGGTCGGCCGGGCCGTCCGCAGACCTCCGGGCAGGGAGGCCCCAACTCCTCCCGTATATCCCAAAAGAGATAGAGTATAAGACACACGCAAGAAGCAAGGTGACTCTGCTGTTTATTAGACAAACGGCAGGGATGGGTCAAGGAGCGTACGCGTCCGTCCTGACACACACACAATCGTGGGGCTCGCAGGCCCTTTTTACCATAGTATGACGCGCTACTTGCGTCACTTGGAAAGTTTAGCAAAAAACCTATCTCCACTCTGGATTGGTTACTCGAGTGGTAGGGTTAGTATAGCGCACATATAGAGAACGGTGTTAGTGGTTGAGGGTTAGTCAGGTGGTATACCTGGGCTGTCCCTTCAATTTGATACATGAAAATTGTTACATGAAGACCTCAGAGGATTGGTCAATGTTAATGGCGTCAGTGATAAGAGCCCCATGTTCTAATTGGTCCGCTCGCGAGCCTCCCAGTCTGGGACTATCGCTGTTCCCAGCTCGCGGTGCACCTGTAATTTGCAACAATGTTTTAATATGGGTAGGTGTAAACAACGTGAGGATTTATTCATATGTTGGGAGGTCGACTACTCCCACTGCTGCAGATGTCCAATGAGTCTTTTAATTGTATCTGCCTGTGTCTTGAAACGTGGGATTCAGGCGTCTCCTTCCTCCTGGGCTTGGCATCTTGTCAGGTTTGG
Source organism: Ambystoma mexicanum (assembly GCF_040938575.1). Taxonomy (NCBI): domain Eukaryota; kingdom Metazoa; phylum Chordata; class Amphibia; order Caudata; family Ambystomatidae; genus Ambystoma; species Ambystoma mexicanum. The sequence goes on from NC_090926.1 coordinate 497,028,914, forward strand.
CTCTGTCACGTGAGGTGGGACCGTGTTTGAGGCAAAATTCAACATAATTAATATTGTTTTTCCTACTGTGTGCCTGGTTTATCTTGCAGGTGCGACCTTGGCGTTGGCTTGCAGCATGCGAGATTGCAACATCGTGCCCTTGGCGGTGTGCTTTCGCCGGGCTCATTCTGCAGGGTCAGCAACCCAGTTCTTGCTCATTCAATGTTCATGGAAGCTTTTGCTTGCGGCCTACTTGGGCCTGGTGCATAGGTGGAACCGTTTGATGCAGAGCGCTTTAGGTTACGATATCATATTGCTCTATCCTCAGTATCGTGTCTCCGTTATATTCTTCATTATGGTACATGGTTCTTAGAAGAAGCGTGAGCAAGCCTTTTTAGATAAGTTCATGATGCGTCTTGCGTTTCTGCATTTTGAGAGCCTATGTGGAAAATAATAAAGATGCACGTTCATGAGTATGTCTGTCGCCTACGTCACAGCACTGAGTATATTCTTCGTGTGGATTGGTGTGGGAGTGTCCGGTGTGTATATTTGCACAGGTGTGCTGACCGTTGGCTAGGTCGTCATGGCATCTCTAACGACGTGTAGGTTTAGTCGAGTTGATCCGTGCCGCAGGTGTCGGCATGGACAGGGCGGGCTGCTGGGCAGGTAGATGGGCACATCCGTATGTTCCTGTACCAGGGTATTTGGTCGTCTAGTAGATAGGCAAACTCCTCTCGTGGCGGGTGTCTAGGCCGTGATCCTCTAGGCCAAGCGCGAGAGGGGAAGGGCAGGAGCCTGGTCTTCCATTCTCCCACTTCAGTCCCCCCTCTGGTCGACTTGTCGACCACAAACATATCCTTTTCTTTATCTCCTCTTGCTCTCCATATTTTAGTTATTCCTCCCAAATGTCCATAGTGGTTAACATGGTCTTCAAATGACCAATACATATATTCACAGGTTCCTCCAGGAGTGCAGTATACCCATTTCCCTATGTAGCTCCTTGGGTTTCTTGGGTTTTCGAGCTTCACAGATGGTGGGTCCAGGTGGTTGGTGATGATCTGGTTGCGCAACTTCTCTCTCTCTTTTATGATTGTGCCTGTGTGTTGGCCGTCATCTGTTGGCATCAAGAGGTGTATACCAACCATTTCGATCATCTCGTCTGTGGTGCGTGCCTTCCGGGCTTTCCAAAATCTTATTATGATCAGTGTAGCTCCAGCCAAAATAGTACATCCAACTATAATCTTCAGTCCATCTGACAGCCAAGATGGCATCCATGACCATAATATTGAAAACCAGCTCTCATCCTTTTTCACACCTTTACTTTCATCCATCATTTTTGAGTGCATCTGGGCCAATTGTGATACAGCTTCCGTGAGTGTACCATTGTCAGCATCGTTAGCAGGAATGAATGTGGAGCATGATTGTCCTATCTTTGCGCAAACTCCTCCTTCCATTGCTGTGAGGAGGTCCAGTATATATCTGTTCTGTAGTGCAACCATTCTTACTGCTCGCAATTCCTCTTTTATTGCGTTGAATCCATTTACTGTAGAGTTAATTGTCATCATTAGTTCCCACCTAGTTATCTGGAGCCATTTTGCGTTTGCGTAAGCCTGCAGTCCAGGGTGTATTATTGAGGAGAAGAACATAGCTGCTCTGCTGAATAGTCTGTGTTCCGGCGGAATTGAGGTCAGTGCTGTTTCCGACCTTCCCCACAGGTAATTTCCTGTCAGAGGTTCTCCTTGTCTTTTCCTTCTGTTGAGGACAGTGTTGTTGCCGTTGCGTCTGTTCTCTGGCCCTTTCCGAGGCTGTGCAGATCTCTTCTTCCTTTTGTTCCCTTCATCCATCTTGGGGAAATTCGCCATATTCACATGCTTCTGGGGTACCACTAGTGATGGTACATTAACGTGTACTATAGTGCATACACCATTCCACAAAGGGGGCAGTGTGTGATACGCCTTGTCTCCACAGGCCCAGTAATGGTCCATTACTACTGCTGTTCCTGCTCCCCCCTCAGGTAACTCCATCACGCTTTCACAGTTGGTATTGTATCCTACATCCACCTCTCCTTTATGTTGGTAGCATACCTTAGGTGCAGTTAGCGGCAGTATTGTTATTGGGTCCTCATCCTTCTCCATCCACGTGAGCATGGGTACGTACTTGATCCAAGTCATCCAACAGCTATGGGTATGTCCATCAATAGTTGAAATATTTTCTTTTGTTACCATGTTGCTGCCAACCACTCCTATGTCCCATTTGTTGTCCATGTACACCTTCCCTGTTATTATCATCAGTGGTCTTTCCCAACATCCGTTTTTACCAGGGACTTCAGTGGCGTACCAATCACATGGTAGGTACTGCAGTGTTACTTTCTTTGTTTCTCCTTTTTCAGGACCACTTGTTATGTATTTGAATCCTTTAGCATGTAAACTGCTCTTGTGGTAACTCAAATAAGTCTTGAGGAAGTTGTTTTCATATGGATATGTATCTCGTGTTTTCCACACCAGATGCACCACTGTCCCTTGAAATCTTCCTTTCGTCTGGAACAGTGCCAGGTATATTATACATCGTGCTATTTTTCCATCTATCTCCGTGGCAACAAATGTTCGAGAAGCGCTCATGGCGTATGGGATCAATGAGCAAACGTAGCAGCTGTCTTCTGTTGTCTGCTTACCTATGTGGGTCATGTGTTGATACCATATGTTGTTTGAGATGTGTGCTGAATCTTGTACGTAGTTGTCAATGCCTTTATTATCTGAGTATGTGCTGCGTTTAACTCTATTTTCCTTGTGTGGGATTTTACTAGTACCACCTGACATAACACCTGTTGCAGCTGGGGGTGGGGGTGTATTAGGTTTGGGTACAGCAATAATATTGATAGCATAGCTGTACTGCCATACAGAGGCAGCCAAGAACCCGGTGATCATTAAAATCCCTATCAATTTAATTACAAATGCTAATTTCACCGGCATTTTGTTCTTACCTTGCTGCAGTCCGGCAGCTTATTCTTGCGACGTTACAGTTGCCCGCCTGAAAATTCTTAATATGCTTGTTATTGGTGTTAGTTGTCGTTTTTATTTTTTTTAAGCTCTCCCTATCAGGTAGTCATTCAGTGCCCAGGCGAAGAGCTGTTCCCACGCCAATCTAAGCGATCTATCTCTTAGGGCAGGCAAGTATGGTTGGAGGTGGGGCATTGAATGTTCTATGGCCAAGAGGAATGCCGTGTAGTAGACACGTACCCTCCTTCTTTTCAGGTACGTTGGCCTTTTTACTTCATATACAAATTGGTGTGACAATTCTTCCAGGTGATTATCGTCTGAGGGTACCATCTACTCCTGGGCAGTGAGTTTGTTAGTTATCTACTTTCTTAACAGTACAATAATACGCTGTACCTGCATGTGCGAATGAAAAGAAAGAGAACATTCAGGTGTTTACATGTGTATATGTGCAAAACAATGTCCTTCAGTTCAGTTGTTACTACAGTGGGTAGGGGGTCAATGGGCAGAGGGTTTGGGGCTCAACTGGCGGAAGTCTCTTTACCCTTTGATTGTGTAACCATGGGGTGAGCGGTATGGGGATCACCCCTTTCTTTTCTAATAGTTGTCTCTGGGGAATCTGGGGGGTGGCAGGGTATGGGGACACTTAGGCCGTTAGTTGTGGTAGAAGTCCCTTCCTCCGTTGGTGACGCTGTTGTTGTTCTTCCAGTGGCCATGTCGGTGGCGCTGGGGCGGGTCTGAAGTTTGTAGATCTTTACGTCGTGTAGGTGGTTCCAGGCACGTTTGTCCTGTAGCTTTACTGCTCTCGTTGATACCTCCTCTACCAGATGGGGGCCAGTGAATCGTGGACTGTTCCACTTACTGTTGAAATTGCGAAGTAGTACGTGGTCACCTTTAGCAACTTTGCACAGTCTTTCCTTTTCCAATTCTTTATCCACGTCTTCTTGTTGATCGCTGTTAGACCCGCCCCGCGTGCGCTCAAGCTGTTGAGACACAAACACTACACTAGTAATCAAAGAAGACACATATTGGTACATTTCATCACCAAGGACACTCGCAGTACTCTCGTGGTCGGTAAATGCTCTTAATGTTGGCGTTAGGGGAAGGCGCATTTGACGTCCGGTAACCACCTCGTGAGGGGTGAGGTGGTGGTCGGAACCTGGTCTATTCCTTAGCTCAAATAGGGCTAATGGAAGGCAATACAACCAACTCTTCTTTGTTGTTTGCTGTATTTTTGCAATTGCCTCCTTTAATAGGCCATTCAGGCGTTCACATACACCGTTGGCCTGTGGGTGGTATGCACATGCAAATTTATGCTTGATGTTCAGCAAGGATGTGATGTGCTGGAACATTTCGTTTGCGAAATGTGGGCCATTGTCTGACCTCAGTACCTCGCACACTCCCCACCTGGGGAAGACCTCCCTCACTAGGAATTTAGCTGCTCTAAATGCATCTGGGTGTGAACAGGGCCCTGCTTCAATCCACCTCGAGAATGGGCATACTACTACAATCATATACCTATTTCCTTGACATACGTTGATCATATCAACATAGTCAATATGGAGATGCCGGAAAGGTCCCTCTGGCCGGGTTATAGTACCTCTTATCACCTTCAGAGTGTGGCCGGCCGTAAACTGTTGACATGTGAGACAATTGCTGATAAAATTTGACACATGAGAATTTAACTCGGGGCAGAACCAGTCTTCCCTAATTCGTGCTGCAATTACTTCCTTGCCTGTGTGGGCTGGGTAATGAAGTTGGCTCAGGGCGGTGTTCAATAGTGCCAGTGGTATTACAATCTTTCCAGTGTCACCCTGGCGCCATAGTGCGTCGGTTGGTGACATTGTGCATCCTCTTTTTACCCATATTTCTTTTTCGGCCATTGGTGCAGCCGCTTGTAGCTCCATAATCTGTGTGGCTGGGAGATGGGTGTACCCTTCTCTTATCAACATCTCCTTAGCCATTCCCCTCCCTCTCCCTCTCTGTGACTCTGGGGGGTTCCATATCTCACCAAAGTATGCAGCATACTTCACATGTGCGTCTGCTGCTGCATTCCCTTTTGAGATGTGGTCTTCACCATTGGTGTGTGCGGTGCATTTGACCAAAGCTAATTCTTGGGGGTCATTTATTGCTTCAATTAGTTCAGCCAATAGGAGGGCATGTTGCACTGGAGTGCCATCAGCTCTCCTAAACCCTCTTCTTCTCCATTTCGACAGCCCTGAGTGGACAGTGGATGTAACATATGCGCTGTCGGAATATATGGTCACTCGTTTGTCAAAGCTTTCCTTCAACGCCAAGATCAGTGCAACTAATTCCGCTGCTTGAGCGGAATAATGCTGTGGTAGTTGTACACATCTCATTGCCACACACACCGGTCCCTCCATCATTTTTACCACTGCTGCCCCAGTCCTCCTTATACCATCCCTTTGGTCGATAGTTGATGACCCATCAATGAACAGGAGCTCACCTCCCTCTAGTGCGTTTTCTTCAACCTTTCTAGTACATGAGTACATTTCAGTTATTTGCGTACAGTCGTGGGCATAATCTCCCTCCTCAATTACTTCTGCATGGAACCTTGCAGGGTTGACCGTGCTACATCTAACAAGTGATAGTTCAGCTCTGGATAAAATGATCTCATAACCTGATGCTATTTGCGTGGTTAGGGTGGACTTAGGTTTATTCAATATCGCAAATAGTGCATGTTCCACAAACAGTGTAGTTGGGCACCCCATGGTGATTGCTGATGCTTTCTCTACCGCAAAAGCAGCTGCGGTGAGACCTTGTTCGCAAGGGAAGTGACCTAACATCACAGGATCTAAGTGGCCGCTGTAAAATGCTACTGGTTTGTAGCCCATGCTTGTTTTTTGAGCCAACACTACTTTCATTACTGCTGAGTCGCAATGTGAAAATATAAAAAATTGTCACTCATAGTCTGGGGATGCCAGTACCGGAGCAGTTGATATCGCATCTTTCAATTCATCAAAAGCCTCTTTCATTTCCATTGTCCACCCCAACTTTTTCTCCCCTTTATTAGCTTCCTTTAACGCCTCAAGCAGGGGTCCTATGTATGAACTGTAATCAAATACCCATGCTCTACAGTAATTGCACAGACCCAGGAACTGCTGCAGTTCCCTCACTGTTTGTGGCACTGGTGTGTTTGAAATGGCCTGTGCTCTTTGTGGTGCAATCTTTCTTCCATGTTGGGATATGAGCTGACCAATGTAAAGTACCTGTTCTTGACAGTACTGTAACTTTTCCATGTCTACCTTGTAACCTTTCTCAGCCAATATTGTCAACATCTTCAATGAGTCCTCTCTGCATGTTCTTTCGTTTGTACTGCAAATTATTATGTCGTCGACATACTGCAACACTGTGCTTTCCACTTCAATGTTACCCAAATCCATCTGTATTACTCTGTTGAAAATTGAGGGTGATTCGCAATACCCTTGTGGCAATCTAGTGTGTTTCCACTTTGTGTTTCTGTAAGTGAAGCTTGTCAGATCTTGTGAGTCTGGGTCGATCACTGTAAATCGTGATGCTTCTGCTGGAATGCCACACAATATTGTGGCCAGGTTTGCGGCTATGGGGTATTCTGCTTCTACTATATTGTTCAAGGGCCTGAGATCCTGTATGAAGTGCCAAGACCCCCCTTTAGCCTTGCGCACTGGGTATACAGCCGTGTTACATGGTGATTCTGAGGGGGCCAATATGCCATTATTTATAAGGGCCATTATGGTTTCATATATGCCCTCATCTGCCTCTTTTGATAGTGGGTACTGTTTCACTCTGGGGAGTATTGCACCTTTTTTCAATTTTATCCTTACTCCCCCTATACCTTTTATGCACCCCACGTCATAGGGGCTAGTAGTCCACAATGATGTGGGTACCTTTGTCATATCCTCCTTAAAGAAGGGAACTGGGGTGGATGTGGGTGCCTCAAGTGCCATTGCAATTTTCTGTGCTACTTGTTTGTACGCCACTCTTAGCCATATTTCCACACTTATGATAAACACCATTTCACCTTCCTCCTTTTCTTCTGAGAACAGCTCCTCATCTGACACCTGGGTGAGTCTACATCCTTCTGCTAGTGCTATCACTGCCCTCCATGCTCTTCCTTCTCTGTCTTGGGCATGTACAGCAATGTAATCAGCTGTTGCTATAATGCTCTCAATGTCCACTGGAACCACCTTTCCTTCTGGTTCATTGACTGGTGTTTCTGGTCTGAACAAATAGGCTGCTGGCCTCCTCCAGATCTTTCCCTCTATTCCTGGCATCCATGCAAACGCCATGTCTGTCACGTACTGGAAGAGTTCGCCATCTACTGGCTCCGCCCTAATCGCTGTCTGTCCGCAGTATGCTTGCATAATCTGTCCTGCTGTGAGCATGTTAATCCCTGGAGTAGAGCAAATTATGCCGTCCTCAGTAAAGGAGATCGTCATATTCAACCTGTTCATTATGTCTCTCCCCAGTATATTTACTGGTGAGGCACTATAATATAAAAGTGGAACTGACATGTCATAATCTCCTATAGATAAGGGAATGTTATCAGTAAAAGGAACCAACCCTCTAGCCCCAGAAAATCCTTGGGTGTTCATGGCTTCACCTGACATCTTAAATTTCCCCTCCCTTATGCAAGACCGGGTTGCCCCGGTGTCAACAAGGAATGATAACTTTTTGTCACCTATCGTTACCTCTATGCGTGGTTCCTCCGCACTGATAGGTGTTACTGACAGGATGGGACACACCAAGGCCGTCTGTGGGCTGTCCTATTGAGGGTACAACGATTGACCATTTCCTGCGTAAGGGTTGTGTCCCAGGACCGTCACCCTACCCAGTTGTGTTTGTTGTACTTGGGGTTGTTGTGTTATCGCTACCTGCTGTTGTGGCAGTGAATGTGTCTGTGGCTGTTGTTGTGTTATTAGTTGTTGCTGTTCATTTCCCTGTTGCAATGTCTGCTGTTGCTGTATGCCCTGCTGTTCCTGTGTGGGCCTTGGTTGTCCCTGTTCACTCCATGATGGTGTTCCTGGTCTTACTCTACACATGCGTGACATGTGCCCTAATAATCCACAACTCCAACACACCGGTGGTTCCCTACTCTGCCATGGAAAGCTCCCTGTGTTGTCCTGGTATACTGGTTGCCCTGTGGGGTAGGAATTTCTAAGTCCTCCCACCTGTTGTTGTGTGTTATATCCGTATCCTCTCCCTCTCATAATTCCTCCTCTTCCCCTGTTGTAATTATAATACCCAGCTCCTGGCATTGAGTATCCTCCTCCCATGTTGGTCGTGTATGGTTGGAGTGGCGGCACCTGTTGTGTTATAGTCTGTGAGGGTGGTATTTGGGAGGGATCTTGTGCAGCCACTACTTGTGTGGGCCTTTGGGTCATTGTTGTAGGCGTAGTTATTAGTGCCCCTTCCATTGTGTATTTAGTAAGTTTTTTCTGTACTAGTTTGGCCTCTTCCGTTTTCCTGTCCTCTTCCTTTTGTTTCATTTTTCCTTGCCATGTCCTGCAATGATGCACTATTGTCAGTTGTATTTCTGGCCATGCTTTTGCTTCCATTCCCACTACTTTCTTCAGTTGTTTCTGAACTCCTTCTGGGAGCCCTTGTACTAGTATATGATAAAATATTGCTGGTGTTTTGTCCCATTGTTCTCTAGTTTCCATGCGCCACTTCTCTTGGATTTCCTGGATATAATCAACAGGATCTTCGTTCTCACGCATCTTGCGTGAGGTAATTGCTCCTATGTCTGATGTGTCTGGGTACTGTACCCTCAGTGCCTGCCACAGTGCATGTCTGCAGTTTGCGAATGCTGCCCCATCGTGCGATGTGTTTACTATTGTTACCCCAGGGAATCCCGGTCTCTTCCAAATGTCATCCGCTGCATCCCCTAATATCGATATTAGAAGGCCCTTTACATCTCCCACTGCCAGTTTCTGTCCTGCGGTGTGTTTTTCCATTTCATATATCCACTTACCCGCACCTCCACTTAATGATGGGAGCCTGCACTTTATATTTTCTGTGTCTGTATGCTTCGAAGGGACATACTGTGGTCTAACCCCTCCCCTCTCCAGAAGTGGCATTAAGTTATGTCTCGTTTTACCCTTTGTGTTCCATAAAATCGAGTCCTCACACCCTTCCTCTTCTTCCCTCTCTTCTACATCGTCAATTTCGTCCGCATTTCCCCTGCTCGTAACTCTTTCTTCTCAATCTTTTCCCCTTCTTCCATCATTTCCTGTATTTAATGTGGGCATGTGTATTCGTCCTTCCTGCCTGCGTCTAGGGAGGTCTCTAAGCCGACATGCATAGGGTGTCAGTTCGTCTGTGAAGGGCGCAAGTTTTATTGTACGTAATGAGCGTGAGGTGGTTGTGCATGTAGGGTGGGACGGGAGAGGGCGTGATGGGGACGGTGCGGCCTCATGTGTCTGTCTTTCCGCTATTCCTTGCTCTTCCTCCTCACTTCTCTCTAGTTCATCCTTTCTCCTACGGATCCATGGTGAGTCTGTGTTGGTCCGGGTGATGTATAGTTTATCTAGGCTTTCCCTTTCACTGTTTCTTCCTTCCTTCTCCACTCCTTCTTCTTCCTCACTACAAAAGTCAGTCATAAACGGCACCCCTCACTCTGTCTTTTTCCCCTTGATTGTTACTGTTTTTAAGTCTATTAGGTCCAGTTTTCCCTTTTCTCCTTTATCAACCGCTCCCCTTTGCGCTGATGTTGTTGCTACTTCTGTGTCTCTATATACATCCCCCCATACTTCACTCTCCCTTCTCCTATCTTCTCTTTCTCCTTCATTTCTCTCCTCCATGTCCCTACCATTTTCCTCCCTTTTCCTTTTTAATTCCTCCATTACTTCACTACTCACCTTTTCCAATATCCTTTCATCCTCTTTCTTCCTTTCCCATCTCACCCTCTCCCTTTCTAATATACTCTCTATCACCCTCCCTTCTTTGTATTTCTTAGTCGTTTCTGATAGTAATCTCCTCTTCCACATTGCCATTTCTCTTTCTTTCTCTTCTTCTTCCCTTTTCTTTTCTCGCAGCACTGCTCTTGATACCCTTTCTGCTGCTGCTTTTACCCTTTCAGCTTCTCTCCTTTGCTCCTCAGTTCGTTCCCTTATTTTTTCCAATTCGTTCTTACCTTCTTTCCTTTTCCTCGCTCTCTCTCTTTCCTCCCTCTCGAGCTGTTTGATCAGTTCATTCTGCTCATCCCTTAACTCTGCTAGTCGTTCCTCCAAAATCTCTTCCTTTTGTCGTAACAGCGCTTCCCCTCTCATTCCACTCTCCCTGGTATCATCCTCGTCTGTTTTCCTTATTACCTCCTTCTCTTCTCCTGTTAATGAACCTCGTAATTTTAATAGTATCTGTGCAGCTACCCACTCATCATTTCCTATTTCCACAGTTTGTTCTTCTCCAGTCCTCCCCTCCCCTGCTGGCATCTTCCTATGAGCCACATATGGTGGAGGGCTGTATGCCGGGTTCGAGTACCCCTCAGCCGCCCTTAACTGACCTCTTTCTATTTCTCCTAATTCTCTTAAAGGGTACAACCCCCGTCCCTCTGTTTTCACTCCCTTTGCTAGGGGTATATCGTTCCTCGGTTCCTTTTTTATTTCATTTGATTTATTATTCTTTTCTCCTCCCTCTTGTCCGTTCCCCGTGTTCTTTGGGTCTTCACTCCCCTTTTTCCCATCCTCTCCTTCCTCCTTAATCTCTTTTTCTTCCGGTATTTCCCCCACAGTGAACATTCCATTTGGTCCTGGTCGGGACCCTTGGAACATCCTCCATAAGTTAAACACCTCCACGTGGTTTGCCAACTTCTTCCCTTTGTATGTATTATGCAGATGGTTTAATAGTGAATGTTGGGCATATGGATCGAAGCTACCATTAGGCGGCCATAGTGTTATCATTTTGTTGTCCGTCCCCTGTGTCCATTCTATACTATACTTAATCAGTTTCTCCCTATGGGGTGACAGTGTGGTACATATGTGTTGTAGTGGGGTAGTGAGGGTGTTCCCCCACCCTCCCGATCCTGTCCCGTGTGACATAGTAGCGCTCCACTTGTTACCCTTCCCCTATTTGGTAGCGGTTATCTCACTAGCAGTTTACAATATACAGCCTTATATCGTTACCTGGCCCCGTAAGTTTGGGGACTTGCGATAGTCCGCTAAGGAAAATTATTAAAAATATAGACCCTCATTACAACTGAGGTGCTAAGTGCACCAACATTACCACCATGGTGTAAACTACGTTTACACCATGGTGGATGGCGGATTTACCGCCCCATTACAAGGTGAGTGGGGTGGTAAATCCTCATTTCCCATTTTCCCTTCCCCATTCCCATTTTTGCCCCATAGGGCATAATGGGAGTGGGGAAGGCGCTAATTACGGCACCGTAAATTACGGTGCCGTAATTAGCACCAAGGTGCCTTAGCACCATGGAACTTAACGCCTGCAAAAAGCAGGCGTTAAGGTGGGAATCAGGCGTTAAGGGTTAACGGTGGCGTTAACCCTTAACGCCTGAGTTGTAATGAGGGCCATAGTATTTACATTTGTATATTTTCTTCTTTCTTTCTTCCTTTACACAACACCCTTACGGCCCCCTGCGGCCGAGGCGCACGTAGCCCCCTGCGGCTGCGTACCCCTTATGACGTTCTTATACAGTCGTCCTATTTTCACTTGCTCCTCCTCCTTCTTCTACACTTGCCGTGGCCGGCGTTCTCCGTGCGCCGCCACGTCCCCCGTTTCGCCTTTCCTTGATCAATTCATTACCGTTTATCTCTGTTTCCACTCCCTTACCACAGTTCTCTTCCCCACCACCCTCAGAAGGAAAGATGCCTTGTGCTCGGGATATCCTATGAAAGCCCTATTGGTGACGTCACCGATCTCTTCGAGCTACTGGTAAGTTCTTCATATATTCTTTAAGTTCAAAATACACTTGCAATCTACCCCCGTTAACCTCACAGCTGTCTTCCTGTCACTCCTGGAACAAGGTAATCAATAATATAATCGGACTGCGCACACTGCGTCGCCTCGCGTGTGATACGCCCCTCGACAGGAGGGCTTAACCAGCCAATTATCTTCCGTATTGGGCAACTGACTAGCTAACGCCTACAGGGAAACGTCATCTACCTATCGAGTTTCTTGCTCGAACAATAGGGATCCTCATCTACTCATTGATCAATAAATGCCAAATCGTAGGAAACCACACACACACACACACTTACACGTAGTCGCGACCTAGGCCAATCAGTGTCTACGAGCGGCCGCACGTGATGTTTTCGTGCTCCGCCCCCCTCTCTCGCGTAACGTAACCGACTGCTCTCGCACTCGTTCGGCTACCATTAATTTCATTGCCAACACTAAATTGTCAAAACCTTCGCCGCGCACCTGTGCAACACCTCCCACCTCCCGTATTTAATTCCTCCCCCCTCCCTCACAATTTCACATTGCTTGTTGTGCGTGGCATGCTCACCAAGTTCTCTTGATGCGGGGCCGCTCGACTGCGTGCACCCCTCCAAGCGGCTCGCCACCTCCCCTCGTCTGGACCACGTCTGGACACTCGCCAACCGCGGGCAGGATACTTCTCAACCGGCTCCCGAAGGCCAATATCCAGATTGCGCTGTCCGGTCTTCTCGCAGTTCCGCGATGGTCCTGTAGTCCTCAGAAGGGGGCAACGGCAGAGGGGGCCGCGCCGCCGGGCCTCCTCGCAATGGTAGTACCGGGAAAAAAGTAAAAATAAAAAAGCAGATCTTAAACAGATCTCAGCAGTGCCTCCAACTTGTCGGGGGGGAAATTCTGCCGGGGTCGGCCGGGCCGTCCGCAGACCTCCGGGCAGGGAGGCCCCAACTCCTCCCATATATCCCAAAAGAGATAGAGTATGAGACACACGCAAGAAGCAAGGTGACTCTACTGTTTATTAGACAAACGGCAGGGATGGGTCAAGGAGCGTACGCGTCCGTTTTGACACACACACAATCGTGGGGCTCGCAGGCCCTTTTTACCTTAGTATGACGCGCTACTTGCGTCACTTGGAAAGTTTAGCAAAAAACCTATCTCCACTCTGGATTGGTTACTCGAGTGGTAGGGTTAGTATAGCGCACATATAGAGAACGGTGTTAGTGGTTGAGGGTTAGTCAGGTGGTATACCTGGGCTGTCCCTTCAATTTGATACATGAAAATTGTTACATGAAGACCTCTGAGGATTGGTCAATGTTAATGGCGTCAGTGATAAGAGCCCCATGTTCTAATTGGTCTGCTCGCGAGCCTCCCAGTCTGGGACTATAGCTGTTCCCAGCTCGCGGTGCACCTGTAATTTGCAACAATGTTTTAATATGGGTAGGTGTAAACAATGTGAAGATTTATTCATATGTTGGGAGGTCGACTACTCCCACTGCTGCAGATGTCCAATGAGTCTTTTAATTGTATCTGCCTGTGTCTTGAAACGTGCGATTCAGGCGTCTCCTTCCTCCTGGGCTTGGCATCTTGTCAGGTTTGGCTCTGTCACGTGAGGTGGGACCGTGTTTGAGGCAAAATTCAACTTAATTAATATTGTTTTTCCTACTGTGTGCCTGGTTTATCTTGCAGGTGCGACCTTGGCGTTGGCTTGCAGCGTGCGAGATTGCAACATCGTGCCCTTGGCGGTGTGCTTTCGCCGGGCTCATTCTGCAGGGTCAGCAACCCAGTTCTTGCTCATTCAATGTTCATGGAAGCTTTTGCTTGCGGCCTACTTGGGCCTGGTGCATAGGTGGAACCGTTTGATGCAGAGCGCTTTAGGTTACGATATCATATTGCTCTATCCTCAGTATCGTGTCTCCGTTATATTCTTCATTATGGTACATGGTTCTTAGAAGAAGCGTGAGCAAGCCTTTTTAGATAAGTTCATGATGCGTCTTGCGTTTCTGCATTTTGAGAGCCTATGTGGAAAATAATAAAGATGCACGTTCATGAGTATGTCTGTCGCCTACGTCATAGCACTGAGTATATTCTTCGTGTGGATTGGTGTGGGAGTGTCCGGTGTGTATATTTGCACAGGTGTGCTGACCGTTGGCTAGGTCGTCATGGCATCTCTAACGACATGTAGGTTTAGTCGAGTTGATCCGTGCCGCAGGTGTCGGCATGGACAGGGCGGGCTGCTGGGCAGGTAGATGGGCACATCCGTATGTTCCTGTACCAGGGTATTTGGTCATCTGGTAGATAGGCAAACTCCTCTCGTGGCGGGTGTCTAGGCCGTGATCCTCTAGGCCAAGCGCGAGAGGGGAAGGGCGGGAGCCTGGTCTTCCATTCTCCCACTTCAGAAGTAGGGGACACCCCCTCACCGCCACAATTGTAAAATATCAAACATTGGGAGCGGGGGGCACCCCCACAACCACTGCTCTCCATGGCTGGTATTTTGCAATATATGTGACCAAAAGGCCAAATCAGCCATGTAAAATTCGATCAAATTGGTCTTTAGGTCAATTAGTTTAGGTCCAATAGACTAATAGCCGCTCCCATGGCACAGTGAGTAGAGCGCTTGCTTTGACATCTTTGCAGAGCCTGCTGCCACAGGTTCGAATCCCGGCAGGGCCAAACTCATCCATCCAAGATCAATAAATAAGCACCACACAACATTGGGTAATAATAAGCAGCGCTCAGATACCTGATGGTTCATAGCTATAAATGCTAAATTATTATTATTATTATTAATACCTTTGAATGCACGTGTATTAGATTTCTAGCCCATCTTCTGATGCTTTGAGGGGTCATACAGTGGACATACAGTCACTTGCCCATCCTCGGAGGCTTTGAAGGCACATACACTAGATCTCTAACTCTTCTACTGTCAATACATCCGATTAGATTTGAGATCGCACCAAGGTTTTGGGGATAGCCGAGCGACGGAATACATATAGCGCACATATGCATACAGTCTTTGAGATGTCTGACTATATCAAGGCCGGGCCAAAGTACTCGGCGTGAGATTGCTGCTTGTATTACACTCCCCAAGAGTACATCTACTTCTCCATCTGGTAGCATGCGAATAATGTGTATTCAATTCAACGATTAAAAATCCGAGGCTAGAAACAGCATATTTATAAACAATTGACAAGCTGGGGCTTCTTTTATGAGTCACTGACATGCCGGGTGGCATATTATAGTGACATTTTCGAAAATAAAATGTTTTCAAAATGCAAGTAAAAGGCGAGTGCAACTCATTCTTTACAGTGCAATAACACAGGCCTTAATTATTCAGCGAGTACAGTGTTTGAAGTCCAAGCCAGCACAGATGTTTCCTGAAAGCGCAGGCTGTCTTTCTTTCTTCTTCTGCAGGGTAAGGAGACGTATTTGTGTAGTGCACTCATATCATGCTATTCCATTTGCGCCTACAATCAGAGACGGTTCAGAAACATGCTGCTTAAATCTTCTGCATGTGTAGGCCTCCTCGGCACACACCCTTCTGGGCCACATTTCGGCGCAATTGTACTAACTTCCACACATGTGCTCACCGCGCTGTACCAATATCATGATATAGCAAAGCGAATCCCATCGGACTCCATGATTCCTCTTGCACCCAGTGGTAGAAGTGCACCATAAAGGTTGGGGGACGCAGTAGACAGTAAGGGAGCGATATGCAACATCTTTCTCAAGAGTTGCAGCCACGCCAGTTGACAGCCAATGGAGTTGAAACAGATTTCAGGGTAGCTGTATAGCTGTAACTGCTGTCAGGTGGTAAAAAAAAGTGGAGACGTGTGCTTTAACTTAACAAAGAACATTTCCAGATGGTGAAAATGGTTACAAATAGCAGGGGAGCTCTTAACAGTAAAAAATAAAGTAGCAGAACGCTGCTCCCGACGGTTCCCGCTCACTTCGACCACTGATTGCACCACATGGAAGTGAACTTGTCCTTGTATTTCCATTTGGCACTGCGACCTGCTACCGTAGCTCTGCACTATGTGAGGCATTTGGGGAACCTGGTGGACCTGGAAGAAACTCCACTGCCCCAAAACTGCTGAACGGGCCACCAATAACCAGCCACCAAATGATCACAAGAATGATCCTCCGCTAATACACACCTCAAAGTTTCTAAGGTAATCTGCTGCAGGGTCTGTGCTGACCAAGGTTTTCCGGACTGGGCAGCCAGGCATGCCAATTGGTGGCATGTGTGAGGACTGTGAAATGACTGTTCACTGTGTGTATCCAAGAGTCTGGCACTTCAGACCGCGGGGGTCATTACGAGGTTGGAGGTAAGTAACAGTCCTTGCCGGCATGGAGCAAATACCATGTCTGTGTAGTAAAGAGCCCGCTAATAGAGGGCAATGATGAGTTTGCGTGCACGAGCTTTGCGCCATGCTGGTAATGACATTACCGGCATGCCGCTAAAGTCCCAAAAATGGCCCTTAGCGGCATCATGTAAAGTGCAGACAGCACTACCGGCATCAATGGATACGGCATTAGCGGGCACTGCTAATAGTGGTGCCCGCTAATAAGCGGAACCGGAAGTAACATCATCACGCCGGAACGGGAAAGCGCACGTCGGCCATCTTGAAAATCACAATCCATTGCCATCCCATGGCTACAGGCACTGAAATCCTAAACCGAGATCCCAGCCTGCCAGAAAATGACACAGTTCACCCTCAAAGGCACACCTTGTCTGCGCAAACAACATTTCTGCAACGAGGAGCTAAACATGCTGGTTGACACCCTGGTCCAGCATGCAGATGTGGTGTTCAGCACAGACCTGCGCTGTGAGACACAAATGAAGAAGAAACAGATGTGGGAGGAGGTGGCCCAGATGGTGTCCACAGTGGGGACAACCACACGCAATACAAAATAATGCTGGTAAAGGTGTCCGCAACATACTGACTACCAACCGTCAGCAGGCCCAGGCAACAGGAAGCAAACCATCCACATCCATCAAACTAGCACGGTGGGAGGAAACGTGCTGCTCCCTGATACACATGGAGGCCATTGAAGGGGTGAGGTGTGCTGAGACAGGAGTGACATCATCGGCTGACGAAGGTGAGTGAACGTTGGCACTACACAAAAGTGAACACACACAACCAACCCAAATCCAATGGCTGAGTCCAAATGGGAAGTTGATGACAGCAAGTACATTGCCCATCACCACCACCTAATGACTGCCCAACAGAAATTCCACACCCCTGTCATGGACACATGCAACCAATCCCACTGACACAAACTACCAGTGTCCAATTCCAAACCCAAGTACCATCAGCATGCAGACACACACATGCAGCACTGCAGAGAAGCAGGCCCCACCAGTGTCACATCCCACTGCATGGTGCTGACATCTCCACCACCAAGTGTACACCAGAGGCCTAGAGACACATCACATGGCACGCACACCCTGAGGCATGTACACCACACGCAATCAATGAAACACCCGTAATCCACCAAGCAAACTGCATGCACAACATGGATGCGCTAGAAGGATGCACAGACACTGCACCACACACCCAAAACCTGTAAGCACCATGTCTTCCCCTCCAACATGCAGACAGCAATGCACAGGACCCAACATGTACTTAGATCAATATATCTTGGATGTCCCTACACCCATGACTCATGCCCTGCCTCTCCATCACACACAGGCACAGTATCAGACAGCGATGACAGGCCCACCGCAGAAACAAAGCCAACAGCACCAGGCAGAAGCAGAGGGGAAGATGATGGCACCAGGCCGTCCACGTCAAGGGCCGGGCGGATGAAAACCACCACCCCCATGCCACAGCAGTCTGGTAAACAGGGGTCACAGGACATAGGACCTGAGGAGTATCCACCCCCGACACATGGGAATCTGCACTGGCCTGGGAAATTGGGTGCCATCACTGCACACCTACCACAAGGCACACCGGCTCCCAAGCCCACAGACCAAACAACCCCTGCACCACTGCAGCCAGCTCATGTGGACCAGGAGGGTACACCAATGGCCAGCAATGTTGATGCTCCTCAGTCACCGGTCACTAGTGACCCAGGGGAGGTGGCCCAATCCGCAACAAATAGTGCAGAGGATGATGTCCAACCGGACAAGGCTGACAAGGCAGGGCAATGCATGTCGGAGGATACTGAGGGAACACCATCCATGGGGCACACACCACAGCACTCCCTGAGACATGGGTTGTGTGGTGGTAGCTGCGGGGAGGAGACGGCAGGCCCATATTTAGCCCTCAAATCAGTACATTCCAGCTCCCATGCGAACACCAGCAGTCAAGGACATACCTGACCTAGAGGCCCGCATCACCCGCATGGAGGATCGTCAGCAGTCCATGGACGAGATGTTGCCACAATTCATCACAGTAGGTGAAGCCACACGCCAGGCCCACTGTGACAGCACACAGGCACTCACCCGTGCTGTGAACCGCGTTGCTAGGCAGGTGCGCCAGGGCATGGAATCAGTCTCCCAGGCACTCACACATTTGGCTGCCACCATGGCACAATGCCCTGCAGCACCTGCCGAGTCACAACCCCCACCATCCATGAGCAGTACCCCCATAAGCTCAGCTCAGACAAGCCCGGTGCGTAAGTCGCTACGCACCATGCGCCGGCCAAGGGAGCCATAGCCTCCATGCAAAAGGGGCCAACTGTAGCCGGACAGACATGCGGGATAGAGGCTGTTAGAACTCATAATGTGTGCCGGGACGTGGGTGTGTGGGGGGTGTTTGGGGAGTCTGGGGGGGATTAGAGGGATGAGTGGTGGAGGGTGGTGGGAGGGGACGGGTGTGGGTGGGTAGACTCAGTTGCATCGTGGGTGGGCTGTTCATCTATGTAAATAGTTTCATTGATAATTACATCTCATTTGGAAACATATAACATGACTGGACATTGCTTATTGAGTGTGTCAGAATTTAATGCCCAACAGTGTGCACTGCCCAGAGTCCCCCGAACCCAGTGCACAGCGAGTGTGAATTGATACACCCTCTTCATCACAGTGCATCAAACGTAAATGTCCATCACTGATTGGCGCACAGCACGTCCCTCATGGGCATTGGCACATGGCTGATGTACTACTCTTATCCTTCATCATCCCCATCTTCACCCGGTGGTTGCTGGTCAATGTCAGGTGGCAGGGGTAAGTTGCAGCGGATGCACATGTTGAGCAGTATAGCACAGACCATGGTGATCTCGTCCACCTTCTCAGGCCCGTAAAGGAGTGCTCCAACAGACCTGCTGAGGCAACAGAAACGTGCCCTCAACAGGCCAAAGGTCTGGCTGATCACAACACATGTACGGATATGAACCCGATTGTACTCCTCTTCGTGCCTGGTCTGCGGGATCCAAACAGGGGTGAGGAGCCACAGATTCAAGGTATAGCCACCATCACCTGCGTGGGGGCACAATGAGGTATGTGTGACTCAATTTGTGGCAATACACCTGTAGTAATCACTGTCATGGCTGCAGCTATTTGTTGTTCACATGCACATGTCCCTGGATGTATGTATACAGGTAAATTTGTCTCAATGTGTGCTGGACAATGGTCTGCAGGTGTGGATTGCATAGTCCAGATGTTGCTGGGTATTCACTTGCATGGTCTTGCAGATGTCCTGTATTGTGCTTTGCTGCATTCATGTGTGTTAGGCATAGTCTTTGCATGTTGCTGGATTGTGTTGCAGAGGGTATACTCAGTTGATGTGCAGTGGACGCGTTGAGGGATGTGGCCTGCTTCTCCGTATGGCGTATCGTCATTGGTGTGAACCATTGGTCTAATGTCAGGCATTGTTGGGCCTCGTTCAGGTCGGAAAATGTAGGGCCACAGTGTTATGCTGTATGTGCTGTCTCCACTCACCTCCCAATCACACACAGGTGGAGTATTCACCCCCCCAAACTGCACTGCCATGGCCCTGTCAGACGACTTACCGAGCAGCCAGGCACGTCATCCAGCATGTTGCTCCATGTAGCGGGGTAGCAAGGAATTCCGCAGCACCATGGCATCATGTGTGGATCTGGGATATCGGGCACAAGAATGTGTGGTGATCTTGCTGGAGTCACATACCATCTGCACATTGATGAAGAGGTATTGCTTGCGATTTCGGTACTCAACCTCTATGGCATGTGGGACCACCAATTCAGCATGGATGCAGTAGAGGGCACTGATGCAAATGGCCATGCCTGACGCTGCATGTAAGCCAACTTTAGTGTCAGCGAGCTCCTGGCCAGTCCGTGGTAGGGATATGTGGTTGTGTGCATGCTTCAGGAGGGCATCCAGCACTTGGGTCAGCATGCATGGAAGGAGAATTTGTGATATGCCCTGCAGCTGGCACACTGTGTGCTGGTAGGTACCTGTGGCCAGGAAGTGGTGCACAGACACTACCTTTAATAGAGGGGGATGGCAGTGCGGATTTCAATCAGGCTGATGCTGTCGATGTTTATCATGTCCACTATGGTGGTGATGGTGTCCCGGTCCAGCCGGTACAGGGTGTGGATCTGCTCAGGGGTTAGGGTGTATGGACTGGCTCAGATGCGAGGGATTGGTGGTTGCCTATGTGGTGCCTCTGCCTACACTGGTGGAACTTGCTGGGCCTGTCTCACCCTCCTTCTCCTCCTGCGTCTCCTCTGTGGTGCCTGCTGTTGTTGTTGCTGGTGTAGCAATGCAAGCATGTCCTCCATCTCCAGTATTGCTAATGGGTGTGCTCCTTTTGTGCTGGCCCAGACTCCATTGCCTCCACCTGTGCTAATTGTGTGCACCTGTGGCAGTTGGGAACACTGCACATAGCAGTTTACGGGGTTCTTCGCGATGCCGGTATTGCTGGTATGCCGGTATCCCATATTAGCGCCTTCATGATGCCGGTATTTGCATGTCCGCCTGACTTGTGATGTCCTCCTGTTAGTGGCATCCCGGTATTGCCGGCCTGAAGGGCCGCGTGCCTGCACCCTTGCCGCTATTAGCGGCACTGTTATTGGCGGTGCCTCTAATGCCGGGTTCTTTGGTCGGAATAGTCTGGAGCGGTATGCGATGCCGGTAATCCTTTACCAGCATCATTTTCCATTACTTCCAACCTCGTAATGACCCCTAATATCTTTACACAGACTACCAATGCTGACCCCTTACTAGAGTGCTCCAAAAGCCCCAATTCAACACCTGCGATTCTGCAAGTCAATACTAGCACCAGCAACTAATCAATAACATTACATTGCCTTCTCTGTAGCAAAGTAACCATATTCTGTGCCCGTGTCAACACCATGCTAGCAATGAATAATATACATCTGCACTAGAAATTATCTACCCTGCCAACCATGTGCTTACTGCTCCCAGCACTGGAAGTGCAGCCATTATGGATCCTGAGATGTGCTGCCCATCTGATGGTGCTGCCACAGAAATGGCCACCTCCTGCAGCCCTCCATCATGCTCACACCTCTGACCTAGGACATTTATATCATCGCTTAGATAGCCCTCCATTCTCACAGCCCTCTCACCTTAGCGGGGCATCCAGCAGTTTGGCCAGAACACATACACATATGCGCGAAAACTTCAAGCAGTCGGGGTGGCTTCTATGAGAACCTTTCCCTCAAAACAAAAGCAGCAGTCGGAAGAGCAAAGGGGACTGCTCCTGCCCATGCTCCCACAATGAGTGCAAACATAGGTCACAAGGCCTCATTCTAAGTTTGCCGGTCCGGAAACAATGGTGCCGGTAAGCTTAGACTACAACTCTGCCGGATGGCACCCCCCGAACCGTTGTTTCTGGACCGTCACCCTACAACTCTGCCGGATGGTGCAGGTGCTCCTGTGTCCCCTTTCCCATAGAGTGGCACTGGGAAGTCAGGCACGGCAGGGTTACCGCCGGACCCGTAATGAGGCCCTATAGTCCCATTCCACCTTCGCACAAACATGCCAGGGCATGAAACGTCTTGACAAAGAACCATGGACACGACATAGCCCTGAAAAAATGAGGAAGGCCTCATGGAAGCTAAAAGGAGAGATGAATGATATGCAACTCTGATGCAGTCCAAAGAACATACACATACTCAGCCTGGGGTGACACTAATGCCGTTCCATGAAATAGAAGGCAAATGGCCCACATACGTCTAGAGGCAACAACATGGCTCACACTCTGCCATGGTGGAGTAATTGATAGCCGCACAGCCATGGAAAGTCATCGGTTTACACAAGACTATGGAAAAATAAATAAATCCATAACCAGCCTCAGCTGAAACAAGACCAGGGTTCCACTTGGCCCTAAACAGCCACTGCATACTCTATACATGGAAACAGAAAGTGCAGAAAGTTCTGAACCTGAAGCATACACTTATTAGTCACAACTTAGCCCATAGCACAAGAATAAGCACTGTGTCTGTGCCACTCAAGAAGGAAACTATGCTCGCCCCATGAATCAGAAGATACAAACTGCACTTTAAATGACTTTCAATGTCATACAGCAGAGCATGCGTTTCACGGTCAGATCTAAAGACAGCCAAGTGTCATCCCACACAACCATTCAAATATATTTGCACCTTTTATAGCTTTGAAGATACAGGCTCATGTCACACTTACTTCAGCTCCTTGTCTCCACCTGAATGAAGTATAAGCTTAATTTGTATTGGCTTGTAAAATGGCACAGATTTAGGAAAACACACCTAAAGAAACTCTTCATATGTGTATCCACATTCATGTAATTTTGGACTCGATTCTCCACAGAGAGCTGGATGCAGAGTGGGAGATCCTCTCTCAGCTTTTCACTGTTGGCATCTGCCTGCATCGCCAGTTGCATTACAATTTTGATTTGGGTAGAGAGCCAGGGATCCCTGCAGATTCTGCCCAATCCTTTGCATGGAGCAAGAACAGGTGGAGTCCATAGGGATCCACAGTAATGTTGACACCTTGTATTTTCATGAATCCTGATATTAGTGATCCCTGCCTTGTGTGCAAGTACATGCACGTATCATGGGGATCCAATCAGATTATCCAAATGGAACAGATTTAGGCATAGAAACCTAGGGTTCATACTGATTCCAGTTCCTAAATTCATTGCATGCAGGTAATCAGGACTACGGACTAACACAGAAACGCATAGAAAAACACCAGCTGCTGAACCAGGCACAGGTCAGCTTTAGGCCTAAAGAGGGACAGAGACAGCACTTCTCTCAATCTGGGACGCTCTAAAGACAACCGCAGACTCTGACACAAACTCGGCTTTGATACTGCTGGACCTCTCTGCATCATTCAACACAGTCAGCCACAACATCCTCATCAAAAGACTAGAAGAAATAGGAATCAATGATTTACCCCTACTCTGGATTAAATCCTTCCTATCTGATAGAATGGCAACCGTCTGTATTAAACCTTTTAAATCCACTCCAACGAAAACCAACTGTGGAGTTCCACAGGAATCATGCCTATCCACACTGCTCTTCAATATCTACCTGAACCCATTAATCAAGCTCATAAATAGACACAGCGTTACCTGCAACAACTATGCAGACTACACGCAAATCATCTACAAAATTTGAAGACACACAAGACGAAAATGGAATGCTGGAAGACTGTCTACAAGAAATCTATAAATGATGAACACAAACAGCCTCAAACTC
This sequence comes from Ambystoma mexicanum, assembly GCF_040938575.1. Lineage (NCBI taxonomy): Eukaryota > Metazoa > Chordata > Amphibia > Caudata > Ambystomatidae > Ambystoma > Ambystoma mexicanum. Next base: position 497,052,403 of record NC_090926.1, read on the forward strand.
AACCCAGGTAAAGCAGAAACAATGGTTATAGCAGGAAAAAAACCACTGCATCCCATGGCCTATAGAACTGGGAACAGCACGGATGCAATCGAAAACAGTCAAAAATCTTGAAGTCCTACTGGACAACGAACTAACACTAGAACCACAAGTTAAAGCAACAATCAAGAAATGTTTTTTCCTCCTGCAAACAGTAAAAACGATCCTACCGTTCCTCTCCTCCACCCATAAAACACTCACCATCATTTCCAGAATAGATTATGCCAATAGCCTATACTTTGGAATGCCGAAACGCCTGCTAAAGAAACTGCAACATATCCAAAATTCAGCAGACAGACTTCTCCTCAGACGACCACAAAGGGAACACAGCACCCCAGTGCTAAACATGCTACATTGGCTGCCGATCAAACATTGAATCACGTTCAAAACAATATGCATAACACACAGAGCAATCCATGGGCAAGGAGCGGAATCTCTACAAAAGAAAATAATGCTCTACTGATGGACAAGAGCACTCATATCAAGCAATGACATTTGCCTGGAACCAAAACCTTACACAAGAAAAAAACTTGGTGGGTCATCTTTCTCCCACTTGGCAGCAAAACCTTGGAACACCCTCCTGAAAGAGACGAGGGATCACCAAAAATTCAGAAAACTACTCAAAACCTGCCATTTCACCTCAGAATCAGACGGGAATGACTAGGAATGACAATGACACCACTGGAAACAGAACACACCACAGCAAGCACACATGGACAGAAGAAGCAGGCGAGGGACTCAAAAAAAGACCAACCCCCAAACAATAACCCCACTCTAGACATCGCCCCAGGGATGCTCACAAAGGCTGCAGAGGGAGGAGCATTACCCAAATAACTGGCACATCTGGAGGCCCTAAAGCACTTTCCTCGGGGGCTGGGGACCCTGCACCAAGGGCTTGGGTGAGGCAAGGGTAGGCACAGCCTTGGCGACCTAAGAGCAAACCCTTCAACCATACCCATTTCCACCCAAGGATGGGGGGAGGCCTTCACCACCTCATGTCCATAGACCACTAGATAGTTAGAGAGGAACGCCACCACCATAGGCAGAACCCGGCTAATGAACCTCTACAAATGCAAAGCACAGGTAGAGACACTGAGCACAGAGGTCTGAACCAAAGAGGTAAGAAAAGCCCCACTAACCCAACCCTAAAACCTCAAGTTCCACATACACCTCTTAAACACTAAAAAAACAACCCCTTCTCTGCACAGCAATCTTAATGAACTTCAATACACTGCAACAACAAATCAAACCACACATAGACCCGCACAATAGCACATGGGAATCTACCGAGCAATAAATTGTAACCCAAGCTCAGCGAACAGTGCAAACCGAACTGAAGCTCTCAACAGGACATCACAAGTCTCGCTCTTCCTCGTCCCGCTATGCCCTACTAACCCACCCTACACTCCATCCTTTTCAGATCCTCCAGAGCGCCAGGCGACCACTCGGGTGGTGATAGTGCATGGTATAAATGATCTTTAACATTAACATTAACATAATACCCGGCTACAGAGGTCAGATTGAATCCCAGCCGTTCGGCTTTTCTCCTTTCTGTCTGATCCTAATCTCACAATCTTCCTCATTCTCTACCCCTTCGCTATTTCTTCTCTTACTCCCTTACCTACTACCACTTGCCTACTACCATTTGGCATGTCTTGTAACATGCTCTGAAGTGACCAGTCAGTTGTATGGGCACACTACAAGCAACCAATAATTAAGCATCATGAATTTCCAATAATTGTGTTGAAGGGGCTATTGTTTCCACTGTATGTCTATATTACCTTGCGAGAATTCCATGTCTATACTGAATGGCTGTTAGGGTTTGAGGCTGTGTTCATACCATGGTATGTTAAAGTCTTTCTGTTTCAGGAGACAACAAGTTCATCATGTGACTAACTGTCATGCAGCTGAAGCATTATACTTTATGATAATTCTCTCACAGGAGGATAATCACTGTATCTCAAGGTAGGATACTGGTTGTTCCTCAGGAAGGATTGAAGGTGTCCCCAGTGTAGGATACTATCTGCCCTTAAGAGGAGGATACACGTTTCTCCTGAGTGGATGGTGTAAACTGTCTCAGCATAGTCTACTTGTTGTTCCTCAGCGTAGATTACAAGCTCTCCCCATTAAAGGATACTAGCTCTTTTTGGGGAGAAGACAAGATGTTGTCCCTGTGGATGCGAGCTATCACTCTGGAAATGGTGGTACCTGTCAATCAGGGGAGGATGCTAGTTCTCCCACAGGGGAAGATGTAAGCTTTGTCTAATTCTAAGATTCTACTTATCCTTCAGGGTAATATTGTGAAATCAAAACAAAGATATCGAGGCTGAGTACCCCAAAAGGAAATACGCCAAACATGGGTTACAAATAAAGATACAAAGATCCATATTCTATACTGAACAGTTTCAAAGGACAAAGCAACAGATAGCTAGCGGGCCCTCAGTACAACACAGCGAACTCCAGCCCTGTTCGGTGTGCTCAGTGTGTGGGACTGTACATTAGAATAGTTGCACCTTTTATACAGTTTGAAACATAATGTCCAGCCCACCTGCAAGTTAATACATCACGGATCTAGGGTTCATGCCGAGTTCATGCATCTATACATTTAGGGTTTGCCATTAATACATTCAACAACAAGTTACAATGGCAACAGTGTGTCTTCGGATTTCTCGTTGAGCCTTCTCACACATCTTTATACAATGCAGTTAAACAAGTGTTCACATTTCAGTATTTGAATATATTATGTTTACATTGTGCTCGCGGATTAGTTTCATTGGTGCAGGTAATCCTTTATACACAGGTCAACGAAGGACAAGGGTTCAGTTCATGACCCCAACATGTGGCCTGCAGGCAAGTTACATATTAGTTTGTACACAGAGGTCAAGACGGCCATGTTACATTCAGAATAACACTGTCCACCATCAGGGTGACTTTAGAGAGAGAATCTAAAATGACGGGCAAACCTAAAATGGCGGCTTACACTGATGTAAGGTCAAGACCTTGTAACGTGGATTTCTTCGCAAAGCGGCTTGGTTTAGGCCAATATACATATATTCATACTGTATAGGAGGCACAATATGATTTCCCGTTCGACAAACCCTCCTTTTGGCCTATGCCAAGTGCTAAAACCACTTCTGATCACTTTACAAACAACTCCACATCTCAACTTCCATACACCCTGCATCGCAATCGGAAACATCTATTGCCATTAGATCAGTTATAAAAATTTCTTTCAGCACATACTCATTGGAGTTCTTGTCTGAGACGTGTACCTTGCGTCCTAATATACCCATCGTCTGTGCGCAACATCCTCCTAACATCAAACATATACTAGGAAGACACTGTATACAGCAACAGAGAAACAACAAAATTCCTAAAATGATCAGCAAGACCGAAAGTACCTTCCAATCCTAAGATCGCAAAAAGTCCCAGAACCAAGCGGTAAGATCCCAGTTTCCCTCGGGAACGTGCACTTCTGAACTTAGGACGTGCAAATTTTGTATTGCCCTGAAGATAGTTGGGGAGGAATCTGACACGAAAACATAGCAAGTGGACCCCACTAATTTACACACTCCACCATGTTCAGCCAGAATGACATCTAATGCCATCCGGTTCTGAAGTGCTACTAATCTTACTGCTTTCTGTTCTAATGTCATATTATAGAGAATGTCCGTGGTCCGGTTGATGGTTCTCTCCAGTACTCTCGCTAGTCTCCTGATATCTTCAGAGTTCATTATTTGTCCCCAAAATGGCACAAAGGATTTCGCTACTGTTAGGAACAATTTCATATTGTATGTCATTTTCCCTCCATGTGGCAACCCCCAAACTTTTTGCTGCTGTTTTACACCCTGATCTAGACTTTGCCAGAGAAGCACAGCCTTCTGCTGCACTCCTCTGGGCTTTCGCTCAATTCTTATGGGGAAACTGACATGCCCTTAAGACAGTCAGTACTGGTAAACTTTATTTCCCTTAGTCCTTTCCTCATGTTGCAGCAAAACACGGTTGCCGTGTTGCCCTGCTGTGGTAACAAACTGTGCACGTCCGCTGCATTTGGGACACCCTCGACCCTGCATCCTGCTACACAGAATCTACATGGTGTCGAGACGTCCTGATGATCGCAGCTGTACCTGCCAGCATTGTGAACTGAACGGGAGAAGTCTGGGTCTGCCTGCGTCGGGCACCGGTGAGTAGTCCATACCCCAACCGGTGGCCCCTCGCGCAGGAGCCCGTTTCTTTTCTACCGCTGTTGCGAAATAGCGACTCTATCCCGCACTCTAGCCCTGCCTCTGCCCACAAGTGGAGGCCTTGCTTGAGTAGTGGGGACTTGTTCTGCATCGCTTCATTCACCTTCCTGAACTGCCTGATATCCTTGAAGAGGCCCTCTTTTGTCCATTGGCACTAGCGCGTGCAGGTACTTTTGAGCATAAGGCTTCTCTCTTCGTAGGGCTCGGACTTCCTCCTAGTTAGGTGTATTTCAGATATCGAACTGGGTCTAATGATTATTTGCACTGCCTGTTGCCCTCCCCATCTAGGTGGTCTACATATTACGTGCTCCTAATTCCTTAGACCCCTCGGTCTTGCATATATATTGTATTGATGTGTTGGTTTACTTTAGTATTATTGTGATTCTTTGCTATGGTCAATGTTACAAAGGCCTTGTAATAAATGTGTCTATATTTTTAACACCTGTCCGGAGTAATTTGTAAGTGTCCTTGCTTTGTGTGCTCATTGAGGTCTTTCCGTCACCCTCACCCCTTTTGAGACTTAGTCTTGACCGCCATCATCGCTACCCTGATTGGTCTGGCTTGTCCAGAGGTTACCCTGTTCCAAGAAACTAGACTGGCCTTCTGAAACTCTGCCCCTCCAGGTCCGAATTCAGAAATCCATCTTAACAAATTGGTGTACAGCGGTGGGATACGACTGAAGGTATCCAGTGTTGCGCACGAGCGAAGGCATTTCAAGTTATTCCTACCAGGACACGTAGTGAATTTTCGTAGTATAACTTTTTAAAGGCTGTAGTCCTATCTAACAGTATGGAAACAAGTACCTTGTTAACTTTAAATGCTTCTAAATCCGAAACATTGAAAAATATGTGTGCTGCTGTTTTACACCCTGATCTAGACTTTGCCAGAGAAGCGCAGACTTTCGCCGCACTCCTCTGGGCTTTCGCTCAATTCTTATGGGGAACCTGACATGCCCTTAAAACAGTCAGTGTTGGGAGACTTTGTTTCCCTTAGTCCTTTCCTCGTGTTGCAGGTTTGTGCAACATGAAACAAGAGTGCACTGTAAACTTACTTTACCGCGCTCTTGGGTCTCTCGTCATTCCAAAGGCCCTAGCCACTCTCGCTGGACTTATTATTAACTGTGTAAATGTGTCACGGACAGGACTGGTGGCAGCTATCATTTCTCTTGTGTTTTGAACCCTTTTTTGCCATGTTATCCACGCTTACCGCGTTTGGCATGAATAGGTGGCCTGGCTCCCAAAATGGCCATGCCATGAGGTTCTTTGTCCTGTCCGCTGACCATCTTGCCCCTTCACCTTCCCCCAGGTCGCGCCAACCCTGGCCGTCCTTATTTGGTCATGCACTTTCCCGCAAAACCACAAAGCTTTCGCGGGCTTCTGCATGCCTTGTGTGCACCCCCATGATGTGGGCTGGGATGTCTGGTCCCAATACACATCCTGGGTGCCAGAGAGTCTAGAATGTCCTGAATGCCTGGGACCACCGTGGTCCGTGATAGGTCCACGTATGGTGTGAGTGTTTGTGAGCAGATCTCCCATTGGGTCCTCTCCGTTTTGGCACGAAGGGAACTTAGGATAAGAGGAGGCTAAAAACACCACTATCATGTCGATCTCCTGAGTTCACACTGAACAAGGGATAAGGAGTCAAGTATCCTGCAACAAGAAGCTGAGTCGAGGAACCGCTGGTGACACGCTGAAGGTTTGGCACCCTGAGCCGCTGTATTCCTGCGAAACCCCTCTGCATCTGATCGTCCTAGAAGGCCTGCGAAGGCCCTTTGATCCATTGGGATAGTGGGATCAACTATTTCTGGCACCTTCATCAAACCCTGCAAGTAAGCCTCTTCGGAAGTGTCCCTGGGCCAACCAGTAGGCTGACCAGCTTACACAGGACGCTTTGCTCTGTCACCGGTGCCGTTTTGGGGAAGCCCTCAAAACTTGGTCTACTGCTTGCTCTGCGTCCACGGCACCCTCACACCGAATTTCATACACTTGGCATTCCCAGGTCTGAAGTGAGACGGGTGCACCCGGACCAGAGAAAATGCGGTTGCCGTGTTGCCCTGCTGTGGTAACAACCTGTACACGTCCGCTGCATTTGGGACACCCTCGCCCCTGCATACTGCTACACATAATCTACATGGTGTTGAGACGTCCTGATGATCGCAGCTGAACCTGCCAGCATTGTGAAACGAACGGGAGAAGTCTGGGTCTGCATGCGTCGGGTACCGGTGAGTAGTCCATACCCCAACCTGTGGCCCCTCGCGCAGGAGCCCATTTCTTTTCTACCGCTGTTGCGAAATAGCGACTCTATCCTGCACTCTCGCCCTGCCTCTGCCCACAAGTGGAGGCCTTGCTTGAGTATTGGGGACTTGTTCTGCATCGCTTCATTCACCTCCCTGAACTGCCTGATATCTTTGAAGAGGCCCTCTTTTGTCCATTGGCACCAGTGTGTGCAGGTACTTTTGAGCATAAGGCTCCTCTCTTTGTAGGGTTCGGACTTCCTCCTAGTTAGGTGTATTTCAGATGTCGAACTGGGTCTAATGATTATTTGCACTGCCTGTTGGCCTCCCCATCTAGGTGGTCCACATATTACGTGCTCCTAATTCCTTAGACCCCTCGGTCTTGTATATATTGTATTCAGCGTGATGTGTTGGTTTACTTTAGTATTATTGTGATTCTTTGCTATGGTCGATGTTACAAAGGCCTTGTAATAAATGTGTCTATATTTTTAATATAACACCTGTTTGGAGTAATTTGTAAGTGTCCTTGCTTTGTGTACTCATTGAGGTCGTTCCGTCAGCCTCACCCCTCTTGAGACTTAGTCTTGACCGCTGCCATCGCTACCCTGATTGGTCTGGCTTGTCCAGAGGTTACCCTGTTCCAAGAAACTAGGCTGGCCTTCTGAACCTCTGCCCCTCCAGGTCCAAGTTCAGAAATCCATTTTAACAGCTACGTCTCCCAGAACTTGTGCTGGAGTGTCACCATCTTCGTCCCGCCGTGGACGAGCCTTTGAAACCTCTACAGTACTGGCTATGAATACCCTGGGTAACAGTATCCCGAAATAACAAGTTCCCTGCCAGTCCCTGGGTAACCATGGAAATGCTACATTACCGCAAACAAAGTAGACAGGTTCGACTACATACAAAGGTCTGTCTTCCTCAGTCAAATTTGCAACATTGGCACAACCTTTAAAATCTCCCATTGGCTGAGTGCCATTCCTCTGTATGCAGAAAGAAATTGAATCGGGGCTATGGTTAACAGTGTAAGAAGGAGGCGTGGCATCCTTATTGTCTATAGGAGCCATCTTGAAAGAAATCAAAGATTGAAAAGGACAAGACAGTCTATCAGAAGGCCTAATAGAAGCAACACTGAGCTTGCGCCTATTCGCAAAAAGTGAGCATCCCAGGGGCGTAAGTACACGCTTCTCAACATTATTCAAATTAGTACCGTCAAAATTCCCTGAGATGATATTGTTTCATCGGCCAAAGAACAGTGCTCTAAGAGAAGCATAACAAGCAGTTGTCAAAGATAAAGGATGAATATACCAACCTAGCCACTTACCCCTATGTTGCGGTAAATGTGAACAGACCCAACAGTTGGATTTATTAAAAATGGCATGTTTAGCGTTCATGATAAGTAATAACGTATTATTGTAATATCTCTGTCTATGCTGAGAATCCCTCGGAGATAGAGTGTGCAGATGCACAAAAGGAGTAGAAACAGTGGGTACATTTTCAGTCGGTAACACATTTTCTAACGGATGTACTTCTTCTAGATATCAGAAGCCTAGAACAATGACTATTATAAAACCAATTAACATTATAAAAAGACAGCAGTACGTTCACAGGGCCCAAACGGTTTGTCCATTTTCACGGCTGGTCACACGTTCATTTATCAGTCCTGTACGAGCGGTAGCAGTTGCAGGCATTGTAATCTTCAAACGAACACGCCAATGTTATTAGCTGGCGACCTCCAGGCCGAGCGATTTCTTAGTCCTTCCACATACACTAGCCAACAGAATCCCTGTGTAAACAGTAGATCGGGCCAAAAAGGCAAGCCCTTGATGATTTTCCTCGATTGCACAGCCGAACCGTGCAGTAGATCTATTTCCTAGGTCGCAGATCGTACTTTGTGCTTCCTGGTACTGAGTGATCTGAAAACAACGTGTCGTCACTTCCTGTTGGAAATGACGTATGAAGAACAGGAGAGGATGCAAGATCCGGAACAACAGCTTCCAGAGACAAAACTATTGGAGAGTGTGGAGACAAAATGGCTGTTTCCCCAGGCCCCCCAGGCTCAGAAAGAGTCTCCGACACACTCTCGATGCTGTTTACTGCTTGATTGCAGTACTGATGAGAGGTTCTGTTTCTTCTGTATCGTATGGCACTGGGTGTGGGACCTTCTTGGTGTGGGTTGCATGGATCCAATTCTTCCTGCCCGACACCCGCACCGCCGTTTGCTTAACCAGCAGGACTTGGTGGGTCCCCACCACTGAGGTGCAAGGCAAGATGATTGCTCAAAAGCTTTAACAAGAACCCAGTCACTGGGCCGTATGCTGTGACCGGGGCCCTCGTATTGTACAGGTAAAGCCTCTCGCACCTGGTGATAAATCAAATACAAGTTTTTAGTCAACTGGCTACAGTAATCTGAAAGAAGTACATTTTCAACATTTCCCAAAGAAAGACATTTTGGCAGGTTGCAGATATTAGCAGGTCTCCCCATTACCACCTCAAAGGGAGAGAGCCCAGTCTTAGATTGAGGGGTTGTACGCATGGATAACAACACGATCGGTAAGGCGTCCGGCCATTTTAATTTGATGCCGGCACACGTTTAAGCAAGTGTGTTCTTGATAATGCCGTTGTGTCTTTCTACTAGTCCGGCACTCTGAGCGTGTCTGGCTACAAGCATTTGTCTATCTGTAATCCCGCGCATATCTGCAGAATTACAGCAGCGATAAAATGTGGACCATTGTCCGACCAGATGACTCTTGGTAGCCCGAACCTAGGAAAATATTCCTTTAACATTGTCTTTGCAGTAGGTATGGCTGTAGCGTGTTTAGCAGGAAAAGCCTCAACCCATTTGCTAAAAGCACAAATGACAACTAGCACATATTTCAAGTTATTACATCGTTCCATTTCTATAAAATCAAAGTGTATGAACTCGAAGGGGACAGAAGGTGGACCAAATCTTCCCCTGGGAGTTGATGTTCCCTTTCCCACATTATGCTGTAGACGGATCATGCAGTTTTGGACAAAACGTTCAGCTACTTTAGAGATTTTGTCATGCACCCATACATTTTCCAGCAATTTTGTAATCTTGCGGGCACATATATGTGTAGGGCCATGAGCCATAACAACCATCATCATGATGTACGCGTCAGGAAGTAGCCATTTTCCATCAACTCTGTCCACCCAACACTCATCATCATCAAGATTCCCCAAGCACTCAGCCCACTTTTTAGACTCTCCCAATGTGGCATGGGCTTGGATATCTCTCACAGAATCGATACTCTCATCCATAGTATAGGGATTTGTGGCTTCCCTTGAAGTATATATGTCTAAAGAAGGGTCAGTGGTAGTCTGTTTAGCTATCTGGTCAGCGAAAGCGTTCCCTTTTCCTAGAGAATCTACAATCTTTTGATGCGCTGCGTATTTTACAATAGCTAACTGAGTAGGGAGTGCAAGCGCTGACAGTAGCCGTACTATCAAGGAGCCATGCAGGATCTTTGTACCTTGTGAAGTTAAGAACCCTCTTTCTGACCAAAGTCTCCGAAAGTTGTAACCACTCCAAAGGCATACTGACTGTCAGTGTATATATTCACGGTAAGCCCTTCAGAAAGTTTGCAAGCTCGGGTCAATGCTATAATCTCTGCAGCCTGCGCAGAGTTATGTGTGATTCTCTTGGTCTCCACAACCGTGCTCAACATAGTGATTGCGTAAGCGGCTGTGGATGTACCATCCGGAAGTTTGAAGCAGGCGCCATCGCAAAACAGCTCCCCTTGTGGATTGTTCAAAGGAGTATCTTTTAGATCAATTCTACCCTTTGTCTCTTGTTCGGTAGTGTAAAGACAGTCATCTGACTCTTCATCACTACAAGCAGTACCTTGCTAGAAAGGTAAGAGTTCAGCTAGATTAAGAACACAACACCTCTTAATTTGTATGTGTGGTGCAAAGAAGATCGATCAATTCATATTTTGTCAACCTTGCGGAAGTGAGGTGTTGCGTTTGAGTTCTATTTAGTAGAACATCTACAGATTGAGGCACTATCAGGGTTAGATCATGGCCTAGGACCATTCCCTCACTCTGTTCTAAAGATGCAGCTGCAGCAGCGACAGCTCGCAAACATCTTGGCAAAGCGCATGCTACAGGATCAAGGGCGCAAGAAAAGTAACCGCATGGCCTATTCTTCCCTCCATGTTCCTGCGTTAATACAGCCAAAGCACATCCATCACATTCATGCACAAACAACACAAAGGCCTTTTCATAGTTTGGTGTGCCCAAAACCGGTGCCGAGCACAATGCAGTCTTGAGCAAATCAAATGCACGCTGGTGCTCCATGTTCCACAGCAATGGCGAAGAAATGCCCTTCTTCGTCAGAGCCAACATCGGCTTAATCGTTAACGAAAAGTTGGGGATCCACTGCCTACAGTAAGAAGCCATTCCTATCAAGGCTCTAACTTCCTACTGTGTATTTGGGACAGACATGCTAGAAATGAGTTTTATCCGTTCAGGTGTCAATCTTCTTCCCTCCTTTGACAGGAGATAGCCTAAATAGGCGACCTCCTGGCAACAATATTGAAACATTTTAAGCAAAGCTTTGTGACCATGTTTAGCCAGGTGAATAAGCAACAACACAGTGCCCTCCTTACAAGCGCTCTCTGAGTCAGCAGCTAAAAGCAGGTCATCAACATATTGAATCAGTGTACAAGTAGAGGGCAATTCAAGAGTATCAAGCTGTTCTTTCAAAGCCCTACTATAAATGCTAGGACTTTCTGTGTAACCTTGCGGTGCACGGGTAAAGGTGAACGAGCGTCCCCCTAAGGTGAACGTGAACAGGTATCTACTGTCCTTGTGTATAGGAATACTAAAGAAAGCATTCTTCAGATCCACAACACTAAAGTAAATAGCTGAAGCCGGGATCATGGTTAATATTGTCGTCACATCAGGCACAATTGGAAATTGTGGAGTGACGATCTTGTTGATGGCACGTAAATCAATTATGAAACGAAAAGGAATTGCATTATCGCCTTTTTTGTACACTGGCAAAATTGGACTATTGCACAAACTACCTGCAATTTCCTCAATCACCCCTCGATGCACAAAATTGGAGATGATGCATTTCAAAGCTTGCTCACCCACGACTGAAATCTTATATTGTTGAATACGTGGCAGCTTTACTCTATGTTTCAAGACTATTTTAACAGGCTCGATCTGCAAAACGGCAACATCATTGTCGTCGATTGCCATAAACACTCCAGAACAGTACTAAATTCCGGCGGCAAAGGTCTAGTCAAGAATTGAGAGACAGAAAGTTGCTGTGGTGAAATCATCAAATGCACTCCATCAGAAGAACAATGAATTACCGCATTTAATTCCTTCAACAGATTCAACCCCAGCAGATTCTCTCCACAATTCGAAGTCAAAAGGAATGGACAGTGGTCCGTGAAGGGACCCAAAGAAATAGGTACCGGTGAAGAAAGCGAACACACAACTGGTGTGCCAGAAAACCCTACAGAAACATTGGTTTGCCCTGACAGTGGAATGTTTGGAACCCGAGAATGATCAATGGAACACTTTTGTGCCCCTGTATCTAGCAAGAATAGATGTTTCCTACTTCCCACTATCATTTCAACTTAGGGACCTTCCTGATTAACCGGAATAGGCGTCGGTTCCAAACCCTGCTTCGGGCAATCCTAGCGAAACAGAATATCATCAAAAGGAAGTTCTTCAGAGAGGTAAGTGGCAGAAGGATGATCAAATATGTTTCTAGTATCCACACTTGGTGCCTGATTATCCTGCGAAAAAGGTTACTGTGGATCCTGTGCAAACTGACCTCTACCAGGGCCCCCTACACCCGGGTGACCTCTGGGTCATCTACCCATATTCCCAAATGTGGTATTTGACCTTTGTCGAAGGACCGGGCATTGTGTACACCAATGACCCTCTTGCCTACAATAGGCACACTGGTTAATGTTTATAGGACCCAAGGGCACATTTCCTTGTGGAACATACTGACCTCTAATTTGAGAACTACCTCCTCTAGGGCCTCTAACAATTTGCCGTAGTAATACTTTCGTCTTCAAGTCACCTTTTCTTTTTTTGACTCTTTCCTTTTCATTATTGACACGATTCTCATAGTACTGAGCCATGTGCAGTACTTCTGATTAAGACTTTGCTTGCCAAGCGCTCTCAGAAGACATAATTTGTGACTGGATGTCAGGCAACAATCCACGCACAAATTTGTCTACGAATAACCTTTTCCCAGACTCTGTGCCCAAGTCTTGTCCACTGAAATCTGAGAATACCTGTTCGAACTGATTAAAGAACTCGGTAGCACCCTCAGACCTCCCTTGCACACAGGCCGTAAGCTTGTCCCAAATAATTCTCTTTCCGGGAATTATAGTTTTTAATTTTGCAACAATTCTATTAGGTAAAGATAATATCACCTGCGGCGGGCTCTCACCAGCTGGCCTTTCTCCATTGAGTCTAATTATGTTAGCCCATGTGTCTCCTAACCCTGCTACATCATCTTTAGTCCTAACCTGTTTCCACAAATCTACGTGCAGGAGTACAGGAAATAACAAATCAATATCACTTAAGGTGAATACTGAGGATTGCAAAACAGACTCTATTTCTTTATAAAACCCTGTCGGATTTTTCCCAATATCGGGAATAGATTGCCTAATGGTGTTCACTTCCTGTCTTGAGAACGGGACGTGAACGAACTGCGACACATAATATGCAGGAATTTCATAGGCCTGCGCACCTGTTCCAACATCCAGCGGAACCTCGACTTTTGGGACAATTGTTGGAGGAACCTCTCTCATAGGCAACTGAGAAGTAGGCAACTCCGAACGCTTACTAAGCAACAGAGCCAAATCGAGCGCTAAGGCAGCCGAAGAAGTGTCAAGTGAAAAAGCTCTCTTATAAATACTTAATAACTCTGCGGGACAACAAATCTTTCTTTTTACACACTCATCCTGTAGGTACTCTACATTACCTATATCACTTTCCTCTGCATTTCTGGTGTATACTGACTACATGTGTCATATACTTCAACTGGAGTTATCGATGTGTCTGAGATCCATCTAATCGCATCTTTCGTGCAAATTCGTGTTTCCTCAGATACCGATTTACAACAAGGGAGGAATCGCTTCTGCACACACATAATGCCCAAACTATCTTCATCTTTCTTCATCCTCATTATGTAACCTTTCCAACTCCTTTCTATACTCAAATACCCTCTCAACATGCTCTTGTACTTTCTCCACAGTGTCTCTAGAAAATGCTAAAGTGTTCAGATCCCTCAACCCTTGTGGGCGATCTGTATTGTCTAATCTGTCCCACATTATACACAAGTGGCGACCTAATCCCTCAATAAAAACATTTTTCTCAGGAAAATTGTCCATATTAGAAAGTGTGGCGAAAACATTAGCTTGATCACCTCCCTCCATACAATTCTTAGCCCATGCAATTAACTCACGTTTCTTCTCTGGAGGTACAGTATTGCGAGTGACAACCCTCGATCCCTCTCCCTGATCTACTACAAGCGGTGCAGGACCACTTGGAAGAGGGAGAGTAGGCAAGTTCAACGGAGGTGTTATCACTGTTACAACAGGAAAGAGCGGAGGAACAGGTGGAGGAGCAGGCGGAGGAGCAGCAACTAAAGGAGGAACAATGACTGGAGGAAGAGGAACAACAGGAGGAATAGTAGGAACAGCAGGAGGTGCAGGAGGAGCAGGAATAACAGCAGGGAGAGGCAAACCAGCAGGAAGAGGAACATACGTAGGTGGCGCAGTGGCACCAGGACTTCGTTCATTTAACAATTTATCGATAAGTTCGTCGAAAAACATGAAAATCTTTAGAAGGATAGATTTTCTGAATGCCAAGCGAGAAAGCCCTATCCATATTCCTAGCTGACTCAGACTGTTTATCTTGGTCATATAACAACGCTTTTTCAACGTTCGTTTTATGATGGCGCGCATGTTTTTCCCTACTCTTAAGCTCCTGTAAAGCTTATTTTTTCCAATTCTGTAATACATCAAATGCTGCAGGTCTAGCCTTTTTCTTTAATAAAATTGACTCTAAATACTCAATACGAGGGATTTCAAAACTACCATTGATCGGCCACTGAAGTTCGGAAGCATGTCTAGTTTGTCTGTGCCAAATATCATTAAACACTATACTACCAATGCCATGCTTACAGTACATAGTACAAGCCGGCGACCCCTCCGGTGGTGCCGGACGGCTAAATTCCTAAGATTTTCTATCGCTGCGGAATAACGCCCTGAAACAAGTAGACAATTTCCCAGGCATATCAGAATACTGGTGTTACCTGGTCAGTAATTGTATTTGCAGATACAATGCGCCAAAACAAATTATCAGGATACTTAAGAATCGGGTCACAACTCACCTGATCAATCCTAAGGAGGTCCGATCAGATTTACAAAGTTCCTCTCTAACAAAATTTACCTCGTGTTTGGTGATTTCAGCAAATCTGCCCGCCTCAATAAGTGGACCCTCGTCAAGATGCCGACTCGGACCGCAAGCTCACCGTCCAGGGATCGGGCCGTGCAGTGCTGTTGAGGTGGCGCGTCTCATTCAGAAAGGGGCCCCTTTTTATTTACACCATCCGATCCCGGTCCGATAGCTTGCGTCAACCTTCAAAGAGCTGGCATCAATCTTGAGGGTTCTTATTTGGGCACCATCTGTGAAATCAAAAATAAGATATCGGGGCTGAGTCCCCAAAAAAGAAGTACATCAAATGCGGGTTACAAAGAAAGATACAAAGATCTTTATTCTATACTGAACAGTTTCAAAGGACAAAGCAACAGATAGCTACCAGGCCCTCAGTACAACACAGCGAACTCTAGCCCTGTTCTGTGAGCTCAGTGAGTGGGACTGTACATTAGAATAGTCGCACCTTTTATACAGTTTGAAACATGATGTCCAGCCCACCTGCAAGTTAATACATCACGGATCTAGGGTTCTTGCCGAGTTCATGCATCTATACATTTAGGGTTTACCATTAATAAATTGACCAACAAGTTACAATGGCAACAGTATGTCTTCGGATTTCTCGTTGAGCCTTCTCATACATCTTTATACAATGCAGTTAAACAAGTGTTCACATTTCAGTATTTTAATATATTATGTTTAACATGTGCTCGGGGGTTAGTTTCGTTGGCGCAGGTAATCCTCTATACACAGATCAACGAAGGACAAGGTTTCAGTTTTTGACCCCAACATGTGGCCTGCAGGCAAGTTACATATTAGTTTGTACACAGAGGTCAAGACGGCCATGTTACATTCGGAATGACACTGTCCACCATCTTAGAACACAGGGTGACTTTAGAGAGAGAATCTAAAATGGCGGGCGAAACTAAAATGGCGGCTTACACTGATATAAGGTCAAGACCTTGTAACACGGATTTCTTCGCAAAGCGGCTTGGCTTAGGCCAATATACATATATTCATACTGTAAAGGAGGCACAATATGATTTCCCGTTCGACAATATGTTAACATTCCACCTGCGATGTGTACTTGTTGTCCCTTGGAGATGATACATGCATTCCATTGTTACAGGATGCTAGCTATCCCTCAGGAGAAGATAGCAGTTGCCTCTCGGGAAGGATGAAAACTCTCCCTCAATGTAGGTTGCTAGCTATCTCTCAGGATAGGAGATTGTCTTCACGTGTACATGCATTTGCTTCTGCAGCTCATTTTCACTGATCGTGCTTTTAGGACAGAGGTTCTTGTGTCACATAAATGTTTGTGCATCTTTTGGGCTTTTACTGATTACCTTTTCAGGTTGTGGGTTCTCTCTAAGGCCAGACTTCACAAGGCTGTGGGAGCATCAGCACACAACGACTGGCTGGCTCAAAATACATTAAAGTGCACCAGGCTGAATAAATGATGCAAGGAAAAAATGTGCCTCATTACAAGTATGGCAGTGTGGATGTACATGATATTAAAGCTGATGTGATTACATTACCTCCATTTCTACCACCACATTACCACACCATCACTGCACTTCAAGGTTTGGAGGTGTAGTTAAGGAGTTATTTCCAGAAAAATAATGGAGTTCAACGTTCCTTCCAAAAACGGGTGGATTTGCTGCAGTGAAATTACACATTGTGGTAAACAAAACAAAATCCCAGCTCAGCCCAAAAATGCATTCCACTGGATCAAGTGTCAGTAACGGTAATCGATTTTGGCGGTAATTCTGCAGATCTACCACCAAATTACTGCCAAACTTGGAACTATCCCAATGTGTTTTTTGCCTCATCCCTAAGGTCTGTTGTCTCTGAATAATCAAAGTCTTCGGAAGGAAAGATCCAGAGGGCACAATTTATAAATGTGTTATTTATTTAATTAATTGAGTAGATCAAGAACACATCAAAAGACCATAATTCAATGCAGGAAAACGAAAATATTTTTTTTATAAACGATTATTACTCACATTCTTAGTGGGCAATGTGCCTCAGTCTAAACAAGCATATAGATATATCCATTCATTCTATACAAACACACTCCTAAATGATGAAAATTGTAAAACCATCCCAAAATTATTGAACAGTTTTTGATAAGATCTCGGTCTCGGGAGGATAGCTCAGGGGCAACGTGCTCACCTTGGAAGCAAGACGACATGGAGCAACACAGATTCGATCCCCGGGTCTATGCTTAGAAACCTCTGGGTATTAAGCACGTTATAAATATAAATAACCAATCATATCATAAGATATACTTTCTCTCCTGCAATGGATATTCATTCACGTTCATAGTCTAATTTCCAGGCATTTGAACAGGACCAACAGGTTTTGACGTATTGGCGAAATTAAACCACGTCTTCATCAGGGGATATGCAATACTCCTTAAATGATTACATATAAAATCAGACATTAACCTACGTACAACGTATATTACAAAGACATTTGGCACACATGAATGTCAATTATAATCCTTATTAATTACAACATGTGCTCAGGAACAAACAGTATATTCCAGAAAGTCCCCGAGAAGCCTAACATGCCATAACACCAAGCTCTGACACACAAGGCAAAGCCAAAATGCCACAGTGTGACTCACAACACAAGTTTTCAGTAATTGGCCAAAGTGCCAGTGCTTATACACAAAAGGAAGAGGGTTTACCAAGCATGTTAGCCAACTGGTCTTGACTCATAGGGTTTAGCTGGAGCATTGGATCTACAGCCACCTAACAAGAGAAACAGTGGAAATATTATTTATCACTATAGGCCGCTTGTAGTCTGTCAGCTACCCAGAATGAGATGCATTCCTACTCAGGCAAAGGATCTCAATC
Organism: Ambystoma mexicanum; assembly: GCF_040938575.1. Lineage (NCBI taxonomy): Eukaryota > Metazoa > Chordata > Amphibia > Caudata > Ambystomatidae > Ambystoma > Ambystoma mexicanum. Next base: position 497,070,216 of record NC_090926.1, read on the forward strand.
CCAAGAGACAATGGCCTCATTACGAGCATGGCGGTCCGGGCACTACGGTACTGGTAAGCATGCCGGTAACGTAGTTCCAGGACCACCATACTGCGAGCTCTGCTCGTGGGTGTCATCTCACCCGAGCAGAGCACGTAGGATGCACCAGCACAACTCTGAACGCAAATGGGCAATTACCGTGTCCGCCGAGCTCGGCATGACCCGGTTCTTGCCCGTTCATGGGTGCCGGAAAAAATGCAACTCTGGTGGCAGCCGTGCCATTTTTAACGGCACGGCTACCGCCAGAGTTGTAATGAGGCCCAGTATGTAAAATATGTGCTCACCACAAGCTAATTTTTTAATTGTTGTGGCATAAATATTTTCTTGAACTAGCTAGGGAATGCATCTGTGTTTTCCTCGGCTCTGTCAAATCACTGTGCCACTGCTAGACTTCACATGTGGCAGATAACAAGTTTAACCGCCATACTCTGTCAAGTGAAAAGGAAAACCGTAACTTATTATATGTATGTGTTGACCGCTAAATGGACGCCATTAAGGTCACTCAGAGGTTTCATAAAACAAGCAGTGTGCTTTATAACTCATAAAAAGCACATTGTGGCTCATTTTATCGAGCTGCTTGAATCGCTAGTCATTGTCCTGCAGGCAACCTAAAGGAACTACTCTTCTTAGTTCATTGTTTATCGCACCACATAGTACAGAGTGTACTTGCTTTACAAATCTATGATGCTCCTCTCAGGGAGTCCAAGGAATGCACTACTGTGTGCGTCTGCACAGTCCGTCTTTTGCTGTGTAAGTGACTATCAGTATATTTAAACATGTAAGTCACACGCTCCGTGCAGGTCACATGACCTGCCTGAGATCAATGCATAGACATGAAGGAAGGGCAGTAGTCTAATAAGCCCATTCAGTTCACAGAAAGGTAAATATCTGTGGCAGCCATGTTGGTATTCCCGCCAAACAGAACAAACATGCTTGTTCCTCAATCTTGTTCTAAAGCCCAAACTATAGCAGAATCAATCAGGCAGGTCTGACATATATTGTTAAACCTTACGTTTATTTTAGATTAGTTTTGAGTTTAAAGAAGGTCTACACAGGATAGTATTCCTAATCCTAATGTCAGACAACAAATTGATTACCATAGACGTGTATCACTGTGATAATAAAACATAAGTATACACAATGGTGTACACGAAAATTGAAAAATGAACGTGTTTTAGCAAGCATCATATGCAAATGTCATACACAATTCTTCAGAAGTCACACAGTTTCCAAAGCTGATTCTTAAGTTCTACATCTGTGGCATTGCGAAATGAGTGCACTTCTAGCTGGTCAAGCAAGAGCCAACCCCCCACACCTGCCTCAGGGTTAAAGCTATGCTTGAAGTTGCCACTTTCACCCCGGGGGTCACTGGCTGCAAAGTGCACCTGTTAGCCATAACCTTTGCATAGACATTAGCGGGTACATCGACAAACCTTGCTCAAAATTGTGGCACACTGAGCTTCCGATGGTGCCAGGAATTTCAAGAATGCAGTTTCTAAGCTTAACTATGTGCATCCTCCAAATGGGCCTGGAAAGGAATGGGTTAACTTATATAATGCTGGGTGACAGGCCTGTGAATGTAATTGCCTGGGTTTTACACTATTATGCTCTTGTAAACCATGCTGAATGGCCACTAACAAGGCTGCCATTCATTTTTTCAATACAACCTGCACCGGGGTATTAGGGTCTGGGAGCTGACAATTGATTTACTGCCTAGAAAATTATTCTTTATTGATTTATATTGCATGGAGGCGACTGCAAATCTTTCTGTGGGTCTAATCAGCGAGAACGAGGGAGACACGGCTAAAGTTAGTGTCATTCCTATTTAGTTGTACAATTGCAAGTTGGAAAATTGGCTTAGGCGCTGCAAATGGCAGCTACACCGAGCATTATTCGAGTATGAATTTCCATGATGTGTGGACAGGAATATATTTGAGAAGCAATGAGGGCAGAGCCATCAATATGTTTGTATCATGTGCAGTTTCCTATGTACTATTTGGAAAACACAGGCCTTCCCACGCATTATTTGTGTGTGCGTGTGTGTGTTTTGGGCATGTCTGGAAGTACAGCACGAAGTGCCATGGGTGTTCTTATATGTTGACCAAAGTTCCTTTATAATGAAGCAATTTTATTTTCCAATAAAATCCTTTGTATAATTGCGGTTTTGGCAGTATCCCCTTTCCACTTTATCTAAGGCACTCCTAAATATCGCTAGTCATCCCTAAACAAATCTTGTGTCCCCCTTTTCGTAAAACAAGATTATCACTTTTTTCCTCCAAAACCTTTTATTTTCATTTTGGTGGCAGTGAGGTCTTCCATAGTTAAAGGGCCTGATCACGAGTTGGACGGTAGCCCTTAAATGTGACAGTAACGCTATTACTGCCGTATGTAAGGGTCCGCCCAATCACGAGTCTGGCAGCATTTACCCTCAGCCGTAAAGTGGGGGTGAATGCACCAACTTAACACCCATTTTTCAGGCGCAATTAGCACAGCGCTATTAGCACATGCTAATCGCTACGAAAATGCTCCATTGGGTCCAATGGACCCAATGGGGAATGGAGAATACCCATTATCACCCAACCCTTGATCCGGCGCTAATAGCATCGGAACGGGTGGCGATAACGCTATTAGCCTGGGCGGTATCCCAACAGTAATAATGCCGGGATACCGTCCAACTCGTGATGAGACCTTTAGGGTCTTGAAAGATGTCCAGGTAGTTGTGGTTTTGTGAGATGGGATGTGTAGTGTGTTGTCATGTCAGTTGTGGTATTGGTTTCTATGTGTTGGCGGATCATGTTTATCTTGTTGATGAAGTAATAGTTGATGGCGGTGCATTTTCTGATGGAGTGTGCTATGGGTGGGTCGGGCAGAGGGTTGATGCAGTGCTTGATGGCTTTGAAGAGGGCTCTACTTTCATTGTTGACCTTAGCTATGGAGGTTTGGCAGTAGATGGCCTTGACAGTGTTGATCAATCATATGCGTGTAGCATGGAGTGCCTCAATCAGGGCCAGGTCGGATATGCTTCAGGATGTTTGCCAATTGTTTTCTTGTTTTCCAATGGATCATTTGTTGAGGTTGAGTTCTTGAATGTACCAGGGTGTGGAAGGTGTAGGCTTGAGGGTTGCTGTTTCACTGGGGCATGACGGTTGATGTTGTTTGTGAAGGTGGTGTTGCATTCTTGGAGAAGCGAGTTGGAGTCCTGGTGTGTCAGAGGTCGATTAACCCATTTGACATGTGGTTTGGTGAGGTCTTCCATGAGAGCCTCCACTGTGAACTTCATGAAGGATTTAAAGGCTTGTTTGCTTGGTTTCTAATGGTTTTGCTTGAGAGGCGTGGTGTGAATAATCCCAATGGGTATTACCAGATGGTGTATCAGTCAAGCAGAATAGGAGAGCTGTGATGGAGGATCGGTAGGGTAGTGATGATGAGGTTGAATGTATTACCTTTCCTGTGAGTTGGGCCTTTTGTGTGCTGTGTGAGGTTCAGCATATAGAGTAGGCAGTGGATATCTTCCTTGATTTGGTTTACCAAGGATGTTGAAGTCACTGAGGAAGCTGTTGTTGGTATGCTTGAGAAACATGGTGATGACCAAAGTCGTGAACTCTTCGATGAAGGAGGTGTTGGGTTTGGTTGTTATGAAAACTAGGTGAAAAGTGACTGGGTCCGCCAGGGAGAGCGGAAAGTGACACGATAGGTCAATAGTGGTGAAGTCCCGTTGCGTGCATGGCCATGATGCCTTGTGAATGATGGTGAAGCCTCTGACAATCTTTTTTGGATGGTCCCATTGTGGAATTCTGTAGCTGTTCGGGATGAGGACATCTAGGATATGGGGGAGACAGATGTCATTCAGGACTCAGCAATGACGATGAGGTTGGCGATGCCAGCTGCAGGGTTGATTGCTGATCAGATATTGGCACCAGTTCTTGTGTAGTGGTGGATGTTGGAGTGGTGATGCAGTGCATGGTGACATGGGTGAGGTTGCTGCGTTGCAGTTTCCATGATGTTGCTTGTGAGTGTTGTGGTTGACATTGAGTGGTAGGAATAGGCTGTTGGGAGAGAGGGGTGAAACACATGTTCAAGGAAGCTTACCTGATAAGAAGAGGGGCAGGCGTTCTGGTCCTGGGTCCTCCCTGCCTGAACATTTCCAAACAGGAATTGCCCTTCACATTGAATGCACGGACGAAAGACACCTTTGATAAAAGAGTTAAGAACAGAAAGGGAGAGACAGGGCAAAGAAGGTGGGTGGGTCTAGGATCACATGACCTAGAACAACTTGCACTTGCTCACCAATTGCAAAGGAAAAGTGGCTGTAGGGCTGTGTAAGTAGGAGAAAAGGGCGGCAACACAAGGAGGTACCAACAGAATAGCAGTGATTGACAGGTGGGTGGAGTTTATGTCACGTGACCTATATCCACTTGCACTTGCTGACCAATTCCAAAGGAAACGTGGTTGGTGGGATGCATAAGTAGGAAAAAAGGGCAGCAAAACAAGAAGGCACCAACAGATTAGCAGTGAGTGGCAGTTGGATGGAGCTCATGTCACGTGGTCTAGATCTGCTTTCACTTGCTCATGAACTTCAAAGTTAAAGAGGCTACAGGGCAGCTTACCTTATAAAAAGGAGCTGGGAAACTTTCCACCCTGAAGATGTATTAGGTTTCAATGACATCATTTCTGTAAAGAGTCTAAATTGTCTCTACTTTCAATTTTCTTTTTTTGAAAATTGGTTTTATGGTTTTTCAAACCTAGAGAATGCAGTTTTCATTACAAAGAATACAGAATAACTCAACTGCTTTACAGTTGCACATACTTAACGACTAACCACAACTTGACCCCCTCCCCCCCGCCCCCGCCCAGCAGCCCTTGAAGCTACAGCTGGTCTAAAGTAAATTTTACAGTCCGGCGAAGGAGTTCATACTCAAAAGGATTTTTTAGAAAAGTGGCACTTGCATAAGACATTTCGGAATTAACATTAGAGTAGTAGGCAGATCATTGCAATGGCGCTTTAGCTGTATCGTGTTGCACACTCAACTTTGTGCAATATACTTGGCTCGGAACTCGGACCATTCATTGTCAATGGAAGTGCGATCACCATGAATGGCTGCTGTTAGCTTGTCCATATAGAAGATATTACGGGAGACGTTGATCCACTCAGCTTTAGTTGGTAGACTAATTCTTTTCCACACAGTTGTAAGGCAGGCCCTCGCAGCAAGCAAGAGCCCATGTGTCATTATGGGCAATTTGATTGTTTGTTCTTCTGTTTCAACCAAACCAAATAGGATCAAGAGTGTGTGCTTCTCCCTTTGCTCTCCTTCAAGCTCTTTTATCCAGCTGAGCACTTCGTCCCAATATGCCTGAACCGCCCTACATCCCCACCACATGTGCCAGTAGTCCGCTTTCTGGCCACAGCCCTGCCAGCAGAAAGGACTCACATCCTGATACATCCTGGCTAGCCGGAGTGGGTCATACTGCCACCTATACAAAAGCTTAATCCCATGCAATTTGTACTGACAAGAGATAGAGGTTTTCGAGGTCCTTCTACAAATCTTGAGCCATGTTTCTGGGGTGAGATGTCCCCCAAGGTCCTTTTCCCACTTATGTTTCAAAGTGATTGAGGGGGTTGTGTTGACTCCAACTAGTGCTGCATACATTGCACTGATGAGTCCCTTGGAGCCTATGCATGTGTCTAGAATTTTTTCAAACAGGGTGAGGTCTCTCTGTAGCGCCTCCCTCCAGACCTCCCGGGTCATAACACCTTTTAGTTTTAGGTACTGGAAAACTGAGAGCTGACCTATGCCGAGAGCCTCCTCCAGCTCTTGGATAGAGATGAAAGCGTTATTCCTCCGTAATTGGCCTGCCCTTTCAAGCCCTTCCTCGTACCATGATTCAAAACTGCCTGGATCAGGAATGTCATCCCGAATGCTGGGGCCCATAGATGCGCCAGGGGGAGGGCCATGTTGTGACTCCTTTCATTCCTTTGTTTGGTTTCCATATGGCCCATATGGTCCCGAGGATGGGGTGATTTTTAATGCTATTTTGTATTTGGGGCCCAGGTACCCATAACCATCCCCCCACAATAAAAGGAAGGAGATAGTAGTTGTCTAAGCCTATCCATTGAGGGTCTTTTTGTTGTCTGACATGTGGGATTAGCACTCGCAGTTGTGCTGCTCTATAGTACAGCTCTATGTCTGGGAGACCCACCCCGCCATCGTCTTTCGGGAGGTGAAGTAAGGCAGCAGGGACCCTGGGTTTTTTGTTTTGCCATAGGAAGGTATGTAGGACTTTTTTTCGTGGTTACAAAGAAATCTCTGGGGAGTTGGATGGGGAGCATCTGAAATAGGTAAAGTAATTTTGGCAGGATTACCATTTTAATGGTGTTCAGTCGGCCTGTCCACGAGATGGTGAACCTTGTCCACCGTTCAATGTCTTTTTGTATTGTGCTTAGTATCGGGGGGAAGTTGGCTTCAAATAGGTCACCCAGGTCACGAGTCACATTGATGCCCAAATATCACAATGTAGTGAGACTAACCTCCATCCCTAGGGGTGTAAATCGCTCAACCTCTGAGTCCCTACTCTTGTCCAGCGGGAGGAGGACCGATTTCTCTGTGTTGATTTTCAGGCCTGCCAATTGGCCGTATTCCCCAATTATTTCCATGGCCGCAGGTATCGAACTGAAGGGGTTCGTTGTAAGCAGGAGGATATCGTCAGCATATAGGCCTAGTTTGTATTCCTGATCCCCTACTTTAATTCCTCCCACCCTTTTGTCAAGTCTAAGCTTCTGTGCCAGTGGTTCGAGAGACAACACAAACAGTATAGCAGATAATGGTCAGCCTTGCCTGGTGCCTCTCTCTAATGGGAACCACCTTGAGTAGCCACCGTTCACCGCTACAGAGGTCTGAGGAGCTGAGTATATTGCCTTAATGGCGCAGCGTAGTTTGGGTCCAAGACCTATCCAGACTAGCACCCTTTCCAGGAACTCCCAATCGACTCTGTCGAAGGCCTTTTCGGCATCAAGCGACAGGAGGGTGGGGTTGTCATTCCTCCCATGTGACGCGTGTATCAAGTGTAACGTCTTCCTCATCGTGTCAGCTCCCTGTCGCCCCATAACAAAGCCGACCTGATCCGTATGTATTAATTTCGGTAAATGCGTTTCTAATCTCGCCGCTTTCACTCTCGCATATATCTTGGCATCTATGTTAAGGAGTGATATGGGGCGATATGACCCACAGTATTTGGGGTCTCTGCCTTCTTTTGGGATCACCATTAGGAGGGCCTGAGCAAAGGACGGGGGTGCCTGCCCTGTTTCAAAGATGTGGTTGAATAGGGTCACCAGGAAGGGGGTAAGGAACGCAGTGAACGATTTGTAGAAGCCAGGGGTGAAGCCATCATCCCCAGGTGCCTTTCCTGACTTAAGACGTTTAATGGCATCAGCCACCTCCTCCCCAGTGACCGGAGTGTCAAGAGCTTCCACCTCCGGGCGCGTAGGTGCCGGGAGATCTGACTCTTTGAGATAGGCATCTACACTCCCCGGTGGGGGAGGAGGGTCACAGGTAAATAAATCTTCATAAAAAAAGGCAAAAACCTCTCGTATGCCCCATTCTGTTGTATCCACGAGAGTGCCATCTGTTCTCTCTATCACGTCTACCCATCTTTCTGCCCTTTGCGCACAGAGCCTTGCCGCAAGGAGGGCATCGGCCTTGTCTCCTTTTTCGTAGTACTTTTGTTTCAGGTATTGTAAGGTCTGGGTCACCTTGCTCATTTCCAGGGCTTTTAGCTCCTCCCATAATGCCTTAGCTTCCGCAAGATGTGCAGCTGTACGTTGAGGAGATGTCTGGGCTAGACTCTCTGCTTCGTCTAATTTCTTTCTAACGTTAGCCTCCAGCAAGGTGCGATCCCTCTTTTTCCTCGCCCCCTCCTGATTAGGATCCCACGCCAAGTGGCCTTTGCCGCTTCCCATACATTCACTTTTGCGACTTCACCCATATCATTGGTCATGAAGAATTGTTGGATTTCATTTTCCAATTCTTCCCTGAAAACCACATCCGACCACAACGTTTCGTTCCACCTCCACTTAGTGTTGCGATGGGCAAGGCCATCCCAGTCTAGTTCCGCCACAACCATGTCATGGTCAGACCATGCAATGGGATGTATGTCTGCGGTGTGGAGTATTCTCATTAGGTCTTCCGAGAGGAACAGATAGTCTATTCTTGTGAGCGTGTCATGAGGGATGGATCGAAAGGTAAATCCTTTGTCCATTGGATGTAAGTGACGCCAACTGTAGGCCGTACAGGGCAATCATCGTTTTAATTTCTGCATGTTCCTGCGACCGGAGAGGTTGGGAGACATTGTGTGCGGTTTGCCTATCCATGGCACTGCTCATCCATGTTTTGAAGTCGCCCCCAAGAATAGTATGACCTTGCGATTTATTAAACAGCCATTCAGTCGTTTTAAGGAGGAATCTTTTTTGGCCTTGGTTGGGTGCATAAATTGTGGCAAGGGTTACGACTGTGTTTTGAATGGATCCCACTATTAACATGGCCCTACCCTCCATGTCAGTCCAGGAATTTAGGAATTTAGGATCTTCATGCAGAGGTTCTTCCGGACCAGGATCCCCACCCCAGCTTTTTTGAGGACACCTGAACTCCACCAGACCACTGGGGATCCCCTTCTCGCTACCCTTCTGATATTTCGTCTCTTGTAAGAACATAATATCAATGTTCGACCTCTTAAATTCCCTCGCTACCAGCGAGCTTTTAGTGGGGGAATTCAAGCCTTTTACACTGAGTGTGCATATGCGTAGCTTGTAATGTCTAGGTGTTGCTGACATTGCAATGTGTGAGGTAGCCCAATAAGTACGCCTGCCTCAATGTCTCTGCTCTAAGCGCCTGCCATATGCCTATTCCTACACAAGTAAGCCGGTTCCTATATGGCCCTATGGGGGCCGCTGAACATCCTTGTCGCTCAGCCTTCAACAGTATTAAGTGTGCCTTTCCCTTCTTCTCATTTTCATATTCATCCATTCCACCTGACCCTTCGAGTCGCACTATCCGACCCCATCACCCCCCCAAACCATACGGCGTCCGATCCGGCTGAGTTATGTTCACCCAGTCGTCTTCGGACCACCAACAGGAACCACACCTCAAACGGTCCCAACCACATAATTATAAAACATAACCATGAGTCCCTAACTCCCCCCCTGCATATGTAAACATGTTAACGAACTGAACTGCATTTCAACAATAAGATCTCAGTCTTTTTTGCCCGATATTCGGCCCCTGGTAAAACTTTGTAAGGGCCCTCCTTCATTTTCATATCGGTTCACACCACCTCCTATGTGCTACCCTTTCTCGGGCCGCACACAAACCTCGGCTTCCTCCACCTTCTTTAAGGCCCACTAAAGCGCATCGAATCACATCATCTAAGTGTACCCTCATCTCATGTTGCTTTGTGAGCACCTCATCCGCATCAGGTGGGGTGGTGTGAGGACACGATTCCACCCTCCCCCGTTGCTACCCAATGGGTGTCCATCCGACGTTCTTAGAGGTCTCTAGTTAGCCTAATGTCCGTCGTCAGGCGCACCCATGAAAAGAGAAACAAGTAAAAGAACAAAGTGGGTTCAATGTTCGGTGTCTGGGGAGGCGTTCATCCGTCTATATTTCCTGGCGCCCTGCATCTCCTTTCTCCGTGGACCTTTGGTGTGCCATTCCTTTGCCTCTGGCCTGTTTCCGCTCTGTGATGGTTCCTCCTCTTGGGTACCCAATAGGTCAAATATGCAGCACCTAATATCCTTTTCTGAGATTAGTTTAATGGCATTGCTTTCCCATTCAAAGGAAAGCGCGAAGGGATAACCCCAACGGTATCGGACCTCTTTTTCTTTCAGCATTTTGGTGAGTGGATGGCACTTTCTCCACATTGCTAGTGTGAGGGAGGATAGATCTTGATATATGGAGACATGTACCGGGCCCAACGTGACTTGCGGAGTGTTTCTGGCCTTGTCCAAGACCCTGGCCTTGTCTGCTTAGTAATGGAATGGAATCGGGCAAGCACTGATCGCGGGCCTCCTGGTTTTCCCCCAGCCCTGTGCACACGTTCAATTTTGGGTTCATCAATTGAGTCATCATTGAAAAGCGACTTCATTATACTATGCAATGTTCTTTTCAGGTCTGACTCGGTCTCGCCTTCATTCTCCGGAATTCCGAAGATGCGTATGTTATTGCGCCGCTCTCTGTTTTCCAAGTCATCGATTTTGTAGGCGAAATTCCTCTTCCCTGGCTTCGAGTCCGGTGAGTCGCAAGTCCATTTGGGTCTCTAGGGTGCTCAGCGAGGCCTGGTTGTGCTCAACTTCTTCAAGCCTGTCCTCCATCTTGTCCATCCTTTGGGTTATTTTATCGATTTTGCCGCCAATATCAGCTCTCATTCTCCGCATTTCATTGAGGATATCGGCGACGTCCGCTTTGGTGGAGGCTGCCTCGGGGCCCGGTGATGACATAGTGGCGACTCCGGGTGCGCAATAGCTGTGTTGCGAGGGTGAGAACTTATATGCCGCCAGTCTCTCTTTGGCGTTCATACGTTGGGTTTGGCGGTGTTTGGGCAAGGGATCCCACTAAGGGTATAGCCAGAGAGCGGAAATCAAGGCCTGCCTCTGGTTCCACAGCCACCTGACTGAATATGGTTCAAGGTTGGAGGGTGCCCTCTGGTAGAGGAGTCTGGGCAGTTGAGGAGGGGCAGGGTGCGTGCTGCTCCTTGGTTTGTTGGGGGGCACCCGTTTAACAGTGTTAAGGTCCAGTGGAGGCGGGCATCTTTATGGACGAGTCTTTCCAATGGGAGAGGTGCTCTATTGTCGGCGTGGTCTTGGGTGTAGGCCCAGGCAAGATGGCGTGGGGGAGATCTCCTGACCAGTAGCTTTGGTTCAGATTGAGGTTCAGGCCACGGGGGGGGCGAAAGACTGGTGGTTGTGCAGAGGAGAGCACACGCCCCATAGATGGGGGCCCAACCCTCTGCACTGTCCTCACTTCAGGCGCAAGTCCCTTGCTCCGATTTCCGTGGCTGGCTGTGGCGTCTAAATCTCCCAGGGCACTGCGCTTGTCCTTCGGAGCTGCTGGGCCAAAGGCGTAGGTTGCGTTCAATATATGCGTGTGACGCCTCAGTGGCTGTGTGTCTGGCCTTGATGTGGGGGCCCTCTTAAGGCCGCGTGCCGCCTGTCGCAGGGGCCCAGTTATGGTGGGGGGGCTGGTCCTGTCTGCGCCCCAAACATTATCTCCGGCCCCGGCCCTTGATGAGGAGGGTGCCAGGGGGGGGATAGGGAGGGCCCCAAGCCAGGCGAAGGGCAGCTGCGTTCTCCAAGGGGGGGGGCACGTACCCTCTCCACAGTTTTCTTTCACCCGTAGCTGCTCAGGTAGCCGCACGGGTAGTGCGGACACACTCGCCTGCCTCAGTTGGTCGTCCGCAGGCGAAGCGGGACAGGCGGAAGGGCTGCGGCCGCCGGGGGATCGCAGCAGGGCCTGCGCCGCTCGCAGTCGGCTCGTAGAGGGAGCCGGGTTCCTCGATGTGGCGCGTAGTCGCGTCCCACTTTCCGGTTGCTGCGTATGCGGCGGGGAGGAGCCTTGCTGTCGGATGGACTTTACTCCGGGATGGGAAGTCCGTTTTTCACCCAAACTTCGCTCAGCGGGTGGGGGGCCACTTCGGATGGCACTAGCAGCAGTTGCTTCTCCACGGGGGGGTCAAAAGCGGGGGCTCAAAGCGCTTTTGGGACCCGAGGGTGCAGAGCTCACATTGCGGTGCTCATCGTCCGTGCGCCCCCTGGTGGCCAGTTCCTCTTCTTTCAATTTTAATGTGGGCAAGTATTCTTCTTTCAAGTGTGCTGTTTGCAGGGTTCTATCAATGTTATCAGCCTTATAAGCGCACCAAAGACATTTCAGAAGGCTCTCTTTTTATTTGTTTCCCCTTTTTGTCCCCACCCTCATCAATAATGGTGCAAATTATGGTTTTGCTTGCTTACAGCATGAGTAGTTTGGCGAATGTTTTCCCCACTCTATTATCATACTCATAGTAGCCCTGTTTTAAATGTTACATTGTACATTCTGCCTTTTGCACCCTTAGTGTGTTTTACCGATTCTTAACCTCTGCCAACTGTCTGTAAAAGTCCCTTGTATGGTTTGCTTTACATTCTTCCTCTCTGAAATCTGTTTCTCAGTCAATCTTTGAATGTGCCCCATAGACACAGGCTCTCATTACAAGTTTCCCAGTATCCTGTCGGTAATTCCGGCGGGATACTGGCCAACTGCCCTACTGTTTCCACCACCTGATATTCCAGTATCACCAGGATATTCCAGGTGGCAGAAAGAGCGGTAAATCCCAATTCCATGGAGTCCTTTAGGACGTAATGGACGGTATTGCCAGTATTACCAGCGCTGATAATACCGGTGCCGGTAATTTCAGCATTTAGTTGCTGGTGGGGGGCTTGATTTACCTCCATCTTCTGTCTGGAGGTAAATCAGTTACCCCCACTGGCAAACTTGTGTTTTGCCAGCAGGTGAAAAGTGCCAGTGCTGGATTACCAGCAATTTTATCTGCAATTTTCCATCAGCGACAAACCTATAATGAGGCCCACAGTAATACCATCAAGTTACCCCTTACTAATGTTTTGGTGCATCCCTATGCATCCCCTTCAAAGTGTCTTTGGGCTTATTAAATGCCAAATATTCCCTTATTGCACTCTTGAGTTCTTCGGCATATGCTAAGACATTCAGAATCCATAATGTGAAAAGTCATTGAACTTGCTTAATTGTTTTCCATAGATCGTTTAACAATGCTATAACCATACTGTTATCTGTTAGAGTAAGGCTCATTACACGTTTGCCGTTTTCCTGGTCGTAAACCTGCTATCATTCAAAGAGACAAGCAGATATACAATTCAGAAAAAAAGATTTTTGAACCTGAGACTAGCGCTTATAAACCTTTGATTGAGGATTCATGCGTTCCAATATCTGCGGCACGGTGTGTGAAGCTCTGACCAAAGTCGAGTATGTCTTTTGAGAGGATACTGTTCATACTGTTTATGATTTAGGTTCATGTCTCCCATTATCATTATTTCTCCTTCAGCAAGGCTTCCTAGTTTCTTAAAAAGCCACCGTCACAATTTAACTCTTACATAATGCTAGGTGCATAGAAGGAGCTTGTCCTCAGCGTTTCCCCATAAATTAACACAAATCATCACATATCTCCCCTCTGGAAGTCTTTTAATCTCTCAAATAATAAAGTGGATATTTATGTGAAGCAATATCACCCCTCCTCCCCTCTTACTCCAAGCAGATGAGCGTACTTGCAGCGGGTAATCTCTGTGGATGAGTATATATTGATCTTTTTTCAAAAGGGTTTCTTGTAGAGCCCCTATTTGTATATGCAATCGCTCCAATACACTACATTGTTGTCATCTTTCATTGGGTATGTTGATACCACTGCCATTAAATTATCCAATTGTTTCAGCCATTGTCAAAAACATTTTCTTTTCTTAAATGTATGTTTTGTTTATTTCAAACCTTTCATATTCTCCGCATTACGCATTACACATTATAATTAATCACATTATAATTAATCAATTCCATTAAAATAGCATCAAATAATTCCCATCCTATTCATTTTCATCACATTGAAAAGAAAAGAAGAAAATTAGTTACATCAAAAATCCTAGTATCAGAGTAAGATTATTTGCAGAAATGTCATCAGTGCAAAAATCATACTGGGGTTCTCCCCAATGAAAAACATATGCCACTATACTTCAGCCAACAGGGTTTTAACATTTTTATCAATAGACCCACAGTGTCAAGTTCTTAGAGGTGTCAGACCTTTCACTCTAACCACAATATGTTTAGATAATTCAATCATCCCAACCTCTTTGCAGAATCTACAGTTGAACTCCATCTTCTATATTTGCTTCAGAAAACGTAGAACTTCCCTAGTTGGCAATGCATTCAAACGTAGATGCATGAATTGGTCCTGGAAATGAGGGCAAGGAAACTTGGATAGATAAGATGGGAGTTGCTTGATAGCTCTCCTTTCATGTAGTAGATCTAATGACAGGCAGTATCTATTTCTTTTATCTTGTGTATCTATCCAGTCCTGCCATAATATCTTTTTTTAATCATCTCCAGGTTTGTTATTAATAGCTCAACAGAGGAATCTAAATGTTTTAAAGAATGTGTACATGTCAGTTACCAAGTGTCTAGAAACCATTCACTTTTAAGATTATCCACATTTTGATGCTGGAAATACCTTATGGAGCTACAGGGCCTCATAGTCCTACCACTTCTCTGTGTGTATTTTCTCTATTTCTTCTGCTACTGAGGTCCAGCCTGGACCTCTGGCAGTGCAACTCTACATGTTTTCCTTTTGGTGAATAACTCCCATGGGATACCCTTATGGCACCCATGGGTGGGCATACACCGTTGTACCCCTTATGTCTGTTTTGAGGCGCCTGTGTGTGCCCACACAGCAGGGTATGAACTGGTGGCAGCTAGATGCTGACCTGGCAGCATGTAGCTGAGTGTCCTCAGCTACTGTCCTCAATTTTCTCCTCTGAGTGTCCTCAATTTTGGGACACACAGGCTCTGCCATAGCAATCAATAGATTCCTGATAGAAGGCAAGATGGCCCCTGTGGCCTCTTGTTTTCTATTGCCTTTTACCTTGTTTCCCAAAGGTCCTGGGAACCCCTGAATCTCATCAGTGCTCCTGAATGGTTCTTGGGTGGAAACACAATATATGTCTCTGTTGTTCCCTTTCCCCCTGGCTGGCTGTTGTGTGGAAATACCATATATCGGTCTAGGGCTGCCTCCTGTCAGACTGACTGGAGTCTTCCCAGTTGTTGTGTGTTGTTTGTACACTCTATGGGTGGGACCTGTGTGAATGGAGTGGGAAGTCAACTCACATTCTCTGTTGTGGGTGTCTGGTTTATGTGTGTGGGTCACAATGACTGAGACAACTCTTACTGAAACTGACATGAATGCAGTGTAGTGTGCTGAAAGGCTGGGTACTAGCCCCAATCCACATCTTTTGTTATGGGTTTCCGGGTGGGGTGAATGGCCTGAATGCCTGTGAGCCTGATTGGCTGCCTGCCTGCATGAATGCACTTCTGTGTGATTGCCTCACTGAGCCTGGACTAGCCAGAGTAAATGAGGGATGTATATGTATAACTGGGGACCTCTCACTTACCAATTGGCACAGAAGCTGAAGTTGATGCTTAGCAAGAAGAAGCTGTTCCTTGAAGCCTACCTGGAGGAGAAATCTGGTGCTACAATTTCTTCAAGTAATCCGAAAGCTGTTGTGTCTTCCAAGGACTGACACAGAGATGACCTGCAAAGGAGACCTCTCCCCGAGCTACGAGTGACTATCGTGCAAAGCTGCTGCTCTTCATCGATGTATCCTGGAAGCCAGTACTGTGTGCTTGTCACCCGGAGAAGGGTTCTTCGAAGTCCAGAAGAGGAGTTCTGGATATCTTGAACCAGAGAAGTCCATTGGTGTCATCCGGGGTCTGCAGGTGCGTATCGTGACCGCTGGAAGCTGTTGCTCTCTACCACCCAGAAGAGGGAGCGCACTAGCATAGTGCTGCTGGACACCTGGTGATGCGAAAGTTTCCACTGCCAATGAATATTTGAAAGGACATCCTTGCTGTCACCACTTACTGCATTTTCCCACCGGAGAAAGCCTAGAGTCGTTGGGTGCAGTGGAATGCCCATCGGTGGGTTTCCTGCCCCCAGATGTTAACAAAGACTTCCCGAGGGTCCATACTTGGTAAGGGTCCGAGGTCCACTCCAGTGGTCGAGTCCAGGTCACCAAAAACCATCCAGAGATCCGTGCTGTGGCTGCAGCACCGGGGAACCGAAGGTCAGACAACCGGGGATATCCGAAACCCGACACCAAAAGTGACCTCTGCACCCGTCATCACCCAAAGTCTTCAAAGAGTTCCAAGGGTCTTATCTTCAACTGCCAAGCCTTTAAGGAGACCATCACATCTTTTGCCTTCCCAGGACTTATACAGTCGGAGAAATCATCGATCAAATGGGAGCACTGTGAAGAGCCGAACAGCAGCACTTTGAAAATACTTTGGTTTCATTCTTCTAGCAGACTCAACATCCCAGTGGTTCCTTCTTCCAAGGGGGCTTCATCCTCAGAAGGAATCATCGAGTGGAAACTCTGCCACTTTGCATGCCAAGGCACCAAAGGTACATTCACAAGTAGAGCATCTTCTAGTCTCAGGAGTTGTCCAGGATTCCCCGATTTGTCTTGGATCCTGTTCTCCTTTGGTCTCTCAGGTAATTTGGGGTGGTGGAACCTTTTAAAAGAAATCAGAAGGTTATTGAACGTTATTGGACTGGGCTGTAAAAGACACAATAGGTTACTCCCTGACTTTTCCCTTGCAGATTGCCCAGGTGGGGGGATCCTCACTCAGAATTATTTGTCTAAGCTAAAGAAGGTATTCTGCCACTGTTCACATCTAACCTGCCTTTCTTTCCTATTCTATGCTGATACACCTTACTTAAGAGTTCACTTGCCTCTTTAAAACTGCCATAAGTTAGGGCAGCTATTACTGAATTTAAGTCTTGGGTGGTACCACATAGAGTGTATATATTGCCCATTCTTTGAATAAGCATACCAAGTACAAAGTGTTATTATGCATGTGTATATATTTTACTGAACCTTATTTTTTGATAAAGAAGCTGTGCTATCACCTAACATAGTGTGTGGACATTCCTTTGTATGAGCTTTGGCGATTCACTGTACTTAACAACCTGCCTGCATCACCTCCTGAATGCTTAAGCCTGGCTGCTCGTCTACTGCTACCAAATTGAGAGCCTTGCTGGGGTTGTTCTGTGCCTTTACCCTACCAGATAGGGGGTAGAAGTACAGATAACCCCACCAGTTTTTACACCTATTTCTTAAAATATCAAATGGTGGGAGATGATATGTCATGACACACTTGCAGAATATGGTGGAACATGGCAAGAGATGTCCATAGGATGATTGAATGGAGCAATTGCAAACCCAATTTGTACCTAATAGCTGCAATTGGTAAACCATTGGATAGATGGAGTAACCTTCCCCAAAAAGCACCTTCTAGGACATCCCAAATTTGCCAAGACAGATTCAGTGCCACTTCAGCTCTGTAAGTCAAAATCGGATGACCTTTTGTTTGTAAAAGCTTAGAACCTGCTGCATGGAGAATTTGCTGTATCTCTTATGTAACACCAAAGCTTGTGTCACCAGATTTGTAACTTTAGATCTTAGTAGCAATACCCATTATTTCTCATTTACACTGCAGTTCATGGGAACTCCCAAGTAAATAATCGAGTCAACATACTCAAGTTTATCTTTCCCAACATACCATCTAAAATAACCTTTGGTCTTCAGCTGTAGTGTTGTTAGAATCATTATTTGAGTTTGTTTACTTTGATTCTCAGGTCATTTTTTTAAATATAGGCTTGAAGGTGGTTTAACCTCCGCTGCACTCCTATAGGCATTTGATAAATGATGGTGACATCATTTGCATATAGGATCTACAGTATAGAACATTCATATATTTAAGGGGGAAAATCATTCACCTAACTCTGGCTATCACCGATATCCGACAGATATAAATTTAATAATTTGAGCACCAGAGGACAGCCTTGCTTCAAACCCTTATATGTATCGATCTTTTTAGAGAATATTACATTCCTTGACAGTCTCACTTGAACAGAGGTAGATGTATACAGAGCTTTTATTGCCTCAACTAAATCTCAGGGACAATTCCAATTTAGCAATTTCTCCCAGCTTTTGACACTTTCAAAAGCTTGCTGCAAGTCAATACATGCCAAATACATGTTAGTCCTGTCTTGATCACTCACAGCTTTAACAGTGTCAGCAGGAAGAGGTTGAGGCTGGTACCAACGCCTTTGAGAACGCCTGTCTGCACTGAGTCAAAACGACCGGTTTCAGTTGACCAGATCAATAGATGGTGTAATAACACTGCTGCAAAGATCTTCTCCAGTATATCCAACAGGGCGATTGGACAATAGTTTCTAGGATTTACTCAATTGCCCTCTTGAATATAATGATGATCAATGTGCTCTTCCATGAAATAGTGACCTCCCTGGCTAAGAGGATCTGATTGAATAGTATGACACAGAACTCAGCCCACGAGTCTGGCTTTTGCTTGAGCATAGTATTAGTGAGACCATTGGTTCTCGGGGCATGAGATGAATTTAGTATCTTTATTAAACCCTCAATATCGTCCTTTTCAAATCAAATTGACAATTATTCCAGGGGTTTTATTGATTCCAATTTCCCTTGGATTCCGTAGGGAACAGAGAGCTGTAAAATCAGCAATCCAACTTTCCTCCGAAATCACAGAGGGAAGTACTACTGGCTTCACCATTTGTTCATTATTAATTAAAGCCCATAGGTTGTGCCTATTGTTTTGTCAGATCATTTTTAACATCTGCTCCGCCTCATGTTGCAATCGTTGGGCTTTTGATTATAGTATTAAGTTGTATACTGCTGTTTCCGCTTTCTCATTAGAACTTCTCTCTAGCCCTCAGGAATTCGTCCTAATTTTCTTAAATCTGCCCAGTAGATTGTTCAAGCCTCTACTAGATCTTTATTATATGCATGGATTCTCTTAAATTCAAGTTAAGTAGTACCCAAGAATAGTCCAGATCCAACCTCCTCGAATCTAAAGGATTTCTTTATCTAAATGTAATACAGGGCACATCATAAGATCTTATTATCAACCTATTCCTTCCCTGTGAGAACTGTATAGTGTTTGCCAATCGCATCCTCGCTAGTACTTGCATCACCTTCCACCTTATTTCTAACAAGCAATGGTCACTTCATTCCGTAGGTATTACTGAGGGTCATTCAATCAGATTAATCATGTTGCTAGAAAAAAAGTAATAGTCCCGGTAAGCTTTCTGGTCACCCTGTGTCCATGTCCCTCTTACAGAAGTACAGAAGTATCACCCTTCGTTTGTCCATTTAACATGTGAAACCCCTGTTCTTTTACTTCTCGGAGCCATAAAGCTGCCCTTTTCTCAGTGAGCTTTGGGGATAACTTTCCAAGGCATTTTATATTGGGGAGCACACAGTTAATAATGTAGGGGTCATCCAGTGGAATATAAGAATCATCTATTAGCCACGTTACACAGCCAACAAAAGACTCTTCCCCAGTCATTATGGAATTCCAATATAGATTAAGTACTACCGTTGACGTCACATCACTCCGACTTCTCATTTCCCAATTTAAAACCAACATTTGTAGAAACGGTTGTAATTTCTCGATTTGATCACAGATAACCCCTGTCCATGAAGTCATTAAGCCCGGAAAAGGTCTACCTACCTCTCCTTTTTTGGCAGGATTCACGTGTGCAGTAAAGCCATCAAATAATGGTTTAAATCTTAAACACGTCTCTTGGAAGCACAAAATGTCATAGATTTCAAGGCCTAGATCTTCATTATTAAAAAGATGGACAAAGCCTTGTTTATTTCATGATCCAATTTGTCGAGTGCTTCTTTCCCGTTTCACCAAATGCTAATTGTCACTAGATGCTGCCAACAAGCCTGCAAGCCATGACCAATCTTGTTTGTTGGTCTTTAATTCACTTATAGTGTGTACCTCAACCACTTTCCTTTCTTGAGCCTTAGTGCAGTAAAGTGTCCCTCTTATCAATACAGGTGCTCTTTCTGGCAAAGACGATTGTCGGTTTTCTGCAATTCTTCCAATTGCATTTGAATTTATTTCTCATCTTGGCTTTCTTTTGTTCTCTTGTCGGGCCTGTTCTAATGTTGCCTTTTGTGGAATTTGGCTTTGTTCAGGGACAGGTGTCAGGGACCGTCTAGCGAGATCCTCACTTATTTCAAATCCGAATGGGAGCAAGCCAGGTACTGCTACTAAAAGGACGGTTCTCACCAACACATATTTTAAGTGTAAGATAACCCAATCCAAACGTGTCTCTTTGACAAATTAAATTATTTGAATATCGTCCTATTTGATGTGTCATAATTTGGTGATGTGGTGTAAAATTATTACAGCATTACCGTGGTTTAAAATCACATTATCTTTCGAGATTAACTTGGTTGTTAGTTGGCACTTTTTTTTTTAACTATAACCTCCAACCGCCTGGGTTCCACCTCTGTAATGTCTGAAACGCAAGGGTTACATTTCCGCACTATGGCCTGTCGCTTTTCTTCCAAAGTTTGGAAATTATCCTTCCTCATTCACAAAGGACTTCTTGACCACAGCTTGACTTAATGGCACAGGCAAGAAATCCTGAGCATTAATCAGGAAGCAACGGGACGTTTATATGAATTTCAGGCTGAGAATTAGTTGCAAGATCCTCAGTTTCCAGATGACTATTGTTAGCCTCATCTGAATAGAACATAAGGTCCAATCAAGCTATTAGTCCAGGATCTTCACCTTGATCTGCTTGGTCATACGCTTTCCCCATATTTGATTGATTATTAGGGCCAAAAACCTGACATTCTTTTTCTTTTAGTATTCATTGTTCCCACTTGCTCCACGTTTTTGAGTGTAGAATTATCTATTTTCTGTGATGGAGGGGTCTTAAAGTTCCGCAGATATTTTCTTGATCCATTTGATTTAGGTTTGTTCACTGAATGTATATCGTCAGACTTTTTTTGATGCGTTTAATTTACTTTCAGGGTAGGCTGTTTTGACTTTTTTTGTTTATCTTCAAGATTGGACCATTTTTAATTGGTTGTTTCTGCGTTTCCACTGACATGACTGTCCTTTCATTTTCTGAATAGGATTGTGGGTTACGTTTAAACATTTTACTTCACATTCAATCGGCTGGCTTAGCTCTTGTATTGAATTTATCCTTTCATCCATTTGGCCGCTTTGCGTATACTCCTGAACCACAGCGCTAAGGATTTCAACAGCTGCCCTCATTTGTGTGCTACTATTTAGTGATGCAATAGCAGTCGCAGCCTTTGAACAATGGCCCTTGCATGTGATAACAAGATCCAGTATTTCCCATATGGACTCTATTAGCCAATTTGCATTTTTCGTGCAACAATCTCACCCACTTCAGAACTTCTAAGATGACATCCATCATGATGTTTTTATCCGCCTCTTCTCCTCTGGCCACATCATAAAGCCGCCCTTACCATTGCACCATTAATTCAGCTTCTTTAGCCACTTTAGTTTGTATATATGTCATAAATGATTCCACAAATATCAGCTTTGGATGATTCACAGCAATTAAGTAGCCTTATCTTTAATCGTATCGTTCAATGTTTGATCAAGATTTGTAAATATGATATTAGATCGCTAGTCAGCATTATATTATTTTGCGACTGAGCAGTGGCGGTGACTGAAAGACAAGTCTCACATGGACTCCTATTTACTTGAAAGCCCAGCTCATCTAGCGAGGCTTCAGAGGATAGAGAAGAGCATGTTTGAGTATCTTGTAGGTTCCCATCCAATTGAAGAGAAACTTCCACTATAGGTTCATTGAAGCAGAGATTCTGTAACTTCATTGCTTCACGTCCCGTAGGATTTGTCAGGGTCCCACTTTTTAAATATTTTTCGAAGAGAAGATAGATCCTCGATCCGTAGACAATTCATCATCAACAAAAGGAATGAGGTCAATCAATTGCCACTCGTAGAATAACTTAATCTGCTTTGCCATTCTATTCTTGTTTTTATTTTGCAATATCTTGGGATAGTCGGGCTGCCAATATGGAATGCTGCCCCTCCAGATCTTTGGAGCTCAATTCCTGTTCAAAAAGGGGTCTGAAATGATTTAAAGTTCGTACTGGCGTGCATACTCATTCAAGACCCATGGTAAAAATGTCTTCCAGGAAGGCACAATTTAGGTCTAACTTCTCATTTTGTGACATATACCTCTTCATTTGAAGTCTCTGTGAATTTCCCGGCGAGGTCCTATCAATCATTGTCGAGTGGGCTTCCGAGGTCCCAGGCAAGTGGGGATTTCCCTGTTGATTATACTGAGCCCTTACAGACTCATTAGGGCCACTGCTTTCATCAGAATCCCGCTATTGGTAGACTCACTGGTCAATTGTGCCACTTCTCCTGTGGCCGCAGTAGTTGCTAACAGCATGGATGCCTCCTCACCTCCGCCCCCCATAAATAATTCAACTCTGTCCATCACAATCAGGTCCATGAGGGGGAGCAGCCTATAAGAACCTGTCTCAAGGCCAATGGGGGATGGAATGCTCACTTCAAAAAGACTCAGGGGAGCCAAAGCTGTTTGGTCCAGGAGATTAAGCTGCCGATGGGTGCGTTGAGCGCTCAACACCATAGCATCCAAGATCATTGTTGTTGTCAGCACTGAAAACTCAGCCAAACTCTGTCTCAACTCCTGCTGCCAACTTACGCGCCTGGCTCCTCCTTATGTAAATGCTTCAAGTCATTAAAGGAGCAGCTAGCAAATAGCACAATCGCAATCACAGAGTCTAGGAGCACTTCTGCTGGCAGCAACTTTGTCTCAACTCCTGCTGCCCCTCACATGCCAAAATCATCACAAGGCCTCATCAAACCACACTCTCTTGTAATCCCCAAACACACCATTATGCCAGTAATTCCACTTTCCATTTCCCCATGCCAGTGAATATCCTTTCCTTATTTCTCAATCTCTAATGTATCATAGCATTGTAGTATGTATTTAACTATAACCCTTAATCCCCCTCTGCAACTGGCAGCATTGTATATACTGAGCTGGGAGACTGTTTGCCTTCCTTCAGGCTATCACCTACATTCAAGTTCACCTTTATCCTATGTCATATTAGGGGGATTGTTACCATGCACCGCTGCCATTTGCATGGTCTCCAAGGGACCTGGCCCATCTGAAAATAAAGGAGGGGTTGATTTGTTAGTGTGTGGAAAGGGTGAGGTCAAACATGCTTTTGCTATGGTGTTGGTAGATTCAGTTCGAGATACCAGTAACTGTGTGTGGGGTTGCTTCTAGGCAGTGTAGGGTAGTGGGTTTGCAAGGCATTTGTGCCCATGGGAGGCTGTGTGTGCCCATGGCCTAGGGACGCATTGGCCATGTGGCAATTGTGTGAGTTACTGTTGGATGTGTGGAGATCTGCTGTTTTGTGTTGGTAAGTGTTTCCTTAGCAAGGTATTAAATACCTATGCACATCAGGGACCTGCAAAAGATGTTCATTTTCATTAATTGACCCAGATTATTGAAAATTGACATCTTTTGCAGGTCCCTGATGCGCATAGGTTTTTAAGACCTTGCTAAGCAAATGTTGCCATTGGATTAACGATGATGTGATGACAAGCATTTGTGTACCTTCTAAATAGAAGTAAGTACATGGGTTTTGTATAGATCAGTATTTAACTGAACTATCGGAACTGGGAAATTGTAGATAATGGAATATATGTAACATTTCTTCTGAGGGAACATAGGAAATAGTTTACATATATCGTGCAGAAGAATGATCTAGCATATTTATGACAGTGACTCATAGAGAAGTTATGTGTGTAATTTTCAAGAAGAAATGAAGACATGTAGGTTAACAGTAAGTCCATTTACGATTGAGATTGAGTTGCTCTTTGAGAATTAGGAGACTATAGATTACAGAGTCTCAGCCTTTTCTTTGCCTAGTCTTCACCTTAATTATGTGGCCAGGTGCAGAGGTTGAATGATTGATCCATTGCATTTGTACTCCCCCCCACAAATAATAGATGGAGGGACGGCAGATGATGTGACTACTTTGAAAAGTAATTTGAACACACATTGACTGTGCTTTTTTCAACAAGGGAGGATGACGGAAAAAGTTGAGTGGTTAATGGGTTTTATTTGTTTTTATAGGTGGTTTGGCTCACCCTACATTGTGTAGCAGGATCGATTTAGTTTCCTGTTTTTGTCCTGATGAAGGTTGCAGGATCGAATGGACACTACTGATTGGAGTCCTATATTGACAACCGAAACATGTGTTGACCAAGAATCTGCAGAGATATTTACAGACAGATTGAGTCACCTGAAAACTGACATAGGGAACCAAAAAACTGTTGAATAGCTCTGCTGGGAGTGACCTATTTTAGAGGTTCATTTATGTATGTAATGAAGAAAGTATGTGGAGATTGAATGAGAGTGAATGCAAAATTGGGAGAAAAATGTGAGTCCAAGATAGGTTGTGTCAAATTTGTGTAGACAATGTTTTTTGTAATTTGTTGTTGTTTCTAAACATTGAATATTTATTCATAATAAAATGAAAAGTGTTTTGAAAAAACATTTATCAATATATGTAATATGATAAATGAGAGTGATCCGCCATCCTCCACCCATTGGTCCATATTTCTGCCTTTTGATATTGCATTTCCGTAGGACATGGTATGGGCAGATGATAGAATGGGTGTGGAGCATGAAAATTATATCAGTTTATCTGGGTTGTAGCTCAGCACTGCATTGATTTGTGAGAGGAGCCATGTAGATGCTGAAGAGTAGCGTTGAGAGGGATGAACTGAAATGGTTTATCTCCTTTCTGACCAACCATACCCAGCAGGTCATAGTCGGTCCATATCTTTCAGACTCTCTGCCTCTGGATTTGTGGGGTGTCTGAGGGATCGTGTTTGTCTCCGTTACTGTTCAATGTCTACATCTGCCCACTGTTGAATATTTTCTCTCAGTTTGGTTTGTGTTATCACTCATATGCTGATGACACCCAAATGTATGTATGGCTCAAGCAACCATTGGAGGCAATGGACAGAGTCCTATCTTCCGCGGATACAATACAAATCTGGATGGAAAACAAGCTCCAACTAAATCCATCAAAAACAGAGATCATTGTTTTCGACTCAGACAAAAAGATAGCAAATGCTCTACAATCTATCTCTTAGCCATCTTTGTTCAGGTCTCCGACAAAATTTTCTGATATAGCAAAGAATCTTGGCTGTATTTGGCAGTCTAAAATGAACTGAAATTTACATTTCATTCAGCAATTAAATCCCTGTATTATCAACCTAAATTAATTAAGCCATTACTGCCTCTTATTACAGAAAAAGAACGCTGAACAGTGGTGGGTATGCTCACAAATTCAAAATTGTATTATTGTAACACACTCCTCAAGGGTGTCCAAAGGTTTCAAATACAGAGACTACAGGTTGCACAGAACTCTGCAATCAGGTTTATCTTTGCACTACCGAGGAAGTCAACTGTTTCACAGTATCGAAGAAATTTCCACTGGCTCCAGAACAGCAGAGAATCCAGTTTAAGATGCTGTGACTGGTTTTAAAGTGTGTCCATGGCCTATCTTCGGCATTCTTGACTTCAAAATTTCAAACCCATCGTTCAAATTGCTCACTCTGATCTTTAGGACAGAGCATTTTGGCGGTCCCTTTTATTAAAACTACAACATGGGGTGATAGGCGTTTTTCTTCCTTTGGTCCTCGCTCCTGGAATTCTTTACCAATGGATCTCAGACGAATTGAATCTGTATCTATCTTCAGGAAGCAACTAAAAACAAACCTTTTCCTGTAATTTGTCCTTACTAACTAATACAAGCATTGAGTTACAGCTCAGTGAACCCTATGATTAGCTGGCAATTATTATCTGTGCCCAAATGTTACAAATACCAAAATAAAATAAATAAATGTGGACCTTGTGGATTACTGCATGTGAGTATGGATGTTGTTTAGTGAAAGGGGGTAGCCAGATGGTTTATTTTCTTTATTCCAGGAAGGATTTCATCCATTGTAGCACAGTGTTGCTCACCTCTGTTTCTTCTATTCTTTTGCTGCGGGTTGCATAGCTCACTGTGTCAAATGCAATTAAAAGGTCTACTAGTATCTGTACAGAGGTTGTGTGGGATTCTGAGTTCATTTTTAGGCTGAAGAATAGTACTAATGCAAGCTCTCTCACACATCTTAAACAGGCACAGCCTGGTCCAGTCGATTGTTGGTTTCCATGTGTGTTAGGATTTGTCCAAATGCGTAGGGTTCTAGGTGTTTGGCCAGGTAAGGGATATTTGCTGTTAGCTAGTATTTGGTGGGGTGTCTGTGCTTCTTGTGGGATCTTTGAGAAGGGGTTTAAGGTGGCCATACTTTAAGCTTCTGGGGATGCTGCCTGTTTCCAGTGATTGGTTCATGAGAAAGCATAAATATTGTGCACAGGTTGCTTTCCTGAGGATGTTCTTGTATATATATGGTGGGCAGGAGTCTGCTGGGGATCCAGCTTTGTTGCATTTCTTCACCGTCATCTGTGGAGATTTCTGTGAAACATGCCTGCCCTGTGGTTGCTTCTGGGTCGTTGGTGGTGATACTGTTGCTTACGTCTTTGTGCACAGTGCTAATGGATATTCATGACTTTATTTTTAAAGTTTACAAAGTCATCACCGTTTTTCTGCGTGGTTTGGAGGCATAATAGCATGATGTCAGATCATGTATTTCATTAATGAACATCTCTTTCTGTGTATTGCTTTCTTTCATGATTCATTCAACATGGAGGAAGAGTTGACAGTTTGGGATGTTCAGCGATGGTTCCACTGTGATTCCAAGGCATTCTTCATAAGCTATGGATAGGCCTTCTCTTCTTTTTCCTTTTCGGTTGGGCTGCCTGGATTTGAAGTTGGTATAGAGGGATTTGTGTGCAACTACCTTAACATCATCCATTAGCCAGGCTTCTGTGGAAAAAAGCATGTCCTTTCCCCATTCGCTGAGGAACTGTAACGCTCACCTGATTCCCGCAGAGGCGCCGGTCTTGACTGGGTGAATGCCGTATCTTCAAAGGTGATGTGTAACACACGGTTGGCTCTTTGGGCTGGACCTCTGTGCACTGTATGTCTGACTCGAAGAGTAAGATGTCTTAGGTAAGTGAACGCCAAGCTCTCCATCTGCCTCGGGGCAGGGTTCCGTAACCAGTTTCTTCACTGGATAAGGGTGCAGGCCTCTTGACCTCAGAGGACTGCTGTCTGTCGTTAACTGCATGAACGGTAAGTTCTGGGCACTTCAAATGTCTTAAAAGTCTTTTGTAATGATATCTCTTGTTTTGCAGGGTTCCGGCGATGGCGGATGGCGGGCTGATGAGAGTTGAGGATCGAACCCGCGTGAGGAATAGAAGCGCCTGGAAGCACGTAAGTAAGCGCTTGTAGCCTGCTTCACGATGCGCACTAACTGTCCCTTTTATCTTGCAGGTACAAGTTCGGAGCTTAAGAGAAGCTGAAGGGTGCTGGAATACCCACTGGATTCGGCGTGGGAAGGAGTAATGGCACGTGAGTAATAATGTTGCCCAATGTCTTTAAACGCACCTTCTTTTGTCTTTCAGATGCGGGATGCAGCGCCGAAGGCCTCCGGAGCGTGCGAAGAGCTGGTAAGCTTTTGTCTTTCAGATGCCGTAATGCAGTGTGAAGACCTCCAGAGCATGCGAAGAGTAGGTAAGCCTTTGTCTTTCAGATGCTGGAATGCAGCGCGAGGCGTTAGTGACAGCCGATGGACCAGGTAAGAGATGCGCTGCCACTGAAGACCGTAGTGCTAACCTGTTCTTTCTTTGTCTTTACAGGTGCTGCTGAAGACTGGATTCCAGGATGGTAAGCCTTTGTTCCCTTAGGCCCAGGATCAGAAGCAGAAGACACGATGAGCGTTCTGCTGCAGAGAATGCAGAATAACGCAAAGCAAGATTCATCCATCGGGTGTGGTTTAAATAGCCCCCTGTAGTGCTTAGGTGTCTCCTTCCACAGCCACGCCTAAGAAAAGAGTTCCTGCTTTCCAGAAGAGTTCCAGTGTTCTGAACCTAGGGAGTGGCTCCTGCCTCACCCAATAGGAAAAGTAGTCCCAAACAGAAGAGGATCAGGGGTTCAACTGGCAGGTAAGTAAGCAGCATGGTCTGCTGCAGGTAAGTCCACCCAAGCATTATGAGCCCGGCGCTTCCAGCGCTGGGACTGGGCATCTTTATGAGCCTGGTGCCACTGCGCCAGGACAGGGTCTAAAAGGTCCCAATTGGGACTGGCTGGCACTCGGAACCGGGGTTATGGGTCTGCTTCCAAGGGAGTCGGGCAAGTCCTGATCTTTTGGAAGCAGAGATCATGACAGGAACTCATGTATCTCTGTGCTATGTTTCAACATCGATCTGACATTGATCCGATCTCAGTGAATCTTCTTTCTTTCTGGGTTCTGTTTATGCATTAGGGATTGTGTCAGTAGGGTGATTGCCCCTTGGTTCCTCCTTTCATTTGATCCATTGTTTAACTTAGGTCTAATGGTTGAGTGGGGGACCTTTGTTGGTTCTGGTTCTTCACTGCAGAGGTCGAGTACATTGAGTGTAGGGTCAATGGTGATTTTGTAAGTATTTTCTTGTGTTGCCAGTCCCTGGTGATAAAAGGTTTGTTACTTCTCTTCTTATCCTTTGTGCATTTCTTAGTCCATTGGTGGAGGTTGTTCACCCAGTGTAGGGGTGATTTATTGGGTTAGTGGGAGATAAAGTGACATTGGTCAAGATGTTGCAAAAGGGCTATGCTCTTTTGGGAGGTTCTGCATGAGGTTTACCAGAGTATTGAGTTTACATGAAGTATTTGGTTGCACTATTTGGCTTTTTTCACTGGTGATTGCACCTTTATATGTAGTTTCCAGCAGTCTTTCTGTGACTGAGGAATTTGTGCATGGTTTGATTGATTTATGGGGAGATGTGACCTAAGCGCGCTGCCTTTGTTTTGTTGTGCATTGGGTGCTTGTTTTTTTCCTGAGTGCCTAGTGGTTAAGTTGGATACTGGTGTAAGGAAATGACTCAAAGATTCCAATGCAAAAGAATGGCTTCCACAAAGAAATGAATGCACATTTGCAGGAAATCAAGTATATTACATGCTTGTGACCAGGACGGGCTAGTCAGTTCCTTGGATCTGAAAACTAACCCGACTCTCCCTGAATGACAAAAAAGTTAAGGTTTATATGCCCAGTTTGACAATTTACATAAACATACATATTTTGTTACAAAGTCATCCCCAAACCCCCCATTGGCTAACTCTAATACAAAGTAATGTAACCCTCCATGCTCTAAAAACCCATTTGATACATTCACAATGTCCCACACCTTTGATATGTGATCTTCTTTCACAGTCAGTATGATGTACACCACATAATACATTTATCATAAATCAATAACTCAAACCATGTGGCAGAAACCCATTAACTGAAATGGTGATTGGGCCAGGCTTTCCGTTAAACAAGGCCCACATTATTTTCCCTGCATTCTTTCACATAATCCTATTTGGGCAGCCCTTTCAAGTCATACAGCCTTGGAAAACATCCTGCTTATTTCCGTGAAAGCCCATAAACCATAAGCTCTCAATTTAACCCTCCATGCAACTTGACCTTTCTGGTCATCAAAAAAAAAGCCTTTGTGCTACTAGGGAGTATCTCAGAGCCCAATCTGATCATAAAAAGCTAACAAATAGCTTTGCATACAGTTCCGTGCAAGAGAAAATGGTAATGTGTGTGATTCACTTCCAACCCCCTCTCATGACCTCGGTCATAGAGCTTTCCAAATCAGGCACAAAGCCATCCCTGCGAATCCAGGGACTCTGCAGCATATTAAGACTCCAAGTAGATAAAACCTGCATACTGCAATGTCTCTATGCACCCACAATTATAAGGAAAAAGGTGCTTGGCAGAGCCCGGCAGAGCTATTTTCGGGTCGCAAGACTCAGAAAAGTCTCATGATGTTCGCATGATGACATGGGGTTTTTGAGTGCGCACCTGCGCAAGCGGTCTCATGCTATATAAACTGCTCCCTGGACTGTGCTGCTTGTTGGTAAGTATGGCATTTGCAGGCATGGATTGGCTGGAGGAGAGCACGAAAGTGAACTGGAGAACCCAGGCTCATGCGGTCAACAGGGGTGAGGGGCAGAGCGGACAGAGTGAGAGGAGTCGCGGCACCTTTCCTCTCCCTCACAGAGGCACGACTTAATGCAGGAGCTACTTTTCTTGGGGAGGTGCCATACGGCCCCCCCAGGCCTCAGTTAAGTGCACACAGGGTTTGGTTGTTAAGGGGTGGGGAATGGGAAAACAGTGGTGTGGTGCTGGAGCGCCACGTGTGAGAGCTGCACTACCGCTTGCATGAACTCCAATCAGTGAAAGCTGTGTGGGAAGCAGAGGACGTTTCTAGGAGTGTTCTGGCTGTGAACTTGATTTCAGGACATGAAATGTTTTGTCTGTTGCTGTTTGCTCATGTCTGCTCATGGAAAAGACATGCAGACCTCATGCTAGGCAATGTACACCAACTGTGGAAGTAATCACTTTTGGACAGCATTTAGGAGTCCAGGGAAGGAGGAGGGTGGGCGCTGTCAATCTATTTAACTACTCATGTCATGATTTGTTGTGTTCCATGTCTAATGTTATATGCTATTGCTTGTTTAGGAGTTTTCTGGATGCCATGTGCTTATGTTAGTCACCCGTACTAGGGAATTAATGGTTGGAGGTATAAGGTCTAAGAGGATATCCTCTGAATCAAGAAGGATGATGTTTTGCTAGTGGGAGAGAGGTCAGGAGGCATATGAACCCAACGAAAGAGGGTTATTAGTGTTGCTTATGTTTAATGCTGTTGTACAGGAGGGCCGATTGCCCTCCCTAAGCTCTTGGCATCTCTGGATCAGGGAAGGCATTCTGGAGACCAAGTATGAAAGCAGGTAAAGAAGGCTGGATTTCAAAATTCATCTGTTTATTCTTTTCAGCAGACCGGGATACAGCAGACAGCACACAGCAGAAAAATCAGCAACTCCCAACTCTCTCTTGACTTCAGCCCCATATATACTGTTTTAAAAAGTGAGGTATTTTGATAATTAACATAACACATCCTGATTGGCTTTGGTACTTAAATACAAGCCCTTCTTCAATCCAGAGTTGGTTGCCTTAACTGCCACTCAGAACAGGTCTAAACAGGTTTCACCTAGTTTATTCTACACCTGTGGACACCCCATGAACTTCTATGAAAAAACATTATCCACTCACATCATCATGACTTTGTGAAAATCGACCATTTTGTATGCCCAGCATCCATTTTAGAGTTGCCTGAATTGTCTTAACAAAAATGGCGATCAAATTACGAAATGACTGACAAACTAATTTTGATCATAACTTTTAAATCTAGATTTTTAGTAACTATGATATGCATGTACTGCTTGACATATTCTCTACTGTGCAAGACATTCTGACCTCAAAAAATACATGTCAACCTTAAAATGTGTTTTCTTGCCCTCTTAAGCCCTACAAGTCTGGTTTTTGCACACTCTGAACTATTGATCATCCTGGCAAGTTATCTGCATTCAGTTTGAGGGGGGTGGGGTCTACCTTCTGTACACTCCCTCATCTGGATTGTATTTATTCACTTACTCAATACATACCACTACACCCATGTCCACCCTCCTCAATCTTCAGTGTACCTACACATCTCTGTTCTAAACAAACTTTTCTGTGAGACAATTTATTTCAATCTGGGAGGCATCCTAAAAACATTTCTACAACGTCAGTACTAAACTATTATATTCTCCTAATCTAAGCATGCATGTATCCCTAAATACTACCTTTCTTCACCTATATATGAGTCCCATCATTTATCACCCAATGAACTTTAAACTAACTATATACCTCGGATAATTTTACAGCCACTATGATAATTGAGAGATGGTCACACTTAGAGGTAACCCACCAACCTGTTTTCACTCATTGTTCACGTGTGGCTTATACTCCAAATGTTTTCCGCCACTCCCATTCCACATCATTTGCCGGTTCCCTATTGTCTACCCCATTAGCATTTTCACAAGTTAATTTTCCTTTTCTTTTTTATTCATTGTTTATCGTCATAGCTTCCATCCAACTCATCCTAGTTTGGGTTTCATGGATCATCTTTGTCCATTTGTATTTGTCCTTTTTTAGGCTGCCTGACAGCAAGTTCCTGGGTCTTTTTATTTCAAAGGCCAGTCCTTTCATTGTCTTTTCCACAATTTATTTTAGTGAATCTTTTTTCACAAAGAACTTGAATTGTCACAAGGAACACATTAAGGAAGGGGGGCACACAGATTTGAACCAGGGACACAAGGATGGGGCAGTTTTTGCCAGAAAACTGTCCGCTGTCACTGCAGAAACGTCTGTGTACGGGCATCTGGTTAGGTGCCTCGACCCTTCTCTCTGCTTATAGGTTCGAATTCTGCCAATTCTCTAAGTATATAGGTCTTTCTCTATCCATCTGTAATATATAATTGAATGAGTTTCTTTTAAAAAGTAAATATGTCTCTATCATCAGCACTTTTCTTTTTAACCTAACCCTTTAAAACCCATTTGTGAGGTTACCTTTAAACATTCCTTCCTTCTAAACAATCTCACTTACTTTCAAACATCCCTGCCTTCTAAACAAACTACATTGTTTTTTTCTACTGTTTCTCTCTTTCTCTAGCTACATTTTTGCTTTCTCTCATATTGATACTGTCTAATGACAGGACCTGGTGTGTTTTCAATAAACACATTCACCTGTTTCTAATTTCTAGGCAATAAATACTTTTGCCTGTCTTATTTTTTCCATTATGCCTTATGGACTTCTTTTTACAAAAAATATTTATCCTTTCAGAGGATATATTTTCTCCTAAGGTCAACACTTTCAGACCAAGGAGTCAAAAATAATAAACAACAAACAAACAGATTAAGAAAGAGATTAAAAGAAAGTTGTCTTCTTCTTCTCCGGCCTTCTAGGCGCATCAGTAGCAGAAGCTGGTAGGGATCCCTGTTCTCTGTAGAAAATCAAAATAGAGACAAAAGTCATTCGGGGACTGGCAAGGGGGTTAGGTCTCTTCCCAACATAAACCCTTTCTCCTTGCTGCTAACAATTTTTTTTTTACTAGAAATGTTTCTCATTACTTTCAGCCCATTTCACTTATAGGCTTTCTCGGACTCATTGGTGCACATAAGAAATAACTTTTTTATTGAACCTGTACAAAATGTAGACCTGTCCTTGGTTTTTTCCCTGCTTAGCAGAATGTACTTCTACTGCTCAGCAGAACGTACTTCTACTTTTCCTTCGCCACCTTCCTTTCAATTGCGTAGGACCGTGGTCATTTCCCTTCTGTGCTGTGTTTTCATACTGTTTGAGACACAATAAACATTTTGCTGTATGTGATCTCCTGCTTAACCCTCTACACTAATCTAGCCTACCCTTGTTTTTCTAGAATCTGGCACTGATCCTTACTACGTGCCTTCAAATTTTGACATAAGACACTCATTGTTTTGCCTATTCTAAACATTTCCTATACGTATGCCAAATCTGCCCTTTTTGGCATCCTGCCAACTATCAAAAATAAAAAAAAGGTTACACATCTTTTATTTGATGTCTTCTATGTCCAGCGCTATCTGAGGTGGGCATGCTTGCATCTATATGCTACTCTATGCTCACACATGTTTGCGCCTATCTCGGGAAAAAATGCTACGTAATTGAAACACTGTATCCCTAACTGCCTTTTTTCTTTCTGCACTTACCTGGGTCTCCTTACTTTTAAAAAGGATCCACAGTGTGTCCTCACACTGCGGTGTGAACCAATACTCACCTCTTTTCTTTCTCTCCCTATTCATTGGCACTCTCGTTTGTCGTAGTATATTGTCTCTTCCCCTATTAAAGCCATGTTGACATTCCTCCCATGTTCAAAAAAGATCAACAATCTCCATCTAGAAAATATAAACCAACACCATTAAATACATTCAAATAACATTAATTTACTTAACCTTGTATGTTCTTTCATGCAGTTCTACTAGAGGTTTTTTCCCCTACAATCAAAATGACCTTGGCCCATCATACTCCTGTGGCCCTTCATCATTCCAGTTAGCTTTTTTTCTCATAATACACAAGGTTTTTCAACTATGGGCAGCAACCTTAATTGGTGCTATTCATTTTTTCAAATTTGGATTTTGTTACATATTTTTTTCTTTTATTATTATTTGTATATTTTTTAATTTTACTATGTTTTTATTGTTTTTCAAGTTGAACAAAATAGACTGTGCTTTTATTATTTTAATATCCATTCATTCATTCATCCAATCATGTCTTCATTAATTTTTCCATTCCTTTTATCTATTTATTTCACCCAAATTACATCAATTTTTTTAAAGTGAGCTTCTTATTTCTGTACTGTTTAAAGTTAATTATTTATTTTTCATTTTCTCCCAATTCATTTTTTCTGGACCCATGCCAAAAGGCCTGTAGACCACCAAAAATGTGTATCTCTCTCCAAGCCTTCGTGAAAGTATACTGAATGCTGGTCCATTATTGTGACATGCAATAGGATTTCTTTCATTCCTATCTGTTAATGCGTGAAGTTCTTAAAGAAACACCACTTCATCCTTTGTTCGCCTTATCTAGATATGTCGTCATCAGCAACGTCAATCGATCTGGACCTTTCTCCTGAGAACCATCACTGTCCTCCGTGGTCCACTCATATTATTCATTCCTTTGAACATTACCATTTTCTCTTGCACTATGGCTGCTTTTTAATTACCTATGAATTTTTTTAATACCTTTGAAGGCATCGGTTTTGGTTTAGACAAAGAGCATTCCAATACTATGTTGACCTGTTTGTCGAGCAGATCCCTGTGCAGAAAATGAGGATTAATGGATCTGTTTGCCTTGAACATCACCATTATTTCTCAGCGTTTTCTTTAAACATAGGGCCTACCTTTGAGTGGGAAAAACACATTTGCAGAATACTTCTTCTCTCATAAACCTGCATATGTGTTTTTTCTATGCATATTATAAAACCTGTTCTTAAAATTAGACGATATACGGATTCAGAATACATGCACACTTTGGGCCTGAATCATGGAAATATTTGTGCGTAAAATTGGTAACTTGTGCGTCAAACTGCGTTCAAAACACTGCTAATCAATTCATTGAACCTACTGCACAGGACTTCTCCCG
Source organism: Ambystoma mexicanum (assembly GCF_040938575.1). NCBI lineage: Eukaryota > Metazoa > Chordata > Amphibia > Caudata > Ambystomatidae > Ambystoma > Ambystoma mexicanum. Next base: position 497,105,157 of record NC_090926.1, read on the forward strand.
GACTTGCGTGGAGTTCGCGCAGGCTTGGCATGGCTCTGCGAGCAGTCGAGTGCCTTGCGGACTCTACACAGGTGGTGTACGTGGCCTGCATAGGGTCCGAATAACAGAAAAACATGCGAAATGGGGAAGAACAAGCCAGAAAGTTGGCGTTACGAGGGATGGACTGCAGGCAGTCCATTGCATGCCCACAAATGCGCATGACCAAGCATATTCATGGATGTGACCATGCAACTGCTCGCATGCGAAATGCCCACACAGTGCCCTCGAAATTTCAACCATCTGGAAGCAGGTGCATGGACTTGTGCGGAGGAATCGCAACTCTGGAGGTGAGTTTGCATGTCAGATTTAGGGGTGCATGCATGCAGGCAGGGTTCTGATCGTGCTTAGGGGTGCACGTATGCAGCGTAGTGGGGTGCAGGGACTGTTTACAGGGGTTTGCACGCAGTTTGACTGGGAAAATAAATAATTCTGTGAAACCGTACGCATGTCCTCAGGGTGCCGGTTACAGTTACGGGGGACATCTGCAGTGTCCCCGAGATGCAGGCCTGCTTGTGGGGGACCCCACACACTATTTGAACAGTGTTTGTATTCGCACCAGGGGTGCACGCACAGATAGCTGTTCTGGCTTTGCGTATGCTTTGCTTATGGGCCTGTTGGGAGCATTCCGAGCACGACTTCCATACGCGGTTATTTGCGCAGTCAATTCCATGGATGCGCGGGGTGCGCATTTTTAATTCTGCATGTAGGCTCGCACAGTGTCGTTCTCGCCGCACAGCAATTGTGGGCGATACGCATACGTTTCCATGAATCGGGCCCTAAATATGTAACGGAAATTATTTACATTTTTGAGGTTCCTTGATTACATTGTTTTCTTTTTTCATATCAGTTGATGCATTCCATATTCTGTTAAAAGACATACACCCTACTGGACCAATGCTCACAGAGGAACTGACCAAGTCAGCAAAGTAGACCCACCATTTGCCAAAATGACCACCCTTGATTCAAAATAGTCATGCCACATTTCAAACGTTTGTCTCTCGAGATGACGAACCCTCTTTTCCTTTGATTTTATGCAATATCTCGTAGTGCATATCTCAACAAATATGGAGTATAGGGCAAGTGCTTAATTCTTTGTGTGATATAAAGAGCACTTCAGAGTTAAGTGCTTTATGTACATTACAACAGTTAATGACTATCCACCAAAACCTAATACTGTATTCTGTGAGCAATGTTACTATTCAGACTACTGTTTGCTTTCAGAATCACGTTTCGGGAGATGATTGCTCCAGATTTTTCAGTGCATTCCTGTGGCAATTATATGCCTGTCTGGGTGCCTGTAAGCTGTGTGGTCAAATACCTTAAGGGACATAGAGGTGAATTCCGCTGACTACAGTATAGTAGCTCTGCTGATCTGTTGATTTCATTCCAGCAGCAGTGTTGGCAGATGCTGCCCTTCTCCGCACGAAAATGAACATGGGAACTTTGCTCTTCTGATTGCTTCCTGAGTAGACACGGGAGGCTTATGGCTGCCCTGCAAGGTGTTAGTCCACACCTTCAAGGTAAACCTGACAACACCCACACATGTTTTTGTAATAGTCCAGACATTTGAGAAAAGTTAAATAAGGGCCCCATTACAGCAAAGGACTAAACTTTAAAAGCTATGTCAGGAGAATAAAAACTATAAAGAAAGGCCTTAAAACGTGATGTACATAATAAGGGAGAGAGTTAGCAGCCTAGTGGGACCGGTTGAGACTGTGGAAGGTCCTGCTAAACACTGACATTTAACTAGTTTTATACCTCCTGTATGACCATTACTAATAGGAGAGCTGTTGAACGGTTTGCAGGTTTTGTAATCCCTCCATATGTCAATTATGCATCCCCTCTAGACGAATACTTTACTTTTACAACAACATTGGCTGTTGATGTAAATAGGTATCTCTTGACACAGAGTGAGAGTTCATTTACTTGCACATGTACATCGCCAAAGTCAGCCAACAAACTCGGTGCAAACAAAATAAGACCCTCAGTTTCAAACAGTGTTTTTTCTAAATTTTAACAGGGTTGGCCGTGTTCAACACAGGATTGCGGTGGTGGTAATCCCTGTTCCTCATTCTCCTGCCTAATTCTGTTAGTCATTTGCCTTTGGCAAATCCAGATGCTGATCTTCTGGCCATTTGACTTCCTCTATAATCATTTCTCTGCTGCAAAGGATTGAGTGTTTCAAGCCACTGCACATCTGGCACCCGCCCACCTTCTCTGATCAATGTTAAGGGGGTATGAGGTTTTGGATACAAATGGCAACTTTTTCTTGTCCCGATCTTCCATTTCTCAATAAAATGCAATCTTGGCATTGCAGTGAAGTTAGGGTTGGGAGTGGGCGCAGAGGCAGGGAGTGGAGTAATGAGCTACAGCATAAGGACAGCAGCAGCCACAGGTGTATGTGCATCTAGACATGCATCATAGCCGGCATGTTGGTGCACCAGAGGTTAGAACACTTGCCTATTGCATTCACAGCTGTAGGAGCAGGAATCAATCTGCCACACTGACACTCTCCTTTTATTATAATAGCTGTATTCATTGCTGCATTCATTTAAAGGGTGATGATTTTAGGCTTTGGACATGTTCATGTGGTTTGAATAACTTTGTTTTCTAGAATTTAAAAGTGTGCCCCTCCCTAAATGACCAATACCATGTACCTATTGATATGTGTGCTGCACAGTAAGCTGAAGTATGTAGAAGCTGAATTGGTGTGTCGGGAATTACCTTGCAACCATATGTATTGATTTAGGTTTCCATGTTGTCTTTGCAGAATGAGTAGAATGCTGAGTGAGTGACATGGAATCTTGCTGGTGAGAATGTTGTTGTATGGTTGAGAGTTCTGAGTGAGTCAGTTGGTGAGATGTAGCCTACCTGGGAGGATACCGGTGCATGTTTGGTTGGAGCTCTGATGAACTTGACATAACAAACATAAAAGATGTACTGGAACTTCATTAAAGGAACAACTGGAACATCAAGAGATGTCAGAGCCATCATTGGGAACACAGTGCTTTACATTGGCAACAAGGATGCTGGCTGTGCTGGGGGGTGTAGGGTATTTTGTGGAGATTTTGGGCCTGACGGTATTTTATTACCGCCGAAAAATAACTTAGCAATAATCACTCTTTGTATTCAGATTTGGCCATGTGCAACAATAATACAATGGACATGCATTATTTCAGCACCCAGACCTGCATATTTGGTATACGTGGTTGGTGGTATTTTGGTGAGCATAATTCCCTTGTTTTATTTGTGGCCCCAATGTCCAGAATCCCTTATCTTTGCTTAGATTTTTCGTGTGATCACTAGAGAGACCTCAGACCTGCATTCTAGGAATACCACATTTTCCAGTGATAGTGTTGGTGTGCCACCATGGGCGAACTCACTGACTTATTTACGACAGAGAGCTATATGTGGTAGTCTTGTGATAATTTCCACTACCTTATATACGGTAGGGAGCTATGTTCAGAGAGTCTCTCTTCCCGTTGGCTCATGTACCTCCAACAAGCTATGCTACAGTCACTCACAATTATTCATACTGATTTTGACATGCACACATCTGTCTTAAAATGACCATTGCACTGTTTAAAAATCTCCCCACATCATCAGCATTGTAATGGTAAACAATAAACATCACCCGTCTGTTTTCAAATATTTTTCTGTATTATAAAAGTTGTATTTAAAAACGATCTCATTCTTTACAGAAATAAAATGGTACAGTCAAAGCATTGTCTGTGACACTCTGCAAAGAGAGTGGCGGAGAACAGAACTCAAATTGCAACATTAGCACTTGATTAAGACACGCACAGGAATCCTACACTGACTGCATATTACCGTACACACTCAGCTCCCACACTTCTCATTACCTTATCTTTTTAGTTGTTCTCTTTGTGAATGTGGCTCTCTTGGATTAACTCCAGCAAAAAGGAACGCTTGCCTTCTCAAACCGGGGTCATTGCCTGGAATTCTCAGCTTTTGCAGATAGGAATGCCTCAGCCAGTGGAAAGGTCCTTCTTTCAGCTCTCCCCAATCTCGACTGCAGCAGGACACAGGAATCTGCATTCAGTCAGGAGCCCCACAGCCAGGTCTTCTCCCCAATAGTGCAGAAAATGTCTGCCTGTCTTTTTCCCTGATACTGCCCACTAAAACTCTCCTCTCAGCCCTCTGTATGACGTGTCCCAATGAAATCCATCATCTCTCATCCTCCTACTCTTCAACAATAGCTTTGCTTATACATTTGCAATTGTTGCAAATCTGACTTCCTTCTTCCTGCAGTTACTGTGCACAAAAACACAGAGAATCAGGCAGAGAAGAGAAGAAAAAAATCTGCACACGCATTTAAATGGTTTTCAGAGTATGCCTAATTCTGCAGTGGAGAACACATTTTATTAGTGGGTTATGTTAAATAAGGTTTTATTAGTCAGGTTAATTGTTAATAGGTTAGCTGTTAATTTTCAAATGTGTCTCTAGCAATATAGGCATTTCAGGTGAAAAATAGTGTGCATTTTTAAATGAGCACGTGTGCTTTTAACTGTAAAAATAGATTTGCATCTTATATGTTAAAATCGTTTTTGACTGAATAGCCTGTCTTTCCTTGTTAATCTGGTAACCCATATAGCAATGCACCGCACCCTTGTGGTGGTGCTGCAAAAAAAAAAATGTGCTACTTGTGCAGTATTACTGTACTCTGTACTGTAACACGCCAAATATCCTTACATATACCCTCCTTTTGTTTTTAGAACTTGGCTATAATCCAAGCCAATTCCTAAAAACAACTTGTTCTATTTTTTTTACAATATAGCAATCCAACAAAATGAATATTCATGTGCATCAATGAAAATTTGCAATCAACATTTCATCTGAGTCCATCAGTTCATAAAATGTTCCACATTTGCCTTCTCAGTGGAAGTGGCATTACTTTAAGTTTAAATTTTCCAAGTCAATTAAAAACAATGAAATAAAACAACTAACTAAAACAAATAAGTAATATAACAAGTTAAAATAAATAATTAAAATAATAAATACGTGGAACTTCATATGCCGGAACTTTTGTTTTGTCTCTTTTGGTATGTCCCGACCAGCGATGTTATTCGGTTCATTCGAGTACTCTTTCATCTTGGCAATCTTGAATCCACAGTAGTCATCTCTTTTGGCATTCCGGTTATTTTGTCTTCACCTCCACCTGGAGGCAGGCATCTTTTGGTCTTCATCCAGGGGACTCCAGGACTCCATCGTCTCCCGTAGCCTCTGATCCCGGAACCTCCGACCAAATAATGTTAATTGTCTAAATCAAAATAGAAAATAAACAGATTAAGTACATAGCACAATACTAACTTCATCCTTTTGCCAAAAATAAAACATGCTTGGTAAAAATATTTCGTTTTTTTTTTTTTTTCTTCTGAAATTAAACACAAGTTAAAAGAAAACAAACACATATAAAACAGCATTCAATATTTAATACACTTTCTCTCTGCACACCAACCATGAGCTTCCATTATATGTGCATTTATTTATTTATTTATTTATATTTATTTTATATTATATTTTACATATACTACAGTGTTTATGTACCATCATAACAATCAACTTTTTAACTTCTTTGTCACTGCCTCCTGATTGTACTCATTTATTTTCTCTTTTTGTGTTCAAGTGATTTTATCTGTTTCTACATGCTCAAGCCGCCTGATCTCATGTCTGGGATGGCATGGTTTGATTTGATTTACATGGACAAACTGCTCTATTGCTGTTTCACCTTCATTTTTCAAAATTTTATACACTACAGGAGAAACCTTATCTATAATTCGAAATGGCCCCTGCCAGGCTGCTAGAAATTTAGAATTTTTCTGTTTACTTTTTCCAAAATGAAACTTGTACACCTGATCCCCTACATTGTATTCCTTTACTGATGTCTTTTTGTCATAATATGACTTAGCACTGTCAGCAGCCCTTTCCAGATTTCTCTGCACAAAAGCAAATGCATGTTGCAAATGCCTCCTCAGTTCATCAATATATTCATGAACCGTGGATGCACTCACTAGAGTTTGCTCATGTGTTCTGTATAGTAGGTGTTGTGGTAACACCATTTTCCTACCTGTCAAGACCTCATGGGGGCTAACACCTGTTGCTTTGGCAGGAGTCGACCTGATTGCCATCAGAACCAACGGTAAACGTAAATCCCAGCTGGAACCTGCTTCTGCCACAAATTTCTTTAAAATATCCACAACAGACCTATTGCTTCTTTCAACTGTACCTGAAGACGCCGCCCGATATGCGATATGTAGTTTCCTTTTCACACCTAGTATTTGCCATACCTTACTCATTAGAGTACTTGTGAAATGACTTCCTCTGTCTGACTCAATTCTTTGTGGCAACCCAAACCTTGAGAACACATGGTTCACCAGTAATGTGGCTGCTGTTTGCGCACTACAATCTGGTGCAGGAATGCACTCAATCCACTTCGACATCAAACATACCACACTCAAAATATAACGGTGTCCCCTGCTCGACCTTTTTAAAGGACCTACATAGTCTATTTGCAAATCTGACCATGGGAGAGTTAGGCCTCTTTTCATCAATGGTGCTCTATGCATTGGTGAAGCAGGTTTAAATTGGGCGCATACTAGACATCCTCTAGTATATAATTCCACATCTTGGGACATATGAGGCCAGTAAGCATAATCTTTTAGTATTTCTAATGTTTTTTGTGAACCTCTATGGCCTGCAGTTATGGCATCATGTGCATGGTGTAGCATTAGTCCTCTGAATGAAAGGGGTACTACCCACTGTATTTGTCCTGTTATGGACTCTCTAATCATGAGTCCATCCTGTAATCTGATTCGTGTTTTGTTCTTTAATAACACCTTCAACTCTTCTTTTCCCATGCAATCTTTTTCTGTTAAAGGATTTTGTTCAGGATCTATCAAATGATTATAATAGATTCCCAAAATTTGATCATTCTTTTGTGCCTCAATCAAATCTTGGTCTGGCGTGTCATGACTCCACTGCACCACCGGTTGATCTATCTCCTTTGGTGCTTTAGAACGTGTCACTGCATCAATTTGTATTTCACCCATTAAATAATCAATATGTAGCAATTCTCCCATCACAGCCCCAATCTTAGCCAGATGGTCTGCCTTATCATTTCCCTCCTTATCCTCTCCTGGTGTTTTTAAATGCCCACGAATTTTTCTCCAGTATATTGTTAAATTATTTTCTGACACCAATTTGTCTATGGCTTGTATCATTTTTCCATGTTTAAGTGGCTTTTTGTTGTATGTAACCATGCCTCTTGCTTTCCAACCAGGCAAATACTCCACAAAGCTATTCCGTGCATAGTCAGAATCAGTCACCAGGACAATTTCACTGAACTTTTTATCAACTGCAGTAGCAATTGCTTTATAGATGGCTGCCAATTCCGCCACCTGACTGCTCCTATCTCCAATCCTCATCCCTATACTAGGAACGCCTTCACATTTCAACCAGACATTTCCTATTCCTGCCACCAAATGTTTATTACTGTCATTTTCAATGTGAAAAGCACAACCATCCACATATACAGTTGGCAAATCCTTGCATGTTTTTTCATCAAAAGCTTTGTGTGGTGATTGTTCAAATTCCTGCAAACTAGTTTCCACTTCCATTTCATTTGGTATTTGTTCAGCTGCACAGTCATGTAAGTCAGCTAACCCTTGAGCAATTGGGCTCTTTTTATTTTGTCCATATCTCACTTCTACGGGAAAACCTTGTAATGCCAGCGTCCATGAAGTGATTCTGGATTGCGCTAGATTGCCTGATCTAATTCTTTTACTCTCTAAAAATTGCAAAGGTTGATGATTTGTTTCAATAATCACCTTTTCTCCCTGAACAATGGGGCGAAAATGTTGTAGCGCCCACACAGTGGTTAATAGGGCCTTTTCACATTCATTAAATTTCATTTCAACTTGGGAAAATGCCTTACTTGCATATGCAATGGTTTTGTGATTCAAATCGTGTTTTTGTGATAACACTGCTGACATACAATGTTCAGAAAAACCTATTTCTATAAAGAAATCCCTGTCCTTTATGGGGTATGCTAAACATGGTGCCTTTACAAGACATTCCTTCAATCTAGCCACTGCATCAGACTGCTCTCTTTCCCATCTCCAGGGAGTATTTAGTTTAAGCAGTTTAGTCAATGGTTGAGTGATTTCTGCATAATTCTCAATGAACTTTCTGTTATAGCCTGTCATCCCTAATAAACTTTTTACTCCTTTCACATTTTTAGGATCTTTTAATCTTTGTATGGCCTCTATTTTCTTCCTTTGTGGATTTAGCCCATGTTCAGTCACTTCATGCCCTAGAAAGTTCACTTTTTTCTTGCACCATTGTGCTTTTTGCAAAGATACTTTGGCGCCTGCTTTCTGCAATTGGCCAAGTACATGTCTTATTTCATCAAAATGGCTTTTTAGGCTTTCATTTTTTATCAGGACATCATCCACATAAACTATTGTTGCTCTTTCCGCTGCATCCGGCATGGCCTTTCTCAAAAATATGCCAAATTCACTCCCACTATTGATGTACCCGAACGGAGCTCTAAGCCAGGCATATTGAGTCCTGTCAAATGTAAAGGAAAATAAGTGTTGTATCTCCTCTGCCAATGGCACACACCAATATCCAGATGTGAGATCTAACGTGGTAAATACATTTGAACCATGTATCTGAGCTAGGCCCTGATCAATGAATGGTAGTGGCCATCTAGATACTGGTACTCTTTTATTTAACTCTCTTAAGTCTGCACACAGCCGCCATTGACCATTTGGCTTTAACACACCTAAAATAGGCGTATTGGATGTGCTATGAATGGGCCTAATTATTCCCTGTGATTCCAAATTTTTAATAATCTCTGCCAATGATTCTAAACATGCCAGCGGTAGTCTATACTGGCGTACAAACACTGGATTTCTGCTACAACCTTCTGGTAGTGTGGCCACATGTAAATCAGTTAAACCACAATCATAAGCATCTTTTGCAAATACATCCTTAAACTCCATAAATATTTCCCTCAGGTCGTTTCGATCCCCATCGCTGTCACATGCATCCGCTAAGGAGATCTGCTCTTCTACCATTCTGGAAAATTCTGGAAACTCTTCTGGTAAAGGAATCTCAGCGCTTTCCTCTAACTGTGTGGCTGTGTCTTTTTGTATAGCTGCCACTTTTAAATATTTTGGCATATCAGCTTCCACTTCAATGGGCTGATTTCCTGTTTCATTTTCATTTAAATTAAATATTATGCAATCCTCTTGATGGCAGCACACTGTCTCATTTGAATCATAAGGATACACAGAATGAATTTTAAATATTCCTTTGGGCTGAGAGTCCAGGTGTTCTGGCAACTCGCCCTTGGCATCTACATATTTTTCAGGAATATTCCCAATCACCATGTTATTTAAATCTGCCGTATAATGTGATTTTTGTATGGCCATTCCTAATGGGGAGTTTTCCTCTAAATGAATATCCTGACAACCTTTATTATTTACCATGATTTTTACAGAATCCTCACCAATGTCTACCAATGGAATGTATTCATAATCCAGGCCTTGCTGTTTTATGGATTCATTCAGGCATACAAATGCATCAGAGCCTTTCATCTGCTGCCCATTTTTGCATTTCAGTGTTATTGCAAACTGTTTTGTAAATGCAGGAATAATAGTATCTTTCCTTATTTGTAATTCGATGGCATAAGGAACCAGTTGTGCACAATGATAAGCCCTTCTTTTGTCTTCAAATTCAGGTGCCGGCCCACCTAGGCGTGACCATATTTTTTGATTAAGGAAATCTAACACCATACACATTCTGTGCATGATGTCATTGCCCATGTAAAATTCATTTTGTGCTCCATTCACTATCCATACATTATGGTAAATTGTTTTCTGCCCAATGCTAATTTTAAGCATGCATCTGCCTGCAATTCGGTTTTCAAAGTCTGGACTGTCCAACCCAGAAACATATTGGTTTTTAATCCTAAATTTCGGGATTTCTTCCCTCTCCAGAATTTTTTGCAACAATTTCTCATTAATGAAACTCCTTTCATGTTCAAGCGCTAAAGTGGCTTTTATTGTTTTAAGATAATCATTTATACCAACGTGAACCCATGGTTGCTCATCTTCCATGTGTATTTCTGCCAGAGTGGTAATGTGTTTTTCTGAATCTGTTTTAGGAATAATTTTCTGTTTGCATGTTTTCTCTTTTAAATAGAAACGTAATGTGTGCTCATCTATGGCAGTCTGCCAATCTTTCCTTGGGTCCAAGTATATTTGTACAGGTAGTTTTTCATTGTCGCTCTGATCTTTGTCTTGGCACATTAATATAACAGTGACACTAGGTATGCAGCTATTCTGGAGATATACCTCCACAGCATCATTTGTTTTGGCAACAGTGTGACATTCTTTTATATTGCTGTTTTGTGATTTTAGTTTCTTAGGCCTCAATGGTTTTTTGGTTAAGGACCACAGCACTCCATTCACCCCATCTATGAGAGGAGACAATCTTTTCAGGCAATCTGTCCCCATCAGAAATGGAATTTCACAAATAGATGTGATCAATACCTCTTGTTTCATTCTGTGCTTTCCTATTTTTATGTCAACCTCAGTTACACCTATGATGGGCACCTCCTCCCCATTAAAGTTATGCACTGGGCCTTGATTTGCCTTCACTGTGATCTGACTCTGTGGAGGCCTCCCTTCATTGATACTCTTTACCAGCTCCTTGGACATAATTGTGGCCTGTGCGCCAGTGTCAATCATAGCGAAGGTGTGGCATTTTTCTTCTACAGTGATGGGTGCATAATATCTGTCCTCAACTTCCTCTAATATACATAAGAAATGTGAATTCTTACTGAGTTCAGGGCTCACCTTTCTCAGATCTTTTTCACTTTTGGCTAAGCACATTGGTAAATGAAAAGACATTTTTCCCTCCTTTTTACCCATTTCTGTGCGAGATATTTTATTCATTTCTCCATGTTCAGAGGTTTTTTGGAGTGTGGCCACTGTTCGCCCATCCATCTGGGTAACATCAGAGACCACATTACAACCTTCCAACTGAACATGTGTAACAACATCATTCAGCAATTTGTCATTTTTTAATTCTGTGCATTTGTGATCATTTAGTGTAATACCAGCCCTTGCAGCCTCGTCAAGAATATGTGGCTCAAAGAATTCTTCAGGTGATTGACTTGTACCCTCCTTGTGAGTATTTCCTTTTTCTGTCTGTGTTTGGTCATTGTTTTGCTTGCCCAGGGAAGGAGCTATGGCATCCCCACTTACTCCCTGTTCACTGGTATTCCCCATGCATGAGTCATTTTTCTTAAATCTGTTCCTTTGTTCTTTTGGAATTTCTAATGTTTCTTTTTCATTTGTGCAAATCTTTACTGTTTTATTTAGCTCTAAGTTAAACCGTACCTCTTTTTTAGAAGTATTTGCACTTTCTGTCACAATTTCATTTACTGGTACTTTCATTTTTAATCCATTAGGCATCTCAGAGTCGTTATGCAAAATTATATCAGAGCAATCTGTCATTTTGGCACTCCAGTTATCATGAGTACTTAGTCACTTTTCGGAAGCCCCCCGGTCATTGCTATGGCCATCAGCCCCCTCTTTGGAAGGTTGTTTTTGCGCTGTATAGAGCTTTCCTATTTGCTCAGCTAACATTTTCACTTGGGCCTCAAGGTACTGGAACCTTTCCATCTCTCTAGGATCCTCTTTCTGTGGCCTAGGTCGATATTGGTTGTTTTCCCCCTGATTGGATCTATTCTGATACCTCTCAGGTGATTGATACCGGTTGGGATGGTTTCTGAACTCTTGATTCATTTGTGGAGGGGAGCGGGTTGCACCCATCCTTTGATTATAGTCCCCTGGTGGGGAATCATTGTACTGGCGTGGACTGTAGTTCACGTTTTGCCTCATGTCCTGTCTCTCAGATTGTGGGTACTGGCCCCTATGTTGATTTCCATTATCAGTAAATCGATCCACATATCGGGGCCTATCCTGATTACCATATATCATGGTGTTGGGATCAAACCTACTCTGTGTCCCCAATGACTGGTAGGGACCATCATTTCTTTGATCTTGATTTTGTCTCTGGTTATTGTTCATACCTGCCATATCAGGCCGATATCCTACCCGGGGTCTGTCCCCTTGATATCTAGGGCTGATGTAGCTCTCTCTATTACTAGGATCATGTGTTTGGAACATTGGTACAGGAAATGGCGATCTTTGCTGATTACCCCTTTGTTCAGGTGTCACATTATTTTTACCTTGACTTTGAGCAGACTCAAGGGACATTTTGGCTGACCTGATTTCCATTACTGTGGCTGAGGGTTCTTTAGATTTAGGCCTAGTATCTTTCATTTTATCACTTTCTCTACCCTGACAATAGAGTACCTCATATAGCTTTGTGCTTTGATGTACAATCCATTCAAGGGACTTGTCACGGTCAAATTCACGGACCAATTGGGATATGATGTCTTTCTGTAGCCCATAGAAGTATGCAGTTTTAAACTCATTGGAATTTGAGTCAAAAGATACATCAAAGCGAGAGAATGCTCTTTTTAAGTCTTGTAAAAATTGGCGAGGGGATGTATTAGGTCCAGCAGTAATTGTGTACGCGACTTTCTTTGCCTCCTGCAATGACTGAAAAGGAGAAAAATGACGCCTAATTTCTTTTTCAAACTCCAGCCATGTCATATTCTGCTGTTCATTTAATCCCCTTATGATGCTGGCCGTCGGGGCATCTAAAGTTAAATGAAAATATTGTCTGTACTGTTCCCTAGGTATCTGGAGTGCTTTAAAAATGTCATGCACCGCTTCTAAGTGATCCTCAATGCAGCATTCACCTCCCTTTTTAAATGGTTTGATCAGGGCTTTAATGGATTTCATTATTTTTATGGGGCTACTTGTTGCAATGCATGGAATTGCACTATTTTGTGATTCAATCCTATTTTCAGGTGTATGAGATTGGTGGCTGCCCCCAATGGGAGTATCAAATCCCCCAAGGGCGCTGCAACCAAGTTCAGTCACCGGCCCAGTCACTGGGGCACTAGCTCTTTGGGCAGAGCTAGAATTCACCTCCACTCCATTGAATGTGGTACCCTGCCGCCTCTCTTGGGACCTGGGAATGCACATTTGCTGTTCTAAGTCCTTACACTTTTTAAGAAGTCTGTTGGCTTCATCATGCAAATAATTATTTTCATCACTCATTTTATTAATCACCTCCTGCATATCGCACATTTGCATTTGGCATTCATTGAACTCTTTATTTCTCTTGTCTCTTTCTTGAATCATTTTAATCATTTCTTGTTCTGCACTCTGGAGATCACCTTCTTTTTCACAATGTTCTTTTTGTAAAATCTGCATTTCTGAAACAACCTCATCTTTATCCTGCCTAATGTGATCCACTAAGGCTTTTAAGTGTGCCAATTCTTGCTCACTATCTTCAAATTGTTTCTTGCTTTTGGATAACTGAGTATCAAAGTCTCTGCATTTTAATTGCATGTCTTTTTGGCATACATCCAATTCTGCTCTCAACATTTCCTGATTTTTACTTGCCCCATCTAATTCAGTCTTTAACCTGTTAATTAGCTGAGTATCATTCTCTTGCATTCGCAGGGACTTGTTTAAAATAAACCATATTTTGCCGCATAGCCATATTAAACAGTCTTTCTCTGCACTTTTATCGGCTGCATTCAATAATCTTGTAAGGCAGACCTGAATTATGCTGCCTTCTGCAAAAATATTGTCTAGTTTTTCTTTCTGCACCTCACCCTGAATGCGGTTACTCCATTCTAACGTGCTATTCGAAGACCAATTCCCATGTGCAAATAACTTTGCCTCTAAATATTGCACTAGATCTGAGAATGTGGTTTCCCTTTGTGACATTCTGAAATTCGTTTTTAGTGGCACACTGCTATTATAAAATGGGTTCCCTTTAATGTGCAAATGGCAGTGTGAGACACACTTGCCACGCCCAGTAGGTACTCTATGATCACTTTCCCGGCCTGCAACGCACCATAAATATGTAGGGTATTTTGTGGAGATTTGGGGCCTGACGGTATTTTATTACCGCCGAAAAATAACTTAGCAATAATCACTCTTTGTATTCAGATTTGGCCATGTGCAACAATAATACAATGGACATGCATTATTTCAGCACCCAGACCTGCATATTTGGTATACGTGGTTGGTGGTATTTTGGTGAGCATAATTCCCTTGTTTTATTTGTGGCCCCAATGTCCAGAATCCCTTATCTTTGCTTAGATTTTTCGTGTGATCACTAGAGAGACCTCAGACCTGCATTCTAGGAATACCACATTTTCCAGTGATAGTGTTGGTGTGCCACCATGGGCGAACCCACTGACTTATTTACGACAGAGAGCTATATGTGGTAGTCTTGTGGTAATTTCCACTACCTTATATACGGTAGGGAGCTATGTTCAGAGAGTCTCTCTTCCCGTTGGCTCATGTACCTCCAACAAGCTATGCTACAGTCACTCACAATTATTCATACTGATTTTGACATGCACACATCTGTCTTAAAATGACCATTGCACTGTTTAAAAATCTCCCCACATCATCAGCATTGTAATGGTAAACAATAAACATCACCCGTCTGTTTTCAAATATTTTTCTGTATTATAAAAGTTGTATTTAAAAAAGATCTCATTCTTTACAGAAATAAAATGGTACAGTCAAAGCATTGTCTGTGACACTCTGCAAAGAGAGTGGCGGAGAACAGAACTCAAATTGCAACATTAGCACTTGATTAAGACACGCACAGGAATCCTACACTGACTGCATATTACCGTACACACTCAGCTCCCACACTTCTCATTACCTTATCTTTTTAGTTGTTCTCTTTGTGAATGTGGCTCTCTTGGATTAACTCCAGCAAAAAGGAACGCTTGCCTTCTCAAACCGGGGTCATTGCCTGGAATTCTCAGCTTTTGCAGATAGGAATGCCTCAGCCAGTGGAAAGGTCCTTCTTTCAGCTCTCCCCAATCTCGACTGCAGCAGGACACAGGAATCTGCATTCAGTCAGGAGCCCCACAGCCAGGTCTTCTCCCCAATAGTGCAGAAAATGTCTGCCTGTCTTTTTCCCTGATACTGCCCACTAAAACTCTCCTCTCAGCCCTCTGTATGACGTGTCCCAATGAAATCCATCATCTCTCATCCTCCTACTCTTCAACAATAGCTTCGCTTATACATTTGCAATTGTTGCAAATCTGACTTCCTTCTTCCTGCAGTTACTGTGCACAAAAACACGGAGAATCAGGCAGAGAAGAGAAGAAAAAAATCTGCACACGCATTTAAATGGTTTTCAGAGTATGCCTAATTCTGCAGTGGAGAACACATTTTATTAGTGGGTTATGTTAAATAAGGTTTTATTAGTCAGGTTAATTGTTAATAGGTTAGCTGTTAATTTTCAAATGTGTCTCTAGCAATATAGGCATTTCAGGTGAAAAATAGTGTGCATTTTTAAATGAGCACGTGTGCTTTTAACTGTAAAAATAGATTTGCATCTTATATGTTAAAATCGTTTTTGACTGAATAGCCTGTCTTTCCTTGTTAATCTGGTAACCCATATAGCAATGCACCGCACCCTTGTGGTGGTGCTGCAAAAAAAAAAATGTGCTACTTGTGTAGTATTACTGTACTCTGTACTGTAACACGCCAAATATCCTTACAGGGGACAGCAATGAGGATGGCACACACACTGCCCCACAACCCAAGAAGAAGACCCTCCCAGGTAGGGCAAGCGCTTATTGTCTTTAGGCGCAGTAGGGCCCAGCTCAGGGGCCGCTGGCGCAGGATGTAGTGATCTGCGCCATGCAAGAGCCATCTGGGTTGGTCTGTCTAACTGGAAGTTGGGCAGGTTAAACTCAGAGGGCCAATAGACTGGCAGAACAACAGTGGCAGGGCTTAGGGCCCAATTGACTGTCCTGGAGAGGTTTGGAGCCTGAGCTGTGCCTTGGAATTGAGGAATCTGGAAGTCATATTGTGTAGCTGAGGGGCTTGGAGCCCAGGGCAGCAACATCAGAAGAAGCTTGGAGCCTGAGCTGTGCCTAGAAGAAACTAGGAGACCACTGCTCTCTGGCAGACGGGCTAGGTGCCCACTATGAGAACTGTGTTTCTATGAGGGTCGAAAGTGGAGTTTGGAGCCCATTGCAAATCGGAAGGGGCTTGGAGCTCATTTGTGCCTGGTGGGGCTGGGAGCCCATGGTACAACATTGAAGGGGCTTGGTGCCAGTTCAGTTGAGACCGTGCAGAGAGATAAAGCACTTAGCCACAGTGTGAGGAAGCCTTACCAGACTGGATGCTGCTGTGTGGCGGTGAGCAGCGTTGTGGGAGTGGCGTTGGTAGCAGTCTGTTGCGCAGGGCTGTGACAGGCAGAATGCCGCTCTGTGAGGCAGTAGTAACTGGGAAACCTGCCAAGGTTGATCAGACCGTTGAAGTGTAGAGCTCTCTTTGCCTTGGAAGCTCTATCAAAGTGGTGACATCATGCGTGGTTGTGGAGGAGTTGGCGATCACTAGGAATGTTTTAGCTGGAGCGCGCGGGTATGTCACAACAGCAACGGTTCACTTCAGGAGCTTAGGGCAGAGCTGGGTAACGACTGTCTGAGAAAAGGACCTTGCTGCGTGGTCCGACGTGGCAACAGAAGACATTTCCTGTCATTCGGTGCCGCGTAAAGAGCTAGAAGACAAGAGTTGATCTGCTGCAATTTTGTTTAAGAGTGAACTTTGGTGATATAAAGGGCGCTGAGACACCAGCTACAAGGATTGATGGTGCCGTGGCCGGTGGGGGTGTCTCGCATGAGAATTAAGTGTGCCATACAAAGTCAAAGTGAACGGAGTCCATGTGGTCATCGTACAATGTGAAGAGCAACCTAAAGCAGCAGATTAATATTGTTGTGCATGCAGCTAAGCGTCGTTAAGAGGAAGGCGCGACGGCTACAAGGCTGTGTTTATTTGGGCCCACTGCTGGAAGTTAAGAAGGCAAGTCTAATCTGGCGGGAATCTTCAGCAAGTGGACATTCACGCGTTCACCCATGAACTGGTACAGGAATTAGTGGGGAAGAGGGGTCGTGTCTCCTAAGGTACTCTTTCCTATGGATGGTGATGGCAGGAGAAGGAATATGGCTGCAGAATTACTTTTGGATATGTGTGGTGCATTAGATAGCATGCAGCAGAGTTTAATTTAACATGTTGTGTTTAATTGTCATGTGAGGCCTTTGTTGGTTGTGATATTTTCACACTATAATTGCAACATGAACATTTATGAGAATGTACACTGAATGGGAGAGTGTGGTGTCATGGCCTTTGTTGAGATACACATATTTGATGTGTGTAATGTTAGTTTTATGGAGCAGTTGTGTTTAACGCATGTTCTTTCCGCAGATAGACTTTTCAATGCAATATGCAAAGTGGACTGGTATAGCTATAGTACAATGCACGGGAAATGTGATAAATGGAACATGCTTACTAATTTTTTTGCTTTGCAGGTGGGACTGTTTAAAGGACTTTTGTGCCATTTAGGGGGAACTAAAAAGCTTAGTTAGAATGTTAGCAGTAATGTTATTAATTTTAAAGCACTGTCTTGTTGCAGTGTGGGGATCTGCATGTGGTGTGCTAGAGATTTGGCATTTTGTTGATTTTTGTGCTTGTGTGCTTGATAGAATTTGTGTTATTCTTCACAGCAGTTGAGTTAGTTTGTCTTGATTCATAGAACATAGGGGACAAATAGGGGGTGGCAACTTTGCACCGTTGGTGTTTGGATGTTGTTTCACTCGGACGTTTGGAATGTCCAACTTGGTTCTGTATAAGGTTGGGCGCACAGCATAGTGTTGTGTGTTGGTTCTGGCTGTGAAGATTGACCTGGGTGTCAGTACAAGTATTGAGCATTTGATTTGGTGAATGTGATGCTTTTATTTATGTGAGGTGTGTGATGATGCTCCCTCATAGTAGTGTTTAGTCTATATGGTGGATCATTAGGACACAGGTGACGAATTGGGGGCGGCAGCATAGGCACTTTTGGGTGCACGTGTTGTTTTGTGTCATTTCACTCGGGTGTTTGGAACACCCAGCCTTGTTCTTTGGTGTGTGTGGTGCACAGCTCAGAGTTGTGTGTGTGGTTTGGCTATGAGGTTAGTATTAGTTATGTGTTTTTGTGCGGTAGAGGAGGAGAGAGGTGAGAGAGATACCTGAGGTATTGAAGTTTGCTAGTGGTGCAATTCTCAGTGGTGGGTGTCCTTCCTTTACTCTGTAGAAAAGGGGAATGGCATCATTAGCATGTGTTATGGTACCAATTGAACTGGTGACATGTTCAGGTTGTATTGGTTGTGGTGATAGTTCATGTGGTTGAGATGCATGCGTATGTGTTGGAGTGTGTGTGTGTGTGTGTGTACTGTGTTGTGAGTGTGACCGTTTTTGGTAGGCGTGTTGTTGTGTAAGGAAGGGAGATATGTATTTAGGTTTCCATGTTGTCTTTGCGGAATGAGAAGAATGCTGAGTAAGTGACATGGAATCTTGCTGGTGAGAATGTTGTTGTATGGTTGAGTGTTCTGAGTAAGTCAGTTGGTGAGATGTAGCTTACCTGGGCGGATGCTGGTGCATGTTTGCCTGGAGCTCTGATGAACTTGACATACAAAACATAAAAGATGTACTGAAACTTTATTAAAGGAACAACTGCAACATCGAGAGATGTCAGAGTCATCATTGGGAACCCAGAGCTTTACTGAAAGAGAAAGGGCCTAGGCTTATTAGCCTTCGGTGTGGGCTGCACACCTAAATTCCCCCAATAGGGTTAGAACATTTGTTTTTAGAATATAAATGACAGTAAAGCCATCTTTGATAAAGTTGCTTCAAAGTGCTTTTATTCTGCAAATTGCAATTCAATTCGATTTCTCATTTAGTTAACGAATGGTTAAACTTCACCAATTCGTTTTGTGCTGATACAATGGCAAAGAAAAATAACCTAGGGCTAATGCATTTCGGAATGGTAACATTCCTTCCTCAGAGCCAGGTTAAATGTACACGAGCATACAACCAAATCTTTCTGTTAGAATATTTTGAAAAACATCAAATATATATACATTCAGGAGAACAGGGTACCCACAATTGACAAACACGTACATGTAGACAGAGAGAAGAGAGAAGAGAAGAGAACATTGTCAGTGATTTGTAAACATTACATTGCATTAATGCGTTCTTTAAAAGACTATTATCATCCGACATTCAAATTGCACTTCCGTCAAGGTTTACATTAGATCTATTACTAAGTGTCTTCTGGTCAAGTATTCTGGGGGATAAGGCAGGACATTTTCATGTTATCACTGACCTGAAACGGGTGGCTTCAGTACATGCCGTTCAAACGTTCCTTCTCAGAACGCTGCAAAATGAAATAGTATGCTGCATTTAGTCACGATCACTCGTGGTTGCTTCTAATACGTGCCTGTCTGTGTGAAAGCAGAGCGCTTACCTTGTGAGTGTGTAGCTCGCTCGAGCGAAGTAACCTCCGACTGCGGGTAGCAAGAAGGCTCTGCTTGCGTCTGCGTGTATATGTGTAATGTTGTCATGGTGATGTAAATCTCAAAATGGCGGATGGTGGGTGCATGAAGTAGCCATACTAGAGTGGGCAATTAAAAGCAGTGTTAATGCTGGTGTATGGTAACTCGATTGCATAAACACGCTGGATTGCACAAATGATCCTAGTAGAACCGCGATGCCCTCTGTTCTGATTGGTGAAGTAAATAAAATATAGTGCTGTGCGTTACATGAGGTAGTCAGGGGTCAAATTATGTTTTTGTGTGTGGTTTATAATAATGGGTGGATACTGTGTTCCCAGGTGTTTACATTCTCAAGAGTGACATGTCTAAAACACAGGTAAGTTCAATGTGTTGTAAAAAAAGATACAATTATAGAAACAGTTAAGATGGAACTCATCGTTCATTCCTCGAGGTGACAATGATTCCAGTCTATCAATCCAAAAGGATTCTCTTTGTTCTCACAGACAGGCACGTATTAGAAGCAACCACGAGTGATCGTGACTAAATGCAGCATACTATTTCATTTTGCAGCGTTCTGAGAAGGAACGTTTGAACGGCATGTACTGAAGCCACCCGTTTCAGGTCAGTGATAACATGAAAATGTCCTGCCTTATCCCCCAGAATACTTGACCAGAAGACACTTAGTAATAGATCTAATGTAAACCTTGACGGAAGTGCAATTTGAATGTTGGATGATAATAGTCTTTTAAAGAACGCATTAATGCAATGTAATGTTTACAAATCACTGACAATGTTCTCTTCTCTTCTCTCTTCTCTCTGTCTACATGTACGTGTTTGTCAATTGTGGGTACCCTGTTCTCCTGAATGCATATATATTTGATGTTTTTCAAAATATTCTAACAGAAAGATTTTTTTGTATGCTCGGGTACATTTAACCTGGCTCTGAGGAAGGAATGTTACCATTCCGAAATGCATTAGCCCTAGGTTATTTTTCTTTGCCATTGTATCAGCACAAAACGAATTGGTGAAGTTTAACCATTCGTTAACTAAATGAGAAATCGAATTGAATTGCAATTTGCAGAATAAAAGCACTTTGAAGCAACTTTATCAAAGATGGCTTTACTGTCATTTATATTCTAAAAACAAATGTTCTAACCCTATTGGGGGAATCTAGGTGTGCAGCCCACACCGAAGGCTAATAAGTCTAGGTCCTTTCTCTTTCAGCACATAACGAGTGTCCCACACGGTGACACGGTATAATGGGCTGCACCCTTTGAAGTAAAATCTAAAAGCATACTCAACAGATACTAATCTATTCAAAATCAAAAGAAACAAGCTGTGCACCCTCTCCCATTCTTCAATTCTTGTAAACCCAGAGCTTTACAGCATACTAGAGCTATTTCAAGGCATCCAAGTGTGTAACAACTCCAGCCTCGTTTGCTGAAGAGGACAACTATTTTCCTTTTTTTCATTTTTAATGTTACTCTGGTGAAAGTCAGTAAAACGGGTTGTTAGCAGTGCAGTAAGAACTTTCAAAATGTAGCTGCTAGATCTCGGGTTTCCCCAATGCCACCCACCCCCTGACCCTAGCATCCAAGGCGATGGACATGCTATATAATCGCTGCTAATTGGTACTTCTTTTTCCATCCTCTGATGCACTCCTGCGTTTTACTCTTTGCCTAAGAACACTCAAAAGCACCCTCTGCAACATTCCCTTGACCTCCCTTTCAGGCTCCACCACCTCAGAGGCACTGCCCAGCTTTTAACAGAGCAGTTAGGAGCAATTAACACCATTATATACATGGCTTAGTGTAAAGTGAGGCTCAATTCGTAAGACGCAATGCCACAAAGAAAGGTGTATTGTGTCATCATCAATTAAATAGCGTGCATTTGCAGTAGGTCAACAAATAATGCCATATCTGCGCAACGGATAGTCTAGGATACAATCAAAATTACAATCGCATGTTAGAACGAGAAGTCAGGTGACACCAATGACTCCTTCACGCCATTGGTGTTGGGAATATGAAATTAAAAAAAAGTATTCATGCACTGACAAAAAGCTATGGAGTACTCGGTGGCGCCACTGAGACCAGCAGATTAATATTTGATTCATGAAACACATTTACATTCATCAATTGTTTCTGTTGCCCATCCCAGTGAAAACAAATGTGCACTATTTTTAAAAACCTAGAGCATTGGTAAAGGGATTCAAACCCAGCTCACTTTTCTTTGTTTTTCAAAGCCAAGTAGTCATCTGTCTACATTACCAATAATCCGGTTGTGAAGTGTGTGCAAATGTATATCAGTATCATCTTAAACACAGTATGGTAGGGACAAATATGGCTGGCACCCTCTTGGGGCTGGCATGGGGTGCCTACACTACAAAACAAATGATAATGCAACATTTTAGGTATGTCTAACCCTTATGCGAGGGTAGTCTGGTTGCATCTATCATCTGGAGAGAATGGAGCTATTTAATGTCACTCTACCATTCTCAAATAATAATGGAGATGACGTTTAAATGGTACCAGTAGTCCTCTATTGGCAGATTCAGAGTATGGAGCCACTGGCAACAAGAGGAGGATAGCTCAGCAGCAACGCGCTCGCCTTGGAAACAAGATGACACGGAGCAACACAGGTTCGATCCCCGGGTCCGCGCTTAGAAATCTCTGGGTACTAAGCGCATTATAAATAACCTATCATATCATACGTCAGGCTCCTTCATCCACAAATTAAAATGTGAAAGGGAAGAGTAAAGCTCATTAAGTGCACACAGTGAATGTTCTTCCCCTCCGAGAGTCCTTTACTGTTTCAGATAAATTCAAAAGTTCCTGACTTGTGGTGGCAGTCATGGACACCTTGTCAAGCACTCTTGGGCCTCATCAGGAGTTGGGCGGTAATACTGCTGGGGCTATTAGCGTTACTGCCAACCCCGCCGGGGCTATTAGCGTTACTGCCAACCCCGCCGGGGCTATTAGCGCTACTGCCAACCCCGCCGGTTCTACAAGCGCCGGATCACAGGTTTGGCGGAACAGTAAGTCCCCATTCCCCATTAGGCCCAATGCAGAATTTTTGCGCCTACTACCGCCGGCAGTATTCACATGCGGTAGTAGTGCCGAAAATCAGAAAATTCACCGCAGATTTGCCCACAGCTCAGAGCTGGGGGTAAATCCTGCCAAGGCCGTGATTTGGCAGACCCTTAAATACAGCGGTAATAGCATTACTGCCACATTTAAGGGTAACCACCAAACTCGTGATGATCCTAAAGGTATTGAAAATTGCCCATTGCTCATGCCATTGACATCCAGAACTCCACCTGGATGTCCTTCTAAATTACTATCTAGTCTAGTGGGAGATACAGCCAAGTGAGATACAAGTGGAATGTGTGCAGGAGCCATGGGAGAATGGGTCAGGGTAGATGAAGTCAACCCTGTTAAATCCAAGTGGAAATAGGTGTCTGTGAACATGGTGTTTGGGCAAAGAGGATAAGGAACAGAAGCGTCTGGGGATGGCTAGAATGGGAACCGATGGAAGGGAAAGCAAAAGTGGCTAGAAAAGGAACAGAGGGAAAGGAAAGGATGGGGTACAGGAAGAAAATGGGAGCTGCTCTTTCTTTTCATGGAGGTAATTTTAGTCATTTGGGCCAGATTCATAAAAATGATGACCAAATGTCACAGGCTTCCCTGAAAATTCAAAGTATGAATAGAAATATGGCTGTCGGTGGCACACAATAATTGTAAGCAGATGCAAGTATATCACACAGTTTCTTTTGTTGGGTATAATTACATCTGTAAAATGTAGTAGTAAAATCAAACAAGTTTTCTAGGTTTGTACCAAGTAGTATTCTGGTACTCACAGAATTTCATTTACTTTCATGTTATGTTTGATATGGTTTTCTTCAAAAAATGCACAATGTGGGTTAGATATGTGATTTGTTTATGTTGTTTTACAACAAAACGGAAACAATGTTATCAAGTGCTTAAAATTTAGATTTTGCTAAAACCCCAGCTTCACCACTCACCCAAAGTCTTTGATCGTGGGCCAATCATTTAGGGCCTCATCACGATTTTGGCAGTAACCCTTAAATCCGGCGGTCGCGCTATGACCGCCGGATTTAAGGGTCCACCAAATCAGGACTTCGGCAGATTTTGCCCTAGCTCTGAGCTGGGGGGAAATCCGCCAAACATTTGCGCTATTACCGCCGGCGGGAAATCCGCCGGCTATAAGAGCGCAAATTTTCCCCATTGAGAGCAATGGGGAATGGGGCATTACATTACCGCCGAACTCCCTGGCGCTAATAGCGCCGGATCACGAGTTCGGCGGTAATGTAATGCCCCATAGGGCTAATACCACCAGCAGTAATACCGCCGGCGTTACCGCCAAAGTCGTGATCAGGCTGTACATCTCTCAGTGCCTAACATGTCCAGAATTTCCAGTTCCTAAACATTTTAAAATGGTTCCTAAGAGTGATTTAGTTTTCATTGTGCACTCTGCAAAAATGTTTCACGCATGGTCTAAGTGGTCATAGTGTTGCTAGTGTTGCTTCTTTTATAATGATTACAACTATTCAAATAATGCACACCACAAAGTAATTTGTTTCTTTGCTCACTTGTGGTAATGCCACTTGCAAACCCTAACACTGTTCTAATCCCAGTCTTTTTTTGGGTATGTACACCCTCCCAGTATCTTCTCATAACTTTCATTTGTGTTTTATGTAAAGCAATTTTTGTGTTTTATGTAAAGCAATTGTTCCCCTGATCTTCTTTGCCAGATGTGAGGCTCAGGTCATGGACTTGTTTGGGTTGTGTTGTGGTTAGCACTTTTCATGCTCCATTCGTTTGCCTGCTTACTGGGAGTCACATTGTGGGGTTTGCTTTGTGTGTTAGAGTTATGTTTTTTTTTTTGTTTGTTTCAGAATGCAGTGAGGTGCTGCGTTTACTGGCATTAGAGGGAGTGTTGCCGGTCAGTAGTTGATTCGGGGTAATAGTTGCAGTGGGGTGCTGTGCCCTTTGCTGGTTGTTGCAGTGAGGTGCTGGAAGGGTTGGCCAATAGTTTTGATGCCTCTTATGTTATTCCAGTGGTTTTCTGCAGTAGCATTGTGCCATTTTTGATGCACTGTAGGGTTTTGTGCATTTTGTGTTGCGTGTTCTATGCTACACAGTTGGTTTTTATTGTGTTGCCCTTTGGGTTTAGCAGGGTTGTTTGTTTCTTACCTATAGTTGTCTGTTTCATTAGGTTTGCGTGGTGGCCACACATTTACTTCTGTGATAGAGCTTATCCTTGTAATTGCCGGGTGATCTGGAATGGGTTTGGTGTGTCTGTGGCAGGTCCTGGTGTTGGATTTGGCTTGTGTGTGTGTGGTTGTTGGAATATTAACGGAGGGAGAGAGAGGTTGTGATTTTGGTTTTGGGTATACATTGCAGAGTTTCTTGAGATCCTTTGTTGGTTGTGCTCCTTGTGTTTTGGCTGTTTAACAGATGGAGGTGTGTAGTAGTCTTGCTCTTGAGGTGCAAGTACTATGTATGGGGAATGAAGTGAGGTGTATTGGAATGTGGTGAGGTCATGGTGGAATGTTTTGTGTGGGTGACTTCTGGAGATTCTATGTGGAGCGGGACGGTATGGATGTGCCAGTCTCTTATGTCCAGGATCCTACTTATGTGACTTATCTGATGTGTACCTGTGGACCAATACACTTACGTTAAGGAGCCTGGGCATCAGTGACTTCATACCCAACAAACCTACAACAGATTCATATAATTTATATGGACCCCAACTCCCTAAAAATGCCCATGTAAAGGTATTTTGCAAGGCACAAGAAAAAACAAAAAAGAGAAAATAGAAGCACTGCTGAATACTTAAGTTGAGTTTCAGTTTAATGTTGATGGCCAACTCAAAGCACAGCTGACGCTGACCATGGGCAGTATATTCAGAAGGCTATTTTTGCAGTGTGAATTACCTCAGACTGATGTCATAAGTAGCGCATAGTGTATGACAGATCATGTGTACCCTTAGCTAGTAAATTATGGTGTGTTTTTGGGGGCGTGGTCTGGCGCGCATGGAGTGAGGAAGCAGGGCACTGAGCTCCGGCCATGATCCTACGTACTGATCCTCCAGCGAAGCACAGATACAACCAATAGAAAGCAGAAGTAATCCACTAGGACGACAAAGCGATCCGCACCAGAACCGTGGCGGAATCGACAAAAATCGGACGTCGAGGGAAGCAGTGAGGAGTGTGAGACGAGTCCCCCCCTGAGCAGCCCAAGATGGCGGCGACGGACCGGAGCTAGAAGAGAGAAGGGGGAAGGGCGCGGAAACCAAACCGGCCCCAGAACTGACTACACCAGCGACGGAAAAGGGCCCCCCGGCTTACAGAAGACTCTCACGGATCGAGCTCCACGGCGACGGAGCCCAGCGGAGTCGGCGAAGAACCCAGCTGACAAATCCGAGCGGGGACCGCAGAGGTGAGCCGGCACCGAGGCAGCCGCAGCGAAGGAGACCGACGCGGCGAAACCTCTGGGAGCGGAACTGCGCCCACGGACCCGCAGCGGAAGGACATAACGCGGCGAGGGAAAGGAGATCGGACCGGACGCCGCAGACGGACACCCATGGGTAGAGCCACGCAGACGGCGGACCCCGAGACCAAGGGAGCAGAAATACGGCGCTGAGAAGTACAGCGCAGCCAGAGACCCTCCCAGGAACCACGAAAGAGGACAGTGAAACCCCGGGACTCTGTGAGCACTGCCAGCAGAAGACAAGGTGAGACCGGTGGCCCCAGCGGGGAACGGGCACCCAGGTGAGAGAACGGGGTGGAGAAAACGGCACCCAGAGTGCGCAGAGACGGCTCGGGGACCACTGACCGGACTGCGCAGGAAACTACCCACTACACCACCCGGGGCTCTGGAGAGCTAACACAGGGGAGCAGGGCTAGCGGCAGGGCCGGCAGCAGTCTGTCGCAAACACACCGTGGGGCACTGCAGCTCCGAACCACAGGGCTATCGGGAAGCCTGACGGATCCAGTGCCCAGAGCAGCGCGGG
Organism: Ambystoma mexicanum; assembly: GCF_040938575.1. Classification (NCBI taxonomy): domain Eukaryota; kingdom Metazoa; phylum Chordata; class Amphibia; order Caudata; family Ambystomatidae; genus Ambystoma; species Ambystoma mexicanum. Next base: position 497,131,762 of record NC_090926.1, read on the forward strand.
AAACACCGGCCGTAGAATCAGGTGGCCGATAACCGGCAGATAAGCAGAGCAGGAGGAGCTGGTGGGGGATAAGTCCGGAATGAAGGGGCACTGGACGACCCAAGATCAATCACTGAGACTCCAGCGAGAGCTGTAAAGCGGAAGAAGCCAACGCATAGAGAAAACCGAGAAGAAGCCCGGCGAGTGAGGACGCAGGGCGAAGTTGGACACACGGATCGGAACCACAAGCGCCATACAAACATGCCAACTACTAAAGACAAAGGAAAGGTGAAAATGACGACCATGGACGCGTTTGTGGCACAGAAAACGGCAGCCACAGCACAAAGAAACCCGCCGGAAATAGAGGTGCAGGGAGAACCAAGAATGGACAATAGAGATGGGCAAGTGCTTGAGGCCATAGCTGCTCTAAGAACCTCCATAGAAACGAAAATAGACGAAATAAAAGTGGACATGCAGCTTATGAGGCAAGATGCACGGAACCTTGCGGAGAGGGTGGCGGTGACAGAAACAGGAGTGGCAGAAGCCGCGGAGGCCACGACTGAACTAAAGACCAAGGTAGGGGAACTGGAGAAGAAGGTGGCAATGCTGGAGACTAGAGCTGAGGAAGCTGAAGGGAGGGCCAGGAGAAGTAACGTTAGACTGCTCGGCATCCCCGAAGGAACCGAAGGAATGAATCCGACAAGATACGTAGAGTCCCTACTGCAGCAGGAGATAGGCCCAGGCAACCTGTCACAGGGATTCGCGGTGGAAAGAGCACACCAGGCCCTACAGAAGAAACCGCCTCCCGGCTCACACCCCAGGCCGATGATAGCAAAAATCCTCAACTTTCAGGACAGAGAGATCATACTCAGGCATTCGAGGGAAGGCGGGCTGATAGAGAGAGGAGACTCTAAGATAGCCATATATCCTGACTACACACAAAAGGTGCAAAGGGCCAGAAACTCCTTCGTTCCGATCAAAGCGAGGCTGCGGCAGCTTAACATAAAATACATGCTGCTTTACCCATCCCGCCTGAAGATAATCCATAAGGGGCGAGCCATATTCCTGGAAACCCCTGAGGCGGCGAACATGTGGCTAGAGCACAATAACTTAGCGGATGGCCAAGACAAAGATTCCCGAAAGGATGGAAGCTGACGGACGAACACAAAGGCACGGAAGCGACGACGACAACTAAGCCACCAGTGAAAGTCCCATGGAATACTGGGGGTGAACCACAGGTGCTCTTAACGGACGGCCGACCAGAGCTCAACCACTGCACCGCACACATCACCCCAACACTAGGAAAGATGGATGCCAGCCTGTTGCTGGCATACCCAAGCCCACGCTGGATGCCCCTGAAGGGGCTAGAGAGCGTGGAGGCGCCCGAGCACAACGCCGGTTGTGTAGTTGCTGGGCGCACCTGTTTACGCTGTGGATGTTGCCGCAGCAGTTCCAGTTTGATACCACAGTCTTCATACAGAACGAGGAGTAGGGAAAGGTGGCCGACAGACGGAGGATGCAAGAAAAAAGGTGAGAGGGCGAGAAAGAATAAGAGCCTGGGGGGTAGACACCCTACGAATGGCAACACAACTTAGAGTACTAACCTGGAACGTGAGAGGGTTGGGGTCATACCTACGCCGGAACAGGATCAGGTCCTACCTTCGCAGGAAGAAAGTAGATATTGCAATGCTCCAAGAGACACACCTCACAAAGGAGAACCAGTCCAGACTGCAGGAGTATTGGGGTGGACAAGGGCAAGGGGCCCCTTATTCCAAATTCGCTAGGGGAGTGTACACTTGGATAAACCCTGAGGTACCCTTTCGGTTGATAGGATGTGAAATAGACACGGATGGGAGGTATCTGATAATGTGGGGCGTGCTAGAGCAAGTGGAGATCTGCTTAGTCAACACCTACTTTCCGAATCACAGTATTCCGCCCTATCTTGAAACACTACAGCTGAAACTGGCGGGACACAGGGATGGCCTTTACATATGGGGCGGGGATCTTAACTGTGTGAGGGACCCGAGCTTAGACAGATCTGAACCCCCACAGAAACGAGTGGATAGGACCTCCCGGGCACTGAACAGCCTGCTGGAACAACTGGACCTGGTGGATGTCTGGAGGGTACACCACCCCGCAGACAGAGAATACTCATACTACTCCTCCCCACACAACCTCCACACAAGAATCGATTATATGTTTATAGATAAAACACACCAAGCCCAGGTTGAATCAATACAATACATGGGTAGATCGATCTCAGATCATTCCCCCCTGTTAATGAACTGGGCATTGAAAGGCCCAAGACCCCCTGTCCCGCTGTGGCGTATGCCCACGGACACACTGACGGATCTGATGTTTAGGGAGGAACTGGGAGAAAAGCTGGCAGACTATGTCACCACTAACAGCGGCAGCGTCGAGCACTGGAGCACGGTCTGGGAGGCCCTGAAGGTGGTAGCGAGGGGAGAAGTCATAGCCGGGACAGCGGGAATCAGGAGAATGCTGATGAGGGAACTGGAAGAAAGGGAGGAAGAAATAAGGCAAGGGGAAGTTAATAATTCAGGGACTAGAGAGGAAGAGGAACATTTGCAAGAGGCACGGATAGTCTGTCACCAGGCATGGGGACGGTTAGCGAAATTCGACTACGCAACACGCACCACCAGAGCACACATGCATGGTGACAAACCAGGCAGGTTGCTGTCCTGGTTATGTAAACGAGAGCACCCCAGACACCCAGTGACCGCCATAAAAGACATGAACGGTGACACTAAGACAACCCAGCACTCCATAAACACCACATTTGCTGACTTCTACACCACACTATATGCACACGACACCCAAGTCCCGCTGATAGACATACAAAACACCCTGGAAGAGATAGGACTCCCCAAATTAAGTGAGCAACAACGAGACTTGTTAGAAGAGCCCCTCACGCCCGAAGACATTACAGACGCCATTAGATCCCTGGCCACATGCAAGACCCCAGGAACGGACGGGCTCCCCCCCGAGTTTTACAAGGCATATGAGACAACACTGGCCCCACTGTTATATGAGGTATACCAGGAGGCTTATGAAACAGGAACCTTACCCAAATCCATGACAGAGACACTAATAGTCCCGATACCCAAACCACATAAACCGGCCGAGGAATGCGACTCTTACAGACCAATAGCAATGCTAAACTACGACTGTAAGATACTGACCACCATACTGGCCAAAAAACTGTCAAAAGTGGTAGGAAGCCTAGTTCACGAGGACCAGAATGGCTTTGTGCCCGACCGCAATACGACGGCCAATCTGCGTAGATTACAGCACATTATAGCACACACAGAGGGAGACCAGGATCATATGGCGGTAATGTCGTTAGACGCCATAAAGGCATTCGACTCCATATACTGGGAGTGGCTGATAGAGGTGCTAAAGGAGTTCGGATTCGGGGAACGATTTGTACGCTGGGTCAAGATATTGTATAATGGACCCACGGCCAGGGTGAAGACGGGCAAATGGGTCTCGGGAGCCTGGAACATACAAAGAGGCACAAGGCAGGGATGCCCCCTGTCGCCCATGCTCTATATCTTGGGGCTGGAGCCAATTGCGATCTACATTAGGAGTCAATTCTGGGACGCTGGGATAAGGGTGGGCAGGAGACATCATGTTATCTCGCTATATGCGGATGACGTCCTGATCTACCTAAGGGACCCAAAAAACAACGCCCCAACAATCTTGGAAGTGTTAGATAATTTTGCACGTTATTCGGGGATACATTTTAGTAAACAGAAGTCCTGCATGTTTCCGCTGGCGGGCCTAAGGGAGCTAGGAACAGACAACCTACCCCAAGTTGGGATAAGATGGCAACCGGACACGTTTAAATATCTGGGGGTCTGGATCAGGCATACACCTGAGCTTACACACGAGCAAAATACGCTGAGGGTAACTCAGGGGCTTCACAAATCTATGAAATTTTGGTCTAAGCTACCACTCTCAATGATGGGAAGAGCATCAATAGTAAAGATGATTATACTCCCCCGATATTTATACTTCTTCCAGACTATTTGCCACTACATTAGACCACCCTTTTTTCGAAAGTTAGATGCCCAGATTAGGGATTTCATATGGGGTAAGGCACGCCACAGACTGGCACTGAATATTCTGACCCTCCCGCATGATGTAGGGGGCATACAGCTCCCGGACTTCGAAAGATACTATCTGGCGGCCCAACTTAGCCATGTCACCAAATGGTTATCAGACGAAGTTACCAACGAAACAGGCCTCCTGGGAGATCTAATCAAACCTCTGTACCTCAAGGAGATAATATGGGTGCCCCCAGACCGTCCCGACAGAGCACCCCCATTGGCTGGATTGGGCAGACTGATATGGGAAAGAGTTAAAGCCATCACACACTTAAAGAATCCTTATTCCCCAGAAATCCCAATAATGGCAGGCTTAAGAAAAACACCAGCCGACACTAACACGATCAGGCAGTGGGAAAGACTGGGTATCTACGCCTGGGGAGACATGTTTGAGGATGGGGAGTTCAGAGGGCTGGAATCACTGCACGAGACAGAGGGAATACCCATGGGACAGTTTTTATGGTATCAGAAGCTTAAGCACGAGGCTAAAGCGAGATGGAGCAACTGGCCAGAGGAGCCAACAGCGACCCCTCTTGTAACAGAAATGTACAATCTAAGCGATGGGTGGAGGCCAGTGTCAAGAATCTATGCGCAGATGAATGATAGGCCCAACCCCAGGGGCGCTACTCTAAAAGCTAAATGGGAAACTGACCTTGGTGAAGAGATTTCAGACAATGAATGGGAAAGAGCACTGAAGTTTCCGAAAGCAGTGTCCAGAAACACCAGATTCAGACTCATCCAAACAAATGTCTTATACAGAACGTACATGACCCCGAAAAGAGTAGCTAGCTTTAAGCGGCAACCGGAAGCGCAATGCCCATGGTGTGCCAGTGAAAACGCAGATCTAATACATATGTTTTGGGGATGTGCAAAGGTGGGCACTCTTTGGGCCAACATCAAACAGGCATGCGAGAAGGGCGGAGTAAGCAGATACGACTGGACAATGAAGGAGTGTCTGCTAGGCACGTACCCCAGGATCAGCAAGTTAAAACACATTGTGAGGGTGATGGACATAGCATGCATCTTGGCAAAGAGGGAAATAGCAATGTCGTGGAAGTCAAAGAAAGGCCCGCAATATACAAGATGGAAAAGGGAGATGGAGCGGTGGACGACCGCAGAGACGGAAGCGTGGGGCACCGGGACCACCAGAGGGCTAGGGGACGCTAACGCTAAATTCGAGGCATGGAAGGCCGTGATCAGAGACATGTTCCTGCCGTCGGATGATATGCCCCCATGAACTAACGAGTAGGTGGACTGGCACACAGCCCCAAGAGACACGTGGTTCGTAAAGAAGAGAGGAGAGAGGTGTGGCACATTGGGAATGAATGCTAACCTTACCCTCAACCCACAAGCAGAGATTGGGACGGGCCACCAATCCGACCCTAAGTAATCCAGACGTCATATTCGCTACAAAAGGAAGACAATGTATGTTTGTGGTATGTTAGAGTTTTGTTTATTATGTATAAGAAATAATAGAACATGTTTCAACCTCATAAAGAGGATGTAATGCCAACTAAGAAATGCTAATAAAAATATTTTGAAATAAATGGTGTGTTTTAAGTTGTGTGTTGCAACCATAATGCCCTTCCACCTAAGCTTTTTAAAATGCTCTCTCTCTCTCTCTCTCTCTCTCTCTCTCTCTCTCTCTCTCTCTCTCTCACACACTCTCTCACTCATCTCCCCCCATATCTCCCTCCTCATCCCCCATTTTCAGGCTATGGTTCATCAGTAATGCCACTTCTTTGGCTTGCTCTGCATGTTGCACCGTTACTCCATATGTTTCGTCCCACACCAGGATACAGGGCCTGATCACGACTTTGGCGTATTAGCCCTACCGCCGAACTCCCCGGCGCTAATAGCACCGGATCACGAGTTTGGAGGTAATGTAATTCCCCATTCCCCATTGAGCCCATTCGGGAATGCCCCATTCCCCAATGGGTTCAATGGGGAAAATTAGCGCTCTTACCGCCGGCGAATATAGCGCAAATTTTCGGCGGATTTCCCCCCAGCCAAGAGCTGGGGCGAAATCCGCCGAAGTCCTGATTTGGCAGACCCTTAAATCTGGCGGTAATAGCGTGACTGCTGGATTTAAGGGTAACCACCAAAGTCGTGTTCAGGCCCACAGTCTCGTTGCTCGCCTCCCCCAGCTAATTGTCCCTCCTCTCCACGTCCTGCTGGTCTAGATGTATTTAATCTATTTGCAGGCTAGTCACTATACCAACATGAATGTAAGTAAATACATTTAAAATGTGGATATGTGATCTTTATTTCACAGTGTAAATTCGGTATTACCCAAGTTGATCGTTTACAAACGATCGTATTGTAAATCTGAGCGAATTCGGCCATTACCATTCGATCATTTGTGTAATCACTATCAAACATGGGGAGTGGGGGTTGCGGGGGTGTCCCTCACTCTCCATGTTTGGTAGTGATGGCTTTTGGGGGGTAGCAGGGGTATCCCCCACTTCCGGAGGTTTGGAGGCAGGGAACGGGAGAAAATAAAAGAAAGAAAATCAGACCCTGCAGCATCCGATCCGACCCGTGTAGGAGGGACTGATCCAACGCCGCAGGGTTAGAAGATGAGCGGACGGCGGAAAGGTAAGTAGGGGGTGGGTAGGGGAGTTTATGTGGTTGAGTGGGAGTTTTAGTTTGGGTGGATTTGGCCGTGGAAAAATTGGCTTTGCGGCCGAATTGACCATGGTCAATTTGGTCGAGAATAACTGTGCCACGGCCAAACCGTATACATCCGTAAATTCACTTAGCTTTCAAGTCTACAAGTTACGGCATGGAGGAAGTGGTAGCAGTTGAAACCTGCATTACCACATGCAGAACGTATCGCATGCGATGATATGCAGTCCCCATGAAATCCTAGGGGCAGTGATCGAAGTGAGTGGGAACGGTTGGGAGCGGAGTTCCATTACGTTTATATTTCACTGTTAACAGTTCCACTACTTTTTACTACTATTTCTACCATTCCAGAACTGTACTTTTTGAAGGTAAAGCATACCACTTGACTTGACTTTACCATATTATAGCAGTTGCAGCTGAACTGAAATCTGACCATACATTTAGGAAGCCTTAGTGAAATAGCATGGATGGATATTAGCTGGCTTCATCGTACCCATGAGAAGATGGGGGAGCTACTGATAACACTAAGGGGGTCATTACGACCCCAGCATTAAGGGGTTAACGGCGCCGTAAAAGGCTGTGGCGCCGTTAACCCCTTAATGCCTTACTACGAGGTCCCTTTGCGGCTCCCGACCTTAACGGCTGGTCTGGACCAGCCGTTAAAGTAGGTACCCGCAAAGGGACTTTGATGGCAATTACGGTACTGCAATTTGCGGTACCGTAATTGCCGCCTTCCCCATTCCCATAGAGCCCTATGGGGCAAAAATGGGAATGGGGAAGGGCCATGGAGAAAGGGGGAATTACCGCCCCGCCAACCTTGGAATGGGGTGGTAATTCCCCCTTTCTCCATGGCGGACTACGGCATGGACCATGATGCTAATAGCACCATGGTTTAGCGCCAGAGTCCTAATGAGGGCCTAAGTCTAAGACAGAATCTCTCCTCACACGCCATATTGTCACATGTCATTATGTTCTTGCAGGCCGTGCCTTGCCAACCTCACAGAACTACTACTTTTTTTGTTACACTTCTACCACTGCTTAAGGTTCTCCAAAATGGGGAATAACTGAAGGGCCTAGTGACTTTGAATCATCCAGACCAGTCCTGTTACTGGATTTTTGCGATATGCGGTAACAGTATCTTCCAAATCACATTGCTTGGAAATCTATTTTTTTCAATCACCTGGCTCTGAATGCACATTGGTTGGAGTTGTAATGTTAGCAGGAACTAACAAATTGTATGTTGGCCTGGTTGTTTGAAAAAAAGGAGACGGCCCAATACGTACAAACCTGGAATCTGAGAATTGTTTCAAGAAACACTGTGGTCATGCTGCTAGGCAACATTAAGGAAATAAGGACATTTTGTTTTAGCCAGCACTGATGCCCCAACGTAGGCTTGGGGGGTTTGCAGGACACAGGCAACCTTAGGGCAGATTCACAAAGTCTCTCTGACCCTCGCGTGCATGCAAGATCTGTGCTTGCTTTTGTCGATCCCATGATGCGATAACGCTCGCAAGAAACCAAGGAGTACATGACGGTATCTGAGGGGAAGAAAAATCAATGGTGACAAAGGATAATGATTTAACACCCCAAAAGCTTAATTATAGACAGCTTTAAGTTACTCTATTAATGCATGTGAAGTGACTGGAACTAAATGGTATTGGGCAATCACAAGCTGAATATATTATACTACCCCTTATACATTAAACTTGCAAATATTTAAAGATAAATATGTATGCTGTGTACACAGCAATAAACGCGCAAGCATGGCACAATAAATTAATTGATTTATTATGCAGTAACATGTATGGGAATTATGCGCCCATTGCGCAGGTATATGTGGGAAACATAATAACTTTCATCTGAAAAATCAATCTCATTAAAATATTGGCTGAATTTGAAAACTCCTCATAAATATGCATAGGCTAATAAAATACAAAGCGTTAGGCTAAACTTCTACACGAATAGTGCTGGAGTCGATAACTTTAGAATTACAATGTTTCCACTTAAAAAAATGTAATCACTTGATGTTCAGTCCAGGATGAATTAGTCACATGACACGAGTCTGGCAGAATGGGGGGGGGGGTTGCCTTCAAACTGATGAATTTATATATTTCACCTGAACCCATGTGCTATCAGTCCTGTTTGCCATTGGCGTTTTGTGTGATCGAGAGGTATCTATGGAGCACTCGCCTGTAGAGCCGTTTATTAATTTTTTAAAAAAAAGGCAGTACTTGGGAAGCATTCGCTTTAATGATGATGCATGTCCCTGATGTGCATGGAAGACATCTTTGTTCACGTGAGGAGGTCCAGTAACATCATATTTATGTATGTATTTATTTAGTAGGCGTTTAGTACCGCATTACATGCAGACAGATACATTACGACCTGGGCACAAAGGGGTATCGGGTACCGGTAATGACACCGGTGCCGGTAATCCCTTTGCGCCCTATTCCGAAGTCCCTTTGCGGGTCCCTCCCTTAACGCATGGTTTTACCAGGCGTTATGGACGGGACCCGCAAAGGGATACCGGGGTCAATAACGGTACCTCAATTTGCAGTACCGTTATTGCCGGCTTCCCCCTTCCCAATGAGCCCTATGGGGGCTCAAATGGGAATGGGGAATGGCTTTTCAAATGGGGACTTACCGGTCCGGCAAAGGTCGGGATAGACCGGTAAGTCCCCATACCACCAAGTCGGTGGCAGTACCGGTATTGGTGCTAGTCATGGCGCTAAAAGCGCCATGACTAGCACCAACCTCGGAATGCTTCAGTGTACCTTGCGGCACAAGGGAGGAGACGTTCTGCACCTGTAGTTAAAACTTCCCTCTCTTCTGTACTTGACAGAAAAACAACTGCTCCCATCAGGGCGCTCAAAGCTTTAACAACCCCTATTGCACAATGTGGCATTTGTTTTCTAGATTTGCCTTTAGTCGGTATCAAGCTAGCTTAAAAAAGGAAAAGTATATAGAGTATGCTTCCTTTTCTTCATACTAAAGTTTTGGGTTCTATTGTAGGCCAATTTCACACTATCTTGTGATGACAACATGGGCAACATTCAGCCTTCCTCAGACTCTTAGTTGAGGGGCATATGTAATTCTGTGGGATTTTGAATAAAGGGAAGTTATTAATACCGGGGGTTGATTGCAAATGAAGTATATAATCATGTATTACCAGGTGTTTTGTCTTAATTTGTGGCAGACTCCCTGTGTGATGTCATTAACCCAAGATGGGCGTTGCTACAATTTTCGAATCATAATTTGATCTATAACTCCTTTCAGAGTGAGCCTATTAAATATATTCTAACGACCTTTTTTGTTCACAATAAAAACAGAATAAAAAAGGTCATTAAAATATTTTGATATCTTCTGGGGGGGCGTGGCTAGCCACCGTTGCCGGATGTATGCCTGACGAGCGAGCTCCCACTCCGAGATATATTTTCACATCACTTAAATAGTACGTGATATGAAATTCAGCTATACAACTTACTGCTGACGTGCCTTTACATCCCTGGTGGTCCGTGGGGCACTCCTTCCAAGAGTTATGCATATATGAGATTGAGATGAGACGCGTGTGAGGTGGGACGGGCCTGCCGAGCCGGGAAGTCCCGTGATGCGCTCCCCAATATTCCTGTCAGCTGGTCGGGTGCGCGAAAGCTAATACAAAGGAAGCGCATTTTATGCACAACATGGACCCGGCACCGTTTTATTCAATGAAAAAGAAGCTCTGTGTGACACATTTAAAGGTGCAGGAAGCATATATATATATATATATATATATATATATATATATATATATATGCTAATTCATGGAAAACAGCAAGTACACAGTTTATTTACACTGCAAGTTTAAAAGTACAGCTAATTTCTTCGTACCAACTGTTTGGAAACCAAAATATATCCTTCATTTTCATACTATAATTATATGAAGTAAGAACTGCTTCCTCTTAATATATCATATAGAAACCATAAATGCTATTTTAAATAGACAACTGTTTCCTCTCAAGCTTCACAGTTAAGCGCTTAGTCATTTGATGGATAACTTAAAGTTAAGGAATTGAAACTTGTTGTTCTTTTCTGATACCTGGTCACTTCAGGGGTGGAATTATATTGCACTGTAGCCCCCATATAAAGGAGGAGCATAATACTAAGAAAGAAAGAAAAGGAAAGTGCCTCTGTTTAAAAATGTGCATACACCTTTCAGATTTTGGGTGGTTCTCCTACATAATAGCTGGAAGATTCAAGAATTTTAAAGCTACACTGTAAAGTCTGAACATCATCTTACCGAAGCACTTGGAGAAAACGTGTTATACTTTCAGAAACAAAGAAAAATTCCCCTCATGAAAGTAATTCATCTATAAGTAACATTTTCTTCATAATTTAACTACTGGATGCTTTTTGCTCAAATAAACAGTGTAACTTTATACTTGTCATTTTCATTATGACGTTTAAGAAAAATCAAATCAAAGGGCCTCGTTACACGGATGGCGGTAAGGGTTTACCGGTACCGGTATTTTAACGGTACTGGTAAATCCTTACCGCCTTACTACGAGGTCCCTTTGCGGGTTGGGGAATTTAACGCCTGCTTTTTGCAGGTGGTAAAAACCAACCCGCAAAGGGACCAGGGAGCTAGGTACGGTACCGCAATTTGCGGTACCGTAATTAGCGCCTTCCCCATTCCCATAGAGCCCTATGGGGCAAAAATGGGAATGGGGAAGGGCAATAGTGGAAGGGGGAATTACCGCCCCGCCAACCTTGGAATAGGGCGGTAATTCCCTTTTCCACCATGGCGGTGCCAGTACTTTACCGGCATGAACCATGGCGCTAATAGTGCCATGGTTCACCGCCATCCGTGTAATGAGGCCCAAAGAGTGATCAATCTCTACTCCTAATAAAAGGCCGAAGAGCGAATCTCCAACACCAAAAGAAGACACATCGGATGATACCATGCAAGCCATACTCGCTGAAATTAAAGCCTTGAAGCCTTTTATGGAGGCAACAAATACAAAACTACAACACATTGATGATAGGTGGTCTGCCTTTGAGGTGAGAATTTCAGAAGTTGAACAAATGGTTAGCAATGCAGAGGACATTACAGGAAGAGTCCAAGAACTTGAAAGCACTGGTAAATCCCTACAAAAGTACACCGAAAACCTGGAAAATCGTAATAGGAGGAATAACTTGCAAATTGTTGGTCTTCAGGAAGGTGCTGAAGGGAAAGATCCAGTCTCATTTGTCAATAATCATCTAATGGAGCTTTTGGATATTCCATCATCAATGAAGCTGAATATTCAAAGAGCTCATCGAATCGGACCCCCCACGTCTACATTTTCCTTTAGTAGCTCCACTAACAGTCCATCTAAAACAATGATTTTTGCATTATTAGATAATATTCATGTGCTCATGATAATGGAGAAAGTTAAACTAATAAAACATTTTATATGGAGTGGTAAGAAACTTTTCATCACTCAAAATTTATCAAATGCCACCGCTGCCAGGAGGAAAGAACTCCTGGCCTTCAGACCTGCTTTCAAAGAACTTAATAATAGATACAGTATCATACATCTGGGTATACTTAAAGTAACCCTCAATGCCCACGCATCTTCATTTCAAGAACTTCTCACTTTAAGAAAATTTATCCAAAATCAGAGAAAAGAAGATATGAACATGTCTAGACCTTTCACCTGGTTCCATTACTCAAGTTGTTATATATACCAAGGATCTTAGCCATGAATCTTATTTATCAGAGCGGGCGCTGGGTTAGCCGTCTTCCCAGATGCTCTATTTCCCCCATTTTCTTCTTTTTGCTCAGCATGGAATGGAGTGACCATTTCCTGTTAGTCACTGCCGTTGTTCAAGTTCTCCTTTACCCAAGTTTGATGTGTTTCATGCTGATTTTGTTAGTCTCCTGGTTTCCCTTTCGTATCCTTCCTTATGTGTCCCTATTGAGTGCTTATATGATATTCACCTTTCCTCAATTGATAATCTATATATTTTGGCTTATTACAATTCTTAATTTGTCTTACTTACCATGTACTGCATTTGGATGTATAAATCGTGTTGGATATTTTTATGACCCCTTGCATTGAATGTAACAATGTGGATCGTTAAAGAGTTACACAACCCTGTAAAGAGACTTATCTCTCACCTAAATAGAACCAAACCCTCTATTGCATGCATTCAAGAATCTCACCTTTCCAATGCGGAAGTGGTCAAACTTAAGCGTCATTGGGTTGGTCAAGTCTTTTCTAGTGCAGCCAATGGAAAGAAAAATGGTGCCATACTTATAATTAATGAAAGGTTTAATTGTCAAACACTAGCAAATGAATCAGATGATATAGGCAGGTGGGTAATGGTCAAGCTTCTTATGGATTCCACTGAATTTACTGTTCTTAATGTATATGGACCTACCTCTTCAGATCCTTCCTTTTGGTCAAATCTCAAGAACCATGTCTTTCTCTCTAATCCGAATAATTTGATCGTATTTGGGGACTGTAACAAGATTGTAGATCCTTACTTGGATAGAAAATCTAGTGTTTGTTATAAATCCACAAAATCCCATACAAAATTTACTAACTTTTTCTATCTGAACTAGGCCTTATAGATTCATGGTGTATCACTCACCCTATAGATTCTGAATTCAATTTATTTTCTAATCCTCACAAAATCCTTTCTAGACTAGATTACATATTCATCTCCAAACCTCTTGCGATTCATTCTATAAATGGCAAGATAGATTGTATAACAATATCGGATCATGCTCCTGTCCATCTACAATTATCCTCACCACAAAGGTCATGGACCCCTAGAAGATGGAGATTTAACTCAGCTTTGCTCAAAGATGAGGCTTTTGCTTCCTTTATTATAGAACAACACAACTATTACTTCTCAGAAAACTCAAGTCAAGAAACGTCAGTCTCTAATAATTGGGATTTTTATAAAGTGGTCATTCGGGGGAACATTATTTCTTTCATGTCCAACAAAAAGAAAGAGCTTAAATCACAATCAGAAAATATTTTGAAAGAGCTTAAAGCCCTTGAATCTCAATTCTCATGCACCAACTCAATCTCAATTTTAAATTCCATCATTAGTCTTAGACTTATAAAATGGTCATCCAATACTCATGTGATAATCTTCTCAAATATTAAGCAAAGATGTATCAGCTTTCTAATAGATCAAGTAAGTCCTTGGCATCCTACCTAAAACTTAAAAAAGATAAAAATAGAATTGCTGTTGTAAAGGATAATATGGGTGGAAGAAAGTTTTTAGATAAGGACATTTTAAAAGTTTTCTGGAGTTCTATAAAAGAACTATGGGGGTAATTCATAGAATTTCGCACACAAGTGGTGCACGTGGCTGGCGCACAGTGTGCGCGTGCTAATGTCTGCGCCAGCCGCGTGCGCTAAAATCGATTTCCGCGCACAGCGTATTAATGGATTTTAGCCTCCAAAACCAGCTGTGGCGCAGAGTGGCGCAGCGACCTTGCAGCAGCACCAGTTACGCACCCAAGAACGCCCTCGCACAAGGAAAAGCCTTCAAAATCCGCAATCCAGTGCGAAGGGACCAGTTTACAGGGCTGCCAAACAGCAAACGCCAAGTGGGGAACGTGTATTACAGGGGTTTGTGTAAAGTTTCACACGCGATTGGAGCAGGGTACGTGTATTACGGGGTTCGCGGGAAGTTTCACACACGAAAGGGCCTGTGCGAGTGGTGTACGTGTATAACTGGGGTTTGTGGGAGGTTTCACATGCGATTGGAGCAGGGTACATGTATTACGGGGGTTCGCAGGAAGTTTCACATGCGATTGGATCCGGGTACGTGTATTTCGGGGGTGCGTGGGAAGTTTCACACGCAAAAGGGCCTGTGCGAGTGGGGTACGTGTATAACTGGGGTTTGCGGGAAGCTTCACACACGATAGGCCCTGTGCGAGCAGAGTACATGTATTACTGGGGTTCGCGGGAAGTTTCACACGCGATTGAAGCTTGGTATGTGTATTACAGGGTTTGCGGGAAGTTTCACACGTGAAAGGGCCTGTGCGAGTGGGGTACGTGTATAACTGGGGTTCGCGGGAAGTCTCACATGCAATTTCAGCAGGGTACGTGTATGACGGGGTGCGCGGGAAGTTTCACACGCGAAAGGGCCTCTGCAAGTGGGGTACGTGTATTCCTGGGGTTCGCGTGAAGTTTTACACGCGAAAGGGCAACGCCCGTGCGCGATACGTCACGAACGCGCTTACACGCTAAGGGCCTTTGGTCCAATGAAATCGCGTATGTGTGCTGACCCCCTTACACGCTCAGGGCCTTTCCTCGAATTACACGCTGATGTGCAATTTTTTCACGTTCCAAATCACTCCGTATCAAGCTGGCCACGCATACACACACGGAAGACCAGATCCTGCCCTGAAGGCCATTTTCCTGCCCCCAGATCCCTGAGCACGCTCCCACCTGCCATCTGCTGCTGCCTGACTGTCTGCTGCCCATGTGCCCTGCTATTTGGTGCCTGCACAACAGCCATCTGCAGGGGTCCAGTTGCTGTGTCCACCCCTGCTGGAACAGAAGACTTCCGACTGGGATACCATCGCTCCACAGCCCAGCCCCAGGACCCAGTTGCCCACCCACTCCTGCCTCTGGGGTTGCCATGTCAGGCACATCTCCATCTGGCACCACTGGCAACCCCCAGCCAGAGAGGCAGAGGGCCACCAGCTTCACTGCCACCGAAGTTGGTGTCCTGATGGAGCATGTCCTGGGGCATTATGATGCCCTCATCGGAACATCATGTGCCAACAAGGAAGGACGGGAGAGGATCTGGGACGACGTAGTGGTTGCCATCAACGTGGAGGGGGTGGCAACCCGCGACATCAAGCACGTCAAGAAGCGCTGGGAGGACTTCAGGTCCAGGACCCTACACAAGGCCCGGCGCCTCGCGGAGGGGGGCCGGGCACGCATGAGTAACATCCAGATGAGGGTCCTGGAACGCGTAGGCCCAGCGGTCCACGCCCAGATCCTTCGGAGGCAGACCCGTCTGGAGTTGAGCTGTAAGTGGGCAAGCATTGCTGTGTGAGACAGGGCATGTTGCAGTGTACTGGTAGTCTGATGCTTGCCTGTATGTGTGACATAGGCCATGTATGGATGTGTGTGTGCAGGGACATCATGGTCATGCATGTGAGACCAGTTATGTGTGAACCACATGGTTGGTGCATGTGTTTTAATGCAACATGGGGAGCTCTATGCGGAATGCACACATGAAAGCATGGCTGTCTCTGTTCCTGGACATGAAGGAGGGGTGAGGAATGGGTGCTGATGTCATGTACATGTATGGTGCATATGTGTGTGTGTGCCTGAGAAGTGTGTGTGTGACTTTGAAACGCCATTGATGCATGTGACTTTGAAGGCAACATCTTGGTTTACAGGGGCCCTTCTACATGGATGTTGATGTTGATTGCAGGTTCCACAACTGTTTCTGCATGTGTGTTGTGTGCATTCACCCATGTGTTGTGGAATGACAGGATGGAAGTGACATTTGACAGTGCCACTCATGTGTTATTGCTTCCTGTCTAGGGTATTTTGTACTGTACCCTGATGCTTGTGTTCTATGTCTCCCTCTACGCAGCGTCAAGTGAAGAAGAGGGCGGAGACGGCGCTGTGGAGCAAAGCGGCGGGGATGCCTCCACTGGGCGGCGATGCAAGGCCCAGCCACCCTCCCAGGAATTACTATCATCCGGGAGCGAGGGGGCTGGTGCTGCGTCTGTCACAACGGCTGTGGCGGAATGGCCGGGTGAGCCCCCACAGGGTCTTCCAATGGCGGAAGACGGTGTGGAGACATCCAGGTTGGTGGTATCCACAGAGGAGGAGGAGCCCACTACAGAGCCGCACATGGGGCCTGGTGGAGGTAGTACCACTGGTGCAAGTGGTGCAGTCCAGGGCCAGGGTCAGGAGGCAGCACAGGTCACCACGGAGGGGCCTGTGCATGTCGCTGTCCCTGACCCTGTGACTGCACCACCATGCACCAGCAGGGAGGCCCCGTCCCAGGCCCGTCTGCAGGTAGGGGAGAGTGCCATGTCATCTGCCTCTCCACTACCTGTGGACGAGGGGTCCCACGAACGTATGGACTCCGTCCTGGTTGGTGTCACATTGCGCGCGCGTGTCATTTGTGATGACGTGCGTTCTTCCTGGGTGGAGAACGCATGCCATCGTGGAGAGCAGCGTCGTGACGTGGCACTGCTAGGAGGGGGCCTGGTTGGTGGGTTACTACAAGTGTCGCACACTCTGGCGGACCTCTCCTCCTCTGTGGAGACTATGCGCCAGTCGTTCTCCACACCGTCTTCCGGCCCAGATTCCACCAGGGCCCCCTGTGGACCTGGTCCGACCAACACAGCCAGCTTGGTGGAGCTCACATCCCTGCCACAGTCGGGAGTCGGCGGCCCAGCAGGGGTGGACACCACAACTGGAGACCAGCTGATGGAGGATGTGCAGGCACCATCAGACACGGCACATGGACAGCAGCAGCAGGCTCTAGGTGGGAGCAATGATGGCTCGGGGCCATCAACATCGGAGGGGCAGGCATCGGCCAGAGGGCAGGAGGACCCAGGAATGGGAGTGTCTTCTGTGTGGCACCGGTTGAGCCAGCAGATAGGTGCGGAGCGGCGGCTGGCGGAAGAGGCGCAGCTCACCATGGTCAGGGCGGAGTTCTCCATGCGTCAGGCTTTGAGGCAGGCAGAGTGCCTCGAGGCAACCCGCAGGGAGTTGGAACAGGCCATGAGTGCCTCCCTGCGAGACCTCGAGGCCAGGACAGAGGCATGGAGTTTGATGATGCCCTGGCCCGGGACACCACAGAGTGAGCTGCTGGACTTGCCGACCGCAATAGTATATAGTTAGATAGTGTTAGGTTTCCTTTAGTTTTTTCTTTATTTTGGTTGCGCTTGGACAATACACCACGTTTTTGTATATAGTTTTTTATTAGGTAGTATTTTTGATAGGTTTCATTTTATCAGTTGGGCTCATGGACCCTGGATTGTTCATCTGTACATAGTTCACCATTGGATTGTTCTCTTTTTTTTATTTTCACCATGGAGCAATGGCAGTGTTGGTCCTCCCAGGTGTTCCCTCTACACCCCCCCACGGCCCCTGCAGGCAGCCCACACCACAGGGGACTACCCTGCACCCCTGGTCATGTCCCGCAGGCAGCCCATCTACTATGGGCATGCCCCCCAGCCAAGCCACATGTCAGCTTGCACTACTGATCACCCACTCATGTTCCCTTGCACCCCCACCCCCCAGCAGTACAGGGCACCTGCCAGCAGGCCCCCACTCATGTCCCACTCATGTCCCCCTGTACCTCCACCCCCCAGCAGTACAGGGCACCTGCCAGCAGGCCCCCACTCATGTCCCCTTGCACCCCGAACCCCCAGCAGTGCAGGGCACCTGCCAGCAGGCCCCCACTCATGTCCCACTCATGTCCCCCTGTACCTCCACCCCCCAGAGTACAGGGCACCTGCCAGCAGGCCCCTACTCATGTCCCCTTGCACCCCCAACCCCCAGCAGTGCAGGGCACCTGCCAGCAGGCCCCCACTCATGTCCCCTTGCACCCCCACACCCCAGCAGTGCAGGGCACCTGCCAGCAGGCCCCCACTCATGACCCACTCATGTCCCCCCCTACACGAAATAAAGATGCACAGTCATGGCCCACTTCTACACCAAAAAATACCACATCATGCCACCCCATTCTTGAGACGCAATGATTTTCCAATCCACCCCACACTGACATGCCTATCTCAAGATTCAAACAAAAACTCAACTATGTACATCAACACATGTCCATCACATACATACACTGGTTGGCATTGCCTGTGTAAACCCACAATTTCACATGCATCAACCCAATGAGAAAATCTCACGCATGGAACTAAATTATGAAAATGTATTATGTACATAAATAAATAAATAAATGAAATGAAAGCATACCAAAATATCAAACATGAAATGAAAAGCATGTGAAAAAGATGAAAGAATGAAAATGATAAGCAATGCAAAAAAATTGAAAGAAAAACAGTCCAAACTCTCCCTCCACCAACGCAAATCCAAAAAAAGGTAAAAAAAAGATATTTCATGTTCATAATGATAAATAAAAATGCAAAAGCAATCCATAGTCCAACTATTTACAATACATTGTCCTGAAAAAAAAAACCATTACTCCATGACCATAATGAAAAAAAAATCCAAATGAATCCATGATGTAACTATGTACAATCCATTGTCCAAAATAAAAATCCATTAATCCATGTGCAAAAACCCCCCAAAAAAATCAATCCATTGTCCAACGATGTAAAGGGTCCATGAGCCCAACTAAACAAATGAAACCTACCTAAGAAACTACCTAAAAATATAACTATATACAAATGTGTGTGGCATTGTCCATTGGCCACAAATAAAAGGAAAACGAAAAGGAAACCTAACTCTAAAAACTATTTACAATGGCAGCGGGCTAGTCCTACGGCTCACTTTTGGATGTCCCGGGCCAGGGCATCATCGAACTCCTGCTCAATGTCCTGGAGGCGGGCCTCTGTCCTGGCCCTGAGGTCTCGCAGGGAGGCACTCATGGCCTTTTCCAACTCCCTGCGAGTTGCCTCGAGGCACTCTGCCCGCCTCAGGGCCCTCCGCATGGAGTTCTTCACCCTGACCATTGTGAGCTGTGCCTCTTCTGCCCACTGCCGCTCCGCATCTATAGCATGGCCTAACCGCTGCCACATGGAAGACACTTCCAGTATTGGGTCTTCCTGCCCTCTGGCCGATGCCTGCCCCTCTGATGACGAAGGCCCCGAGCCATCATGGCTCCCACCTTGTTGCTGCTGTGCCTCTGCCTGTGCCCTGGCTCTTGCTGCCTGCACATCCTCCTCCGGCTGGGGTGCAGTTGTTGATGTGGCCACCCCTGCTGGACATCCGACTCCCAACTGTGTCAGGGATGTGTCCTCCACCAGCCTGGCCGCAGGGTCAGAGGCAGCTCCACAGGGTACCCAGGTGATACATGGGTGGGAAGATGGCATGGAGTACGACTGGCGCATAGGGGGTTCAGTTGAGGAGGGGGTTGGAACAAGGTCCAGCAAACGGAGGAATCCGGCCCTGGTGAGCTGTCCCAGTAGGTCAACGCGGTCAACGAGCCATTCGAGATGACATGCAGTCTCCTCATGAAAAGACTGCAGGTCACCTCGCACAGCCCGTTGACGCAACGCCACCCCACCCAGGACAGGCTCAACCTGGTACCTGATAGCCACGTCCGCAGGGAGAGGAACACTACTGGCACACCACGACACGCACAGTGTACTATCAACATGCATGTACACTTACCGCTCGACTCCAGATGGGTCTGCCTCTCAAGGATCTGGACGTAGAGCGCTGGGCATATGCGTTCCAGGACCCTCATTTGATGGTTCGACAGCTGGCCCCGGCGCCCCTTAGCATCCGCTGCCTTAGCGAGGCGCCGGGCTTTGTTGAGGGTCCTGGACCTGAAGTCCTCCCAGCGCTTCTTGACATGATGTAAGTCGCATGTGTCGCGTTCCCCTTCAGAGGGCATTGTAGGCTGCGTGTATTACGCGGACGCTTATTTTTGTGTTTCTGGGTGCCACAGCGTAGTGCGGGTTCATTTTTTCACGCACGTGGTCTACGAGGGGTTGTGTGCACGTTAATTTTTGATTGTGGGCTGCCTGTGCGTTGCGTGACCCGTCATCTTCCCCCAGGGGTCACAGACAGCCTTGTTAGGGCACTAGGGTACAAATTCCATCTAGTATCCTACCCCTTTGACCCCCAATTGCCCAGGACAATAGTTTACTGCAACTCCCATACGCCCAACAACATCAGTGCCATGGTTGGGTGGCGACCAAGCGGTAAGGGAGGCAAAGGTGGCAGACCTTCAAAAGGTGGGCGTGGTGGACACGGTAGGGGACGTGGCCGGGATTTGCAGGGAGCCCCTATACCCCCATGTGTGTAGGAACAATCAGGGACACCCATGCCCCCCCCATGGTTGAGGGAAATGTAGCTGACACCATCCCAGCTCAGCCCCTGTTGGACCAGCCCATTGTGGCACCTGACCTGGCACAGGATGACTCCCTGGCTGACTTCCAGGTCAGCAAGTCTAGGCCACGTGTGGCGGTGCAAGTTGTTGTCACCAAGCCACGTGGATCTGGGGCAGCTATGTTATCTGCTGCCCCAAGTATGCAGGGTGGGGAGGCTGCAGGGGCAGCTGCAGCTCCATCCGCCCCAGCTCTGACTCTCCCAGCCAGGACAGTGTCAGTCCAGGTCCATCAAACTGACGTTCGCCCTGCCAACATTACCCTGCAACCAATGCCTGCATCAAGACCTATGGTCATTGTGCATTCCCACACTCCTACTACCCAGTCCACCGGTGATTCTGCCCCTAGTGACCAGAGCAACGTAAGCCAGTCTGGCTCTGCTCCACCTTTAAAGAAGAGGAAGAAGGGTGCTCTGGCACGACAGGCTGAGACCCCAGATACGGCTACACACTCCGGTACCACAAGGAAGCCTTGCTTTAATGAGGTGGAACTTGATGCACTTGTGTCCTATGTGTCGGCACATAGCCATGAAATGCTGGTGACTGCAGGGTCCAAGACCACAACTGGTCAACGTAAGGCACACTGGCAGATCATCGCCGACCGCATAAGTGCCCTTGGATTTGTGAGGCGCACAGCTGATGATTGCTACAAGCGGTGGAATGACCTGAAACGCAGAGCAAAGAACAAGCTGGCCTCAAATCATGCAGCTACTCTGGTGACTGGCGGTGGGTCTCCACGAGAGGACAACAAACTCACTTAACATGAGTCTGTTGCTGGGGCCTTCGTTACAGAGGAACAGATCCAAGGTGTGTGAGAACTACCTGATTATGATGCATTGTCCGGTGAGTGCCCATGCATGTGTGTGTAATGCATGTGTATGTTGTTTGGGTGACAGGTTCTGATTGAGTGCCAGGTGAGGGTGTGTGTGCCTGAGTGGTATGGGTCACCCATGTGCTTCATCCAAAACATTCAGCGGCCTTGGATTTGGGTGTGACAGTATCCCTTCTGCCCACAGTAGTAATTTAGCGCAACATTAGGGCAGTTGCCCTTGAAGTGGCATCTTGCAACAACATTGTTTGTATTTTTCAGTGTTCGTTCAGGCTGATTGTTTCAATTCTCCCACTTTTGCTACGCATTCCTCAGCCCTATTGTCACATTTGTGACATACTTCTGTCATTGATGAACCCCATATTGGCCCACATGTGTTACCTTGTTAGGTGAATGATTTGACCATTCAGGCTGATTGAGTATTGGCCTGATCACATACATTTTTGGGGCCTGTTTGAATTTGGAACATGATAGTTGTTTCCTGTCATGTTGAAGTGCACAACCATTGATGTGTACATCGGCCTGCAATCACTGTATTTTTGTACACTGGATGTGTTGCAGTGTGTGGCACATGCGTATTTTGTCACACTCTAGCATTTTTCATCTCATCATGTCCATCTCACATGGATGGCTGACAGTACTCATCCACTGACATATGGATGTACTTGTTGAATGTACCATGGCTATGGTACATGCCAACTGTGTGATGGCATGTGTCATGTATGTGTATTGGACGTGCCACTCACAGGCCAATGTGTGATGGCAGTGCTACCCAGCATGCAGCAAATGTGTTGTTCTTCCATCTTGGTGTCATCAGTGTCTGCATTTTGCCTCCCCAGTACATGCATGGGAGGGTTATAGTCATGTGGGACATGTGTAAATCATGTAGTGGTTCTGTAGCTTGTCAGGCCTATTTGTGTGCTATGGTGCTAATGCCTGTTTCCATTTTTTGTCTTTCATGTTTTTGCAGGGGATGACGCACTTGATGCTGTTGAGGAGATGGTGCAGACCCAGGAGGGAACTCAGGCACGACCGGGCACCAGTGGGGGACGTGGTGTGGTGGTGGGTGAGAACCCAATCTTGCTGCAGACCATTCTGTTCAGGGGTGTCTCTGGGTGCACCTCCCCAGACCTCTATTCAGGTGCTGATTCGGATGATAAGACCTATGTACCGTCGCAGGTAAGTGTTTCTGGCAGGGATTCTGGTCTGTCCAACCCACCTGTACCAGGGGTAGAACCCTCTATGGGGATGTCAGTGTTGGTAAGGGTAGAACTCCATCACCTCAGGGAGACTCTTGTTGACCTTGAGGCTTCCACTAACTTGAGGACAGAACAGCAGCTGGAGCGGCTCACACGTTCGCTCTCAGCTGAGATGCAGGCAACTCGGGAGGAGATCCGGGCATCACGTCAGGTGCTGCATGGGGATCTCCGCACTATAATCCTACAGAACGAGACCTTCCACACCCGCATGCTTGCTGCCAAGAGGACCATACTAGGGCTTTGCGTGGGCTGCCTCCCATAGCACCACCACCTCCTGATGCAGCAGCTGAGGGTGATGAGAGCGACAGCAGCAGTTCTTCCACATTGGCATAGCCATGCAGCCCAAGAGCCCATGGAGGTGTTTTTTTTTCCTAACATCCACACAGGTGGCTGTTGGTGCGCACCCTGTCCTCGGACCTCCTGGGTGGCCTCCCCCACAGCCCCCACATGGCCATTTTTGATTTTTGATTTTATTTTACAGTGTGTTGTCTTGTGTGGCTCCCGTGGGCATCCACTGTATTCCGGCTGGGCACATGCAGGCTTGTCCTGAGTTTGGGTTAGATGCTTGGGTTCGTGAGGCACACACCCCTCCTGCTTCCCGTTTCCATGGGCTTGCAAAGAGTGTGCCCAAGTGACAGTGACTTAAACAGTGTGTTAGACTCCCATGAGCTGTGTGGGCAGTCTGTAGTCAATACTGTGCATACATTCCTAGTGGATATTGTTGTTGTATTGTACACTGCATGG
This sequence comes from Ambystoma mexicanum, assembly GCF_040938575.1. Lineage (NCBI taxonomy): Eukaryota > Metazoa > Chordata > Amphibia > Caudata > Ambystomatidae > Ambystoma > Ambystoma mexicanum. The sequence continues at coordinate 497,155,386 of NC_090926.1, forward strand.
TGTATTGATATGTGCTTGTGCATCCATGTCTTCCTCCTAGTTTGCAGGTTCATTCCTCATGTCTTCACAAGGCTGTCTACTTTGGAGATGGAGTTCATGTTGTAAGCAGTGCACTTACACATTTGCGTGGCAGCAACACTGTACAGTTGGAAGGGGGCGATGTGCTGGCATAATCAGGTTGTAAGACTACCACTACTTTAACTTAGTACTGTCATGTTTTTGCTATGTTTGAGGTTGTGTAGCTGCATTGTATTGTTGGTAAGTATTTGGTCATGTGTGTTGTTAGTTCTACATTACTGGGAGAATATTGTGTGTGGCCAGTTTCCATTAGGGATACTGTACTTTGTGACACTTGTGTCAGGTTTTGGGGATTGCTTTGTTTGCTCTCACATAGCATGACATGCCATGGTGTGTTGGGTGGCGGTGCTGGGGAGGGGTTGGGTGACATGGCACTGTTGTCATGTTGTATTTTGCAAGGGGGTAATGCATTTAGCAGCATAGAAGTGTGTCTTTTGATGACACAGCATTGGTGGTGTTTCTGTAGGTAGGGATACACACTATATAACACTTACAGGTGACCAATCTCAGGCTGGTATGGTTGTGACAGTTGACTGTCCCTTATGTCATCATCATTGATTGTCAGATGGTATGTGCCAGGGTTGTGTGCACTCCACAGGGGTGTGATTTTAGGTGAAGTAATTAGCCACTAGCTGTGTACGGGCTGCCTCACCTTGTGCCCTTTCCCCTCCCATGCGCAGCAGGCGTACATGTGGTTGGGGATGTGGGGGCACCACCATGTCCATGGGCAGGACCCGGCGTGTTACAACATTGTGCAGAACACATGCTGCCACTATGATCCTGCACACTACTGGGGGAGCGTATAACAGCTGCCCGCCAGAATGGTCAAGGGAGTGAAAGCGTGACTTGAGCACTCCGAATGTGCACTCCACTATGCCCCGGGTTGCAATGTGGACTGTGTTGTATCTTACTTCGGGTGGCGTGGTAGGGTTCCGAATTGGCGTCATCATGTGGGTGCTCAGAGGGTAGGCACTGTCCCCTGGGGAGGTGGTGATGGGTATCATTAGTGGGGTTGTGACATTACTCAGTATCTGACATGCATGCATGTGCTGTGGCATTTATACTCACCGAGCAGCCATGTATCGCCATGCCGCCCAGCTTCTTGGTCCCGGTTTAGGGTTGACATTCTGTAAATAAAACTGTCGTGGGTGGACCCTGGATAGTTGGCATATACTGAGGTGATGATTCCCTTGGCATCACATACTACCTGGACGTTGATGGAATGCCAGTGCTTGCGGTTTCCATAGATGTGCTCTGATGCCCTGGGGGGACGGAGAGCCACATGGGTGCAATCAATGGCACCTAGGACTTTGGGGAATTGTGCCACCCCGTAGAAATCCTGGACGACAGCCTGCCTTTCTGCAGGTGTTCTGGGCAGGTATTTGTGCCTGCGGACTGATGGGCGTGCAGTCATGATGGCCAAGACCTGGTGTAGGCAGTATGACTGCGTGGCCTGTGACACCCCCCCACTATGGCACTTGTCCGCTGGAATGATCCAGTGGCCAAGAAGTGCAGTACATTGAGGACCTTCTCCAGGGGGCTGAGTGCTTGGGAGCACAGGGTGGGTGATGTGAGGTCATCCTCCCACTCACTCACCAGGTCGAGTATTATGTGAGGTGGAAACCTGTACCTCCCATACAACTGGTCATCAGGCATCCCAAAAAGGCTGGTTCTGGGTGTGAAAATTCTGGGCCTGACTATCCTCCTCCTCCTCCTGCAGTATCCCACGACCACTGCTGCTAGGAACGGTATATTCATCATGGCGTCTGAGCTTGTTTGTTGTTTGTGCGCACTTTTATGCTGCGCGGGTCCACGTACACCTGCTTCCTGCTGGCGTACGTGTTTCTGGATTAGCGCGTCTTTTTTGGGGCACGTGTTAGCCTCGTTTGAATCCATGAATACGTGTTTTGAACATGCGTGTGGGCGTTCCGCGCATTTGCCTCCTGCACTTCCCTGTGACGCCCACATTTTCACGCGCTGTTCCCCATTCCGCGTGTCACGCCCTCTGCTCCTCCTACTTTTGTTGTGTCTGCCGTGCTATGTGCGATTTCGCAGTTCGCATAGCGCACACTGTCTGGAGACGTGTGCGCCAGCATACAGCACGCAGAATTGTGGCACATATCCTGGGATTTACACGTGCACGGACTTCCATGAATCGCTGTGCGTGGTTTTCACTGCGATTTTCGCACTGGCACTGCGATTCGCACGCTTTTGCACGCTTTTGCACGCTTGCGCTGAAAATTTCAGCGCACATTAATTACATGAATCGGCCTGTATATTCTTCAGAAATATCCCCCAATGATGACCACATACATAACTTTTTTAAAGCTGCCCCCACGCTCCTCATATCCGCTCCTCATATTCATTAGTTAACCTCCAACCACTTAACGCCCCAATATCTAGTAGGGCCAGATGGCTTTTCTAGTGGTTTTTATGCAAATTTCGCAAATATCCTAGCACCCAAGCTCAACAAGCTATTTTCTCAATTTATTACAAGTGGTGAAGCAGGAGGCTATGCTTATCATATTTCTCAAATCCGGTAAAGATCCTGAACTCCCCCAAAGTTACAGACCCATTTCCCTTATTAAGACATATTGCAAAATCTTTGCAAAGATACTAGCCAATAGACTACTACCAGTAATGCCTAGACTAATAAAACAAGATCAAGTTGGTTATATGAAAAGTAGACTTTCTTCATCCAATATTAGGTTCATGTTAAATTCCATAGATCATATTCGGAACTCCAAGGACCCATATACTGCGGTTGCCCTTGATCCCGAGAAAGCATTTTTATCGAGTCAAATGGAAATGTATGTTTGAAGCTCTCAAATGGCATGGTTTGGAAGCCCCCTTCCTAAATATGGTACAATTTCTCTATTCTAATCCAAAGACCTCCATTTTTATTAACAGACATATATCTACTTTTTCCCCCCTTTTTAGTGGTACTCATCAAGGATGCCACCTTCTATTGATCTTAGCACTAGAACCCTTTCTGGAGAGAATAAGATATAATGCCCACATTAAGGGTATACATTGTAGTAATGTACACATTAAGTTAGCTGCATACATTGATGATATATTATTATTGCTTAAAGACCCAAACTCTTCCTAGACGCCCATCTTAGATATCATCTCCGAATTCTCATCTGTATCAGGATATAAACTAAACACAGACAAATCCGAAATCCTCCCCCTTAGTGTACATTGCACCAAACATCTTATTTCAAATACGGGTATGAAATCGAGTCCTAATGGTTTCAAATATCTTGGCATCCATATTTCCTCTTCCATTAAGGACATTGTAAAGCATAACACCAACTCCCTTTTAATGAGATAACAGGAATTAAGAAACTCCTGGTCCCCTTGTTACCTCGTTACCTCTCTTGGTGGGGACGTATGGAATCCTTTGAAATGATGTTACCACCCATTATTCTGTATCTTCTATATATGTTACCTGTCTCTCTCCCCTCTTACTGCTTCAAAGCCATTGACTCCTGTTTAACCAAATTCCTCTGGAAGAAAAAAAAACACAGAGCCTATCAAATATATTCTAAGGAACTTTTTTGTTCACAATAAAAACAGAATAGAAAAGGTCTTTAAAATACTTTGATATCTTCTGGGGGGGCGTGGCTAGCCACCGTTGCGGGATGGATGCCTGACGAGCGAGCTCCCACTCCGAGATATATTTTCACATCACTTAAATGGTACGTGATATGAAATTCAGCTACACAACTTACTGCTACGTGCCTTTACATCCCTGGTGGTCGTGGGGCACTCCTAAAAAGTATTATGCATATATGAGATGAGACGCGTGTGAGGTGGGACGGGCCTGCCGAGCCTGGAAGTCCCGTGATGCGCCCCGCGACGTTCCTGTCAGCTGGTCGGGTTTCTGTTTCTATAGGAAGAGCACTTTGTGGGCGGCTTATAACTTCGCTCTCCCTGGACGGATCCTCACCAAACTTTGGGTCACTCTGAATTTTTTTACAAACTTTTTTTTCCCCATAGACTGAATGGGAAACATTTTTTGCTGGCATCTACAGCCCAAACCGCTGGACGGATTTTCATCAAATTTGGACCAGGAGCAGCGGCTTGGTCCCGAAAGCGTGCTTTTGCAAATTTGGTGAAAATCCGTCCAGTAGCTTTTTTTAAAATGACCAAAAAGTAGGTACAAAAAAATAGTGATATCTGTGTTCGGTCCGCGGACACACTTCCCTGTTCGCTCCGCGGACAGTGTCCTGATTGGCCAATCGGCTTGTGTGATGTTCTCGGAAATGCAACGTGTTTGCTGATTGGACGGCGTGGCGCTTGAAGCGCTTCAGATTTTCGGTAGCGCCCGCCATCTTGGATTCACGGTCGTCCGCGGACAGCGCGGTGAAAATTTGTTCCAAATTTGTATTTAGTAGAGTGTGTTGGTGTGTAGGAGTGTTTGGGGAGGGTGGGAGTGTATGAGATAGGATGAAAGTTGTGTTTTTTATGTGTTAGACGTTCTTTTTGTGTTCGATTTGTCTGCGGACATCAGGGGTGTTCTGAAATGTTCTAAATAAACTGAATCGGGGTGTTCTGAGGACTCAATATGTGTCCGTTTTGTTCGCAAGCAAACTGAAACTGTTCTAAGAACACTCGCAGTGTCCTGAAATGTTCGCAAATAAACAAAATGGGGGTGTCCTGAGGACTCTGTCCGTATTGTTCGTTGTCAAGTTGAATATGTTCTAAGAACACTTGCGGTGTCCTGAAATGTTCGCAAATACACAAAATGGGGGTGTTCTGAAGACGTTGTCGAGCACTCGCCGTGTCCTGAAATGTTGGCAATTATGAATGGGGGTTGTGGCTGACAAGTTGAATGTGTTCTAAGAACACTCGTGGTGTCCTGAAATGTTCGCAAATAACAAAATGGGGGTGACCTGAGGACGCTGTCCGTATTGTTCTCTGTCTGTATTGTTCTCTGTCAAGTTGAATGTGTTCTAAGAACACTCGCAGTGTCCTGAAATGTTCGCAAATAAACAAGATGGTGGTGTTCTGAAGACGCTTCTAAGAACACTCGCGGTGTCCGGGGAATGTTCGTAGGGGGTGTCCTGAGGACGCTGTCCATATTGTTCTCTGTCAAGTTGAATGTGTTCTAAGAACACTCGCGGTGTCCTGAAATGTTCGCAAATAAACAAAATGGGGGTTTTCTGAAGACGTTTCTAAGAACACTCTGGGGTCCTGGAATGTTCGTAGGGGGTGTCCTGAAGGCATAGTCCGTATTGTTCGCTGGCAAGTTGAATGTGTTCTAAGAATACTTGCAGTGTCCTGTAATGTTCGCAAATAAACAAAATGGGCGTGTCCTGAGGACGCTGTCCGTATTGTTCTCTGTCAAGTTGAATGTGTTCTAAGAACTCTCGCGTTGTTCTGAAATGTTCGTAGGGGGTGTCCTGAAGATGCTGTTCGTATTGTTCTCTGTCAAGTTGAATGTGTTCTTAGAACACTCATGGTGTCCTGGAATGTTCGCAAATAAACGAAATGCGGGTGTTCTGAGGACACTGTCCGTCTTGTTCGTTGTCAAGTTGAATGTGTTCTAAGAACACTCGCGGTGTCCTGAAATGTTCGCAAATAAACAAGATGGTGGTGTTCTGAAGATGCTTCTAAGAACACTTGTGGTGTCCGGGGAATGTTCGTAGGGGGTGTCCTGAGGACGCTGTCCGTATTGTTCTCTGTCAAGTTGTATGTGTTCTAAGAACACTCGCGGTGTCCTGAAATGTTCGCAAATAAACAAAATGGGGGTGTTCTGAAGACGTTTCTAAGAACACTCGCGGTGTCCTGGAATGTTCGTAGGGGGTGTCCTGAAGGCGTAGTCCGTATTGTTCGCTGGCAAGTTGAATGTGTTCTAAGAACACTTGCAGTGTCCTGAAATGTTCGCAAAAAAACAAAATGGGGGTGTCCTGAGGACACTGTCCGTATTGTTCGTTGTCAAGTTGAAAGTGTTCTAAGAACTATTGCGTTGTTCTGAAATGTTCGTAAGGGGTGTCCTGAAAACGCTGTCCATATTGTTCGCTGGCAAGTTGAAAGTGTTCTAAGAACACTCATAATGTCCGCGGACATTAAAAGTTTCCATAGACCATAGTTGAAATCTTTGACTCTATGGATGTAATATGCTGCGGTGGTTGTTGCCAGGGCATAGAGTCTCTATGCCCTGGCAACAACCACCGCAGCATATCACATTCATATTTGCTTATAACTTTGGTTGAAAAACAAATGTATAAGGAACAAAGGTATTAGATACTATGGATGTAATATGCTGCTATGGTTCTCCTTATTATTGTATACCGTTTGGTCTAGTAACCGGAGTACATGTATTTCTTGTTAATTTCTGTGATAAAAGAAAATAGCATGTTAGTATTAGTATTTTGTAATGACTTATTACATTGTATAATCAATATACTTTTTTTTTTTGTTGGACCCTCATATTTAGTAGATTACAAATCAGAGTACTGTGCAATTTGCTCAGTTTCTGTATTTGTTGCTAAAATCATTGGGTCTGTGGGAGAAAAAAAAATCCATGTTGGATAAAAAAAATACGTTTTTCTGTTATGCTACAGTTTATTTGTTTGTTTGTTTTCAGTGTTCACTTGTTGTTTCTGGCTAATGCTTTATACTTTGGCTTGTTGTATTTTTTGGAGCAGTAACATATTTATTTGTTTTGATATTATAAAATATTGGAGCAGTTAGATACCAATTGGCGTATTCTAACTGTCTATTTTTTTTTAAATATATTTTAGTGGTATTGACGTATCTATTTGGATATTGTTAAATTTTGGGACAGTTAGATACCAATTGGCATATTCTAACTGTGTATTTTCTGGTCTAATTTAGTGGTATTCATTTATCTGATTAGTTGTAGAATCTTTGAGCAGTTAGATAGCTTTGGGAGTATTCTAACAGTTTATATTTCTTTAACACAAGTTTACCTAGGGTTTAAATACAGTTTAGTTATCAAATTTTGGTTTTAAGAACATCAAACAAGCGTTTGTAAAATTTCCTGGTAATCTCTGCTTTAGAGTAATGGTACTATCATTACATTCAAACCATCCACATTTCTTTTTTATATATGCAGTGTAGTGCCCTGAATTGGTTGTGTCTCCTGAGTGGTAGATTATACCTATTGTTGTGAAGGTTTTCTTACCAAGTGATATTTGACCATGTGTGAATCCAGTCAGCTTGCAGTTGTTTTTGGTACCATCTGCATTGTAACGTAGAAGCATGAGTATTATGTATTTACTATGTGTTTGTATTACTAACGTGTAGCGATTATCTGAATTGCAGGTAGAGCATAATCTACCATGGTTTGCATTTTGTACAAGTCGCTGAAATGGAATGGGTTCACAATTTGGTATTGATATATATATGAAGCGTTCATTGGGGATTTCTTCTTGTGTCACATTGTTGCAGAGAGTGCATGTATGTTTCCACATGTATGAAATCTGAAAGATTTGATTTATAGGTATGTTTTTGTTTTCCAGTACTTGTAGTAAGTACATTAGAAATTCCTGTGGATCTTCCTGTGAGTTTATAGTGAATTTCACCATTCCAGCACAGTAGTCCAATTGTTGCTTATTCCATAAACACTATACGTGTTGTCAGGATTGTTTGCTGCATTTCTGTGAAGTACTAACATTTGCAAACACAATGGGTCTGTACTGTGTAAGTAAATGTTCTCAACAATTGGTGGTAATTGAAATAAAATATTCATTGCTACATTTGCGTAGCAACTTACACCAACTATATTTGAGAATTTAAATTCTGTAACTAACAGTGCTGTATCTAACTGCTTTTTTTGGAGTTTGTCTTCCTTCTTTAAAGAAGTACCTGGTTTACTTTCCCTAATTGATTCTTTTTTGCTTGTGGTACTTGATGAAGTATTTGTTTCTTTTACTCTCTTTGGAGGATTTGCAGTGACATCCTGTTGCATTTCTGTTTGATTTATTTTTCTTTTATAGCATTTTACTTTTTGTGGAACAGAATATGTGTTTAGGTGGGGGGTGTATAGTGAGCGAAGTCTATTGCATTCTAAAATGCAAGGAATATCAGTGTTTATTTTACTTGCATCAAAGTTGATTAGAAATAGACCGTCAAGTGTACGTAAGCGTGATAGTGCTACATAGCTCATGCCTTCTTTAAAGACTGTGTTACCAATATCTATCATTGCTTTGTCTAGGGTAAGACCTTGTGATTTATGAATTGTGTTCTCTGCGTACATACATATCTTTGAAGAGAAGGAATCTAGCTGTTGAGCGTCCTATCCTTTTTACTTCTGAAAGTTTGTCAAAGAGTATATTGACAAACTGAATTTTGTTGTCGCGTGGGTATGTTTGAAAGCCAACAACTGTACCCAGTGCTCCATTAACTAGTCCTTGGTCCACATCAAGGTTACGTTTAAGCATTACTCTGCAATTTAAGGATAATTTTAATATCTTTTCTAAGCCTGCTGTGTTTGAGATTGATTTTTCTAAACTCTTTAGTCTTGTTGTGGCTTGGTCACACATGGGTAGTGTCATACCATGTACATCTAGTTTGTCTGTGGCGCTAATTTCCATGATTGGTTGCATTTCTTTACTTAGCATGATTTCATTGAATTTGAAACAGCTTGCAAGAGGTGGCATTAAGGCCATACAATTGACATTTTTGTGGGCTAATTGTCCCATAAGATCTGTAGCACATGTATTATCGCCATAAAGTGCATTAATGTGCCGGGTTTTCAATTTTGCTTCTGCTTCTTTAGAAAGTATACCAACTCTGATACTTTTTAAAATGTTGGCATAAGTGAGATCTGCAGATTGCCGCATGTTTTCTGTTAATTCTCTGTATTGGAAATGTTGCCAAAGGTTGACATTTCCAATGCTGCCAACAGTTTTACGGCAGAGTTTGTGTCCTAATGTTTTAAAAATAGGCTCACCTTTTACTGGTGTTGATTGAAGCAGATCTTCAAAAACAATAATGTGTTTTCCTGCACAGAGCTCTTCATAGTCTGTTTTGAGTACTTCTTGTAATCTGAGGTGAATCAAAGCTAACATCAGGTTGGAGACCATGCTCACTTCATCTATTAGTAGCATTTTCATTTGTTTCAATACTCTGCGTAATTCCATTGCAGCTTCTGCAGGAAGTTTGTAATAGTCTAATTTGTTCTGGTGTTCTACTGGTAATAGTAGTAATCGGTGTAATGTAACACCACCTATGTTGTAGGCCACTAAACCTGTGGGGGCAGTGACTACAGCTGACAGTTTGTTGTTTGTCAATTGTTGAAGGAACTTACTAATGATTTTGATTAGGAATGTTTTGCCAGAACCAGCTTCACCACTGACGTACAGTAGTATAGGTTTATAATTATGGCAGGAACATTCTTTATTTTCATGTTTTACACCATGTGCAATTTGTTTTGTTACTTCTTGAAAAATGCTACTTTGTTCATTGTTTAGTTTTGATTGTGGTATAGTTAAGTCTTCCTTATCTTCATACTGACAAATGGCGTTTTCTACTTCTATCATAGCTAATTCTGCCTCATTTATTATTAGTGGTTCTCCCAGTGGTTCCTGGCTTCCTGTTACAGAAGGTTGACTACTGTCAGGAGTGTCCTTATCTAGTTGGGCTTGGAGTTCTTCTTCGTGTTGCTGTTCATTGTGCAACATTGTTTTGTACTGTGTAAAGTTTACATCAGTTATAGTGCTTTCATTTGCTTTGAAAGCATCCTCATATGAGTCATAGTTATCTAGTAATTGTTCTTCTTTTCTCCATGGTTTGAAGAGTTGTAACAGGGACATGTAATATACTTCTTTATGATGAGGAGTCTTTAATGGCCATTTGATATGATTAATTAAATTTGGTTTAGTGAATTTAACTAAGCTGCCTTCACAGTTTGTCACTCTATATTTACCTTTTTTTCATCAGGTTTCATATTATTTTTGTTTGTGTAGTTTTGGGCTATGTGGTATAGACATATGTTTTCCAAAGTATTACTTCTGTTTGGGTAGTATGTGTCCAATAAATTGTTTTTTTAAAATGTCTTGGCTGTTGGGATCATGTTTGGCTATTGTTTCTATATCTTCATATGATTTTAGAACTCTTTTTCTAGATTTAGCTGGACCAAGACTTAGCCATACTATATTTTCAGATTTACCATGCAATGCAGTACCAGTTAAACAATCAACTGCTTCATATGATCCACATTCTCTATGGGTGAGCATTTCTATGCCCAAGCTGTATAATTTCAGAGATACTGTTTTATCTGATTACAGGTAATTCCAGAGGTCTTGGAGCTCTGTCTTTTCTGCTTTAGTTAAGTATGCTGTGACATATCGTGCAACTGCAGTAGAATTGTCTGCAATGTACTGCACATCTATGTTTGCATTCCATAAGTGGGCAATGATTGCATTATAATCATTGATATATTTTTCTTCTTCTTTTCTTTTTATGTAATATGTATTTTTAGGTGACTTACCATTAACACTATGTCTAACTGAAGACATGAGGTTGTTCACTTGACCTGTATTTGTAACTGGTCTGGGAAACCAAATCGGCATTTGGTGTAGTATTTCCCTTTGTTTTTGTATTTGCGACGACAATATTTTCCACATTTGTGTCTTTGAAATTGTAAAATGTGTGCATGAAGATCACTATTTGTGGCTTCTGATGGAATTTCACAAGTAACATATTTTTCAATAAACTGTAAAACAGTGGCATCACTGTCTTGACCAAATTTAGGAGCATCTTTAATCCATAAAAGCATGTGGATATGTGGTGCTCCTCTGGCTTGGTATTCTTTTCTCCAAAAGAAATGTTGCACTTCTCCAAGGGGAGGAACAGTTTTATTACAAATAAAATGTAGCATAGCAATGAAGCGATGGTAAAAATATCTTGAAACATTAACAGGATCCAAAGAACAAAGTTCTCCAGGTGTTAGTATATCTATGTTTGTTTTGTTTTGATTTGATATGCGTAGAAAATCATGTAAATCTTACCATGCATATTCTGCACAACTTAATGTAACAAACCAAGTGGGTGGGCCAAGGTTTCTGATCATACAACGTACATCTCCATGACGTCGAAACCAGTACTCTTTAGTACCATGCATATTTGCTAATAGATTTGTAATATTTGATTTTAAAACCTCATCCTTTTGTTGCACTTTTTCTAATTATTGTGTAGCTGTCATATTTTGAAAGTGTGATCCTGATTTTAATATGTGTGCAACTCCGTAACATAAAGTTGCTAGTTCACTTTCAAAGAGTAGGTGGAATATGTATTCCACATTTTGTCGAAATCTGGGATCTTCAGAATACATCCGTAATGAGCGGTATTCTGAAGCTGATATTTGAATAGGTCTATCATCATACCTTCCTCCTTTGCCAGTAGGAAAGAGTAGAGTAAAACCACGTGCTTCTATACTTTTTTCCCATATGCTGATTGGCGATCCTTTCGTTTGACGCATTTGGTAAGTTTTCAGTACATCTTCTACGGTGTCATTACAGTGCAAAGGATGAATTGTATAATGGTCTAAAGTATTTGATATTGTGGCAGGATCTAGTAGCTCAAATTGACCAGCTTCTTGTGTTTCTTGAATTATTTCCGTTGTATCTTTCAAGTTTTCTTCAACATTAATTTCTTTGTAATATTCATTATTCTCTTTAAGATATTGGAAGGCTTGTCTAACTTTATATAAATCTACCAGCTGCCATATTTTTTTTGTCTTTTGTAGGTACTCCATTTACTAAGATAATTAAAGATTGCTGCATTGCTGCATTGGACATTGCACTCCTAGAGTATGCACATTTTCTCTTAGATCTAATGGTAAATAAACTATTTTTCCATGAATGCCTTTTACCAATTCAGAGGAGGTAATTTTGCTGTTTTTGGTTGAAGGCGTATTATTGCTTGAAATGGGTGTACTGTTTGAATTATGATGCTCTCATATAAATTAAGTTGTTGTAGGGGTTTTGGTACTGGGTATAATTCCAAATTATTTGTGATAGCACGTGAAGGAGTTTGGTTGTTGTCAAGTTTTGTAGTGCAGTAACTGCAAAGTATTAAGGGCTCAGTTATTTCATATTTGTTTTCTGCTACAAGGTAGAGAGCTAATTCAAACCATTTAGAATCTTCATTGTCTTCTATTTTGTATGATAGGTCTACAGTTTTTGTGTTACTTTTATAAAAAGTTCTACGGCAACATACACATACATGGTTTGGTACTTCAGCTGATGTACTTTTAAATTTTAGTATTTCTTTTTTGTATGTGTTTAGCAAAAGGTTGCCATGTGTAGAATTGCTGCTTAATTGGTTTAAAGCTATTTCATTCTGTAAATGGCTTTCACTTCCAAAATATTTTTTCTGGATATAGTGAATTTCTTCAAGTAGGTCTTTTGCTGTACCATGTAGAAGGATGTTATTTAACTTTGCTAGTGCTAAAGCAGGACTTTTAGCATAGTACAGTTTATAGACTAGATTTCTTATAGTTGAATGATGTGTTGATATCCTTTTGATATCATGGAAAGTGGTTTTACAAGTAGGTCCTGTAATGCAGGCCAATGAATGTCCTTGTAGTCCTGTGTACTTGCGCACTGGACAGGTATCCATATTTTGCAGTAATTTAATTTTGATTTTGTCTTTGCTTTTTACATATTTATTGAGGAATTGGCGTAAAGATTTGAAACATTGTTTGGGAATGTTACACATTGACGTGCATGGCCATTTGTACACTAGACGTTCTGATTCAGTTGAATGGGGGGGTAATTCTAAGTTTTCAGGGCATATTTTTGTAACGAGTACTTCTTGTTCCATTATGGTATTATTCACTTTTGAATAACCTCGACCACTGCTATGTATGGCAATTGTATTTGTTTGCTTTTGTTTGTACGCTTCTTCATTAAAATATGGTTCTGTGCTCGTAGTGTGATTCCATTCACCTCCGCAGATACTTAAGAAGTTCTTTCTGTTGACATTTCGCTTATTGAGAAGTCTTTTTTGTAATTTAGTTATTAGTTTTGTTAGTGGTTTCATTTTGTTTAACAGTAAAATAAATAACTTTCTTTTGAGAAGAATTGCACTGTCCATCAACGCTTCTAAGATTAATTTCCTACGATAGGTTTTAAGCATTGAACCTGATTTCTCTCCTGTTTTTATAAGATTTTGAAGGACTTTGTGACAGTACATTTTGGCTAAAATACTTTTCTTGGTATGCTTACTTTGCACTATATTAAAATTTGAAGAAGTAGTTTTATCTGTAGTGATAGCTGATTTTCTGTTAATTGTTTTTTGGTTTGTTTTACATTTTGATAGAGGAGGCAAAGTTTTTGTACTCAAAACTTCTTGTGTTTCACTAAATGACTGTATTAGCTGTTTTTTTAAAACTTTTTTTACAAATTCTGCTAGAGATGGATGCTTATGTTGGACACTTTTATTTTCATTTGCTCTACTTTTGTGTTGCTTTCTACGGACTTGACTTTTGGTAGGCATTCTTTAGGGACTTTGAAAAAAATAAAGAAGATATGGGTTGGGGTGTTCTGGAATGGATGTGTGCTGTGTGCATGAGTGTTGGAGTAAGATGATAAAGATGTATGTAATGGTGTGTGATTGTGCATTGGGAACTACAACTAGTAGGGATAGGTATTCTTGAATTTATGTGTTACTAAACTGGGGTTCAGATTACAAAAATAAAGTAAGCTAGTAGTGTGGAAAAGTACAAATACTAAATCTAATGTATACAATTAAAACAGTTGTTTGTTCTATAATATGAAAATTGTAGCGGTTCAGTTGGGTAATTTGTGTGTCCAAAAATAGGAATTTGTGGGCCATTCTGGCTGTAAATCGCTGTTTAAGACATGGAGATTTTTGGACAAAATGGTACACAATCTCTATTTTTAGGCACAGAAATAGCTTGTATTAACGTTATAGTATGTTTGATTAATAATACAAATATTATGGTGATATTCTACTTACTTTTTTTCTTAAATTAACAGGTAACTTCTTAGTTCTTCTTTGTTCTTCGAATCCGGCTGCTTATTTTCAGGAGACTGGTCTTCACTGCAATTGTAAAAGCTTCAAATTAGTAACTTTGTTTGCATATAGCGCTGTTTTTAATTTAGATATTGATTTTTTTAATTGAAATCCTCTGTCTTGTGAAATTTATAATATACCAGTGAATACCAATATTTCTGTAACTAAGCTGTTCTAGGTAATAGCGCCTCAATATCATGTCTAAATTAAAGTAATTAAGCAAATAAATAAATAAAAACAAAAAAATATGAAATTGTATAAGTATTTTTTTAAAGATTTTAACATAGATTGTGCTTGCATGCAATTTTGTTTGAATATATGTAGTCTATATATTTCATTTAAAAAATGTTAGTTTAACATGATTTGAGTGTGTGTGTGTGTATAAATAAAGTAAATAGTATAAAGGTTTATAAGTGATAGTTGATTTTAGGAAATTGAAAAAAATACAGTAAATTCATTTTACAGATTACACAAGCTAAAAGTCTGTTTGAAAATGCGTTCATCTACTGTACAGAAAATATGCATACCTGAAGTTTGTGTTCATTCATATGGATATGCTTGGAGCTGTAAGTAGAAATCTTGGAGAGTGGTACAGTATTTCTGGTAGATGGTGCTTGCCAATGATATGACACTTGTACTCAGAGAGATTCACAGTACATTTGCAGTGCTGATCTATGATGATGCAGTTAGATGTAGAGGTCTTGAATGTGATTGGTGCATGGTCATGTGATTTCTTCCAATGAGGGAATGGCAGAGAGAGTGAAGTGGAAATGGTAGAAGGGCTGTTCATGTTACGATATGTCCGCGGACATGGCGGTAGTTCGCGGACATCGGGAGTTACATCCAGGGATTTTTGGGTTCAGAAATCATGCAAATGAGAATGAGTACTAAAAGGGATTGGTCAGGAAAGTTTAGTGGGTGTGTTGTGCCAGAAGAGAGTTTCTCATATACTGTTTTTGCTGAGAGAACAACAGATAGATATGTCTGTGTATTGTAGGAAAAATATTGTATGGATTTTGGGAGATTCATGGATATATTGGTTGAAGGTGCATGCAGAAAGCTGTGGAGTAGCTGTAGATCTTGGATTCCCACATGTGGAAGTACACTGACATGGAGTACGTGGAATGAAGTGGTTGCACTTGCTACCTCTCTGTGCTACTTTGGAGACAGAGCAACATCCAGACATAATTGTAATTCATTGTGGAGGGAACAGTTTAGGACATGTGACTGGAATTTTTTTGCAATTTGCTATGAAAGAAGGACTTGGGAAGATTAGGGACATGTTTCCTAATTCTCAAGTGATATTTTCACGGATTGTGCAGAGACAAATGTGGCTTCGTTCTTCTTCATTTGGTCCACAAATGGAAAAAGCAAGGCGCAATGTTAATAAAGCTGTTTGTGCCTTTCTAAAAGATTTTGGCATGTCTTCTTTTCACAATGAAAATATTCTGTTTCGTAGTACAAACATTTTTCGCAAAGATGGAGTCCATCTTACTTATGGTGGCAATCAGATTTTTCTGAGAAATGTACAAAATGCATTGCAACCTTTTTTGGAATTACAACATCCATTTTGAAGTAGGTGTTAAGCATTTATAATTTTTGATTTACAAACACCTCCCAAAGGCTCTTTTCAGAGCCACCACTTCCTCCCAGAGAAAATCGCAATGTTTGTGATGGGGTAGCAACCCAATTTTTTAAATGTTCGCGAACTGTCCCCGGACTTCTAAAAAATACAAAGGGCCCTGCTTCATTTATTTTCACTTCTATTTTTTAACTGTGAAAGGCGGCTCTGAAAAGAGCCTTTTTTTTTTTTTGGATTTGTTTTGGATTTTTGATATTTTGGTTTTTTTTTGTTTTTGTTATACACAACACACTAGGAGAGGAGGGGAAAGGAAGGTAAAGGGGGGGACACCAACCACAGGGATAAGAAAGGGCGAGCTGAGAGAGGAAGATGTAGAGTGGGTTTTATTTGGGTAGTGAGCAGATCTTCTCGTGCTCTGAGACGATAGTACATGTAGACGTATTCTTCAAGTAGGTTCTTACAGTAATTCCCTTAGAGTCCAGTCACATCATATGAAACATAAACATACGCGAAGACACAAGCTTGAAAGACAGCAATCCTTTTTGTGCATAAAAATAATCATTAGACTTATGAGCACTTTCTGATAGTTCTGTTGTTTTTTTATGGCTGTATTTTCCCTGTGGTTCCATCACATCAAGTGATACATATACATAGGTTAAATAGCAGCTTTGAAACAGAGCAATCATGTATTTGCATGAAAATAATCAGTTAAGTTATGAATTGTTTCTGCTACTACTTGTGCTTTTTTGCTAACTTCACTTTCCCTGTATATACCCATATTGGTATGTGTTCTTGTGTCTTTGTGTTTTGTCTATAGTAATGCAATTATGTAATACATGTGTTTTATTAGCTACGTATTACATATTTCACAGTACACAAAAATCTATTAAGAAAACAATTATCATTTCATTATTCAACATATTAACATTACCAATATTATACCTTCATCTTGTACGCTGCACACAATGTTATGTTTCTGTATGAGTAGCTTAGTATACTAGATAGAACCCCATAATAGAATGCTATTTATATCAATGCATCGTTCAATGCACTAATTAGGGTATGATATGTATTGCAATGATCCTTGACACTTGTTTTGCAACATTATAATAAGAATCCCTTGTACACATATTTTTATGAAAAGTACATACACATGTGATGTCATCAGTGATGTCATCAATGACATTTGTGATGCCATCTTTGATGTCGTGGGTGTTAGTCTTAGCAGTGCACGGTGGTGGCGCAAGTTATGGTTGCTTAGCTTACCATAACTGGCGAATTTCAAGGGTTTTTCGATTTTACTTGGAACCATAACGTCCCTTTAACAAAGTTTTTTCACTGAATTTCATAGCTTTTTAGTAGCGCAAACTTAACCATAACGTCCCTTTAACAAAGTTTTTTCACTGAATATATATATATATGCTAATTCATGGAAAACAGCCAGTACACAGTTTATTAACACTGCAAGTTTAAAAGTACAGCTAATTTCTCGTACCAACTGTTTGGAAACCAAAATATATCCCTCATGTTCATATTATAATTATATGAAGAACTGCCTCCTCTTAAGATATCATATATCATACCTATGTTATTTTAAATAGACAACTGTTGCCTCTCAAGCTTCACAGTTAAGCGCTTAGTATTTGATGGATAACTTAAAGTTAAGGAATTGAAACTTTTTGTTCTTTTCTGATACCTGGTCACTTAAGGGGTGGAATTATATTGCACAGTAGCCCCCATATAAAGGAGGAGCATAATACTAAGAAAGAAAGAAAAGGAAAGTGCCTCTGTTTAAAAATGTGCATACACCTTTCAGATTTTGGTTGGTTCTCCTACATAATAGCTGGAACATTCAAGAATGTTTAAGCTACACTGTAAAGTCTGAACATCATCTTACCGAAGCACTTGGAGAAAACGTTTTATATTTCAGAAACAAAGAACAATTACCCTCATGAAAGTAATTCATCTATAAGTAACGTTTTCTTCATAATTTAACTACTGGATGCTTTTTTCTCAAACAAACAGTGGAACTTTATACTTGTCATTTTCATTATGACGTGCAAGAAAAATCAAGTTAAAGAGTGATCAATCTCTACTCCTAATAAAAGGCCGAAGAGCGAATCTCCAACACCAAAAGAAGACACATCGGATGATACCATCGGATGATACCATGCAAGCCATACTCGGCGAAATTAAAGCCTTGAAGGCTTTTATGGAGGCAACAAATACAAAACCTCAACAAATTGATGATAAGTGGTCTGCCTTTGAGGCGAGAATTTCGGAAGTTGAACAAATGGTTAGCAATGCAGAGGACATTACAGGAAGAGTCCAAGAACTTGAAAGCACTGGTAAATCCCTACAAAAGTACACCTAAAACCTGGAAAATCGTAATAGGGGGAATAACTTGCAAATTGTTGGTTTTCAGGAAGGTGCTGAAGGGAAAGATCCAGTCTCATTCGTCAATACTCTTCTAATGGAGCTTTTGGATATTCCATCATCAATAAAGCTGAATATTCAAAGAGCTCATCGAATCGGACTACCCACGTCTACATTTTCCTCTAGTAGCTCCAATAACAGTCCATAGAGAATAATGATTTTTGCATTATTAGATAATACTCATGTGCTCATTATAATGGAGAAAGTTAAACTAATAAAACATTTTATATGGAATGGTAAGAAACTTTTCATCACTCAAGATTTATCAAATGCCACCACTGCCAGGAGGAACGAACTCCTGGCCTTCAGACCTGCTCTCAAACTACTTAATGACAGATACAGTATCATATATCTGGCTATACTTAAAGTAACCCTCAATGGTCAGACATCTTCATTTCAAGAACTTCTCACTTTAAGAAACTTTATCCAAAATCAGAGAAAAGAAGATATGAACATTTCTAGACCTTTCACGTAGTTCCATTACTCAAGTTGT
Organism: Ambystoma mexicanum; assembly: GCF_040938575.1. Taxonomy (NCBI): domain Eukaryota; kingdom Metazoa; phylum Chordata; class Amphibia; order Caudata; family Ambystomatidae; genus Ambystoma; species Ambystoma mexicanum. Next base: position 497,173,994 of record NC_090926.1, read on the forward strand.
TATATATACCATGGATCTTAGCCATGAATCTTATTTTTCAGAGTGGGCGCTGGGTTAGCTGTCTTCCCAGATGCTCTATTTCCCCCATTTTCTTCTTTTTGCTTAGCTTGAATTTGAGTGGCCGTTTCCTGTTAGCTACTGCCGTTGTTCAAGTTCTCCTTTACTCAAGTTTGATATGTTTTATGCTAATTTTGTTAGTCTCCCGGTTTCCCTTTCGTATCCTTCCTTATGTGTCCCTATTGAGTGCTTATATGATATTCACCTTTCCTCAATTGATAATGTATATATTTTGGCTTATTACAATTCTTAATTTGTCTTGCTTACCATGTATTGTGTTTAGATGTGTAAATCTTGTTAGATATTTTTATGACCCCTTGCATTGAATGTAACAATGTGGAACGTTAAAGGGTTACACAACCCTGTAATGAGACAGAAAGTTCTCCCTCACCTAAATAGAACCAAACCCTCTATTGCATGCATTCAAGAATCTCACCTTTCCAATGCGGAAGCGGTCAAACTTAAGCGTCATTGGGTTGGTCAAGTCTTTTCTAGTGCAGCCAATGGAAAGAAAAATGGCGCCATCATTTTAATTAATGAAAGGTTTAATTGTCAAACACTAGCACATGAATCAGATGATATAGGCAGATGGGTAATGGTCAAGCTTCTTGTGGATTCCACTGAATTTACTGTTCTTAATGTACATGGACCTACCTCTTCAGATCCTTCCTTTTGGTCAAATCTCAAGAACCATGTCTTCCTCTCTAATCCGAATAATTTGATCGTATTTGGGGACTGTAACAAGATTGTAGATCCTTACTTGGATAGAAAATCTAGTGTTCATTATAAATCCACAAAATCCCATACACAATTTACTAACTTTATATCTGAACTAGGCCTTATAGATTCATGGTGTATCACTCACCCTATAGATTCTGAATTCAATTTCTTTTCTAATCCTCACAAAATCCTTTCTAGACTAGATTAAATATTCATCTCCAAACCTCTTGTGATTCATCCTATAAATGGCAAGATAGATTGTATAACAATATCGGATCATGCTCCTGTCCATCTACAATCATCCTCACCACAAAGGTCATGGACCCCTAGAAGTTGGAGATTTAACCCAGCTTTGCTTAAAGATGAGGATTTTGTTTCCGTTATTATACAACAACACAAATATTACTTCTCAGAAAACTCAAGTCAAGAAACTTCAGTCTCTAATAATTGGGATTGTTATAAAGCGGTCCTTCGGGGGAACATTATTTCTTTTATGGCCAACAAAAAGAAAGAGCTTAAATCACAATCAGAAAATATTTTGAAAGAGCTTAAAGCCATTGAATCTCAATTCTCATGCACCAACTCAATCACAATTTTAAATTCCATCATTATTCTTAGACTCATAAAATGGTCATCCAATACTCATGTGATAATCTTCTCAAATATTAAGCAAAGATGTATCAGCTTTCTAATAGATCAAGTAAGTCCTTGGCATCCTACCTAAAACTTAAAAAAGATAAAAATAGAATTGCTGTTGTAAAGGATATTATGGGTGGAAGAAAGTTTTTAGATAAGGACATTTTAAACGTTTTCTGAGACTTCTATAAACAACTATATTCTTCAGAAATATCCCCCAATGATGACCACATACATAACTTTTTTAAAGCTGCCCCCAAGCTCCTCATATCCGCTCCTCATATTCATTAATTAATCTCCAACCACTTAACGCCTAGGGCCAGATGGCTTTTCTAGTGATTTTTATGAAAATTTCGCAAATATCCTAGCACCCAAGCTCAACAAGCTATGTTCTCAATTTATTATAAGTGGTGAAGCAGGAGGCTATGCTTATCATATTTCCCAAATCCGGTAAAGATCCTGAACTCCCCCAAAGTTACAGACCCATTTCCCTAATTAACACATATTGCAAAATCTTTGTGAAGATAGTAGCCTATAGACTATTAACAGTAATGCCTAGTATAATAAACCAAAGTTAAAGTTGGTTATATCGAAGGTAGACTTTCTTCATCCAATATTAGGTTCATGTTAAATTCCATAGATCATATTCGAAACTCCAAGGACTCATATACTGCGGTTGCCCTTGATCCTGAGAAAGCATTTTTATCGAGTCAAATGGAAATGTATGTTTGAAGCTCACAAATGGCATGGTTCAGAAGTCCCCTTCCTAAATATGGTAAGATTTCTCTATTTTAATCCAAAGACCTCCATTTTTATTAACGGACATATATCTCCTTTTTCACCCCTTTTTAGTGGTACTCATCAAGGCTGCCACCTTCTATTGATCTTAGCACTAGAACCCTTTCTGGAGAGAATAAGATATAATTCCAACATTAATGGTATAAATAGTAGTAATGTACACATTAAGTTAGCTGTATATGCTGATTATATATTATTATTGCTTAAAGACCCAAACTCTTCATAGACGCCCATCTTAGATATCATCTCCGAATTCTCAGCTGTATCAGGATATAAACTAAACACAGACAAATCCAAAATCCTCCCCCTCAGTGTACATTGCACAAAACATCATATTTCAAATACGGGTATGAAATGGAGTCCTAATGGTTTAAAATATCTTGGCATCCATATTTCCTTTTCCATTAAGGACATTGTAAAACATAACACGAATTCCCTTTTAATGAGATAACAGGAATTAAGAAACTCTTGGTCCCCTCATTACCTCTCTTGGTGGGAAAGTATGGAATCCATTGAAATGATGTTACCACCCATTATTCTGTATCTTCTATATATGTTACCTGTCTCTCTCCCCTCTTACTTCTTCAAAGCCATTGACTCCTGTTTAACCAAATTCCTCTGGAAGAAAAAGAAACACAGGTTATCTCTCCATAACCTTAAACTATCAAGGGTAATGGGTGGAGTAGGATTTCCTGATCATAGGAAATATCATATTGATTTTGTTTTAAAAAAACTCAATTGTGGTTTGCACATGGATCTAGCGATGACGAACCCCAGTGGTTACATTTGCAGAGAGCAATGGTATTTCCCCTTAGTTTAGCCGACTGCTTCCACATTAAGGTGAAAACAAAATGTATCAAGTTCATGGCTACTTTAATTTCTGCATGTTACCTAAGGAAATTCTTGTTTCCCTCAATCAACAAGACAAGCCAATATATCTCTTTTTATATTTGGTTCAACCCTCTGATAACTATCAGCAATAAGTCCTTATTTTGGAAGCCATGCCGCTCTCGAAATATTAAATATCTTGAACAATTCATTGTTCAAGGTGCTCCTATTAATTTTAATGTACTTGTAGATATATTTAAGGTTCCTTGTTATTTTTTAAAACAATTGTATCTATTATTAATGCTATTGTTGAGAACCGTGACTCTCTTATTAACAGAATTATTTATCCAAATGCTGAAAGACTACAATCCCTCTGCAAATTGACATGTTCTGCTACCTCATATTACAAAACTCTTTGTCAAAATATACCCTCTATTATTCTGCAAGACTGCCTATTGGCTTGGCAACAGGATTGTATACTTTCAACTGAACAATTTGAATGGTCCAAAGTTTGGAATCATATATACAAAATGATGTCTTCGGCAAGTATAATGCAAACAATGTTCTTTTTCCATCATAGAATCTTCATCACGCCCGTAAATCTTTGCAAATATGGCCTATTAGTAAAAGATAAATGCTGGAGTTGTCTTCTCTCCACAGGATCCTTTAAGCACATGATTCTAGATTGCAAATTTGTTTCAGTGTTCTGGTCAGATGATTGAAAAGTTTTCTGAATTGTTTTTCATATTTCATTAGACTTCAGCCCCCAGATTCCCTTTGCTGACAGTGCTATTGTTCCAGATATTACATGCAAATATAGCAAGTTATTGTTTGATTTATTTATTATGTTAGCCATAAGAACAACTACATTTAATTGGAAGAATTTTGATAAACTGCATCATAAAATATGGTGGAATATTATTTGCAATACCCATAGACTGGAACTTGTAATGCCTCTACTATATTTTCACTGCGTAAGCATGAGCTCAAATGGAAACCCTTTACTGAACTTCTTGAAAAACCTTAAACGGTTTACTTAGCCTTTCATCCCTTCCCCCCTCCTGATACTTGATACTCCTCTCGTGGATATCTTGTTTTTGTATGTCATGTCATGTCCATTCAAACCCCCCCTTTTTTTCATCCCAAAAACTAAAATATTGTGTATTCATGATCATATTTTCATGCTTGGCTTGATTATATTGTGATTTAAACGTCAAATTCTATATTACACTGTTAGAGAGCAGAGTGAAAAGAGAGTGTTTTGCGTGTTATCCACTCTGCATCAGTGAGGTCTTTCTACAGTGGCTGCCCTGACAAGGGGGAGGTGTGCCTACATCAACTCACTAGGATCTTGAGCGGAGTGAGAAGAGAGTGTTTTGCGTGTTATCCACTCTGTATCAGTGAAGTCTTTTTACAGTGGCTGCCCTGACAAGGGGAGGAGTGCCGACATAAACTCACTAGAATCTTGAGTGGAGTGAGAAGAGAGTGTTTTGCATGTTATCCACTCTGCATCAGTGAAATCTTTCTACAGTGGCTGCCCTGACAAGGAGGAGGAGTGCCTACATCAACGCACTAGAATCTTGAGCGGAGTGCGAGCGGAGTGAGAAGAGAGTGTTTTGTGTGTTCGGCAGGTTCACTGGGGAAGGCTGAATCCGAAGCCCTGCATGGAAGATAGAAGAAGGAGGGGCCCTGCTTTTTGCTGCGTACTGTAATCCAAAGCCACAGTAAGCCTGCCGAAAGCCAACGCGTAACTCCACTCACTGCTCCCTTTTCCTTGAGGCACGAACTAACGCTATATTAAGCGTGCAAAAAACAGACTTCAAATAGACTGCAAATAGAAGGAGGGAAGTAACGACGGTCGCGCAGCAGCGTACGTGAAAGCGAAAGTAAAATGGACACAGCAGCTTTGTTTGGCCGATAAGAAACTAAAAATAACACAGTTTAGACAAACAGTAACAAAAGAAATCATACCTGCGACGGGAACGTGGGAAGCAGTAGCACTAGTCCGCCGTAAAGAACCAACAAAGGAAGTGAAAAGCACAGTAAGCACTGCGTGATCTGACGGGCAAATCACTAAATTGACAACTGCAGAGACTTTTAACTAGTGGATTACTGACTTTTAACTAGTGGATTACTGATCCCAGCTGCAGTTTGATCGCAAACAATTACATCAGAGTTTTGCAAGGGCGGTGAGACTATTATTTTTTTTTAAAAGAAAGAGCAAGGAAAGGATAAAAGGAGGAAAAAAGCCACACAGGCATTATTTGAGCAACCGGGTACACCCCCCAAAAGTGAAACTAAGGAGCACAGCTCACCTGAACCTGACAAAAGCGCCAGAATGGGATGGCTCTTATTTGGAACAGGTGGCCCATTTGACTACAATGGGGTCACCCTTGGTGGGTGGTGAACGAGAGACCAGGCTAAATATCCAGCTCTCAATCGAGGTACAAGTCCATAATGTAAATCAAGTGCTGGAAGAAGAGGCAAACAGTAAAGAACATCATGCTGATAGAATAAATCATTGGAAAAGAGGGCTGGAATACATGGTCACCACCAAAAATATTCCAAAAATAAATCAAAGAATATTTTGAGAGAAGAAGGAGTAGAAGCATGGATGAGTTGGTTGAACAACCAGACACTAACTGGTCCCACCTAACAGAAGAAAATAGAAGGAGGGAGAATACCCGGGATGAAGAACAGCAGTCGCAGGAAATAACAGAGTGGGAGGTAGAAGACCAGGGGGACCTGGGACCTAGCAACATTGAATCAGAAAGAAGAAAAACCCCGATTGAAGGTACCCACAATGGAAACTCTGTGAAGGGAAATAATTGAGTACATGAGAGTAGCCCAATTCCAAGTGGAGCAACATTGAGCACACTAAACTATGTTCTAAACTCCTTGGTTTCGGTCTTCGAGCTACTAAAAGGGGATGTTCAGTCCCAAGCATGAATAGTATTAGAACTAACCGATGAAGTGGCGAAATGTGAGGCCTCTATGGTTGGTCTCAGCAACGTGATCAACACCACAGTAGTTCCAGCATTAGAATAAGTTAAAAAAGAATCCATAAATCACAGCAAAGAAGCAGGTCTACTTCGGATCCTACTGACTGATAACCAAAAAGCAGAAGAGGTCAGGAGAGACCCGATTCAGAAGATCTTGCAAAACTGGAAGGAAAAACCAATAATGAGAGAATCAGAGAGCCAGGTGGAAGATCTTAAATGCAAAGAATCCGAGGACACGCCTCTGTCGGAATCAACCATAGCAGAGCTATTGAAGGCAGTCCAAATGGTGGAAGAACAAGAGGCCAACGGAAAAGAGGACAAAAGTGTGACAGGGAATGAAACAGGGGACACCCTAAATAACTCAAACACAAGTTGGACAGAAGCAAGTAATCAAAACTATAGGAGAAGAAGAAAGACAAAAGGCGAAAAGGAAAAAGCAATGACCAGGAAATCGTCCCCATCTAACAAAAAAACAGGAAAAAAAACCCAAAAAAAAACAGAAAATGGAAATGGCCAATGAAGAAAGCGGCATCAGAAAAAACAAAAATACAAAATAAGAAAAAAAACTGAGAAACTGAGGCAGAGGGCAGGCAAGAAATAGCCGAGAAAAGCCCAGAGATGCGGCCCCAAAAGCAGAAGGGCACAAAAAGGGCAGAACAAGAAGTCCCAGCGATTGGGGCAAAAATTGTGGGGGTGAGCATTGGCCTACAAACTGAGACTCCAACAAAACCCGTCGGGGGTTTAAAGACTCAAAATAACAAACAGTTGAAACTTGCACTGATTTTCATCAAAAAGAACAAAACCCCACTAGAGTTGGGGGGGCAAAAATAAAAGTAGCCCCAATATTTGAAAAAGTGAAGAAAAATAAGCTGATGTCGCAAACGAGGGACCAGCAGGAGTCCTCAACTCAGGTGATCATGAGCTTGGGCAAGGGGAAATTTCAGACTATCCCTGAAACTGAAATGAAATAAATCTGCCCAAAGAAAGTGGAACCGACTGAAATAAGAACTGGCGAGCCAGAGTAAAGATCCAGCTAACTAAGAAATAACTTCTACCGGCTTTGAAGTTCCAAAACTATGGTTGAAGATGACAGCAAAATCAACAAAGGAACAGCCATTCAACATGCATCAATGCACGAAAAAACATTGGCGGCTCTACCTGACATCTTGACACAAGTCCTGAGAAGCAGAAGGGACTGCATACGGTGAGCTGTAACACAAGAGGTTCGAGCACATTCAGGGCAAAAGAAACAAAAGACTAATTAATTGGGACAATTGACATTTTGGTACTCCAAGAAACCTGGCTGGTAAACCGAATAGAGATAGAAGGATTCACAACATTTTGTTTACCAGCCAAAAGGCAAAGGGAAGGCCGGCGGGGGGACTGATTATTTCCATCAAAAACAGCTATATTAAATACGCCACCCATATTTGGGAAGACGAAATGGGAATATTGGCCTGTAAAATTCACTTTAACACCGACCCGAAAGAGATTTCTACAGTTGTGATAAATGTTTATTGGAATTTTTAAGAACTAGTTTGCTTCCATAAATTGCGCACACATCAGAAATTGTTAGAGCTCATTGAGCAATATTTAATCAAAAACAACACAGCCCACATGTGTTTCGAGCAACAACGCTCTTCTTCCAAGGCTGCCAATTGCAACACATAATTTTTGTACATATTTAACATAATCATATATAATGAACCAACAAATAACAGATAGACAGACCCAAATATCAGAAAAGAGGGCAAGATGGTAATGAATTTCAGTCCAAAAAAATTATAATAATTAATGCCCAACATAATTTTTCAAAGTTGCATTCGCACAAGTAAACAGTAGTCAAAAATGCCACATATAGTAAGGTAAACCAATTTGCATCAAAAGGATATGGAGTGTTAGCAAAGAATTTTGAGAACAATTGACGCTCATTACAGAAAACAACAAGACAAAAAGGGAAGAGAAATACAATTGATTAGATAATACAGAACTATACTGAGATCGGTCGTGTGTTTTCAAAAATTTTGTTCACCCCATATGTTATGCGATTAATGGGGCAAGAAAGCCATATAAAAGAAAACCTTTACCAACCTTTTGCAGCCAATTGGCTAGATCTCAACCTTTCCCTAATGTACTTCATAGGGGAAAAAGTGTAAGGGTGCGCCTGAGCAACAAGGGTCATCTCTCAGATTCAGTCCCAATAGAAAAAGGGATAGGACAGGTTTGCCTGGGGGTGCCCACATTTTTCAATCTGTTCTTAGCCGATGCAGGGGAACATCTGATCTTGTCCGCGCTGGCCAGTCCAGAACTTAATGGTAGAAAAATCTGCTGGCTGGCCTACGCGGACGACATCGTCCTGCTCGATAGAACAGCCATTAGTCTTCAACATCTGCTAAATGGGTTGAGTAAATATGCTAAGGAAAACGGGATGATAATAAATCTTTACAAGTCCAGGATATAAGTATTTAAGCACCCAAGTAACATTTTTAACTTCAAACACTGGGCCATAGACGGACAGAAAATTCCACAAGTTGAAGTCCTTACATATCTGGGTTATAAGATCTATGCAAGCCCAGCCAACCATAAAACAGAAACAGATGTGCTCTCTAAAGCCTTCTTTCTAATCCCGCACTTGATTAAAATCAGTAGTAGATACTGTAAGTTTTCAGTTGTTCAATGATAAAGTACTATTTGGTTAAAATTGTACCAATACTACTCTATGGGCTGGAAGCTGAACCGCAACTGTGGGATTTAAACTGGGCCAAAGTGGAGGGTAGAATCTAGAAGAGGGTCTTAAATCTACCGTGGAGCACACCAGGATGGCAGCTTTGTTTTGAGCTGGGACTAAAGTCCTTGGATTGCCTAGCAGAATGGAAACTGATATCCCTCCATAGGGAGATCACAAACCCTAAAAGTGGCTCCCTGTATGAGGATTTCAAGGAACATCACAACCAATCGAAGTCTGGGATTCTAAAGGGACTGGAATTGAAAACAAAAACTTTGGTGGCCAGGCTGGGCTTGAGCCCTGAAACTCTGGACAACAACCCCTTAAAGGTAAAACGGGAGCTGGAACTATTAGATTGGATAAACACAATAGCGAAAACAAGAGGTTGAACCCCAAAGAACACCTTTCTGGCAGTTGATAAGAGACTTGGAACCCTCCCGAGGTATTTAGAAAAATTCTCTAATAAAAAAGTTAGGAATAATTTCCTTAGAGCGAGACTTAATATACTCGCTAAGGGGGAAATACTGGAAACTCCAAAACAGCCCGACCGGGCTGTGAAATACTGCGAGGTGTTTGCGGCTCCAAGGAATCAGTCCCCAAGGCAGTTATTAATGGAATGTAAAGGAACGTGGGACCTAAGGGTGAATTCTTTTTGAAGATTTGTTGAAAGATTAGACGGTGGTAAGTTTTCTTCACTCCATACACCTGGTGGAATAAACTATCCCGCCAGGGAGGGAGATTGAAGGAAAAAACTATATATCAGCGCTTCTAGAACCCCAATAAACATTAAGAAAATAAGCTTCCGGGGACACCAAATGTACCTCTACTCTGAAAGATCTAGACATGAAGAGGGGGGAGGGCTCTTGAATACAATAAAGAAACAAGGAGCCGTCCCGCTATGGAAATGTACACAACTTTCAGGTAATATGCATCTTCCAACAAACCAGGGATGAGGAAAGGGGTAGAGATTTTTTAAATCTTGTTTTCTCCTTTTGATTCATTAATGCTTCTTAGTCACAATTTTATCTTTTTGGGTTTACTTTTGTTTTTATCTTTAATTTTGACTTTAACATCTTTATCTTCTCTTTTTTCTACCCTTTTTCTATTTTCACCCCTTCCCCCTTTTCTCCTTTGGAAGAAAAAAATGTTTCTTACTTAAAAATTTTGTATGTGATAGTTTTATACTAAATTGTAAAAGTTTCTTATCTATCACATGTAGATTGTAAACCGAACACAATAAAAAAAATATTACACTGTTATATCTCTTTACTTTATATAGATATTCCTTATCAATTGTTTATGTTATGCCAGGTATAATTTGATCTTAATAAAAAATTTTAAACAAAAAAAAAATTGATATCTTTTATTGTTCAGAAGTTTCTTTTCACACTTTGTTTCACAAGATTTCTAACATTGTTTTCCTTCTTTTTTGTTACAGATTCTGGTAATTGGCAAGAAAAGGTGAAAATTATTTACGTGCAGTTGAAGCCTTAAATTTGATTCTATCTACAAGAAAAATCAATTTTTCTCAAAATGTCGCTGCCTCCGGATAGCAAAAATCCTTTAAAAGTAGAACTTCCAACATCAACCAAAAACAGAAAATGGATAACAGATTTTTCCTTGTGTATCTTATGTCAACAAAGAAAGAAATCTCCCCTGGTAAATCTAAAATTGTTTGTAAATGTTTTAGAGTGCATTAAGAAGAGAGGTGACGGAATAATAACAAACACTTCAACATAAGTCTACCATTTGTTAACTTAACACCTGGAGAACCTAAAAATGAAAAAGCATCATGGCATTTGGAATGCTACAAGAAAGGTAAACATGGATTGAAGCAAAAGATTGTATGGGGAGCAGTTATGCGAGTCAAAGTTGTCTATCACCAGCCATGAAGAAGAGTAAGAATTAGAATTAAGATACACTACAAAATAAAAAATTCCTATGTACGACAGAAATACATGTTTCTTTTGCAATACAGAAGGAATGAGAAAACATCAAATATATTTGATAGCAACTGATTCAGCAGGCATCAATTTGAAGAGAGCATTAGAATTATCTAACAATGACACATCGAAGAATGACACATATACAGATCGTGGAGACCCTTGTGCAAGGGAAGTTGCATATCACAACCTTTTGTTGGAATAAAGATGTAGCCAAATTCACAGTCTTCAATCAGTGATTTTCTCCTTGAAGGCAACGTAACAAGAATGGGGGAAATTGAAAAGCTTTTACAGGAAAATTGCAGCTAACAATGGTTTGGAAGAAGGACAGGTAAAAACAAGAAAACAAATCAAAAGCTTCATCAAAGAAGAGCTTGAATGTATTGGCATTATTTTTAGTAATACCAAAAGGGTAAATGAACCATAACGAGTGAGAACCCTTCTTGAAGCAGCTACGATTTTACTGAGATATGAAATGATATGACTTAGTATTTATAACACACTTTTACACAAGTGTTTCTATGTGCCACAAGACAAGGAGGGGACGCAGAGGGATGACAAGACAAACGATCTTACTAGGCCTTGTGACATTCAGATCGTGCAAGTGCAATTAGAAGTGCAAGGGAACGGGTGAGGGGAGAAGTGTAGGGAAGCGGTATGAAGGGAAGTGCAGCCTGGGCAGCAGGGATCTGAGTAAGTGCAAAGACTTTAGAGGGTGCATTCTCAGACCGGAGTGCTGGGTAGGCCAGAAGGCAGTGCAGGGTGACTGATTGGGGGGTGTGGTACCCCATGTGACTCTAGGGCAACCACACCAGCAGTCAGCATGAGCAGACTGGTAGATTAGCAGGGGAGAGGGAGAGAGAAGGAAGAAGAGAAGGGGAAGGTCTTGAGCATCTTCTGTAACTTCAGGTTATCGGGTTCAAGTCTGAGAGGGGCAAGGAGGCCGTTTCAGAGGGAGGCACCTGCAGATGAGAGAGATCTACCCACACTCTCTGTTTGTAAAAGCATCAGACCTGTGGAGAGTTTGAGGGAGCTGAGCAGAGGGCTCGAGAAGGAAGGTATTTAGGGAGAGAATGTTGGATATGGAGAGGGCCACAGCCCCAGAAAGCCTTGTGGATGATGCAAAAAGTCTTGAACTTGGTCTGCATTGCCACAAGGAGCTAGTGGAGAAATTTCAGTGCTGGAGAGATACGATCCCTGGGCTTGAGGCCAAGCATAAGCCTTGCAGTCTTGTTCTGGTTTAGTAGGACGAAGAGTTGAGGCATGCAGATTGGGAAAGAGGCCGTAGCAGTAGTCCAGCCTAGATAGAGCCAAAGCTCTGGAGACAATGAGCTTCTGGGGGAAGGAGAGGAAGGGAAGAATACCTCTGAGGAGGTGCAGCTGGTAGTGTGACTTCTTAGAGACGTCAGAGATGTGAGGAGAGAAGGAGAGTGTGGAGTTGAAGATGACCCCAAGGTTTTTAGCCTCACAGTGGGAGCAGGAAGAGGGCCAAGGGAGGCCAGCCAGTCAGAGACAGGAAAGGAGGGAGCAGGTGTGCCAATGAGGTGAATCTCAGTCTTTCTGGCATTAAGGCAGAGAGCATTGGCAGCACACCACTCCTGGATAGCAGACAGGCAGTCAGAGATGAGAGAAAGAGAAGAGATGGCTGCAGGGATCCTGAAAATGAGCTGGGTGTCATCTGCATAGCATTGAAAGCTGGGGCAGAGAGAGGCAATGTGGTGGGCAAGAAGTGCCAGGTATTGGTTGGACAGCCAGGAAGAGAGGTTAGACCTCTGGGGAACACCACAGGTAGAGATAGAGATTGAGGAGAGGAAGGACCCAAGTTGGACCTGGGAGGGTCAATCGGAGAGGAAAGAAGTCAGCCAGGCCAGGGCCTGCCCAGTGATACCCATGTTATCATATAGATGGTTGAGCAGGATGGCATGGTTGACAGTGTCAAAGGCATAAGAGAGATCAAGTAAGATGAGGACACGGGGTATTAGAAGCAAGATTGGAGAGCAGGTCTTCACAGATGTTCAGGAGAGCAGTTTCTGTGCTCTGCCCGCACTGAAGCCAGACTGATGGTCATGGAGGCAACCAATAGATTCAGCGTGAAGATTAAGCTGGGAGATGGCCAGCTTTTCCAAGAGTTTGGCCAGGAAAGGAGTGATGGAGATTGGGCGATAGTTAGCTGGGCAGGAGGGGTTGGCTGAGAGTTTCTTAAGAAGAGGGTGCTCAAGGGAATGATTTAGGGGGGAAGGGAAGACTCCACTGGCGAAGGAGTGGTGGCAAAAGTCAGCCAGAGCAGGAGCCAGGGTGTCAATAAGGACCTTGATGGTTCTGGAGGAACAGGGGTGAACCTGTTTTGAAGAGACTTTCATAAATCGGACTTGTCTAGCAACCTTGTCTGGGGAGAACAGGGGAAAGACAGAGAATGAGGGAGGGGCAGTGGCCGAAGAGAGGCCAGAGGAGGAGCAGGGAGTAGGGGAAGGGGTGGAGAGAGGAAGAGAGAGAGGACAGGATGTCCTGAGTTTGAGGGATGAAATGAGAAGCCAGAGCCGTGCAGAGGGCCAGGGAGGGGACATGAAAGGTAGAGACTGCAGCAGGATTGGCCAGCTCCTTGCAGATTTTAAAGAGTTCAGCTGAGTTATTAGATGCCGCAGAGATGCAGGCTTGGATGTGAGCTCTCTTCTTGGTGCGGACAGAGAGCTGGTATTGTCATTGGAGCAGGCGGCAAGCCAGTTTGTCAGAGGATGTACCAGAAGCACGCTATTTCCTCTCAGCCACCCAGCACTTGTGTTTGAGGGTGACGAGGTCTGAGTCATACCAAGAGTTGCACTTGGCTTTGGGCTTCAAGCGGATCCTCATGATAGGGTCAAGGACATTGAGGATATCGGATATAGCAGAGTGGAGCATGGAAAGGGCTGTGTCAGAGTGTGAGTCAGCGAAAGGAGGATGCGGGGGTCAGAAAGTGGCGGTGAAAGCCTCAGCTGACACATGCTTCATGGGTTGGATAACCAAGAAGGTGGGTGGCAGTGCTGGAAGTGGCTTGGGCTGAGGGGTGGAGAGGGTGAGCTGGGAGGAAAGGAGAAAGTGATCACTCCAGGAGAGAAGAGTGGTGAGAGGGATAGAAAGGGCAAGGTCAGAAGAGATCAGAACATCCAGAGTGTGCCCTGCAGAGTAAGTCAGGCCAGAGGGGAGAATAGAGAGTGAGAGAGAATTGCAGAAGTCACGAAAGAGTCCACAGGAAGGACAGGAAGCATCCAGGTGGATGTTAAAGTCTCCAAGAAGGAGGAATTCAGTGGTCGAGACCAGGAGGGAAGAGAAGAGGGCCGCCCACTCAGTGAGGAAGGAGGAGATCTGACCAGGTGGCTGATACATAGTAGCCACAGTGAGGGAATGGCTAGGCGAGAGAGAGCGCCTGCAGACAAGGCATTCAAAAGAGGAGTAGGCCTGTGTAGGAATGACAGAGGCAGGAATCCACGCAGGGAAGATCAAGGCTACACCCCCGCTGGAAGGGTTGGACCTGGGCGAGTAGAGGATCTTGTAACCATCAGGGAGGAGAGTGGCAAGGTTTGTGACAGAGCTGGCCATGAACCATGTCTTGGTGAGACCGAGGACATCGAGGTCAAGTTCTTCCAGGAGGTGGCAGATGTCAGAGGAGTGTTTGACAGCTGAGCGAGAGTTAAGAGTGGCAATATGGAGAAGGTTGCCATCCTTGAATGACTTCGAGGGAGGGTTACAAATCAGAGGTATGCCCTTCGGAGGTGTAAAAGAAGCCCGAGGGGGGGCAGAAGAGGGAGGAAGAGAGGGCAAGGTAGCCAAGGAGGAGAAAGCAGGGGGAGGCAAGGAAGCCATGGAGGGAAGAGAGAGGACAGCAGGAGAAGTAAGGACGTTGATGAGGCATGGGAAGCGTCTATCGAAGAGGAGAAGGGTGGCTTGAGGGCCTTGGACCACGACGGTATCATTCAGGTAAACTTTTATGATGACCTTGGAAAAGTCAAAGGAGGCCAGGAGGGCCTCCCACCGGGTACCACCATTAATGGGAGAAGAAGAGAGAGGAAAAAGCACAGAGACCATATGAAGGGTCCATAGGTCTGGCGAGGGAACGACAAAGTAGATGTCGTTGAGGGTTTGCCTACAGGAGGCACTGGTATAGGTGTCAGCAATAGGGAGGCCTGGGTTGGAGACCAGGATGTCCTTTTAAACTTCTTCCTACTTGATTTAGTGAGTTGAGCAGTATAGTCAATAGAGAATCAGTTAGAGAAGATAGGAGAGACAGAGTGCACGATAGAGTAGGTGGGGAGAGGAGAGAAGAGGACGGGTGGTAGGTGCGGGAAGAACACTAGGGAAGGATGCAATCAGACTAGACAGAGAGAGACAAGACAGTTGGACTAGACAACAGGCGGTCATACAAAGGTAGAATGTATGCTAGATGAATGCTTTGCTAAGAAGTCAGAACCTCAGAAGGCACTACTTTCAGAATGTAGTTTAGAAACTGGAGAAACCTGTATAAGGTGAAAAGGCCTAGGTTTCACAGAACAGTTTTAAATACTTTCACAATGCAATTTTATAAATACTGGAGAAACACACCCAAGTCTGAGATTCCTGTATAAGGGGAAAAGGCCTAGGTTTCACAGAGCAGTTTTAAATACTTTCACAATACAATTTTATAAATACTGGAGAAACACATCTACCTCTGAGATTCCTGTTTAATGGGAAAAGGCCTAGGTTTCCCACAGCAGTTTTAAATACTTTCACAATGCAATTATATAAATATGGGAGAAACACAACTAAGTCTGAGAGTCTGCTGATGGCAGGGCTGTCGGAGTAGGGTGCAGGCTCTATACATAACCCAGGCCACTCCTACCTTGCTTAGTCGCTGCTGGTTGATGGCTGGCCACTGGCTTCTCCTGCGGACAGCTGCAGACACTGGCAGGAGCCGCCTCTGGAGGAGCCGTCCTTTGCTGCTAAAAGAATAAGCACTTTCAAATAAAAGAAGAATTCTCTCTCTCTATCTCTCCCTCTCTTTCTCTCTCTCTCTCTCTCTCTCTCTCTCTCTCCCTCCCTCTCTCTCTCTCTCTCTCTCCCTCCCTCTTTCTCTCTCTCTTACCCCGATTTTGTTTCCCATACAGGAGTGCTCAAAATGGAACCCGCAACATCAAATGATTTATTGAATATTAAAAAAGTAGATAAATGTACTGTTAATTCAAAATGGTTATATTCATACAACTGTGGCATACACTTAACTGCTATCCTGTTTACTAAATGGATGTTTATGTTAGGCATTTATTGGGGTACATCTTTTATCTGGGAAAGCCATCTTAAAGGGGGGGCCAGGAGGGAAAACATAAAGGAAAGTGCACTGGCACTGTCAAACATAACCAGCAACGCGACTGTATATATGTATAATGTTTCCCAGATGAACAATAACAGCGTCAACACACAAGCACAAGAAAACACACCTGGCAGAATGAGTGTGAGCATCAGCAAAATGTTAAACATTTATTTCCTACCCCATTTTTACAAACATTTTTTGTAACACAAATATTAGTAGCAATGTTAGCAGTAGTACAGTAACGAAAAGATACATATCATGCCATGATAGAATGAGAAGGCAAGCATGTATGATGCAATACCACAGCCAAGGTCTGGATGCTATTGAAGATATTAGGCATTCTGAGCACTCCAATAGCTGGTACACTGACATGAGTGTGGTGGGCAGACAAACAACAAATAGTAGCTGCTATGTATGCTCATTGATATCGCACACATCAGAGGCACCCAAGGTTTTAGTACCACAGGAGGTGCCGATTATAGAGGCACAATGCCTGGTTCATCTTGCGCTATGTAGAATAAAAGGCACCTTCCAGGCACACAGTTTGCGACTAGAGCTTGTGGGTCCAGATGCCCTGCAAAGCAACAACAACCCAAAAAACCTCAATTGCTTACAACAACCATGTTTAGTGATTGATGGGTTGAAGTACGTAAACAGTAAGTGGCAGGAAACAATGCTCAGCTGCCTAGCTGAAGGTCTTCTGGGATATGAAGAGGAAGTAGTGGCATTCATGTGAAAAACATGTGCACAAATATGGACAGAATACGTCACAAAATCAACATGGATTGCGAGATGGGAAGAGCTGTGAACTATTTTTCCACAGTGAAGGAACTGTCTTTATCGGCTCCAACGAGCAATGCAACAGGACATTGTTGATTCCAGACTTGAAAAGGGGCACAACAGCAGTGATGGACTACTACTGGGTCTGTGGCAAACAAGCGTACTTGCATCTCCCACCATCATGGAGGGGCTACTGTTCCCTGGCCATACTGCTCTCAGCGCTAGTAGTAGTCCCAGAAGAACACTTACCTGACAACACCAACAGTTTCCCCAGCGTTTGAAGAACAGAACCCAATGCCACCACCAGCATTCTGCATCCTTCGCAGGAAGAGCCAATATGATAAACTACGAGGAAAGACGAGAGCATCAAACTATCTATCAAAACTTTTTTTTTCTCCTCTTTCTTGCTACCCGGTGTACATGCAGCAGCTAATGCAAAATGGCTGCCGATAGTAAGCTGGGAACTGGTCCAGCTGGAAAACGACATCAAGCATGTGTTCAACATCATAAAAGTTGAGTTACATGCCCTAAGGTTGACTGGGCCCTGTACTGGTTAGGACCAATCATGAAGATGCTGGTACTCGTTATCATGTTCATCCTGGTCATCTTCTGCATGTGCCAAGTGGGACTCTGATGTTGTGCCAAAGCAGTACCTAATGGCGCAATGATGATGGTTTCAATTTGTGTTTCAAAGGTACCTCGTAATACAAAAGAAATGGAAATACAAACTGATTATGGCATTCCCCAAATGCTCCCTATTTACTATGGAGACAAAGGTGATCGTCTTTACCACACCATCGTTGGGCCTCCCTCTGACTCTGAAAATTATAAAGAAGTTTGGGTAGATCTAGCTGCGGATGGGGGATGCATTTATATAACATGCACAGGCAGGAGAAAGATTGCGATCAGTATGCAGAGCTTGCATGCCAATAAAAGAAAAACCACCGTATTAGGCCACATTAAAAAGAGAAAATGAGCGCAAATATGTGAAGGAATTCGGTTTTTTTTAGAAGTAACAAAAGGGGAGAATGTTGGGAAGGAAATGAACCTCCATGTCCCCCCCATAGCTACTTTCGAGTAAGGCGAACCCCATAACTACACTTGCGATTTACCAGGGGGGAGGTGTGCATGTAAGAAACCCTGCACAAACAAAATATTAAATATAAATGCATACATTTAGTGTGCACATATTAGGAAGCCTCATTTTTGTAGTTATGGTAGAAACATTTGCCTGGTTCATCTTACGCTATGTTGAATAAAAGGCACCTTCCAGGCACACAGTTTGCAACTAGAGCTTGTGGATCCAGATGCCCTGCAAAGCAACAAAAACCCAAACAACCTCAATTGCTTACAACAACCATGTTTAGTGATTGATGGGTTGAAGTACGTAAACAGTAAGTGGCAGGAAACAATGCTCAGCTGCCTAGCTGAAGGCCTTCTGGGATACGAATAGGAAGTATTGGCTTTCATGTTAAAAACATGTGCACAAATATGGACAGAGCACGTCATAAAATCGACATGGATTGCGGTGATGGAAAAACCAGTGAAAGTATACCGAGATGCAAAGAGCTATGAACTATTTTTCCACAGTGAAGGAACTGTCTTTATCGGCTCCAACGAACATTGCAACAGGACATTGTTGATTCCAGACTTGAAAAGGGGCACAGCAGCAGTGGTGGACTACTACTGCGTCTGTGGCCAACAAGCGTACTTGCATCTCCCACCATCATGGAGGGGCTACTGTTCCCTGGCCATGCTGCACTCAGCGCTACTAGTAGTCCTAGAAGAACACTTGAAAGGGGGGGGGCAAAACCTGACCACACCAACAGCTTCCCCAGCGTTTGAAGTACAGAACCCAATGCCACCACCACCATTGGGTTCTGCATCCTACCCAGGAAGAGCCCATATGATAAACTACGAAGAAAGAAGAGAGCATCAAACTATCTATCAAAACTTTGTTTTTCTCCTCATTCTTGCTACCCGGTGTACAGGCAGCAGCTAAAGCAAAATGGCTGCAGATAGTAAACTGGGAACTGGTCCAGTTGGAAAACGACACCGAGCATGGGTTCAACATCATAAAAGTTGAGTTGCATGCCCTAAGGTTGATGATGGCGCAGAACCGCTACGTCCTCGATATGCTCACGGCAATGGAAGGAGGCATGTGCCAGAGATTCAGGATTCATGTCACACATTCGTGTCCCCAGAAGATGCAGAGAATAGGCCACTAGCTTACATCATCGAAGCAGTATGTGGCCTAGGAGTTTGCATGAAGGAATACAAGAGGGAGACTGGTTCGACCGCGTCTTTGACTGGGCCCTGTCCTGTTTAGGACCAATCATGAAGATGCTGATACCCGTTATCGTGTTCATCCTGGTCATCTTCTGCATGTGCCAAGTGGGACTCCGATGGTGGGCCAAAGCAGTGCCTAATGGCGCAATGATGATGGTTACAATTTGTGTTTCAAAGTTACCTCGTAATACAAAAGAAATGGAATTACAAACTGATCATGGCATTCCCCAAATGTTCCCTATTTACTATGGAGACAAAGTTGATCGTCTTTACCACACCATCGTTGTGCCTCCCTCTGACTCTGAAAATTATAAAGAAGTTTGGGTAGATCTAGCTGCGGGCAGGGATGCATTTATATGACATGCACAGGCAGGAGAAAGATTGCGATCAGTATGCAGAGCTTGGATGCCAATAAAAGGAAAACCACCTTATTAGGCCACAGTAAGAAGAGAAAATGAGGGCAAATATATGAAGGCATTTGTTATTGTAGAAGTAACAAAAGGGGAGAATGTTGGGAAGGAAATCAACCTCCCCGTCTACCCCTCCGTAGGGGCTTTCGAGTAAGGCGAACCCCATAACTACACTTGTGATTTACCAGGGGGGAGGTGTGCGTGTAAGAAACCCTGCACAAACAAAATATTAAATATAAATGCATACATATAAGGATGCCTCATTTTTGTAGTTATGGTAGAAACATTTGGCCCTGCATGACTGTGCGGTAAACACAGATCCAACAAAGAGACCTGAGCAGACACAAGTACTGATGATAGAGAGACCCATGCTGTTAGCTCCCAAAGAAACTTTTCTTTCTTCCATACCTGCTGTGAATACATGTTATGCCAAGAAGAAATGCACCCTGCAAGGTCGCAAGACAGTATTGGGCACCTTGCAATGCATGTTTATCGCAGCCAGGCCAAAAGCAGACCTCCAACCCCCACCCAGCCCACCATGAGTTATGACACCCACAACTGCCCCAGTCCAAGACCCCTGAATTCTGCGAAAGTAGGTGACCCCAGACCACCAACCGTAAACCCAGTGGTCTTAAAAGATCTAAAAGAATACAGCAGTTCCACCTTTTTTCGTAATGACACACTTTGTAATACGTGGTACAGGGTGGAATAAATGATAGTCCATCGCAAGAGTCGAAACCTTGGGTGCAGAGAGTGCGATATGGACTGAGTGAAGAATGTTTTGATCTGCATGATCTTAAGCCTCCCCATGTGCCAGTCCCTGAGTTTCCCAGGTGCATGCCACGATGATAGAGTAGCATTGTCTTACATAGTTACTAATGACAGACTCAACCTTGATTGCCTGAAAATGATGAGCTCAGCTGACTGCACATGATGGGAGACGGATGGACGGGGCTGGGACGAATAGCAGCCTGGTATCCCGTATGGAACAGGTTGCCCATGTATAGGGTCTCACCAACCAACCACGTGGGTATCTACTGCATATGTGATATCATTAGTGACAATGTCCTTTCTTAAAATCATCTGTTTGTACTAGTTCTTTGCTGGCCTACCAATTTATTGTGTGATTAAAACTAATTATCTTGCAAGAATCTCTTGGTGTTTTTCCCTAGCAGGTTGTATCTTTTCTGGCATGCATGTTTAGGGGCGTGCCTTCATTGTTAATGTTTTGATATTGGCATTTCCCATTCTCCTGTTGATCACAGAAGCTTTCACCCCCATAAATGAGGGTGCCTTTGTAAGAGGGGGTCTTACTCTCAGTAAATGATTGATTATGCCACCACCATCAAGACAATTAGCCTTAGGAAAGAAAGCCTTCTTCTGACAAAAGGCCATTACATATTCTGGCATGACTGATATTTCTTTCTCTGAAGTAGACTAATACAGTGTTTCTCCCAAAAGAGTCCTCCTGTTACCCTGGGGTCCTTCTCTTCCTAAGTGATCCTCCCAGCTAACACCACCCCCAGCGTCAGGATCAGGTACCGGCTGCCTTCGCCTGGCCCCCTGGGAGCAGACTTGAGGTACGGTTTTGTGAGGACTCTGCAGGATTCACCACTGCACCAATGAAGAAAGAGAATCTTCATCTGTGTAAAAGTACATGCAAAGTTGGGAAAACAAAAGTATCAGGTGCCATAGTGCAGTTAAAGTCAGATCGTTATTTGTTCACACCTTTGCTGATTGCTTCACAAAGTTGAACTGAGGTTGACCTACAGGAATGCTTGAGTATTTACAAATTCTCTGCAGTACCTCTCTTAAATATAATAATAATAATAATAATAATAATAATAATAATAATAATAATAATAATATTTTTAAAAAAATGATGTTCAACTTAGATGGTACAATGATTTTAGCTGAAAACAATAGCAAGCCGATGAGGATACTGAAAGAGGAAAAACATACACATGTTTCTAACAACAAGGCAGAGGTTTCTTCATTTGTTACTGAGGACGGATTATCTCTACCAGAGCAACTATATTCTGCAGCTGTCCATGATGGAATGTCAGGATTGCGAGCTCTGCAGAAACCGTCATATGTGATGACATGCCATGACCTTGCAATTGAATTCAATGACAAAATATAACCTTATCTGCTCAAGTATGATATAACTCATTTAATATTTGATACCTATCTAGAAAAGTCACTCAAGAACTCCATGCGAAAGAAAAGAGCAGGAAAAGCAACACCTGTTGAGTACAAACTAATGGATTCTACAAATATTGAAATGTTTTCAATGGGATCACTCCTATTGCATTCTAAAACTAAAGATGTGTTAACAGTTTACCTCTCAAATAAAGCAATTATGCATGCACAGAGCATAAAAAGAAGCCTGGTAGCCAGTTGGAGTAATGAAGTCAAGTCATCAGATGTAAACTATGTTGGAGACATTGAAAGGATACATGAAGAGGCAGAAACAAAAATAATTCTCCACATCATCATGCTACTATCCTCCAAATATTTTCACCTGATAGCAATGTTTTTGTTCTTTCACTGTGGTGGTCACTGTTTTTCCCATCTCACAGCATGCTTGTCACAGGTGTTGGAACTAATAAAAGATTTATAGATGTCAAACGTATCTGCTCCTGCTTATGGTCTACGGCAGTACAGGCCTTACTAGGCCTTCATGCTCTTCGAGGGTGTTATGTTACTGGGTGCCTTAAGAAGAAAGGAAAACTACGTTTCTGGAAAATGTTCAACATCAACGAAAAAACATGATCACAGCCTCCATTTCACACAATGTCCACCCACTATAATTTCATCACTCAATTTTAGCAACAAAAATAATACATTGTTTTATTCATATATCAAATGTTAAAAACTCTGCAACACCTGCTGTACATATTTAAATCCACAGACAATTCATAAATACATAGATATAGTAGATAAGCCAACATATAATCAGTACATTATATCAGACACAAAAACCCTTACATTCAACAAAAATCCCAGATAAACTAGAACCAACATAGATGTGTAATGTGCAACAGCTCCTGACACTTCTGGGTACACCTAAAATCCAATTAGTCCTTTTTTCAATAGACGCAATGGAAAAAATGTTTCTCACTCCTACAGTCCAAACCGCTGGACGGATGTTCACCAAATTTGAAGCAAGAGTGGCGGCTTGGCCCCGAAGGTGTGCTTTTGTAAATTTAGTGTAAATCTGTCCAGTATTTCTTTTTAAAAAGGGCAAAAAGTGAGTAAAGAAAATATGAGATATCTGGTTTCGGACCGCAGACTCACTTCTCTATTCGGTCCACGGACGGGTCTCCAATTGGCCTAGAGGGCCACGTGAGGTCTATGAACATAGGACATGCCCGCTAATTGGATGGTGAAAAGCGTGCGGTGCGTCAGATTTTTGGAAGAGCCTGCCATGGTGGATTTGCGAACAGCTCCTGCTGTCCACGAACATCTTGGTATAAACAATAAAAAGAACACAACATTGCACTTGTTAAACTAATGAAACAATCTCTGCAGAGATGAGGTTTAATGAGGATGGGATATGGCCTTAAAAAGCCCAGAAAATGGGTGGCTGTTCAACTCCGACGTCCAGCAACAGTCCAGATATCTGGGGCAGTCCTGTGATGTTCAACAACATCTGAGATGTTCGGGGGCATAAATGCCTATGTCTGCATTACAGGGTTGGTGAAAAGCAGTTTTTGGTTGGCTTATAATCTTTGCGGCACTCAATGAAACTGCATGGTATTTTGAAATTTCATTCTAGACCTGTCTGTGAATAGTTCTGCAAAATGTGGTGCTGTTTTTCCAGGAGGGAACAACATTAGAGGGAGGGTCCCATAATATTTTAAAGGCTTATAAATGTGGTGGCTTTTGATGAATATGGAAACAGGTTTGCAAAAATATTTTAGACCTCGATATGAATGTGTTTGCAAAGTTTGGTGGGATTTTGTCAAGAGGGTGCAAAATTAGAGGTGGTGTCTCAACATTTTGAGATGGCTTATAACTTTGTTGCCATTTGACGAATGCAGACACAAGCTTTTAGAATGATTATAGACCCAACCTTGAATATTTGTGCAATGGATTTTGTCAAGTGGTGACTAAGTTATAAGACTATTTTATGTATGTACATTTTGACACTTAAAACCTGGGCAAATTTGCAGTAAATTTGTGCAAAGAGCCTTGGCAAGGACCTGAATAGCATTGTTTTACAAATGTGTCGGTGCTTTATTTTTTGAAAAGTGTCATAATGTGGGTACAAACAATTTTGATATATCTTTGGTGAGTGAGGTATAGACTGTGGCCATGGGCAGTGGCCAGACTGTTCATGACCTGAACAATCTGGCTACTGGCCATGACCACAAGGGACCAGCAATGGGGTGAAAGTGGACATGGCCACAGGGGACTGGCTATGTGGTAACGTTTTTCGAAATTGGGATAGGTTTGAATGGGAACAAAAATTCTGCTTGTGGGTACAGGTTGAAATTTTGGCTGGGATTATATCAAATATGCACAAGGAGGGTCAGCAAGAACTTGAAACCATGGCTTTGCAAATATGTCCTGTATTTTATTTTTTTGAACGTGTGAGCTTTTAAGTACCCAACACAGTGATATAACATTAGTGTCTCAGCAACGGGCCTCACTGCCAGCAAGAAGAAATGTGTACTGTATTTTGCTTATTGGGGCATACGGCATGGCCGAAGCGGTAGGTTTGAATGGGAAATAATATTTGGCTTGCTGTTACAGCCTGCAGTGGTGGACTAGATTACAACAAATGTGCGCATGGAGCATTAGCAAGGACCTGAAAGCATGTTTTTGGAAATATGTTTTGTGTTTTATTTTTCCAGTGTAAGAATGTAAGTAGAAAAACTAGTGATATACATTTGGTGTCTGGGTAGTGGGTCTGGCCCTCGGCAAACACAAGTGTGTACTCTGATTAGCTTATTGGGGAATGTCACATGGCCAAACCCATGCCTCATGGATTTGGGGACTGACCATGGCTGCTAGCCATGAGCAATGGCCATTGGTTACATTATTAGGGTATAGTGGACACTGACCTAGGATGCAGGATAGGTGCAGTGAATAATAGGGGTGGTTTGGTTGGGCTTGGGTCATGGTTGAGTCTTATGGCATAGGCAATTGAACGATGATTTCCATCCCCAGCATGCACTGCTGATAACGGCAGACATAGATATGTGTTGCAAAAAGTATGTTTCTTAAAGGAGGTTTATAGTTCTTTCATATATATAATAGAGAGGAATTATTAATAACTCATATACAATGATGTAACACCATGCAAAATGTTCACTTATAAAAACCTATTAAATGGACAGAAAAAACCTTGTTTAAGGGATGTTACGGTTAAGATGCATCCCACCATTGGGATTCCTCTGCTCCAGTAGTTAGCCAGTGGCGTCCAACCTTTGCATCCCTTGGCCTTTCCCTCCTGGGTTCTAATAAGCACTTGCCCATCCGTGCTGCCCCTACTATCTATGGACTTCTCTCACTGCTCAATGCATTTGTACATTTATAGGAGCACTCTGTACAATGTTTTTGTATAAGTAAGGGAAATGCAGATATAAAAGATTTGTAGATGATTGTTAAGTGTCAGTTGATGGGTGGAAGTTTAATGTTGTCAGAGCGTTAGATGTACATTTTCTGGAAGTGATTGGTGGATGGATATGTGACTGTTTGAAAGCAGGCATTGCGGGAATGTTACAAATATAAAATTAAAAAGGCACCATGGCTGCCCTGTGCTATGTTGTGCATGTGCCATCTGGGTCTTTTAAAGATCCATGGCCTGGAACGTGGACTGTGGAGACCGTAGATAGTTATATCGGTTCATTGATTATGGTCCTTATTGTATGGTAGAGAAAAGTATTTGGGACAGAAAATTGCTTCTGTCCTTTTATATTTTTCTCTAATAAACAATTTTCCATTATTGCCATTAGCATAATTCAAAATGCTAATGGACAAGTTGGAGAATCTTATTGAGTCTAACTACTTTACTGAGAAAGTAGGTGGAGTCTATAAGATATTTTTTTTTCGTCCATAAGTCACGCCACCAACGTGCACTGCTAAGTCTAACACCCAGGACATGAAAGATAACATCACAAATGTCATTGATGACATCACTGATGACATCACATATTAAATAACAGTCCCTACAAAGGGGTTGAGTTTATAATGTTGGAAACAAGATGTTAAAAGAATGTACTTATGTAAACAAATCATTATATTCTAGTGTTGTTGTTAGTAGAGGAGCCTAATCATACATACATATAGGCAATGGTTGCAGCATGTGCTATAAAAGTACAATATTTTTAATCTGGTAATTTCCGATAGTAAAATAATAAATGCTACCTTATGAGAGTTTTGAGTAATATTAAACATGGAATAAATAGGTAATAATTAAAAACGTACCACACATTGTAGAAAAAATACATATACAAACTCACAATACATACACATTACAGGCACATACAGTAAGGACATACATAAAGTAAAGTAAGGACGAAAGAACAGCACCAACAAATGACAATACATTAGAGTTAATCATCATGTACACAAATGAATTGTGTGAGAAAGCAAGACACAATGTGAACAAAGTTGTATGTGCTTTTTTGTGGGATGTTGGCATGACATCTTTTCATAATGAAAATATCAAATTTGAGATTGTGAACATTTTTCGAAGAGATGGAGTGCATCTGACTGATCTATTCAATAAGATTTATCTTGAAGACGTTCAAAATGCATTGAAGCAGTTTTTGTGATTCTAGTATTTTTTGGTAGTTGAAGTAAACAAAAGGAAACATAGAAAAAAAAGTAGAAGCACTTTTGTTAAAGTTAGAAAAAATAATTAGAACATTAGAACATTTGTTAGTTCAATAAATAAATCCACATAATCAGAAAATATATATAAAAGTCAGAAATTGAAAAAAAAGTTTTTTTAAGAGCCACCATTTTCAAATGGAAAACAATTAAATGATTTTAATTCTCCAAGTTTTTTTTTTCCTCTGGCTAAGAGAACCTATCAGAAGCATACTTTGACCAAGTAGTAATTTGCACAAGGGTGTTGCATCATCCAAATAAGGCTATATAAGCTATATAAGCAGGTTGAAGGCAAACTGTTGCTTTGTGTTTTTTCAGAAGTGTCTTGTGAACTGATCCAATTAAAACTGCTGTGAAAACCACCCGGATGCCTGATTTCTTTTGTTCCTGTCTCTGAGCCAGAATGTATGGTTGCCAGACAGCTTGATGGGAAGAGATCTTCCTGTTCACTTGGCAACTCCAGAAGGGATGGGAAAGTCTTTCATAACGATTCAGGGACAAGGACCCAGACTTCATGTTGATGTGCTGACGGAGGTGTGGAGATGCCTGAGGGAGATGGCAAGGTGAGTGATAATAAAACTACAGTATGCGCTCATTTCTGTCTGGGAAGTCTCCTCATGACCGTCAGCATGGCAAACTTGGCATCTGTGAATTATGGTATGTATTATGAGGGACAGAGGCCCTATATACAGAATACATGTTTATGTATTTATTAAGGGGAGTGTGGTAATTATAAAAGTAATCGGAATAATTGAATAAAGAGGAGTGCAGAAGAGGTTGTCATGCACCCCAGTCTGAGTAAAATAGGCTACCTGCAAGACAGGTCCGCATAGGATGACTAAACTCAAAATGTCTATAAATTAAGGGACCTGTTATCAAAAGTAATATAGGTTGCAACTATTTAATCTCCATGGTTTAGAGACTGGAATAAGAGTTCTAGTTGCCTGTTTTAAAATTGCAAGTTTTATTTTCAACAAAGAAACATTTAACAAAGTGACTTTTAAAGTAAGACTAATGCAAGACAAAACTACAAAGCAACTTCCCCCACTGAGCAAGGTACCTCCCTTCTGTTCTCTGGGCCAGGAACTCACATTCAGGTGTTGATTAAGAGAGGAGGAGGTTTTGGGCTGCTGGGGAGAGACAATGAACCTTCCTTGTCTGAAAGGATATGCAGATTGTAAAGTGTCAACAGTGGCCTCTGCCAGAGGAAGAGGGCGGAGATTGCTCTTGAGCTACAAGATAGAGCTGGAGGCGGAGACAGATATTTTTGTTGATTCACAAAGCACAGAAAGCATATTTCTAAAAAGACTGATATTGACTGTGCAAATTTGTAAAAATTATAGAATTAGTAACAGTGTTAATGTGATTTTTTTGTACACATTTTAAGAGGTGCCAGAAATCTGTGTGATGTTCTGAGAAGGTGCAGTGAAAATTCTGGTTTTGCAGCAATTGTATTTATGTCAGAAGCAGTAAACTTCATATGATTATGCCCAGATATCATGCGCACATATGTACAAAATTGTGGACAAATCAGATGTTGTGTCCCGGATAAAAAGTGTGAAATTTTGCCAAATCCAGACCCAAGATCTCACAGCAATGAGGCTTGGAAGAAGGTGTGCTCCACAAAATATGTGATCTATGTATGTTATTGGTATAAACATTGTACACATGTAAAGATGTATTATATCAAAAATAGATTTTATGTGCAAAGGCAAAGGGGAGCATGTTTTGCCTCATAAACCACATCATCATGATGACACTCTGTTTTCTCCTCCAATCAAGGGACAGAGCAGACTTTAGCCAATAGACTACCTAGGGGGTGCGCCTAGGATAATTCGGCTTACCCACCCCTTTATCAAACACATAAATAAAGACAGCTGAGGACCTAGATCCACCGACCATCCCGAATTTGGCGAAGCACTTTGAAGGAGATCCATCCATACTCCTTGTTCCAGATTCCAAAAACTTTGCAAGCAGAAAGGCTCAGAGCATAGCTGATCCACTGTCAGCTGGGCCTAACTTCCAGAACCCATCCCGCAACTTAAAGGGGAAACCAAAGAAGCAGCCAGGCTGTGCTGTAACTGCTTGCCTGCCAAAGAATCATCTTCATAACCAGAAGGGCAGATTAAATCCCAATCTGGTGCCGTGCCATGCTGACCAGAGAGCCATTGCAGATCCAGTCCAGTCGTGCTGTGCAGTGTAGACCAGAGCACCTTGCTGTCCAGTCCTGCTGTGCGGTGTCCAAAGCGCCTTGCTGATCGCTGAACCAGACCAGTCCGGTGTGCCCAGAAGTCTGTCCCAGAAAGTATCCCTGACGGTCCTATTCTATCATTGGTAGTGAGTATCCATAGTATCGGATTGTCACTAGCCTATGTACTATCTATAGTTCTCCCTATCCAAATCAAATCTATTTTATTTCCAGAACTGTATTGTTAGAAATCCTTTTTGTCTTGCCTGAACTCTGTCTCTTATCCTATAATCCTTCTGTAATAATATTGTTAAATTCATCTTTGTGCTGATATATTGCATCTGCAGAAGGCAAGCGTCTCGACTGGCAGTTCACTTGATCAAGTGGCTGAGCATCCGTGTAGTTTGTATCTTCATAGTCCATCCCTAGTGTAAAAAACCTTGTTTGTATTTTAAAAGCGCATCTTGTTTTACAATTTTGCCTCTTTCTGAAAAAAATGACCTCCACAAAAATGTTCATAACTTCATCATACTTTATGCTAGAAACTGCATCTCCACTCCTTATAGTTTTACCGCAATCACGTTTACCGCGCATGGAAAAGTTTGCTGCTAATTTTTCGTTTGCCTAAAATTTATAACGTGTAAATAGCTTTTCATTGCATCAGACCTCAAAATTAAGTTTTCCCATTGCTGTTTACTCTCAAATTATTGCTAGTGTTTGTCTACCCAAAGTGGCTCCCATTAGTATTTAAATAATTTCAGCGAATTAAACCATTTTTAGTGTTTTACCCCATCCATTCTAAGCCAACTTTAAAAACCAATTTGAACTGTTTGCCAATCAATTCTGTTTTTCTCTGGTGTTTGCTGAGGGGAAATTGGGATTGATACTTGTGCTTGAATTCTGCATTCCTGAAACCTGTTTTCTCTCCTTCTATTTCTTCATATTGCATATTGGGGGGATTGAAGAGTGTGCAGGGGGAGATAGTAATCACATTGCCATTTGATTGAACAAACCCACAAAAGTATTATTTCTGTGCTGCATTATTTTTCCCATCATTGTTCCGTGTGATTAAAGAGATTGTTAGTGTGACATCACCCCATTGGTGATTACTGTATACCCATTAAAATAATGTGATATATATATATTGTAAACTACATAAATAAATATTTTAACTTTGCAAACCAGCCTGCTTCCTGGTTCAGTGTGACCGGGGGGGAACCAAGAGAAGGACGTGATATAAGTGGTACATCATTCAGAAATAAAAGAACTTATATACACAAATAATTAATTAAGTGTTTCAGTTGTGCATTCCGCACTAGGCATTGACTTAGGTGAAGTGCCAGATTGAAATCACTTACAAGACTTTGTATAATAAATCTGGTAAAAATATTTGCAGTCAATTGTGACTCCACTTTGCACCTTTAAAATAAGTGAGTAAAATCAGGTAAAGGGTTAAAATGTATATACGCACAATCAGAAGACATTTTTTGAGCAGTAGGAATTCAATAAGCGAAGGATAGAAACGAAGGAGAAAACAAGATAAGACAAGTAGGAGACTCTGCAAGCATTTTCATGACTGGGAAAAAATTGTGTAGGTGAACAGAAAATGTCTTTAAACTAAGATATGAGCCAAAATCCGACAGTAAGTTCTGTTTCTGTTTCAACAAATGAAGGTCATTTTGTACATGACATGTTTCCAAAATACAACAAGGCAGAAAAATTGTCATTTTTCTAAGGTGCACAGCTGATAAAGAGCTGATAAAGAGCTACACACTGCATGCACAAACTGCGGTGCTTTTGAAGATTAGACAAGTCTCCTTGTGCTGGCACAAAGTCAAGAAGTGATTACATAGTTGCAGGAAGTCAAGGCTGCATGAATTTTGAAAAACAAAAAATAGCTTTGCAAGTCAAACCAGCATGTATCAGTTTGCACAGAGAAGCAGCAATATGCTGGTGGCAACACATTTTATGAAACAGCAAAATTGTGAGAAACATAGAGACAAATGATGCATGTATATTATCATTGAAACAGGAAAATACATAAAAAATTGTGAAGATATGACTGAAACAAGTGACAAACAGTAGAGCCAAAGATGATGTGTGTATGTTCTTGGAACAAGTAGTGGGTTATTTGTGTATTCTTTTTGAAAATATTCATATTTTTTTATACCAAGCTGTAAGTGAGCCAGGGCTGACTCACACACTTATGGAAATATAGTTTTGAACTAGAACTTTTAAGGAATATCTTTGATATACACATGTAAAGCTTGTGTTTTAGAATAAGAAAGCTCAGCTGTAGGTCCGTATGCCAAACTTCAGCTGAGGAAATTGACAATTGAGTAAGTTTTGTAAACAATATTTTTTTCATGAGATTTGTGCATGTTTATTGAAGCCAGGTGTTAGAGAAGCACTTGATTGAATTAAAACAAAGGTATATATTTTGAAAAAAATGTTGAATTTGTTAAAGAAACCATATGTGAGTTTACAGTTTTATACTAGAAGCTGCCCCCAGTTATTGTAGATATGTGAACTTGAATGGCCCCATTAGGTTACTGTTTAAAAGACACACAAGTCACTTCCCATGTTAAAAGGGTTGTTAGTTATTTTGGAGTTAATGTTAGATATCTTCTCTGTTAAGCACACATTAGAGTACCTCTGATTTGTCAATCTCATTTTAAAACAACATAGGCATTTTCATTAGTGATCAATGGAACATTTTGAAAAAACAGATCAAAAGACGTGCATGGGTCAATTACGCTAAAATGTTTCAGTATGCTATCAAAGGGAATAGCAGATGCACACAGTCATAGAAGTTGAAACAGAAGGTAAGGAAGTAAGTCAGTAGAAGGAAAGGGACGCAGGAAGATTGGGAGAGCAAGACAGAGGTATAGATTGCAAATTAAAGCAGAGGGGAGTACTATAAGTAACCAGAACAGTGACTGGTAATAAAGGACAGAGAGAGAAGACATGGGATATGCACCACAATACAATGCAGAGCCATAGGAATGGTATACATGCAGACTCAGGCATGAGAACCAGGGCCACGGCAGACTGGACAGGCTTCAAGAGGGAGGACAGTATTTCCCCCACTGCACAGTATAACTACACACTACAGAGGCATGTGAAGGAAAAAAATGTCTAAGATCACACAATTTGTGAAGCATGTAGCTGAGAATAAAAATGTGATTATGAGTGCAAATGACATTAAAAAGTAGAATAATGCAATAATGAATGATATTACATTAAACACAGTGACTATTAATGGGGAATAGCAAGAATTAATAAGACAAAACACCTTTTTGCAAAAATGTGTATTTAGAATGAGGAAGCAGTAAGTAATGAGGGACGTACTCTCAAATGTACTAAGGCTAAGGTTACACATAATGTAGAGAAAAAAGGTAAGATATATTTAACAGTTGTATTAAGTTGTATTGAGACAACATTAGGTAAAAAGAGCATTTTCTATAGAGCACACACCCTGATTAATATGATTTTCAAGAATAAGGAGTGCATTATTTAGATGTTTGCAGGGTTTGTGTAAATGAAACATATTTATGAAAAAATACAAGCAGGCTGGGCACTGACAAAGAAAAACAAGGAAGGCTTGACACAATTATTAAGCATGATATGAATTATTATTATGCATGATGAATTGATTTAGGTCAATCTCCCTGTCATGATATGCTTTTAAGGGCAGGGGGAGTGACACATGCATACACACACACACACACACATGCACAACACACACACACACATGCAGACACACACACACATCCACATACACATGCATACACACATGAATACGCATACGCACACGCACACACTCACATACAAACATGCACACACACATATGAACACACACATGCATGCACACATGCACAAACACACATGCAAACATACATGCAGGCACACACGCACATACACACATGATCGTGTGGAAGTACAGGCAATCAATTGATTGCAGGTTCAATGCACATAAAAACACACATAGGTAGTCAGAGAAGGAATTCAATATTGCAATAAGAACACACACACACACACACATAGAGAATGCTTTCGCTTTACCAGTTAGGAACATTATGTTTGGTTAAATATGATATAAAAGAAGCTAGATTTTTTAGA
Source organism: Ambystoma mexicanum (assembly GCF_040938575.1). Taxonomy (NCBI): domain Eukaryota; kingdom Metazoa; phylum Chordata; class Amphibia; order Caudata; family Ambystomatidae; genus Ambystoma; species Ambystoma mexicanum. The sequence continues at coordinate 497,206,655 of NC_090926.1, forward strand.
GACTATAAATGGAAGAGAGATAGGGATATTGTATCAGATGCAAGCACCGAGAGTGCAACAGGTACAATAGCCAGTGCAAGTGCAAATGAATCCACCACAAGGGAATCGCAACAGGCCGCCATGCAGACTCAGCAATACGCAAAAACAGGACAGGTATTGACACCCAGAATGGGAGGTGCCACTGTGGTAGGAGGAAATACTTTCACAGGAATGAGACTATGAATACACCCACAATAGGGCAGTTTACAGGTTGACAGATGTGTCCAATACTATCTATGATGATAGGAGGCAAATCCTTTTCTTTTCTAGAAGACACTGGGGCTACATGTTCATTTACATGGTAAGAAAAGTATCCAATGTTGGGAATTGCCATGAATGATCAAGGGTTCTCTGGAGCTACAAGTCGAGTTCCTTTTGCTGATGAATTACCAGTCTTTATAGGAGAGTGTAACATGACTGTTCCTTTGTTATATTTGCGACAGACACCAGTTAACATTTTGGGAAGGGATTTTGATGACAAAACTTAACATGACGATTTCATTTATTGACCATGGGATAGTGTGTTCCATTCCTGGAATAGACTATTTAAACATGGGTGAATTTATACTGGTATCCACAGGGCAAGTGGCTGTCCGAGGCGTTCCAGTGGAGCCACAGTTTTTTCCGTTATGGGGTGAGCATTTTATTAACTTGTCTACCTGGCTTAGTGAGTAAAACTGTGGAAAAACCTGATGAGTTTTTTTTCAGACCATAGATACCTATGGATGAAGAGGGGGGACAGACAATCCCTTTAGAGTTAGAAGCAGCCATAGCACAATGGGAAATGGTGATGTTCGAAGGAATGGACGATGAGGGTAGACCATGGAGGACAGTGACAGCTCTCGAAGAAGGGTCTAGGTTGACTGACATTATTGAGGATGATATGTTTAGAGAAGACATAACAGACGATTAAGTAGAGGATTTTATGAACATTACATAACTGGATAAAAATAGAGAAGAGGAAAATCCCACAGCAAACGGCAATAATATGGCAGCACCCAGCATAATTTCAGGAAGACGTAGAGAAGATGACAAAAGTCAAGTGGACCATAGGCCCTTATGATATGGGTCTATTGAAAGGAATAGGGGAACAAAATAAAAGTACACACGTGATTATGATTTGTACAATATGAGGGTTTGAGTTGTAATTAGACTAATTAATGTAAGATAATCATAAACAGTTAAAGCTAAAAGCGTTGAAGTAAAAGTTCAAAACTAAAATATTGACATCAATCCAGGGGGTGAAATAAATAAATAAATAATAAAGGTTGAGTGAATAAATGGGTATTAAAGCAGCAAAAACACAAGTTGATAGAAGGTGCAAATAAAGGAACAAAGAATAACAATATGAGACAAGAGTAATGGAGGAAGGTGTGAATAAGATATCTAGATTTTAAAACAATGAGCACAATGGATGGTACTTGTTTAAATTAATCAGTGTAATGCATTTGGTGAAAGAAAATGTGATTAATGAAAGGCCAAAATGGTATGGCTGGCCAAGATTGATCCAACAATATGAAGGAATATTTAGTAGAACTTCACAAAAGAACATATGAAAGTAACAGAAACATTGTTGTTTATATGAAGATTTTGATTTATGTTTGACAGATGAAAAATATTGTCATTTTTGGAGAATAGGGAGAATTTCTATATGGCCTTAGTGGAGTATAGGAATATAATGGGAATAAACATTACATCATGACAAATGTAAGAACTAGTGGACAAGTAGAGAATTAAAATATAAGTACCAGTTGACACAGTAAGTGTGTAAACAAACCTTATTGATCATTATTAGGAGTAAGAAGACCCATGTGAGTACAGAAAAAAGGCATTAAGGGAAACAGTCCTTTTGAATAGGTAGCATTTTCCCAAGAAAGGTGCAGACAGGTGTGATCACAGAATAGCATATAAATGCAGGTATGGTCATATCTGATGACTGGAATGAAGAAGACTTTTGGATAGAAGGCGGAGTAACCTTTTTGTAGTTCTGGTGATAAGGAAATGGCAAATATGTGCATTTGACAAATGCATGAAGCTTTAAGGATAGGCAAAACAATGTATTTCTATATGTCACACTTGCATGCACTTAATAGAATCAGTGCTGGGTTTGCAATAACATGGGTAGGCAAGATTAGTGTAGGAAGAGCAACGAAAAATGTTAATTATGTCCCAACAGAATAAATAGAGCGAAGAAAGAAGAGGCCGCAGTCCCACACCATTGGGAGGAGGACTTCAAAAGTACAGAGAAAATGTTCAGCAAAGCAGAAAAGACTAACACAGGCCTGTCACTACACTTATGAGAATTCGAAGGAATTTGAAAGTGCACCAACACATGTTTTACAGAAAAACAATCCTGGATTTTATTGAGCTAAGGATGCCAAGATATGACCTCAGCAACAATAGATTGAAAGGAAAAAATAACAAAAAAACACAAAAGTTTACCTTGAGGAAGTAAATGATCGCTTTGACAGCGTAAACATGACTTTGCCTCTATTTCCGTTTGTACAGGGATTAAGCAACTAAATCGCCTATAGATGCACAAAGAAGAAAGAAGGGGAGCGGCGGTTGACCACATCCTTTTTCTTTTAAATGCTTTGAATTTGTTATGTTGTTTGTTTCGTCTTTTAATTATTTTTATCATAAAGAAGGACACTGTATGGTATGAAGAATGACAACCACAGAGAACATTTTTCCTTTGCTATCCAGAATATAAGTATGCTATACAATTTTCAGAAAAAAGCCCATGAAAAAATAGGGCAATGCCAAGAAAAGGCAAATATGTATATGCTTTATGGCCTCATGTCATGGCCACACTTCGTTATCAGCCAGTATGTATGAAGCATAGGTGATACAGGAAGGGGAGAAAGGAGCAGCCATTCTATTATATTAACAAATGAAAAAAATGCAGTTGCAAATGTTTTTAGGAGTGTTTAAAGGAAGGACCTGGTCATTCTAAGGTTTGGGTTAAGGAGGCAGTACTGATGATAAAAATGCACTTATCTTTCAAGAAACTCATTCAGTTTTTATATTACAGATGGACAAGAGGTACCTGCACAACAGGTGGTTGAGGGCAACCAATCCTGCGAGCAGGGAGAAAAACCCATTGTGAAAAGGGTATTGAGCGACCCAGCCAGATGCCCAGTTGCAACCAACCATGAAGATTTTGTCATAAGACTCCCGCTTCCTTGTGTTCCCCAGAAACAATCAAATGCCCCTCGCCCCTTGACTATTCTATGTGAATAAAGAAGATTGAAAGTTTGAGTCCTCTGTGGTCACAAAAAACAGCGAATCCAAAAAGACCTGCCTATGAATTAAGGGGCTCTTGAAATTGCTGCAAAGCAGCCTAAAGGACAAATAAAACAAGCATAAATGGACTAAGAATGAAGAATATTCTTGTACTTGAAATAAGGAAAATAAGATGAATCGGGAGGAAGATGTGATGATGGAAGACGAGGACAAAATTAAAATATATATGGGGAAAGGGCAGGAAACAAGGAAGTGCCATGAGGCGGGAGGAAAGAAAAAGTGTATGTGAACAGTGAAATGCTGCATGTGGACGGAACAGAAGAACATAGTCTGGTGGGTTCCCTAAAGGAATGATCTCTCCTGATTCTCGTGGTGGCTGAAATCACTTGTTGCGCATGTTATGTTTATATTTAATTGGGTAAAGGGGGTGGGATCAAGGCAGGAGCAAAACAAAGTTATTCTTTGAGGATACGTACGTACAAAGATTAAAGGAGGGTGATACATATGCAATGATCTTTTAACCGAAAAAAAGATACATATATGTCTTAGATTAGGAGAATACAATATGATTGAAAACACAGTCGATTCTTTAGGTATCGACTCCCCCTTCAAATGAGTATAGATAACATGATAGGCAGATCAATGGTTCCATTATTACAGAAATCAGGATTGTAGTTAGGTTAAAAGTGTGCATGGCGCTGTAATATCTGGCTTAAAATGACCCAAGAAATGAAGGGTGCTTTGAGTATCACAAATATATCATGAATATATACAAATATATTATGAATAAGAGATACAAAGTGAGAAATGATTAAATGATTAAATAATTCAATAATGGCTCCTTGAAGGGTAGCACAGTGGCAGACTGGGATATATTTCAAAATGGAAGCCCACGCACAAATTGGTGTCCACTTCCGAGCCAGGTGTGGAAAACCCTCACTCATACTGATACAGTAGAAAGTCTTTGGCAGCATCTCGCTGTTAGATAAGTAAGTCTGGGAATATAAATTTGGAACTTGGCAGGAAAAGCAGACAAGATTGATGATGAAGTCAGACAAAGGCAAGGGAAATTACCAATTTGAACACAACAGCTGCCTTGCTTTGCACTATTTAATTAAGACTATTAATTTCACCTCAGTATATGGGCTAAGTAAACTTGGCAGGACCTCGAGAAGCAGATAAGAGATTGGCAGTGATGTGATTAAAATGTTTCTTGGCAAAAGACGAAGAATGCTGTAATTGTGTTCAGCCGGGTTTAAAATAGCCTATCAGCCTATGCGTCAGACAGCAAGTGTTAATGCCAAGTATGCCAATGTGGGCTTGAGGTGCACCAGATTAGTCACCCTATCACAGAGAAGTGATTTCTTTTTCCTCTGGCTAAAATAACCTATTAGAAGCATAGTCATTTGCATGAGGGTGTTGCATCATCCAAATAAGACTATATAAGCATGTTGAAGGCAAAATGTTGCTGTGTGTTTTTTCCAAAAGTGTCTTGTGAACTCATCTAATAAAGACTGCTGTGAAAACCACCCGGGCGCCGGTTTTGTTTTGTTCCTATCTGAGCCACAATTCATTCAGAGCCTGATGGGAAGAGATCTCCCTGTTCAATTGCTTATATTATGAGGGTATAGTGGACAATGAACTAGGATGCTGGGTAGGTGCAGTGGATATCGGGGGTGCTTTGGTGGGGCTGGGGTCATGGTGGAGCCTTATGCTTCAGGCAATTAAACAATGACTTGCATCCCCAGCATGCGCTGCAGATAACAATATAAATCATAAGTGTTGATAAAAATATGTTTGTTTATAGTTCTTTTATATATGTTAAAAGAGGAATTATTAGTATCTTATATTTATTGATGTAACATTATGAAACACTATCACTTATAAAAATCTATTCAATTGACAGAACAAAAACTTTGTTAAAGGGACGTTAAGATTAAGATGTACCCTACCCTTGGGACTCCTGTGCCCCAGCAGTTATCTAGTGGCCTTCCACCTTGGTATAGGAAGAGGAAACGTAGCACTAACTTGTAAGTGTTGTCCAGACAGAGTTGTATACTTTTCTAATGATAACAGTTTAGTGTTTCTTATAGTAATTTCAGGTGCAACAGAGAGAATGTCTCAAGGCCACTCGAGACGAGAACAGACTAAACAAAACAAGACAGTACATTGCCACACGGTAGCCCTATTATGCACTCCTTGGGTTCCATCTAGTCCCAAATACAATAAAGTGGTCTATTATCTGGGTAAGCCAGGTTGGGAAAGCCCACATGTAGATACAAGAATTGAATAGTTATCAGCAATTTTGTTAGGATAGTGTATTCATATTTGATAAAACAAAGGTCTTGAAAAGCTATTCAAAGTCCATAAATTGGCTGGTACAGAATCACACATTAACACTCGGGGAACCTATTTGGCTGAAACATTCATGTACGTGCGATTCCACAAATGTAATCTATGGACTCAAATGCCCTTGTGGCTAATATTATGTAGGTATGATGACGAGGAAGGCCAAAATTAGATGGACGGATGTTATGCTCACTTGGTCTCTGCAGAGGCATTGGGGCATGGTTGCAGCCCTCCCGGGGGTGAGGTCGCTTGGGTCCGACTTCGTCCTCTGCGCTTATGTGGTGACTGGTGGTAAAAGGTGATGCTGTTCAGGGCTGCTCCTGTTGATTAGTTTTGGCGAGCACTCCATCCTGCTGCTTCTGGCAGGGGCGCTTGTATGATCTGGACTGAGTTCCTTCACTGGTCCCTTGCACGTGGTAGTCCAGTGCTGCCGCGACTAAGCCACTATGCTTCAGGTAAGTGTTCCTGTTTGCCTTTGTCTTTCCTTGTCGGTTTTTTTTGTATGGTAAAGTTTGTTGCCTTGTATTGCTGTCCGTTCCACTTTTGCTTTCTCACCTTGTAGGTGATGTTGCCGGCCCGGAAGAAGCTGCGGAGCTCGAGGCAACAGTCGGAGGGAATGAGGAACGAAGCTGCAGTGGTACAGTAGCTGTTAAGTTGTTAACTAGGGGCGCACAGGGTTCAAATTCGTCACGGCCCAAGGACGGATGTTCTAACCTTATCTTTCTACTTCTTCACAAGGTCCGAGTTCGTGGATGCGGAGTGTGGTGCTAAGGTGTCGGGATCAAGATCACTGGATGTCAGGAGATGAGTCTGCTGATGAAGCGATGAAGCACTGGTTTCCTGGATGTGAGTATGCAGGAGAACGCCTGGTTTCAAAGGTAAGTAAACTGGTCCAAGTGGCAGTGAGCATCACGTTGCACGCGAGTGCACCGTAACACGAAGCACCGGCCTAAAGGATGGAGCCGCTTATATAGATGAGCTTCTGAAGCCACACCCACCAAGTTCAGCCTGCCTGCCACACCCGATGAGTCAGCACATGAAGACCAGACCTAGGGAGCCACACCCGATGAGTCAGCACATGAGGATGTTCTCTGGAATAAAGGCTTTCAGCTCCTGGAAAGTTCTTGTAATATAAAAGCACTCTTGCACTGAAATAAAGTAAAAGCACTCCTGCACTTAAATAAAGTGTTCCTGCTCACATCTCTGTATGAGCCTGGCGCCAAAGGTGCCAGGACCGAGTCCTGACAGGGCCCCTGTGTTTATAGGTCCCAAAGGGACATAAGTGAGTCAAGTGACCCATTGCCCCTATCACTAGATGGTGTGTTTTTTGTGTTCTGGGGCCTGTGGCCATGACAACGGAGCATAAATCCAATATCCGTACCAAAAATCAGAAATCCCCTGCAGCCATGCACTTTTCCGAGGCAAGACATACCGTAGCTCAACTGAAATATGTAATTCTTGAGCAAATCAAGCTTAGAAGTAGAGGGGGCGGGGATATCCACAGGAAACTACTACAAAGGGAAATCCTATGGGTTGACTTGTGAGATTCACTCAGTCCGAGAGGGATGAATTGTGATTTCGACTTGATGTGTTTTGTTTGAAATTTTCTTTGGGTTTGGCATGGACTGATCTCACCCCATGGGTGATATTATGCTCAATGATGGACAGGATCTTCATATCTCCATATTGGATAAAACATTACAATATATTAGATTCAATGTTTTTTAATTCAGATGAATGTGAGAATGTTGTACGGTGTCCAATCATTTACTGCTGACATCCACTGGTGCTTTTTGAAGATTGTTCCAATAAGACTGTGAGCAGGAATGGTCCAGAGAGCAATGCTAGGACTACATGCCCTAACCTCTAGGGGTAGACCTTCCAGTTCTGAACTTGTGTTATCTTTTTGGAACTATGACCCTTGGGTCCATTACTTTTGTGCCCTGTGTCCAGGATGTTTAAAAACACTGCCATGCATTACATATCATCTCACCTCAAGGGGTTGGGCAGTCTGCAGATTCTTTCTGCACACTTGGACCCATTCCTTGGCGATTAGAATTCGGCTGGTACAGGGGCCCCAGCAGATTTAAATCTGTGTTTCTCCCCTGGTGGCCGCCGCTTATTTACACGACCTAACTATCAGTGATCTCTATTCGGACCACATGGTGAACTCACTAGCTTGAATGAACATGATCTTTCCTCCCTATTCCTTACAATTGAGTATTGTAAGCCTATCACCACAATTCGGAAGGATCTTAACCCCTTTATTCTATCGTTTTGGTTATCTGAAGGAATTGACAAACCCCTTACACGGCACATTACTCCAACGTTTAAACTCATTGAGTGCTTAGGTCGGGTATGTTTTATTCAATAGTGAGTCTCTACTACAGGTATTGATTACACACTAAAGACACTTCTGTTGTTGTGTAGAGATATTAGAGACCGTGCAGTGGGCTGACCGTATTACTGGTCACTGTGGCAATAAATAACAACATGTTTCCACACCAAGATGGTGAGGAGATTACATGGCACCAGGGTGCAAATGCGCGGGTGCCATGACGATACCATAAACAACAGGGATTCTGCCACGCGTCTTTTCGGCGGCTGGCTGCTCTTTTCCTTGGTACCCTGTTGGTAAGTGCATTACACTGCTGCCGTGGGATGCACTGTATCCGCATTCATTCTATTTAGTAAATATCACACACAAGTTAATGTGACACGTAAATATTCGCGGCAATGCAGAGATCTGTCACTCAGACTCAGGGGTTCTCTAGATTAGCGGTACATTCCATGAGGAGTTCCTTTCCCCATAGGCACGCAAGTACATCTATGCCAGCAGTGTTAGGCTGCATATGGCTGTCGCTCTCAAGTTCACTTTACGCTAGAGATCTTCTATGACATAGTTGTGGATACAGACTCCTCCTAAATATTTGTGATACAGAAGGCACACATCATTATACAACCTTATGGTTACACTCAGCTAAGAGTACCCATATATGTCTGAATTTGGTTTCTCCATATTTTTTCCCTGTCACTCTATATATGATTGCAGTACCTCGAAGACATGCCCGCTACACACTCCCGGCTGTTGTAGGCTTTGCCTTTACAGCTTGGTGAGTCCAGTTTTGTTATATCTTTCACTAATTATTGATCTATATATATGGATACGACTACATGCAGGTATTTTCAGCATGATTTACATGGAACTTATCTTTATTTAACAGGTGTGACTCTTCCTGCGCGATCATTATATGGGCTGGAAGGTTAGTGAAATTCATATAGAGCTAGATACATGCAATTTAGCTGTTGTACTACTTATTTCAGTCCCTATACTAAATTACCCTATCTGTAAACCCTCAGGTGTCTACTAGTAAAATACTATGAGCAATAGGAACATATAGCTCACTTACCCTGAAGATGAATTGTTAGGAATCTGAAACGCTTTGGCAACATACCAATCTGAAAGGAGCTATTTAGGATTTATGTATTAATCAATTGTGCATAACCACACAATTTGTGTGAACGTGGTAAACACAAGTTGTTACATGTTGTAACTCACTTTGGTCTATTTTGATCTTATTTGTTTTGACATGACTTGATGTACATTTGAAAAATGGTGTTATTCACATTATGGTTCTATCCATTCTTTTTATAATCCCATTGTGTTGTATATGGGTATTTTCCTAATTATGGCGAGATAACGTTTTGACCTTTTGTTTATTTCAACATTTGTTGAGTTACTTTTCTTTACAAATTAGTCTGTTGTGTCAGATGATTTATGGACTTTGAATAGCTTTTCAAGACCTTTGTTTTGATCAAATATGAATACACTAAACTCACAAAATTGCTGATCACTATTGAACTCTTGTGTCTACATGTGGGCTTTCCCAACCTGGGTTACCCAGATTATAGACCACTTTATTGTATTTGGGACTAGATGTCCCCCGAGGAGTGCATAATAGGGCTACCATGTGGCAACGTACTGTCTTGTTTTGTTTGGTCTTCCACCTTGGCATCCCTTGGCACTTTCCTTGTTGGCTCCCATGAGCACTTGTTCATCCGTACTGCCTCTTTTATTTATGGAGTTTTCTTACTGCACAATGCATATGTGCATTAATAGGAGCACTATGTGTAAGATTTGTAGAACATCGTTAAGTGGCAGTTGGTCGGAGGAAGTTTAATATGTTGAAAGGCTATTTGTCGAGTTTTGTACGTGATTGGTGGATATATGTGTGAATGCTTTAAGCAGGCAATGAAGGAGTCTTATAAACATAACAGTAAAAAGATTAGAAGGACTGTCTTGTGTGAAGGTGTGCATGTGCAATTTGGGTTTTCTAATAAGTCATGGGCTAGACAGGGGAATGCTGAGACCGTGGATAGTCATAAAGGGCAATTGATTATGGTGGTTATTGTATACTAGAGAGAAGAATTTCACACTGAAAATTGCTTCTGTGCTTTTTTCTTTTTCTCTAGTGTAGAATTGTCCATTATTTCTATTAGCATAGTGGAAAATGCTAATAATAATAATAATAAGATTGGGGAATCTTATTGAATCTGAATACTTCACTGAAAAATGTAAAGTAGATGGAGACTATAAGCTTATTTTATTAGTTATATTATTTTTTAACTGTGAAAGCTAGTTCATAAAGTAACCTTTTTTCATGTTTCATGTTTTTTTTGTAGGAGAGGCCAGAAAGTAAGGTGCGGAGGGAAATGAGGGAATATGCACCAACCACAAATATGGAGGGGCAGGTGGACAGGGGAAGATGTTGCGTGTGGTTTGCATCTAAGGTAGGGGGCAGTGTTTCTCATGCTCCTCGATTACAGCTTCAAAAGCACTTTGAAATTGCTCCCGCCTGCAGAGTGGTGTGTTGCAGTATGTACAGAGTACTGTTGTCTGTGGAAGATATGGATCAACAGCCCCTTTTATCGCTTGCAAGGTAACTGGTGGGATTTTGTGTCCCACAGATGAAGGCTTTGTGGTTACAGTATTGGTTGAGGAAGATGAGGTAGAGAAAGACAGCCAGCTACTTCCTAAAAAAAAGGAACAGCCTTTTTGAGATCATTGCATTGGTTGGATTTGGTGTGGCGGCACATGGAGTTGGTACCGTAGAAGTACTGCCCAGGTTGTCTGTGACTTAGTACAAGGTTGCACTCAGTGCATTTCACTTTGGTAGATTTAGCCTTTGGTACATTTCCAACAGTGATAAAGAACTGCCACACCCATGATTGTCTCTAGTTGCAAGAGGTAGGCACTTCCTCTACCTCATCTTCCTGGTCGTCTTCATTGTCTTTTGAAGTATTTCATTTCTTTTGTTGTTTAGGTCCTCCAGCTGGTGATGGCGGTGGTGGTGGCAATAGCTGATGCCATTTCTAAGAATAATAGCAGTCTTTGCTAATATTCTTCCAAGTATGTGCTGTGTGCTAGATTGTTAATGGATAATGAGTAAGAATAAGTGTAGGAGCCGTGCAAGAATACATTTTGAGCTTCAAAGTTCCAAAATCAGCTGAAATTGCAGTTCTGAACTGTTCTCGAAGAATAGACCCAATCGCGAAGTGCGGACGTGTTTGCGAACACATCAACATGCCGCGCACGTGGTCACGTGACACTGTCCTGAAAGTCAGTTATTACATCAGACATTCACGAACATCGATGAACACAAACGCAGTGGAAGAAGTTGCAAAAAGTTTTAAAAAGTGTTACAAATTATGCTAGGAGGTGGGGAATGACAGAGTGTAATTGTCAAACTTTTTAAATTGGACAACAATTTTACTGTATTGGGGTAAGTATGATATTAGTAAGTTGTAGGAAATTAGGGTGCACTGGTAAAAACCCATGAAATTCACTGAAAGAACTTTGCTAAAGGGACATTATGGTTAAGTTGCACCAATAAAAACATATGAAATTCAGTGAAAATACTTTGTTAAATGGACGTTATGTTTACAAGTAAAACCGAAAACCCCCAGAAATTCACCCGTTATGGTAAGCTAAGCAACCACCGTGCACTGCTTAGACTAACACCCAAGGCATGAAAGATGACATCACAAATGTCATCTTTCATGAAATGTTTTACAGTGTCAATTTGGACAGGTCTTTGAATTTTCTTTGGGTAAACCTATCTTAAAAGGGGGCATTGCTGGCTTATATTAGTAAGGAAACTTGCACACTGGGCAGCTTTCTAGAACACTGGTACAACTAACGGATACAGGTTGTTTTATCAACCAGAAGTAAACACAATGTAAATAAAGAGATTTAGCAACTGCTGCTAAGCAGATACTCTTACATAATTGACTGCATTTGTTTTGGAAATCTCATCAAATTATAAGTATTTAAATCTGTGCTAGCTACTTCCCTAAGGGTGGAAGGCAACACCCTAAATTTCTTGACTCCACCCGCCATGCTGTTGCACCTTTCCAAATTGTTGAGAGCCGCCAGTCGTTTTAGGAGAAGGTCAGCAAGCCATTTTGTTGTGAGTCTGCACCAATATGATTGAGGCTCGTGCAGTGACTAAGTCAGTCCACAAGACGAGTTCTCTCCAGCCAATGAGCTGGTGCAATGCTCCTTGACATCTGCACGCCTCCTCCCCTCACTGCTCCATTGACCCAACAGGTCAGAGGACAATGCCTCCCTTGGACGTGCGGCTCCTTTTGCCACGGGCATTTTACTTCTGCTCAATTGCCTATAATGGCACAAAACATGCCTTTGTTTTGAATGCTGGCTGCCTGCTCTATTTGCCTTCCGATGCCACTCAGGCACAGCAACAGCGGCTTTCGTCCTCACACTGAGAAGGAATTAATACAGTAACTAACAAGTCTCAATGAATAAAAAGAAATCGTTTTACACCAGGCTAATACATTTTTAGCGTGTTCCCATTCAATTACTTTTTCTTTCAAGGAACAGAGATATCAGGTGCTTTGGAAACAGAAGACCCAGCCTCTCTGTTGTTGTTATGCCGAAGCAATTTAATGAAAGTGCACGGGCAACGCATTGCTGTGTCTGAAGCCTAGTAAATCAATTACAAAAGCAATTTCCCTACACAGTATGATGTTATTGTCTTTGACCAGAGCATTTGATAAGTATTAGTTTCTGCTGGCACAGGCTAATGTAGATTTTATTATTTGCTCCGCTTTAAAGGCGCTTCCGCTAGAAAAGTCCTTCACCGCATCGTCCCATACGTTCCTCGAAGCATCCCTGCTTCGTTGCCAACGTTGATGGGCCCATACAATGGTTTGCGCTACTCTTTGCACATCAGCATGTAGCTGAGTGTTTGGTGGATAGCCTTGCTGGATTGTGTTGCCTGAAGATGCTCTTACAACATTCATTTAATTGATTTTGTTATAATGATCTCATCAGAATCTGACATGAATCCTACTTCAAACCTTTTCGACTTTTATAAGAATTCTTTATAAGTATTTCTGTGTCATATAAGTTCTAATAAACTTCTTATTATTGTTCCCAAAATCACACAAGTTTCTCACAAGCTGTAAGCAACTTATAAGAATCTTGTAAGGCAGTTGTGTAGGGTGTATACATTCATTTTGATTCAACATGTCTCATTTAGGCTGCTTCACAGCGCTTGGCTTCATCTCATTGTTGAGTAGGGACAGACAAGGTTGTTCTTGCCGTGTGTCAGTTGGTGGGCTGGTCTTGGTATTTTAGCATCATCAATTCCAAAAATAATTACATTTCTGTATGCCGATAGTATGACCCTGCCCATGTGTGGAGGGGCAATGGCCTCAGCTTTGACTGGTTGGTGGACTTCGTTTGGTACATGCGCACCCACAACTCATGGATTTGGCTGCACAAATGCTTCCGTGAACATTCCACACAAGTGCATGAATTAATTCACTCATTTGTGAGGACATGCTTCCTGAGATGAGTATCTGCAAATTTGGTCTCACAAAATTAGTCTTTGGTGCTATAAAGGTGACTGGGTGTAGGTGTGATCTGAGATGTGTTTGGTCCCCCTGATTCACTAACTGATACACCACAATTGCACACCTCAAATTGTGCAGTCCCTTTTACAAAGCCGTGATTTACTACTGCAATCTGAAGGAGCAGACCTCCTGGCTATGAATGAAACCCACGCTAAAAGCTGTGAGTATGACACCCTTAATTTGTTGTCTTATTTCTGACTTTAGGATTGGTGTTCCTGTGTTAGATTTAGGGAACACTTTGCTGTTAAGAGCATACTTGGCTTTTTATTGATTTTTAGATCCAAGATCCATATTACGACCGGCCCGTTGTTAGCTCCCTATTCCCCTCACGGGACCCGGTAACGATGCCTGGTTTTACCAGGCGTCCTTACCGAGTCCCGTGAGGGGACCTCATAATCATGCCGAATGGTGTTAACAGGTCCGCGTCCATGTGCGGAACCCATTAACCCATTCCGCACATGTTGTAATGAGGCCCTATATGTGCGGAGTACTATGTCAATTATTTCAGGACTATCAGGATTAGGAGGGACAACAACCCAATGCTTTCTACGAGAGAGTAATGTTAGAATAGAGTGTATGTATCTCTTTCTATATATGTACATTTTGGTCTACCCCTGACTGTAGAGATAGTTTGACTTCTTTCAGGAGTCCACTGTTAGGGGGTATATATATTTCCTGTTTTTAGGTATATGCATAATAAAAATGACACCCCAAAGGGCACTAGAATACCAAAGGACAGCCATCTGATGTTATAGGTAGGTGTGCCAGTTTTCACTGTCTGGTCGTGCTGTGAAGCATTTAATTGGTGATTCAGGGCATTCCCATCAATGAAGGACTCTGTGTGACTGTTTGAGAAGCGACGTGGAGGAAGCTGGTCATGGGGAGAACGATGACTGGCCTAGCTGTTTGGCATAAACAGGTGGTGGCAGTCAGTCATTGGTGTCTCTACTGGCTGACCACCACCTCAAGTCTTTCCTGAGTGAGACATTTCCTTAACAGCCCCTCTTTGAAGCCACTGTAGCTCGCATAAACCAGCAAGGGCCCCGATTCATGGAGAAAGCGCAAAGTCCCCGTAAATTACCATGCGTGTAAAGCAACTTTGCGTCTACTTGCGTGCAAAAGTATCTTTGCGTGTTCCGCATATTCATGGATTTCAAAGCGCAAAGTAACCTAATGCACAAAGAAAACTGAGTTGCAACTGGAACGCCCACAACCCTCGCCCACGCAAACAAAAACCATTGCCAAAGAACACACTTTTAGCCTAACTTCTCATCTACACATTTGTCTCACCATCCAGCACCCCAGCAAAACTCATTGGGTTCTCTCGTAATTCAAGGCTACACCCATGTGAAACTCCATGCGCGGTCCTCCAAAAAGTCAAGTCTGCACCCCTGCGAAACCGTGTTCGTGGTCCTCCATATGTCAATGCTGCACCCTGGCAAAACTGTGCGTGGTCCCCCATAAGTCAAGGCTGCACCCCTGTGAAACTGTATGCATGGTCCCCCGTAAGCCAAACCTTCACCTCTGCAAAACTGCGTGGGCGGACCCCCGTGAGTTAAGGCTGCACCCCAGCAAAATTGCACATGGTTCCCCGTAAGTCAAGGCTGCACCCCTCTGAAACAGAGTGCACGGCCCCCCTGTAAGTCAAGACTGCACCTATGTCAAACTGTGTGCACGGTCCTCAATAAGTCAAGGCTGCAGCCCAGTGAAACTGCGTTTGCAGTCCCCCAGTAAATCAAGCCTGTACCCCGACAAAACAGTGTGTGGTCTCCCGTATGTCAAGGCTGCTCCCTGGTCAAACTGCGGACCCTCACACTTACACTCAAGGCACCCAAACATCTGGCCTTCATCCCTAAATTATAGCAGTCCCTAAAATCCTAACACCACGATCAGCCACCCTGATGTCTGCTACTGCTCCCAGGCAGCCCCATGACAGGACACCGACCTCCCCATACCCACCTGACCTCCACCACTACCCCAGGCCACCGATCAAGTCCCGGCACCACCCACAGCCCCCTCACCTCGGCCACTACCCCACAGGGTACATCCCACTCCTGCACACTCTGATCTCTGCCACTAACACCAGGCAGCGCCCTCAAGTCCTGACACCACCCACCAGCCCACCTCACCTCTACCACTATACCAGGAAGCCCCCTGACAGAACACTCCCCTCCCCATATCCCCATGACCTCCACCACTACCCCCAGGCAGCCCCTTCAAGTCCTGACACCACCCACCAGCCTCTGCCACTACACAAGGCAGGCCCCCAACAGTACACCCACCTCCCAACACCTCCCTGACTTCCACTACTATCCCATGCAGCCCCATCAAGTCCTGGCCCACCCACAAGCCCCCCCTCACCTCTGCCAATACCTCAGGCAGACCCCTGACAGTCTGCCACCCTACCACTCCAATGTGGAGATGCAATTTACCTCACCCTCTCTGGTCAGCCTCAAACATGAAGTATACCTGCCACATATCCTCCACCAACATGACCAGCTGGTAGCCCTGTTGTTGAATCCAGGACTGGAGAATCTCCTGTGACTCCCTGGTAGACCTGAATCTGTAACACCTCAACTGAACAGCACACTGTTGCACCACCTACACTGTGGCCACCCCATGTACATGTGACATGCAAATGGTATGCAAAGTGGCATTAATATAGTGCCCAAGTGCCATTGCAATGGCCTCAAAGCACTGCAAGTGAATGCCTGTGCAGAACAGAAGTGCACAGGATCATAGTCCCCTGCTCCACGAAGGAGAAGGGGGGGGGGGTGGAGCCCCAGCGATCCTGACCTGTGCCTACTCCCTGGAAGGTACCGCCATGCGCTGTGCGCAGCTGCTGAATCACATCACCCCACGTGTTTCTGATCCACAAGCCAAAATCTGCTGCTTATGTCACCTTTATTTCATCTATGATGCAAAATCTGTGGCCTATTTCCTCACAATTAAGATGGCCGCCGCCGCAAGGTATTGTGTACCAGTTGCCTAGCAACATACACGCGCTGCCCCTGAACCCTCATTGGCTCCTTTCATCTTATACGTCGTTCCGGGTGAACCGGAAGGCGAAAGCTGGCCTGCTCCGAAAAGGGCTGGCGGAAAAAGGGCGATCACCTGTCTGTGACCTCATTCAGAGGTTCCCTGCTCCACGAAGCAGAAGGGGCGGGGGCTGGAGCCCCAGAGATCCTGACCTGCGCCTACTCCCTGGAAGGTACCACCGTGCGCTTTGCGCGGCTGCTGAATCACATCAGCCCACGTGTTTCTGATCCACAAGCCAAAATCTGCTGCTTATTTCTCCTTTATTTCATCTACGATGCGAAATCTGCAGCCTATTTCCTCACAATTACTGTGAAGATACTCTAAGATGGCCGCCGCCGCAATGTATTGTGTACCAGTTGCCTAGCAACGTACACGCGCTGCCCCTGAAGCCTGATTGGCTTCCTTTCATCTTATACGTCGTTCCGGGCGAACCGGAAGGCGAGAGCCGGCCTGATCGAAAAGGCCTGGAGGAAAAAGGGCGATCACCTGTCTGTGACCTGTCCGTGGCAGTCCGCTGGGCAGTCATGCTGCCACATGCTGCCGCATGGATCTCTAGTGAGTATACCCACATCTGCATCTGTGCACCTATCTTCTCTACGTTGCCTACACTCTTCTCTTTCCACCCCATGCCCAATAACGCCACATCCGCTTCACTCTACCTTAACATCGATGCAAAGACATAGGCCAGCTGCAGTAATGACCCTCATCTGCTGAGCCTCCCCTAACACTCTTAATCCGCTGATAGCAGATCGCTGTCACTGCCTTGCATTGACCTCCTTGCATATGGAACATTGGCGGGCCGTGCACAAACAACTTGTCCACCATAAGCGCACTCATGCCTGCCCTGACTTTTGCCATGCTACCAACGGACTTGCCTATTACATTGTGCCTGAACTGCCCTACGCCTGCGTTGCCTGTTACTGATCTATTAATGGAATGGTCTAATGCTGTTCACCGCCTAGCCTCATTTGTACTGATCACGAGGCGCCTAGTGTTGCCCTCATCCTATCCATCAATTGTTTGGCTCGCCCCAACTCTTGTAATGTTACTAACTGACCTGCATGCCGTACTGTGATTATGTTGCACTGTGTTAAGCTGTTCGCCCTGCACCCTAGCACTGATCTCCTGCATGTGAATGGCCAGCTGTCCAGCAGCCATTGACCCATTACCAAAAATCGTTTCCACCCGCATTGTTTACACCATAGAAAATGATCTTAAACATTGTACCAGCTTACTTTGTATCCCGCATCTAGCCTTTGTGCTAGCTTAGTTTAAAAATAGATTTTAGGCATTGTGTCAGCTTACTTTGCATCTTGAATCTAGGCATTGTGTCAGTTAACTTTGCATCTTGAATCTAAGCATTGTGTCAGCTTACTTTGCATCTTGAATCTAAGCATTGTGTCAGCTTACTCTAAAAATCAAACCTAGGCATTGTGTCAGCTCACGCTAAAAAAATCAAACCTAGGCATTGTCTCAGCCTACTCTAAAAATCGAATCTAGGCATTGTGTCAGCCTACTTTGTATTTCGAATCTCGGTATTGTGTCAGCTTACTTTGTATGTATCCAATTTCAGGCATTGTGTCAGCTTACTTTAAAAACTCCTCTGTGTACATCCTAGCCACATAGGCAGCATCTGCTGATTTCCAACACCAACCAGGCCACACACCGCCAATATAATGTTCCTACCAGGCATCTATTCAATACTGCTGATAATTATTCTCCACTTTATTAATTTCTCATGCCTGTCTAGCGCCACCTTGAGCTTGGCCACCATTGGCACCACCTCACCACCACCCATAGAGCCCTACACCACAACCATGCTGCCTCAATTCTCCCTACCATGTAGCTTCTCCGAAAGAAATACCAGATTACGGTCCAGACTACCTAAACTGTACGAGCCTCGAGCCAGGGACTCGATCCAGTCCAAACTGACTCACCGTTTCACTACCATTAGCACCTGCGCCAATCTTACGTTGGAAAGGCCCAAGTCCATTCCACCAAATATTATGCCCAAAGACAAAACTTACAACACAGCCACCATCCCCACCCCCACTAAGACTACTGCCACACCTATAAAAGGCGCCCTCATTAACGCACGCTCTATAATAGCCCATGCAACAGATATAGCGGACCTCATTCTAGCAGCAGATCTAGACTTCCTAGCTATAACCGAGTCCTGGCTCCACGCAGCCGCTGGACCAGCCCTCTCCTTAGCCATCCCAGATAATTACACCATCCTCTGAGAGGATAGAACAGAATCTAGAGGCGGTGGTCTGGCCGTAATTGCCAAAGCACACCTCAACATTAGACTTGACTCCTCGACCCACCTCCCATCATGTGAATCACTCACAGCTAAGCTGCCCAATACTAACTCCCAACGATATCCATCCACTTACTCTACAGACCTCCTGGACCCTTAGGATCCTTGGAGGAAGACCTCAGCACCATCCTCACCAATAACCTAAAAAACTCCTCCCAGAGCCTTCTACTAGGGGACTTCAACCTAGGCTTTAAAGACCCTAAAGATCACCCGGCTACCCTCATCAACAATACTCTCTCTGAATTAGGCTTTACCCAAAAAGTATCTGGCCCCACCCATAACAAAGGGAGAACCCTCGACTGGGTAGCAGACTACAACTGTGCGGCCTCCATCACTGATAACGCCCCTCAACCTTGGTCCGACCACCATCTCCTCTCCTTCACCCTCGAAGCCTCGAGCCCCATCACAAACAACAGGCTAGCCTCTGCCATCCTCATGAGAAGTAAGAAAAATATCACAGTAGAAAAACTGATCCCTACACTTATCCAACTCCCTGCCACATCCAACCCCCACAACCTTGTTGAAGGCTATAACAAAATCATGCACACAGCCCTAGACTTCATTGCACCATTAAAACTAAGAAAATGTAAACCGAAAAAAGCATCTCAACCATTGGTTCGGTTCTCTAATCACCTTAAAACTTTTAGATTAACCCATGTCAACCCAGCACTTAGACGGTGATCCAGAAACACATTGCAAGAAACATGACAAGGCACAAGAGCAATACCAAAGTGACCAAACTGTAACCTGCTGTGTTGCTGCAGAGTCATGGCACAGGGGCACAGTGGTGGGCAGGGAGTGAACTAGTAGGTTGGCCAACCACGGAATGCATGGAAGCACTGATGGAGTGGCGCTCTGTTGGGAACACATTGGTGGCAAGACACCCAGTTGAATGCTGGATTTTAGTAGACACTCATGATTGTACTGCGCATAGCATGGCCCTGCAAACACCCGCTTGGGCATCTGTCCACACGATTACATGAAGCAACATGCCTCCCTTATTGCATGACCTGTAAGCATGGAGCCCATACATGCAAAAATTGCAGCGCTACAAGCGAGTATGCTGTAACCCCATGCACATACACATGGCATGATCATACGTCAAATCAGACTACACATGCAGTGGGATGACAGATCACATAAACATCCCTGAAGGGTCAATGCACCAACATGACAATCACCAACATCCATACACATGTGTCACCTCCAGATGTTGAGTGTGGATGGCTACACTTTGAAATGTAATACTCAATAATGAGTCCTTCGTGCATTCCCCTCACATGGGTACAACATCGCAATCTGGCATCCTTACTGTCCAAGCACGTGTTACCATCAACTGACATTGCATGGCCATGAGTGGCACAAGTCACCAACTACAAAAACTGCACATACCAAAGCATGTCCAATCAAAAGAGGTCTGCCATCACACATGGTGACCATTGTCTGGGGGCGGCATGCCGCCGTGGATTACTGAAACACACATGCTGCATACAGAAGGCATTAACTGCAATCATGCATGCCCATGAATAACACACATGCACAGTAGAGCAGTGCACAACATGGCTACTCACCAGCAGCATCCAGACATCATTGCCACTCACAGATCTGGAGATGGAACTCTGGGTAGAATCTTTCCAGGACCAAAATACTGGCTGATGAAACCTGAAGCAGCCTGCACGGTGTGCCTACAACGTGGAACCGGCCTCGAGGGGTGCTAGAGCCTTGGAGTGGGTCTGGGTCTTGAGGACCACCCGTTGCTTATGCACAGTCTTCAGGCAAAGGTCTGCCACCCCCTCTGCTTTAATGGCAGTCATGATGGTCACCCAGATCTGTTTGTGTCCTTCCTTCACAGCTGAGTTGCTGGGTTGAAGAGGGCATCATAGTTCTCCAGGACCCCATCCACCAGAATGGCAACTTCATTGGAGGAGGAGTTTAAAGTCCTTTGCTTGCTGCTGTGGGGTTTCCACTCAGTGATGAGGTGGATGGACCAGACATGGAAACCCCGAGGCAGGTCTGGGTGGGCAAACTGGGTCCTGGAAATGGGCTGTGGTACAGTGGTGATGTAATGGAGAGGTGGAAGTTCAAGTCAGCAGCTGAGGTGGTCACAGGGCCAAACCCAGGAGCAAGGCAATGGTGGGCCAGCAGGCACTCCAAAGGCAGTGCAGCTGGGCAACAGGCACTCATCCCAGCAGGCAACAGCAGATGGCAAGGTGGGAGGAACTACAGGTCAGGAGGAGACAGTAGAAATGGCACTGAAGGCAGGAGAAGGGGTGTTATTATGTCTCGCAATGGAGGCAGCTGAATATAGAGTAAAGGCCCCTAGCACATAAATTACTTGCTATGCGCTGCACGTAGCACGCCTATGTGGCGTACGTGGTAAACTGCAATGATGGTGAAATACAAGATGTGCAACACATATCACTGGTTGTGCGTGAGAAGGTACGAAGGTGGAGGTTTTTTGCAGACACGCATTTGGGGGTACTGCATTTTTCTTTTTGGGGGTTGCCTCTGTGCATACGTGCATGTATTTCTTTCCATTTTGAGGCCTACGGTGTATCGCATATGCAATATTTTTGTTTTAGGGTGCCTTTGCATATCACGTACTGATTTGTCTCCCCTTTCAGAAGCTTTCCGGACATTGCCTGCAACTTTGGGCTCTTGGGGTACTACTGCATATCACATACACCTTTATTTCATTTTTTAAAGCTTTCCAGGTATCATGTATGACTGATTTTTGATTGTGGGGCCTCTGCCTATAACGTACCGCATATTTTTGTTTTTGGGTTGAATTGGAGCCTTACTGGGATGCACATTTACATAGTACATCGGGTAGACTGTTCCCTACTTCATTTTGCTCAGAACAATATGTGTGGTTGTTGATTCCATTCCTCCATTTTTCCTGCACCATGAGTGGAAATGCCCCAAAAAGGAAAGGAAGAAGACAGGGATGTGGTGAGGGCACATGTGCCCCAGCCCCAGGAAGGCGTGCTGTGTCTCAGCCCACAGGTACCCGGCACCTGTACGTTTACATGGCTGCAGGTCAACAGGTGAACCAGTACCACTTAGGGCCACTATGTCCAAGAGGGGATGTCTGTCTTAGCTGGAAGGGGTTCCACCCCAACACACTGCACAGGAGAAGGGTCCACAGAGGAAGAAGTGCTTCACTGATGAGGAGCTTCAGATCCTCGTAGACTATGTGACAGATCACTGTCATGAGGTGTACCAGCTTGGGGCAGCACCCATACTCCCGCACAATGAATGGTTCACTGGCAGCATGTCACAGGACTCAACAACGCATGTGGTGTGGAGGCGCACTGCTGAACAGGTCCAGAAGAGGATGAATGATCACAAACAATGGACCAAGAAGAAGCTCAATGAGAACATGGCCTCTGCACAGGCCACTGGATGGGGACCAGCAGAAAAGGAGTAGCTGATCCCAAATGAAAAAGGCTGCAAGTATACTCATCAGAAGTGAGCAGGTGCAAGTCGTGGGATGCCTGGAGATCTATGTGGACACATCTGGTGAGTGGTATTTGTGAGCATCATAGTTGTGGTCTGTAGAGGAGCAGCTGAATGCCTCTGCAGGAAGTCCTGCCCCTATTATGCCTATATGTTGGAAACCGGAAATTGATAAATGTGCAATGCCAGTAATGGTACTTATACCACGAAGACCCTTTGAGACAAGGTATCCACTGATAAAACCCTACATGATGTATCTCTGTAAAGATGACAGTCTCCTGAGGAAGATCCCTGAAGAAGTGTTAAAATGTGAAAAGGAAAGACCAGTGATGTCACGAGAGATGAGAGTGACTCACTGAGAAGGATAACCAAGGAAGAGAATGCATAGATGATATAGAATCTGATGGCTAAGTAAAGAATCGAGAAGACTGTGTGTGCGGAATGAAGATTGTAAGTGTGAAGAAGCACTGCAGAAAATTCAAGTTGTTTTATAACTGTACAGATGCCGTAATGCAAGTAGACTAAGTAATAGTACAGGCTGCTATACGTAGTGAATAGACTGAAGGCAGTGCCGCCTATATATATATATATATATATATATATATATATATATATATATATATATATATATATATATAAATATATATATATATATTATATATATGTATATATATACATATTTATATATTTATATATCAGTAAAAAACGTTGTTAAAACGGACGTTATGGTTAAGTTGCGCTACTAAAAACCTATGAAGTTTGTACACTTATACTTCAAATATGTTCTTACAGTAATTCACGTTGGGTTCACTCACACCATATGAAACTTATACATTTGGGAAAACACAGACTTGGAACACAGCAATGCTTTCTATGTATGAAGATGATCAGTAAGGTTATCAACACTTTCTTATAATTCTGTTTTTTTAAATACTGTACTTTCCCTGGATATGCTCATATTTGTTAACATTGTACTCACACTACTTTCCTCAGGGTCCAATAAAAATGGATTGCTGTAATTCCAAAAAAAGTTGCAATGTATTTTGTATATTTCGCAAACAAATCCGATTGCCAGCATAAGTAAGATGTACTCCATCTCTGCAAAAAATGTGTGTACTACGAAACATAATGTTTTCATTGTGAAAAGAGGACATAACAACATATCTCAAAAAGGCACAGACAGCCTTGTTAAGATTGTGCCTTGCTTTCTTCATTTGTGGACCAAATGAAGAAGAGCGCAGCCTCATTTGTCTCTGCGCAATGCGGGGAAAAATTACTCTGCAGTTTGAATACATGTCCATGACTTTCCCAAGTCCTTCTTTCATTGCAAATTGCAAAGAGATT
Organism: Ambystoma mexicanum; assembly: GCF_040938575.1. Classification (NCBI taxonomy): domain Eukaryota; kingdom Metazoa; phylum Chordata; class Amphibia; order Caudata; family Ambystomatidae; genus Ambystoma; species Ambystoma mexicanum. The sequence goes on from NC_090926.1 coordinate 497,230,389, forward strand.
CCAGACACATGTCCTAAACTGTTCGCTCCACAATGAATAATAATAATGTCTGGATGACACTGTGTCACCAAAGTAGCACAAAGAGGTACTAAATCTAGCCACTTCATTCCACGCACTCCATGCCAGTGCACTGCCACATGAGGGAATCCAAGATGTACAGCCACTCCGCAGTGATCTGCATGCACCTCCAACCAATGTATCCACAAATCTCCCAAAATCCAGACAATCTGCTTTCTGAAACACACAGCCATAACTATCTCCTCTCCTCTCTGGAAAAAGACTTTCTGACAAACTCTCTGCTCACACATCACACCCAGTAAGCCCTATTGATCAATCACTTGCTGTGCTACATCTCCTTTACATCCCTCTCAGCCTCAAAAATCCTATATGTAATCCGCTGTGTCCACGGACAAATCGAAAAATCTTAGCGTGGGGAATGAAAACTTAAATAGTATGCCCCATTTCCCCTTTGAGGTTGGCTTTGAAAAAAGCAGATGCTTCAGAAACACCTTTTATATTGTATTTTATTGTTTCTTTTCTCCTTATTTGACTCCAAAAATCTTCGCATTAGCTTCTCCAAAGCAACCCTTATGTTCCAAAACAGCATGGCATTTCCCATAAAAAATAAAGATATGCCATCTTCTTTAAAGTAATCAACATTACCAGAGTCAATGTTCTCATTATTGCAAAAGAACATGCCAGCTCTAGTCATAAAAGCAAACATGCCTCGGTTGATTAAGCGCCTACCAACTGAAGACAAAAAACAGAACTATTGTCCTATACTGCCCTAGGTACCAAAGCAGAAAAACAACCTTGGCATTTGGAAGCACTTGCATGACTGCCTGAACCAAGTTTTTGCAGATCTTGCAACAAAGTAGGGGCACTGACACAGCCCGAATGCACAGCACCACAGTGTAGGACAACTACATGTGGACTATTATACCTAGCCATATCCTGAAAAACTTCTAGCATTGCCTGCAAATTAAAACCAGGCACAGTGCACCACACCACCTCCACTCCTTTTGTGTCTAAATGGTTAGCCACATACCTAGATTCAGCATACTGCTCCAAACCATTCACAAACATATCTCCAAGCACCACCACCCTGAATATCTCCACCTCCGCCATCTTCACTACACACAGCCTCTTTCAATACGAAGCAGAACCTCAACATCTCATTGGCTAATCCTCAAAATACACTCCCATTTCATGCTCAGTAGCCATTTGGCATGTCCTGTCTGCGAACAGCTGCGCTGTCTGCGCAGCACGTAAGTGGCACTGGGGCAGCCCTTCTACCCTTTCCACTTCACTCTCTGCACCATTCCCTCATTGGCTACTGTTAAGCAGTCACACAAATATCCACCAATCACATGCAAGACTTCCACATCTAACTCCACCATCACAATTCATCACATTAGATGTACTGTTAATCACTCTGAGTACAATTGCGCTCTGACTGCAAAGCACCTACAGCAACTACTGGTAAACTCTCCAACATTTCTACTTGCAGATTTATGCACATCCACATCCATGAACACAAAGTACAGGTATGATTATTTTTTGCACAGTACATCATACGTGCCAATATTCTGACCCACCCGGGAGGGACATTTCCTCCAAAAAATCAGGAGACAAAATTGGTGTCATAAGATTGCATAGGGCAAAGATGTATTTTCGGCGGGAGAACGTGAAAAATAATATTTTTCACAGAAAAATCGTGTTTCTCCTGCCGAAATTGGGAACATTGGCATGTATGGTACATGTACATCTCTTGTATGAATGCATATAAACAGAGTAACTGCCACTTACCCTGTTTAACCTGTAAAACAAGCTTACTGCCATTTCTCCCAATCTCTATTATCAAGTGTCACTTGCAAAGTTGTCTGCTCTCCAAATTTTTATTTACCCATATTATTGACTGCAATGTGCAAACTGTTATTTTCTTCATTCATTCTATCATTTCTGTAACCACTGCCACATATTTAACCACATTTGAACCATGATAGCATTTAATAATAGTGCATAAGATGTACATACAATTTCCTTTGTATACATTCTGCATATTTTACATACATTCTATCATTTCAAATTCCTTTACAAATGACTAATTTAGTAATCAGACACAACACACACAGATATCTAACAAAGTGTCATTTCATGTTAAAATATGGGAGAAATAACAGTATAATTATGGAAAAAGGCTTTCTAGTGTGTTATAAAATTACACATAGCCAGGATGAGTACATGCATCTTTATGTATGCACACAGATAGCCAATATCATTTGAAAGGCTCCCAGCTGAAACAACACCACTGCCTCTACAACTGTTTTTCCAATCTACACAGGTCTCTCATTCCAGCTGGTTGCCAATTCCGTGCTAGATTTCATAACAGCATTCAAATATGCACAGGTGCAGTGATATCTATCACATCATATACAACTATGTACAGTGTTGTAAAGCAAGACATACAACATTTCCCCCCTTCCCTACAGTCTGCAACACAAGAACCAGGTCCTTCCTTGCAACCCTTACTTTATTTCAGATTCTCTCATCTCCAAGCATCACAGAATCACTGAGTACGTTAGTAATCACCTACTGAGCAATAAGCTGCTGACCCCATCAAATACTACTGATTTATTTCCCACACCTTCACAAATACATACATTGCATACTTTTCCATACAGTTCCTGCCATTTACCCTGTGAAAATAGCAAACAAAGCATACGATTATTTCTTCTATTTCCTAACATCCAATAACACTGCCTTACGAAGCCATATGTGCTCTGTGTGCTTACTTTTGTACTCATTTCTAAAGCACATTCAACTATCAGAATCTAAATAAAATATACAGAATGCACACAGGCAAAGCAAAGCTCATCTACATGCTATGCACAGTTATCAGAAAGCACTACTACTGCAAAAACAAAGAAATCCATGTCTACATTAACACATTAAGAACAGTGCTATTAACACACATATTTACTAACTTCTTTCTTTCACAATTGAAGTGAAGACTACTCTCCTGAAAAGCAGCAGCTTCTGAAGTACGAACGAGAACTCAGAAGAAACCTACTCTTTCCATCCAAAAAAGAAAGTACAATACTGCCATAATGTTCTAACTGTTACTCAAACACTGTAGAATTCTAGTATTCTAGAACAAACAACTGTATTAACCCTGCAGCATTAGATTTAGTATTAGTGCTTCCCCTAAAATGACAACAATGAATGACAACATGAATACTACAGAGAAATTAATATTGAAGAAAACCTGAGGAAAACCACTGAAATAATTCAAGAGTCATCAGAAACAGGTCAATTTCAACTTCTAGATCCTACTACAGAATTCAATATTTTAGACCATTGCACAAGGCACCCAATACACTCTAAAGCCACCATAAATAATGCACTGGAAATGTACCAAATGTGACAAGCCAAAGGATCTCCAATCACCATATGGGAAAAAAGTATAGAAGCACGTGCCTTCCCTCTCCTCTTTCCTACTGGAAAAGGAGGAAGGTACGATGATAGACCCACAAAAATAACAGCATCAGAATACCACTCTTTACGAATGTATTCTGAAGATCCCAGATTCCGACAAAACGTGGAATACCTATTCCACCTTCTCTTTGAAAGTGGAATAGCAACTCTGTGCTACGGAGGTGCACACACATTGAAATCAGGTACCCATTTTCAAAATATGTCAGCTACGGAATATTACAAAAAGTGCAAGAAAAAGATGAGATTTTACAGTCAAGCATTACAAATCTTTTAGCAAGCATGCGTGGTACAAAAGAATACTGGGTCCGACGTCACAAATATGTACGCTGTATGATAAGAAACCTTGACCCACCCACTTGGTTTGTGACATTAAGTTGTGCAGAATATGCATGGGAGGATTTACATGATTTCCTACGCATAGCAAATAAAAACAAAACAAACATAGATATAAAAACACCAGGAGAACTCTGCTCTCTAGATCCTGTGAATGTATCAAGATATATACATCACTGCTTCATTGCTATGCTACACTTCATTTGTAATAAAGCTGTTCCTCCCCTCTGAGAAGTGCAACACTTCTTTTGGAGAAAAGAATACCAAGCCAGAGGAGAACCACACATCCACATGCTTTTGTGGATTAACAATGCTCCTAAATTTGGTCAGGATAGTGATGCCACTGTTTGGCAGTTCATCCAAAAATATGTCACTTGTGAAATCCCTTCACAAACAACATATAGTGACCTTCATGCACAAATTTTACAATTTCAAAGACACAAATGTGGGAAATATAGTCGTCACAAATATAAAAACAAAGGGAAATACCACACCAAATGCCGCTTTGGTTTCCCTAGACCAGATTCAACAACAGGTCAAGTAAACAACTTCATTTCTTCAGTTAGACATAGTGTCAAAGGTAAATCACCTAAGAACACATATTACATGAAAAGATCAGAAGAATCAAAATACATCAATGATTAAAATGCAATGATTGCCCTCCTATGGAATGACAACATAGATGTGCAGTACATTGCAGACAATTCCACTGCATTTGCACGGTATGTCACAGCCTACTTAATCAAAGAAGAGAAAACAAAGCTTCAGGACCTCTGGGATGACATATCATCTGACAAAACATCTGACAAAACACTATTACAGAAATTGTACAGCTTAGGCATAAAGATGCTCTCTCATAGAGAATGTGGCTGCTATGAAGCTGCAGACTGTTTCACCGGTACTGCATTGCATGGAAAATCTGACAATATAGTATGGCTAAGTCTTGGTCCTGCTAAATCTAGAAAAAATGTTCTCAAATCATTTGAGGACATAGAAACAATAGCCAAAAATGATTCCAACAGCCAAGACATTTTGAAAAACAATTTACTGGACACATACTACCCAAACAAGAGTACCACTTTGGTAACCATGTGTCTCTACCACGTAGCCCAAAACTTCACGTACGAAAATAATATTAAACCAGATGAAAAGAAAGTTAGATACAGAGAAGCAAATTGTGAAGCCAGCTTAGTGAAAGTTACCAAACACAGCTTAATTAATCATATCAAATTGTCATTAAAAACTCCTCAACATAAAGAACTGTATTACATGTCCCTGCTACGACTTTTTAAACCATGGAGAAAAGAAGAACAGTTACTGGATATGTATGACTTCTATGAAGACACTTTCAGAGCAAATGAAAGCACTATAACAGATGTAAACCTTACACAGTACAAAACAATGTTGCACAATGAACAGCAACACGAAGAAGAACTCCAGGCCCAACTAGACACTCCTGACAGTAGTCAACCTTCTGTAACAGGAAGCCAAGAACCACTTGGACAGCCACTAATAGCAAATGAGGCAGAATTAGCCATGACAGAAGCAGAAAACACCATGTGTCAGTATGAGCAATTTACAAAAGACTGTGCTGTACTGAAATCACAACTAAACACTGAGCAGCGTAGCATTTTCCAAGAGTAAACAAACAAATTGAACATGTGTAACATGAAAATAAAAACTTTATCTGCCAAGATTACAAACCTATACTGCTATACTTGAGGGGTCACGCTGGTTCAGGCAAAACATTCTTAATCAAAATCATCAGCAAGTTCCTCCAACAATTGACAAACAACAAACTGTCAGCTGTTGTAACTGCCCCCACAGCTTTAGCTGCCTACAACATATGCGGTGTCACTTTACACCGATTACTACTCCTTCCAGTAGAACACCAAAACAAATTAGACTATTACAATCTTTCTACAGAAGCTGCAAAGGAACTACACAGTGTTTTCAAACAAATTTAAATGCTGCTAGTAGATAAGGTGAGCATGGTCTCCAACCTAATGTTGCCTTTAATTCACTTCAGACTACAAGAGGTCCTCAAAACAGACTACGAAGAGCTCTTTGAAGGAAAACACATTATTGTTTTCGGACATTTTCTTCAATTAACACCAGTGAAAGCTGAACCTATTTTTAAAAACTTAGGACACAAACTCTGCCGTAAAACTCTTGGCAGCATAGGAAATGTCAACCTTTGGCAACATTTCTAATACAGACAATTAACAAAAAATATGCAGGAGTGTGCAGACCTGACACCTACGCCAACATGTTAAAACATATTAGAGTTGGTTTACTATCTCAAGAAGCACAAACTATATTAAAACCAGGCACATCCATGCACTCTATGGCTATAACTCATGTGCTACTGATGTCATGGAACAATTAGCACACAAAAATGTCAATTGTATGTCCTTGCTGCTACCTCTTGCAAGCTGTTCAAAATGTCATGAAACAAAGTTAAAAAAAGAAATACAACCAATAGTTGAAATTGCCTCCACAGACAAACTGGACGTACATGGTAGTACACTACCCATGTATCAACAAGCCCAAACAAGGCTAAACACCTTGGAAAACTCTATCTCTAACACAGTTGGTTTGGAGAAAATATTAAAATTATCTTTAAACTGTAGAGTAATGCTTAAACATAACCTTGACGTGGACCAAGGACTAGTTAATGGAGCACTTTGTACAGTTGTTGGCTTTCAAACATACCCACATGACAACAATATTCAATTTGTCAAGATTCTCTTTGACAAACTATCCGAAGTTAAAAGGATAGGACGCTCAACTGCCGCTTCCTTCTTTTCAAACACATGTATGTACGCAGAGAACAATGTTCTCTAACTCTAGCATACGCAGTCACCATTCACAAATCACAAGGTCTTACCCTAGATAAAGCACTGATAGATATTGATAGCACAGTCTTTAAAGAAGGCATGAGCTATGTAACACTATCACGCCTACGTACACTCGACAGACTATTTCTGATCATCTTTGATGCAGGTAAAGTAAATGCTGATATTTCTCGCATTCTAGAATATAATAGACCACGTTCACTCTACACCCCCATCTAAAAACCTATCCTGTTCCGCAAAAAGCAAAACGTTGTGAAAGAAAACTACTTCAGACTCAATCTATGCAGGATCTCACAGCAATTCCTCCAAAGAAAGTAAAAGAAGGTAATACTTCATCAAGGACCACAACCAAAGAAAAATCTACCGCTGAAAGTAAATCAACTACCTCTTCAAAGAAGCAATGCACACTCCCAACAAATGACTTGGACATAGAACTGTCAGGTCCATTCAAATTTTCAAATACAGCTGGTGTAAATTGCTATGCAAATGTAGCAATACATATTCTATTCCAATTGCCACCAATTATTGTCAACATTACCCGGTACAGACCAATTGTGTTTGCAAATGTTAGTCCTTCATAGAAATGCAACTACCAATCCTGACAACACGTACAGTGTTTCTGGAATAAGGCAGGAATTGGACTACTGTGCTGGAATGGTCAAATTCACTTTAAACTCACATGATGATCCACAAGAATTTCTAATGAACTTGCTACAAGTACTAGAAAACAAAAACATACCTATAAATTAAATCTTCCAGATTTCATACATGTGGAAACATACATGCACTCTTTACAGGCAGGTAGTACAAGAAATAGTTCCTAATGAACGCTTTGTGTATGTATCCGTACCTAACTGTGAATCCATTCCATTTCATTCCATTCCATTTCAGCAACTTGTACAAAATGCAAACCATGGCAGATTATGTACTACTACTGTACTACTACTACCTGCAATTCCGATAATCGTTCCACCTTACAAATACAGACACATAGTAAATACATAATAGTAATGCTCTTACGTTATAATACAGATGGTACCAAAAATAACTGCAAGCTGACTGGATTCACACATGGTCAAGTATCACTTGGTAAGAAAACCTTCACAAAAATAGGTATAATCTACCACGCAGGAGCCACAACCAACTCAGGTCACTACACTGCATAAATAATAAAGAATTCTGGATGGTTCAAATGTAATGATAGTACCATTTAATTGTCTGTTGGCTTCACGAATGTACTGATCTCTATCCATCTCTATCCTAAAAAGCAGGCGTTAAAATACCAACCCGCAAAGGGACCTCGTAGTAAGGCGGTAAGGGTTAACAGTACCATTACCGGTGACTGTTAACGCTTACCGCCTTCCGTGTAATGAGGCCCTATATGTGTTGTCAGGATTGTTGCTTGCATTTCTATAAAGGACTAACATTTGCAAACACAATGTACTGTGTGGGTAAATGTTGTCAACAATTGGTGGCAATTGGAATAGAATATGTATTGCTACATTTGTGTAGCAATTTACACCAGTTATATTTGACAATTTGAATGGACCAAGTCATTTCTTTGGAGTGTGTCTTGCTTCTTTGAAGAAGTACCTGAGTAACTTTGAGTAGTAGATTCTTCTTTGGTTGTAGTAATTGATGAAGTAATTGATGAAGTATTAGCTTCTTTTTCTCTCTTTGGTGGATTTGCAGTGAGATTATTTTGCAATTCTGTTTGAAGTAGTTTTCTTTTACAACGTTTTGTTTTTTGTGGAACAGGATATGTTTTTAGATGGGGTGTACAGTGAACATAGTCTATTGTATTCTAAAATGCAAGGAATATCACCTTTTACTTTTACTTTACTTGCATCAAAGATGATTAGAAATAGACTGTCAAGTGTACGTAGGCGCGATATTGCTGATTAGCTCATGCCTTCTTTAAAGACTGTGTTCCCAATATCTATTAATGATTTATCTAGGGTAAGACCTTGTGATTTGTGAATGGTGACTGTGTATGCTAGAGTTAGAGAAAATTGCTCTCTGCGTACATACATGTCTTTGTAAAGAAGGAATCGAGCTGTTGAGAGTCCTATCTTTTTTACTTCTGATAGTTTGTCAAAGAGAATAATGACAAACTGAATGTTGTTGTCACGTGGGTATGTTTGAAAGCCAACAACTGTACCAAGTGCTCCATTAACTAGTCCTTGCTCCACATCAAGGTTATGTTTAAGCATTACTCTACAGTTTAAAAATAATTTTACTATTTTCTCCAAATCAGCTGTGTTGGAGTTTTCTAAGGTATTTAGTCTTGTTGTGGCTTGTTCAGAAGTCTTTTTGTAGTAGTTCGTTTTGTTAGTGGTTTCATTCTGTTTAACACTAAAATAAATAACTTCCTTTTGAGAGCTTCTAAGATTAATTTTCTACTGTAGGTTTTAAGGGTTGGGCATGATTTCTCTCCTGTTTTTATAAGATTCTGAAGGACTCTGTGGCACAACATTTTTTGTAAAATACTTTATTTGGTATGGTTACTTGCCAGTACATTAAGATTTATAGGAGCACTGTTAGCAGTAGTGGTAGCTGAATTCTTGTTAATGACTTTCTGTTTCGTTTTACATTTTGAAAGAGGAGGCAACGTTTTTGTACTGGAAGCTTGTTTTGTTTTGCTTAATGACTCTATTAGATCTTTTGTTTGAACTTTTTGTACAAATTCTGCTAGAGATGCATGCTTATTTTGGACACTTTTATTTTCATTTGCTCTACTTCTGCGTTGCTTTCTAAGGACTTGCTTTTTGGTAGGCATTCTTTGGGGTCTGTTGAAAAAAAGAGGTATGGGTTGGGCTGTTCTGCAATGTATGTCTGCTGTCTGCATGAGTTTCTTCGTATGATGGTAAGGATGTATGTGGTGGTGTGTGATTGTGCATTGGCGGCTACAACTAGTTGGGAAGGCTATTCTTGTATTTGTGTGTTAGTATACTGGGGTTGAGATGACAGTAAAAAGTAAGCTAGTGGTAAGGAGAAGCACTAATACTAAGGGGGTAATTCATGGATTATTTGCGCCGAAAAAAACGGGATTTGTGCGCCATTCTGCCTGCAAATCCCCATTTGTTAAACAGGGATTTGCGGGCAGAATGGTGCACAAATCCCATTTTCTTTCGGCGCAAATAATCCATGAATTACCCCCTTAGTATTAGTAAAAGCTGTGAGCTTTTCAATGATAGTGTCTATCTGTGTGGGTAAATGCATGAACTTATCCTGGCTGTGTTTAATTTTATAATACACTAATAAGTGTTTTTCTACAATTATACTGTTATTTCTCCCATCTTTTAATATTATAATTTTTTAGATAGTTGTGTGTGTAAAAAAGAATTTAGATAGCAGACAGGTTTGGAAGTGACAGTTGATTGTAGCAGATGGGAAACATAATAGTAAGTTCATTTTATAGGTTATACAGGTTATGTGGTAGTTACTCTGTTTATATGGATTTATAAGAGTTGTACATGTACTGTGCATAAATATGCATACCTGTGGTTTGTATTCATGCATGTGGATATGCATGCAGCTGCAAGTAGAAATCTTTGAGATGTGTACAATAGTTTTGTAGTATGTGCTTTCCAATGATATGAGACTTGTACTCAGAGTGATCAACAGTACCTTTGAAGTGCTAAACTCTGATGATGGAGTTAGATGTAGAGGTCTTGGATGTGATTGGTGGATGGTTGTATGACTGCTTAGCTGTATCCAATGAGGGAATGGCACAGAGAGTGAAGTGGAAAAGGTAGAAGGGCTGTCTAAGAGTTACGTGCTCTGCAGACACCGCGGCTGTCCGCGGACAGGGCGTGCCACATCCGGGGTTTTACAGCAAATCCAGCATGGAAAGTGGACTGTAGGGATTACCCAATCAGGTGTTGAGGTTGTGGATTTGTGTTGAAAGAGACTGTCAGGCCGCAACGTGCGCCGAAAAAACGGCGCACGTGTGCGAAAACGTGCGATTCGCAGAGAAACAGCGAAAATCGCAGTGCAAATGCGATTATCGCACAGAAAACATCGCACATCAATTCATGGAAGTCCGTGCATGCGCGAAATGTGGGATGTGCGCTGAGAAAGTGCGCGGCGCACGCTGGCGCACGCTGGCGCACAGGTCAACGAACGCCGTGCAATTAGGCCACAGCGAATTCGCACATAGCGCGGCGCACATAACAAAAGTAGGCGTAACACGGGGCGTCACACGCAGAATGGGGAACAACTCGTGAAAATGTGGGCGTCACGGGGGAAGTACAGGAGGCAAGTGCGCAGAACGCCCACACGCTCGCCTACAACACGTATTCATGGAATCGAATAGGGAAAAACAGCGCACGGCCAAAGACGCGCACAGGCCCATACATGTCCGCCACACAAAAGCAGGCGGTAGCGTCCCTGTGCAGGAAAAAAATGTGCGCCAAAGTCCTACACGCGCGAGAAGGCCCACACGCGATCGGGCCTGGGGGAGCGTGTGCATGTATTTCAGGGGTGCGCGAGAAGTTCCACATGCGATCGGGCCTGGGGGAGCGTGTGCGTGTATTTCAGGGGTGCGCGAGAAGTTCCACACGCGATCTGGCCTGGGGGAGCATGTGCGTGTATTTCAGGGGTGCGCGCAAAGTTTTACACGCGATCTGGCCTGGGGGAGCGTGTGCGTGTATTTCAGGGGTGCGCATGAAGTTCCACATGCGATTGGCCTGTGCGCGTGTATTTCAGGGGTGCGCGCGAAGTTATACACGCGATCTGGCCTGGGGGAGCATGGGCGTGTATTTCAGAGGTGCGCGGGAAGTTCCACACGCGATTGGGCTGCGTGCGGGCATTTCAGGGGTGCGCGAGAAGTCCCACATGCGATTGGCCTGGGAGCGTGTATTTCAGGGGTGCGCGAGAAGTTCCACACGCGATCGGGCCTGGGGGAGCGTGTGCGTGTATTTCAGGGGTGCACGAGAAGTTCCACACGCGATCTGGCCTGGGGGAGCGTGTGCGTGTATTTCATGGGTGCGCATGAAGTTCCACACGCGATTGGCCTGTGCGCGTGTATTTCAGGGGTGCGCGAGAAGTTCCACACGCGATCTGGCCTGGGGGAGCGTGTGCGTGTATTCCAGGGGTGCGCGAGAAGTTCCACACGCGATCGGGCCTGGGGGAGCGTGTGCGTGTATTCCAGGGGTGCGCGAGAAGTTCCACACGCGATCGGGCCTGGGGGAGCGTGTGCGTGTATTCCAGGGGTGCGCGAGAAGTTCCACACGCGATCGGGCCTGGGGGAGCGTGTGCGTGTATTTCAGGGGTGCACGAGAAGTTCCACACGCGATCTGTCCTGGGGGAGCGTGTGCGTGTATTTCATGGGTGCGCATGAAGTTCCACACGCGATTGGCCTGTGCGCGTGTATTTCAGGGGTGCGCAAGAAGTTCCACACGCGATCTGGCCTGGGGGAGCGTGTGCGTGTATTCCAGGGGTGCGCGAGAAGTTCCACACGCGATCGGGCCTGGGGGAGCGTGTGCGTGTATTCCAGGGGTGCGCGAGAAGTTCCACACGCGATCGGGCCTGGGGGAGCGTGTGCATGTATTCCAGGGGTGCGCGAGAAGTTCCACACGCGATTGGCCTGTGTACGCAATTCCATTGGACCAAAGGCCCTGACAGCGCAGGCGCGTCTGTGACGTGACACGCGTGGGCGTGTCCCTGTACCCGGGGGAATGTTACAAGACCAAAAACTGCACGTCCGAGTGTCAGCCTGCGTGATTGGAGGATAGTGCCTCAGTGCGTATACGCGGAAGTGACGTTGGACATGTGGTGCGGTTTAAAAGGTGCGTGTAGTACGTCATTTCCTTGTACGTGCTTCCCGTGGAGAGCGAGTGGGTGAAACCTGTACTTCTTGTCGGTTCACACGCGATTTACTTCACAGCGTTTCCAGTTCGTACTCCCTGTTACCTCTGTCAGTATTCTTCTGATTTTCTTTTCGACCCGTTTCCTCAAACAGCGTTGAATTCTCCTTTTGTTCTGTCTCCTCAGACAGTGTACAATTCTTCTTTTGGCGGAGGTGTTGCGGGGGTGTTGCCAACGCGCGTATTTTTCACGCTCTTTTCCCAGGCAGACGGTGAGTCATGCACGTATTTACCAACTGTGCTAGCCCCGTGTGTAGCGTACCCCTTCAGAGGTCATTGTAGGCTGCGTATGACAGGCACAGTTCATTTTTGTGTTTCTGGGTGCCACAGCGTAGTGCAGGTTCCTTTTCCCACGCATGTGGTCTACGAGGGGTCGCGTGCACGTAATTTTCTGTTTTAGGGGGGCCCGTGCGTTGCGTGACCCGTCATCTTTCCCCAGGGGTTACATACAGCCTTGCTAGAGCACTTGGGTACGAATTCCATCTAGTACCCTACCCCTTTCACCCCCAATTGCCCAGGACAATTGTCCACTGCAACTCCCATACGCACAACTCCATCAGTGCCATCAGTGCCATGGCTGGGAGGCGAGCAAGTGGTAAGGGTGGCAAAGGTGGCCGAGCCTCAAGAGGTGGGCGTGGAGGGCGCGGTAGGGGATGTGGCCAGGATTTGCAGACTCCCCCAAGCACCCCACGTGTGGAGGACCAGTCAGGGACACACATCCCCCCCATGGTTGAGGGAAACGTGGCTGACACCATCCCTGCTCAGCCCTTGTTGGACCCGCCCGTTGTGGCACCTGACCTAGCACAGGGTTACTCCCAGGCTGACTTCCAGGTCGCCAAGTCTAGGCCACGGGTGGCGGCGCAAGCCCACGTGGTACAGGGGCAGTCATGTCATCTGCTGCCCCGAGTAGGCGGGGTGGGGATGCTGCAGGGGCAGCTGCAGCTCCGTCCACCACATCTCTGACTCCCCCAGCAAGGACAGTGTTGGTCCCGGTACATCAGACTGAGGTTCCCCCTGCCATCTTCACACTTCAGCTAATGCCTGCACACAGTCCACCGGTGCTCCTGCCTCTAGTGTCCAGAGCGGCGTAGGGCACTCCGGATCCCCAGCACCCACAAAAAGAAAGAGGAAGAGTGCTCGTCCAGTACATGCTGATGACCCCGACACGGCTACACGGTCCGCCACGCCAAGGAAGCCTAGCTTCAATGATGCCGAACTGGATGCACTTGTGCAGTATGTGTCCGAACATGACGCCTAAATGTTGGTCACTTCAGGGTGTAGGATTACACCTGCTCGACGTCAGGCACACTGGCAGTCCATCGCGGACAGCATAAGTGCCCTTGGGTTTATGAGGCGCACAGCTGTTGAGTGCTACAAGCACTGGAACGACCTTAAGCGTAGGGCAAAGAAAAAGCTGGCCTCAAGTCATGCCGCAACTCTGGTGACTGGAGGTGGGTCTCCACAAGAGGACATAGAACTCACTTTACATGAGCATGTTGCTGGGACCTACGTCACAGAGGAGCAGATCCAAGGTGTGGGAGAACTGCCAGATTACGAGGCATTGTCCGGTGAGTGCACATGCATGTATGTGTGTGATCCATGTGTATGTAGTTTGTGGGAGGGGATCTGGTTGAGTGCCAGGTCAGGGTGTGTGTGCCTGAGTGTTTTGTCCCACCCATGTGCTCCATCCAATGCATTCTGCGCCCCGGATTTGGGTATTACAGTATCCCTTCTGGCCACAGTAGGCGTTCTGCACTACATTGCGCCAGTTGCCCTTGAAGTGGCATCTTGCTACCACATTGTTCCGTATTTAGCTGTGTTCATTCAGGCTGATAGTAGGAATTCACCTGGTTCTACTGCGCATCACTCTGCCCCATTGTCACATATATGACATGCCCATGGTACATGCCATCTGTGTGATGGCATGTGTCATGTATGTGTATTGGACATGCCACTCACAGGCCAATGTGTGATATCACTGCTAGCCAGCATGCAGCTGATGTGTTGCTCTCCCATCTTGGTGTCATCAGTGTCTGAAATTTTCCTCCACTTCCAACTCATGGACAGTGTATGCATGGGAGGGTTATAGTCATGTGGGACATGTGTAAATCAAGTACTGGTACTATAGCTTGTCTGGCCTAATGGCGTGCCATGGTGCTAATGCCTGTTTACATTTTTTGTCTTTCTTGTTTTTGCAAAGGATGACGCACCTGATGCTGTTGAGGGAGAGGAGATGGTGCAGGCCCAGGAGGGATCTGAAGCACGACCAGGCACCAGTGGGGGACGTGGTTTGGTGGTGGCGGAGAACTCTCTCTTGCTGCAGGCCATACTGTCCCGGGGTGTCCCTGGCTGCACCTCCTCAGAACTCTTTTCAGGTGTTGATTCGGATGAGGCCTATGTGGATTTGCAGGTATGTGTTAATGGAAGGGATACTGTTCTGTCCGACCCACCTGCACCAGGGGTAGAGCCCACTATGGGGATGTCAGTGTTGGTAGGTGCGCCTGTGGTGGTTACGGATGCAGGGCCACACTCTGCAATATCTGATCCTGTTCCTGGGCCAGCAGTTCAGAGGGGAAATGCAGTCCTGCAGCCTCAGGCAGTGCCGACACAGCAAGGTGCAGTTCGCCTTGCCCCAGACAGGTGTGGAGCCCGCCAACGCGGTGGCCGTCCACCACCAGGCAATACCGCGTGGGAGCAATCCATTTACGGTATGGCCAACCAACAGGCAGCATCATCCGAAATGATTGCTCAAGCCATGGAGAGGGTGGCCACTTCCATTGTCCCCCCAGAAAGGCAGATGGAGCTACTACAGCAGGCAACAGACTCCATTTGCCAATCAGTCAGGGGGGACATGTTGGCGTCCAACAGGGACAGACAGGCGGCCCTGGACAATCTGAGGGAATCAATTTCTATAGATGCCCAGGGACAGAGGGAAGGCCTGAGGGGAGAGGTCCGGCACCTCAGGCAGACTCTTGTGGACCTTGAGGCTTCCACTGTCACCAGGACGGAACAGCTGCTGGAGCACGTCACCCGTACGCTCTCAGCAGAGATGCAGGCAACTCGGGCGGAGGTCCGGGCAACACGTCGGGTGTTGCATGGGGATCTCCGCACCATATCCCTCCAGAACGAGGCCTTCCATGCCCGCATGCTTGCTGCCATGGAGGACCAAACTGGGGCATTGCATGGGCTGCCTCCCATGGCACCACCACCTCCTGTGGCAGCAGCAGCAGAGGTTGAGGAGAGCGAATCCAGCAGTGAATCTCCCACTATTTAGTAGCCGTGCAGGCCATGATCCCATGGCTGTGTTTTTTTTCTCGCAACATTCACGCAGGTGGCTGTTGGTGGGCACCCTGTCCTCGGACCTCCTGGGTGGCCTCCGCCACCCCCCCTGGCCCACACATGGCCATTTTTGATTTTTGATGTTTGATTTTTGATTTTTGATTTTTGATATTTGATTTTTGTGTTTTTATTGCAGTGTGTTGCCTTGTGTGGCTCCAGTGGGCATCCACTGTATTCCGGCTGGGCACATGCAGGCTTGTCCTGAGTTTGGGTTAGATGCTTGCGTCAGTGAGACACACACCCCTCCTGCTTCCCGTTTCCATGGGCTTGCAAAGGGTGTGCCCAAGTGACAGTGAATTACACAGTGACGTTGGACTCCCATGAGCTGTGTGGGCAGTCTGTAGTCAATACTGTGTATACATTCATAGTGCATATTGTTGTTGTATTGTGCACTGCATGGTGTATTGATGTGTGCTTGTGCATCCATGTCTCCCTCCTGATTTGCAGGTTCATTCCTCATGTCTTCACAAGGCCGTCCACTTTGGAGATGGGGCTCATGTTGTGAGCAGTGGACTTCCAGATGTGCGTGGCAGCAACACTGTACAGTTGGAGGTGGTGGATGTGCTGGCATTCTCATGTTGTAAGACTACGTATCCTTTGCCTTAGTACTGTCATGTTTATGCTATGTCGATTGTATTGTGGTAAGTATTTGGTCATGTGTGTTGTTGTTTCTACATTCATGTGGGCATATTGTCTGTGGCCAGTTTCCATTAGGGACACTGTACTTTGTGACACGTGTCATGTTTTGGGGATGACTTTGTTTGCTCTCTCATGGAATGTCATGCCATGGTGTGTTGGGTGGCGGTGCTGGGGAGGGGTTGGGTGACATGGCACTGTTGTCATGTTGTGTCTTGCAAGGGGGTAATGATTTTAGCAGCATAGGAGTGTGTCTTTTGAACACGGCATTGGTGCTGTTTGTGTAGGTTGGGAAGCACACAATGGAACACTTCCAGATGTACAATCTCAGGCTGGTATGGTTGTGACATTTGACTGTCCATTGACACATCATAATTGTCAGTAACAATCATCATTGATTGTCAGCTGGTATGTGCCAGGGCTGTGTGCACTCCACAGGGGTGTGATTTTATGTGAAGTAATTAGCCAAGAGATGCGTACGGGCTGCCTCACCCCGTGCCCTTTCCCCTCCCATGCGCAGTGGGCATGCATGTGGTTGGGGATGTGGGGGCACCACCATGTCCACGGCCAGGCCCCGGCATGTTGCAACGTTGTGCAGGACACATGCAGCCACTATGATCCTGCACACTACTGGGGGAGCGTATAACAGCTGCCCGCCAGAACGGTCAAGGGAGCGGAAGCGTGACTTGAGCACTCCAAATGTGCGCTCCACGATGCCCCGGGTTGCAATGTGGGCTGTGTTGTATCTTACCTGGGGCGGCGTGGTGGGGTTCCGAATTGGCGTCATCATGTGGGTGCTGAGAGGTTAGGCACTGTCCCCTGGGGTGGTGGTGATGGGTATCATCAGTGGGGTTGTGACATTACTCAGTATCTGACATGCATGCATGCGCAGTTGCATTTATACTCACCGAGCAGCCATGTATTGCCATGCCGCCCAGCTTCTATGTCCTGGTTTAGGGTAGACATTCTGTAGATGAAACTGTCGTGGGTGGAGCCTGGATAGTTGGCGCATACTGAGGTGATGATTCCCTTGGCATCACATGCTACCTGAGCGTTGATGGAATGCCAGTGCTTGCGGTTTCTATAGATGTGCTCAGTTGCCCTGGGGGGACGTAGAGCCACATGGGTGCAATCAATGGCACCTAGCACTTTGGGGGATTGTGCCACCCTGTAGAAGTCCTGGGCAACAGCCTGCCTTTCTGCAGGTGTTCTGGGCAGGTATATGTGCCTGCGGACTGATGGGCGTGCAGTGATGATGGTCAAGATCTGGTGTAGGCAGCTTGACTGCGTGGCCTGTGACACCCCCCCACTATGGCACTTGTCCGCTGGAATGATCCAGTGGCCAGGAAGTGCAGTACATTGAGGACCTTCACCAGGGGGCTGAGTGCTTGGGAGCACAGGGTGGTTGATGTGAGGTCATCCTCCCACTCACTGACTAGGTCGAGTATTATGTGAGGTGGAAACCTGTACCTCCCATACACATGGTCATCAGGCATCCCAAAAAGGCTGGTTCTGGGTGTAAATATTCTGGCCCGGACTATCCTCCTCCTCCTCCTGCGGTATCCCATGGCCACTGCTGCTAGGAACGGTATGTTCATCCTGGCGTCTGAGCTTGTTTGTTGTTTGCGTGCACTTTTATGCTGTGCGGGTGGACTTTCGCCTACTTCCTGCTGGCGTACGTGTTTCCGGATTGGCCACGTTCGTTTCCATGAATACGTGTTGTAGGCGAGCGTGTGAAACTTCCCGCGCACCCCTGAAATATACGCACGCAGCTCAATCTCGTGTGAAACTTCCCGCGTACCCCTGTAATACACGCGCCCAGGGCAATCGCGTGTGGAACTTCTCGCGCACCCCTGAAATACACGCACACGCTCCCCCAGGCCCGATCGCGTGTGAAACCACCCGCGAGCCCCTGAAATACACGCGCCCAGGCCAATCGCGTTTGGAGCTTCTTGCGCACCTCTGAAATACACACACCCAGGCCAATCGCGTGTGGAACTTCTTGCGCACCCCTAAAATACACGCACATGCTCCCCCAGGCCCGATCGCGTGTGAAACCACCCACGAGCCCCTGAAATACACGCGCCCAGGCCAATCGCGTGTGGAACTTCTCGCGCACCCCTGAATTACACGCACACGCTCCCCCAGGCCCGATCGCGTGTGAAACCACCCGCGAGCCCCTGAAATACACGTGCCCAGGCCAATCGCGTGTGGAACTTCTCGCGTACCCCTGTAATACAAGCACACGCTCCCCCAGGCCCGATCGCGTGTGAAACCACCCGCGAGCCCCTGAAATACACGCGCCCAGGCCAATCGCGTGTGGAACTTCTCGCGCACCTCTGAAATACACGCACCCAGGCCAATCGCGTGTGGAACTTCTCGCGCACCCCTGAAATACACGCACACGCTCCCCCAGGCCCGATCGCGTGGGACACCACCCGCGAGCCCCTGAAATACACGCGCCCAGGCCAATCGCGTGTGGGACTTCTCGCGCACCCCTGAAATACACGCACCCAGGCCATTTGCGTGTAATACTTCTCGCGCACCCCTGCAATACACGCACACGCTCCCCCAGGCCAGGTGGCATGTGAAACTTCTCGCACTGGTATAGGGTTGGCGCAGCCCTTTGCGATGGTTTTGTGATCTTGATGGCTTTTCCTTGCGCGAAGGCGTTCTTGGGGGCGTAATTGGCGCTGCTGCAGGGTCACTGCGCCACGTCTGCTTTTGGAGGTGGGAATCCATGAATACGCTGTGCGCGGAAATTGATTTTATCGCACGCGGCTGGCGCAGTCATTCGCACGGGCACGCTGTGCGCCAGCCGCGTGCGACACTTTTGAGAGGAATTACATGAATCGGCCTGTGTGTGTAGTGAAGACGGGAGAGTTGGAGAAAGTCAGGGTGTTGGTGCTTGGAGATATGTTTGTGCATGGTTTACAGAAATATGCTCAATGAAGGCATGTGGCCAACAATTGTGATGTTAAAGGAGTGGAGGTGGTGTGGAGCACTGTGCCTGATTGCAATGTACAGTGAATTGTACAAGTTTGTGGAGATATGGGCAGGATAAACAGTCCCCATGTGGTAGTTTTGCACTGTGGTGCTTTCCATTTGGGCTATGTCAGTGCCCCTACTTTGTTGGCAGATTGGGAACACTGGGTTCAAGCAGTAATGAACATCCTTCCAAAGGCCAAACTTATTTTTTCTGGATTAGTACATAGGGCAATATGGGACAATAGTTCTGTTTTTTGTCCTCAGCGAAACATTGCTAGGTGTGCAATCAACCGAGGCATGTGTGCTTTCATGATTAGAGCTGGTATGTTCTTCTTTAATAATGTGCATATTGATTCCAGTAAAGCTGTTTATTTTAAAGAAGATGGCATTTCTTTATCTTTTATGGGAAATGCCATGTTGTTCTGGAATGTAAGGGTTGCTTTGGAGAAGGTTATGTGAAGATTATAGGAGTAAAGTAAGAAAAAAAGAAAATAAATACAAAATAAGAGGTTTCTATCAAGCATCTGCAACAAAAAAAACAGGTCTTTTCAGAGCCAACCTCAAAGGGGAAATGGGGCACACTATTGAAATTTAAATTCACCACGCTCAGATTTTCGATATGTCCACGGACATGGCGGTAGTCTGCAGACAACACATATTACATACAGGGATTTTGGGTGGAGAGGCATGCAAATGAGAATGAGTAGAGCAGGGGATTGGTCAATAAAGTTTACTGGGTGTGTTGTGTAAGGAGATAGTTCGTCAGAAAATCTTTTTTCTCAGAGAAGAACAGATAGCTATGGCTGTGTGTTTCAGAAAACAGATTATTTGGATTTTGGGAGACTCATGGATACATTGGTTGGAGGTGCATGCATAATGCTGTGGAGTAGCTGCCGATCTTGGATTCCCTCATGTGGAAGTGCATTGGCATGGAGTACACGGAATGAAGTGGCTTTGCTTGGTACCTCTCCGTGCTACTTTGGAGACACAGCATCATCCAGACAAAATTATAATTCATTGTGGAGGGAACAGTTTAGGACATGTGTCTGGAATTTCTTTGCTATTTGCAATTAAAGAAGGACGTGGGAAGGTCATGGACATGTTTCCAAATTCTCAAATAATTTTTTCTCGTATTGTGCAGAGACAAATGTGGCTGCGTTCTTCTTCATTTGGTCCACAAATGGAGAAAGCGAGGCGCAATGTCAGTAAGGCTGTTTGTGCCTTTTTAAGAGATGTTGGCATGTCCTCTTTTCACAATAAAAATATTATTTTTCGTAGCACATACATTTTTCGCAGATATGGAGTCCATCTTACTTATGCTGGCAATCAAATTTTTCTGAGAAATGTACAAAATGCATTGCAATCTTTTTAGGGATTACAGCAATCCATTTTCCAGTAGGTGTTCACCATTTGAAGTTTTCAAACACAAAAGAACACCACCAAAAAGCTCTTTTCAGAGCCACCACTTCCTACCAGGGAAAAGTGCAATGGTTATGATAGGGCAGCACCCCAAAAAATAAATGTCCGCAAACTGTCCGACTTCCAAAAAAATGCACAGGGCCCTGCACTATTTATTTGTCACTTCTATTTTTAAACTGTGAAAGGCGGCTCTGAAAAGAGCCTTTTTTTGGGGGGGGGGTTGTTGTTTTATATTTATTTTGGTTTTTTTCACACGACACACAAGGAAAGGAGGGGAAAGAAGAGTAAGGAAGGGACACCAACCACAGGGATAAGAAAGGGCAGGTGGAGAGAGGAAGATGTAGGTGGGCCTTATTTAGATAGGTAGCAGACCTTCTCATGCTCCACGACCGCAGTCTCGAAAGCACTCCGAAGACTCTCCCCCCTGCAGAGTACTGCGTCGCAGTACATACACAATATTGTGACCCTCAAAAGATAAGGTTCAACAGCATCATGGATGGCCTGTGAGGCAGCTGGAGGGATGTGCTGTCCCACAGGAGTGTCTCTTGTGGTGACAGGAGTGGAAACAGTGGATGTTGAAGAGGAACCCACCGTTGAATGACCTTAGGTGTTGCTTCGTGGATGTCGTACCAAAGTTGTACGAACCAGGCCTCCCACGACTCAACACCATTTTGCACTGATTGCAGGTGACCTTGTTCGCATGTGCTTTGATTGATGACCTCAGTAATGTCATGATGTCCTGGGTGTCTTAGCAATGCACAGTGGTGGCGCGAGTTATGGTTGCTTAGCTTACCATAACTAGCGAATTTAAGGGGTTTTTCGGTTTGACTTTGAACCATAACGTCCCTTTAACAACGTTTTTTTACTGAATATATATATATATATACACTATGCCTATTTGTAGTGTTCGATAGCAAGCAGAAACTGTTCTAAGAACACTCGTGGTGTCCTGAATTGTTCGTAAATAAATGAAAATGGAGGTGTGCTTGAAACGCTATGTCTGTCCGTATTGTTAGCAAATAAATTAAACTGTGCTAAGAACAAACGGCTGTCCGTAACTGTTCGTTTTACATGTGAAGCACTTTTAATTAGTTCAGGACCCGAACACTGTCCGCAGAACATCAACACGCATGCGCAAAACAATGTCCGTACATTGGGTGTCCTGCGGACGACCGCTACCTTAGCGAACATGCTCACAAAACAATCATGTGACCGCGCCCACGCGGACACTGTTCGTGTCCCCGACCAGTTTAAAAGTACATTTCCAAGTAATCCACAATATTTCTCATTAAAAAATCACCATACCACAAATCCCACATACTAATCCTAACTTTCCACATAGTTTTTGTGACTTTTTGAACCTTTTTTGATGTTCGATCTGTGTTGCGGACGGCGCGCATGTCTGCGACCCGCGCACAAGCACCCCGATATAAAACCACGCCCCAGAGCGCATTCTCATTGTGTTTCTGACTATTCCACAGAGCACACTGCATTTTGCTGCATACTTTGCAGATTTTGAGATTTCCATCTCCAAGCCTATAACATCCATGGCTCGACTATTACCACATGGTGATACATCTGCCTCAGCACCACCCCCACCCCCTCCACCACCACCATTTCCCCAAGGGCCTGAAGAGGGGAACAGGAGTGAGGATACAGAGGAGGATGACAAGAATGAGGTAGAGGAAATTCCTACTACCTGCCGTCGGCGTGAATCTTGGGTGTGGCGGTTGTTTACCGTTCATGGAAACGGTCCTAAGTCTCATGTGAACCGTGTCACCTGTAATGAGTGCAAAATGGTACTCAGTCGCGGGAAGCATGGTTCGTATAGCTTTGGGACAACTACCATGAAGCGACACCTGCGCTCATTCCACACTGGGGACATTCGCAAGGTTGTACCTTGCGAGAAGCGTAGTACGTTGATTGCCTCTACTTCATCCTCCGTTCCTGATCCTGTCACCACAAGGAACACCTCTGTGGGACAGCATCTTCCACAAGCTGCCTCACAGGCCATACAGAATTCTGATGACCATTACCTTTCGAGGGTCACAGTTGTATGTGTGTACTGTGACACAGTACTCTGCAGGGGGGAGTGACTTCGGAGTGCTTTTGAGACGATCGTCTCAGAGCACCAGAAGACCTGCTCACTACCCAAATAAAACCCACTCTACATCTTCCTCTCTCAGCTCGCCCTTTCTTATCCCTTTGGTTGGTGTCCCCCTCCCTTTACCCTCCTTTCCCTCCTCTCCTAGTGTGTCGTGTATAAAAAAGAAAAAAAAAATACAAAATAACAAAAATCAAAAGAAATAAGGCTCTTTTCAGAGCCGCCTTTCACAGTTAAAAAATAGTGAAGATACATAAAGCATAGCCATTTCCATTTCGTGAAAGTCCGCGGACGGTCCGTGAACAGAAAAACAATTGCATTGCTACCCTATTGAAACCAATGCATTTTTCTCTAACAGGAAATGGTGGCTCTGAAAAGAGCCTTTCGGAGGTGTTTGAATGTAAACATTTTAACTACGTAAGACGTACTTCAAAACGAATGCTGTATTTCTAAAAAAGGTTGCAATGCATTTTGTACATTTCTCAGAAAAATCTGATTGCCAGCATAAGTAAGATGGACTCCATCTTTGCGAAAAATGTATGTACTACGAAACAAAATATTTTCATTGTTAAAAGAGGACATGCCAAAATCTCTTAGGAAGGCACAAACAGCCTTATTAACATTACGCCTTGCTTTCTCCATTTGTGGACCACATGAGAAAGAACGAAGCCACACTTGTCTCTGCGCAATCCGTGAAAAAATTATTTTAGAGTTTGGAAACAGGTCCATTGTCTTCTGAAGTCCTTCTTTCATTGCAAATTGCAAAGAAATTCCAGACACATGTCCTAAACTGTTCCCTCCACAATGAATTACAATTATGTCTGGATGATTCTCTATCTTCAAAATTGCACAGAGAGGTAGCAAGTCCAACCACTTCATTCCACGCACTCCATGCCAGTGCACTTCCACATGTGGGAATCCAAGATCTATAGATACTCCACAGCTTTCTGCATGCACCTTCAACCAATGAATCCACGAGTCTCCCAAAAAAAAAGATATTTTCTTTCCTACTCTTAGTCATAATATAGTTTTAATGGTTTTCAGGAAGGCGCTGAGCATTTCAATTTAAAAAAATCTATGTCTAAAATGAAAACAGTGCTATATAGCAACCAAATTACTAATTTCTTTCTTTTACAATTGCAGTGAAGCCCATTCTCCTGAATAGAAGCAGCCGATTTTGATTGACAAAGAACAACTAAGAAGCAAACTACTCATTTTTGAAAAAAAAGTAAGTAGATTGTTACCATAATATTTGATTTGCAACTCACAAGCACTGTACGGTGCATTCATGGTATTTCTGTGCCTAAAAATAGAGATTCTGCACCATTCTGACCAAAAATCCCCCCCGTCTTAAACAGTGATCTCTTGTCAGAATGGCCCTCAAATTCCTATTTTTCGGCACACTAATTACCCAACTCAGCCGCTAGAATGTAGATGTTGTAGAACAAACAACTGTTTTAATTGTATAGCTTTACCTATATTATTTATTCTTCTCCACACCACCGGCTTACTTTTTTCTGTCATCTGAACCCCCGTTTAGTAACACATTAATTGAAGAATACCCATCCCTAGTAGTTCAACTTCCCAATTCACAATCACACACCATTACATACATCTTTATCATCTTACTCAAACAATCATGCACACAACACACATGCATTGCACAAAACCCCAACCCATACATTCTGTATTTTTTTCAACAGACGCTAAAGAATGCCCACCAAAAAGCAACTCCGTAGAAAGGGACGCAGAAGTAGACCAAATGAAAAGAAAAGCCTCCAACATAATCACCCATCTATAGCAGAATTTGTAAAAAAACGTTGAAACACAACAGCTAATACAGTCATGTTGTGAAACAGAAGAGGTTTCTAGTGCAAAAACTTTGCCTCCTCTATCACAAAGTAAAACGACCCAAAAAACTATTAACAGAAAATCAACTATCACTACAAATAAACGTCTTCTATAAATCTTGATATAGTACAAAGTAAGCATACCAAGAAAAGTATATTAGCCAAAATGTTCCGTCACAAAGTCCTTCAAAATCTGATAAAAACAGGAGAGAAACCAGGTTCAACACTTCAAACCTATCGTAGGAAAGTAATCTTAGAAGCGTTGATAGACAGTGCAATTCTTCTCAAAAGAAACTTATTTATTGTTGTGTTATACAGAATTAAACCATTAACAAAACTAATAACTAAATTTCAAAAAAGACTTCTCAATAA
This sequence comes from Ambystoma mexicanum, assembly GCF_040938575.1. Taxonomy (NCBI): domain Eukaryota; kingdom Metazoa; phylum Chordata; class Amphibia; order Caudata; family Ambystomatidae; genus Ambystoma; species Ambystoma mexicanum. The sequence continues at coordinate 497,255,656 of NC_090926.1, forward strand.
ACGAAATGTGAACAGAAATAACTTCTTAAATATCTGTGGAGGTGAATGGAGTCACACTACAAGCACAGAACCACACTTTAATGAAGAAGCGTACAAATAAAAGCAAACAAATACAATTGCCATACATAGCAGTGGTCGAGGTTATGAAAAAGTTAATAATACCATAATGGAACAAGAAGTACTCCTTACAAAAATGTGCCCTGAAAACTTAGATTTACCCCTCCATTCGACTGAATCAGACATGATTCAGACATGTTCAAATCTTTACGCCTTTACGCCTATTCCTCAATCAATATGTGAAAAGCAAAGACAAAATCAAAATTAAAATACTGCAAAGTATGGATGCTTGTCCAGTACGCAAGCACACAGGACTGCAAGGACATTCGTTGGCCTGCATATCAGGAGCTACTTTGTATGATATCAAAAGGATATCAACACATCATGCAAGTATAAGAAATATAGTTTATAAACTGTATTATGCAAAAAGTCCTGCTTTAGTACTAGCCAATTTAAATAACATTCTTCTACATGGTACACCAAAAGACCTACTAGAAGAAATCGAGTATATACAGAAAAAATATTTTGGAAATGAAACCCACTTACAAGATGAATTAGCTGTCAACCAATTTCGTAACAAATCTGCACATGGCAACCTTTCACTACACACATACAAAAAAGAAATACTAAAATTTCAAAGCACTTCAGCTGAAGTACCAAACCACCTGTGTGTATGTTGCCACAGAACGTGTTATAAAAGTAACACAAAAACTATAGACCTTTCATACAAAATAGAAGACAATGAAGATTCTAAATGGTTTGAATTAGCTCTCTACCTTATAGCAGAAAACAAATATGAAATAACTGACCCCATAATACTTTGCAGTTACTGCACTACCAAACTTGACAACAACCAGACTCCTTCACGTGCTATCTCAAATAACTTGGAATTACATCCACTACCAAAACAACTTAATTTATATGAGAGCATCATAATTCAAACAGCTCATCCATTTCAAGCAATAATACGCCTTCAACCAAAAACTGCAAAATTACCTCCCTCTGAATTAGTGAAAGGTATTCATGGAAAAGTAGTGTATTTACCATTAGATCTAAAAGAAAATGTGCACACTCTAGGAGTGCAACGTCCAATGCAACAATCTTTAATTATCTTGGTAAATGGAGTACCTACAAAAGACAAATAAATTTGGCAACAACTGGTAGATTTACATAAAGTTAGAGAAGCCCTGCAATATCTCAAAGAGAATAATGATTATTACAAAGAAATTAATATCAAAGAAAACTTGAAATATACAACTGAAATAATTCAAGAGACACAAGAAACTGGTCAATTTGAGCTGCTAGATCCTGCTACAATAGCAAACACTTTAGACCATTGTACAATTCACTCATTGCACTCTAATGACACCATAGAAGATGCACTGGAAACGTACCAAATGCGTCAAACAAAAGGATCACCAATCAGCATATGGAAAAAAAGTATAGAAGCATGTGCTTTTCCTCTACTCTTTCCTACTGGCAAAGGGGGAAGATACGATAATAGACCTGTTCAAATATCAGCATCAGAATATCGCTCATTACGAATGTATTCTGAAGATCCCAGATTTCGACAAAATGTGGAATACATATTCCACCTACTCTTTGAAAGTGAACTAGCAACTTTATGTTACGGAGTTGCACACATATTAAAATCAGAATCACAGTTTCAAAATATGACAGCCACACAATTATTACAAAAAGTTCAACAAAAAGATGAGGTTTTACAGGCAAATCTTACAAATCTATTAGCAAATATGCGAGGTACTAAAGAGTACTGGTTTCGACGCCATGGAGATGTACGTTGTATGATCAGAAACCTTGGCCCACCCACTTGGTTTGTTACATTAAGTTGCGCAGAATATGCATGGGAAGATTTACATGCTTTCCTACGCATATCAAACAAAAACAAAACAAACATAGATATACTAACACCTGGAGAACTTTGTTCTCAGGACCCTGTTAATGTTTCTAGATATTTTCACCATCGCTTCATTGCTATGCTACATTTTATTTGTAGTAAAACTGTTCCTCCCCTTGGAGAAGTGCAACACTTCTTTTGGAGAAAAGAATACCAAGCCAGAGGAGCGCCACATGTCCACATGCTTTTATGGATTAATGATGCTCCTAAATTTGGTCAAGACAGTGATGCCACTGTTTTACAGTTTATTGAAAAATATGTCACTTGTGAAATTCCGTCAGAATCCACAAATAGTGATCTTCATGCAAAAATCTTACAATTCCAAAGACACAAATGTGGCAAATATTGTCGTCGCAAATACAAAAACAAAGGGAAATACTACACCAAATGCCGATTTGGTTTCCCTAGACCAGTTACAAATACAGGTCAAGTGAACAACCTCATGTCTTCAGTTAGACATAGTGTTAAAGGTAAGTCACCTAAAATACATATTTCATAAAAAGAAAAGAAGAAGAAAAATATATCAATGATTACAATGCAATCATTGCCCACTTGTGGAATGCAAACATAGATGTGCAGTACATTGCAGACAATTCTACTGCAGTTGCACGATATGTCACAGCATACTTAACCAAATCAGAAAAGACAGAGCTCCAAGACCTCTGGAATGACCTGTCATCAGATAAAACAGTGTCTCAGAAATTATACAGCTTGGGCATAAACATGCTGTCCCATAGAGAATATGGATCCTATGAAGCAGCTGATCGATTAACTGGTACTGCATTGTATGGTAAATCTGCAAATATAGTATGGCTAAGTCTTGGTCCAGCTAAATCTAGACAAAGAGTTCTAAAATCATACGAAGATATAGAAACAATAGTCAAACATGATCCCAAAAGCCAAGACATTTTAAAAAACAATTTATTGAACACATACTACCCAAACAGGAGTACCACTTTGGAAACCATGTGTCTATACCACATAGCCCAAATCTACACATACAAAAATAATATAAAACCTGATGAGCAAAACCGTAAATACAAAGTGACAAACTGTGATGGAAGCTTAGTAAAACTCACCAAACCAAATTTAATTAATCATATCAAATTGTCATTAAAGACTCCTCAACATAAAGAAATATATTACATGTCCCTGCTACAACTCTTCAAACCATGGAGAAAAGAAGAAGCAATACTAGATACCTATGACTCATATGAAGACCCTATCAAGGCCAATGAAAGCAGTATAACTGATGTAAACTTTGCACAGTACAAAACAATGTTGCACAATGAACAGCAACACAAAGAGGAACTCCAGGCCCAACTAGATAAGGACACTCCTGACAGTAGTCAACCTTCTGTCACAGGAAGCCAAGAACCACTGGGAGAACCACTAATAACAAATGAGGCAGAATTAGCTATGATAGAAGTAGAAAACACCATGTGTCACTATGAAGATAAAGAAGACTTAACTACACTACAATCAAAACTAAACAAAGAGCAACGTAGCATTTTTCAAGAAATAAAAGGAATTGCACATGGTGTGCAACATGAAAACAAAGAATGCACCTGCGAAAATTACAAACCTATACTATTGTATGTCAGTGGTGAAGCTGGTTCTGGCAAAACATTCCTAATCAAAATCATCATTAAGTTCCTTCAACAATTGACAAACAACAAACTGTCAGCTGTTGTCACTGCCCCACAGGTTTAGCTGCCTACAACATAGGTGGTGTCACTTTACACCGATTACTACTCCTGCCAGTAGAACACGAAAACAAGTTAGATTATTACAAACTTTCTGCAGAAGCTGCAATGGAAGTACGCAGAGTATTGAAACAAATGAAAATGCTAGTAATAGATGAAGTGAGCATGGTCTCCAACCTAATGTTATCTTTGATTCACCTCACATTACAAGAAGTACTCAAAACAAACTATGAAGAGCTCTTTGCAGGAAAACACATCATTGTTTTCGGAGATCTTCTTCAATTGACACCTGTAAAAGGTGAGCCTATTTTTAAAACATTAGGACACAAACTCTGCCGTAAAACTGTTGGCAGCATTGGAAATGTCAACCTTTGGCAACATTTCCAATACAGAGAATTAAAAGAAAACATGCGCCAATCTGCAGATCTCACTTATGCCAACATCTTAAAAAGTATCAGAGTTGGTATACTTTCTAGAGAAGCAGAAGCAATATTGAAAACCCGGCACATTCATGCACTTTATGGTGATAATGCATGTGCTACAGATGTTATGGAACAATTAGCCCACAAAAATGTCAATTGTATGGCCTTAATGCCAACTCTTGCAAGCTGTTTCAAATTCAATGAAATAATGTTAAGCAAAGAAATGCAACCAATTATGGAAATTAGTGCCACAGACAAACTAGATGTACATGGAATGACACTACCCATGTGTGACCAAGCCACAGCAAGACTAAATAGTTAGAAAAATCAATCTCAAACACAGCAGGCTTGGAAAAGATATTAAAATTATCCTTAAATTGCAGAGTAATGCTTAAACGTAACCTTGACGTGGACCAAGGACTAGTTAATGGAGCATGGGTACAGTTGTTGGCTTTCAAACATACCCACGTGACAACAAAATTCAGTTTGTCAATATTCTCTTTGACAAACTTTCAGAAGTAAAAAGAATAGGACGCTCAACAGCTCGATTCCTTCTCTTCAAAGACATGTATGTACGCAGAGAACAATTTTCTCTAACTCTTGCATACGCAGTCACCATTCATAAATAACAAGGTCTTACTCTAGACAAAGCAATGATAGACATTGGTAACACAGTCTTTAAAGAAGGCATGGGCTACGTAGCACTGTCACGCCTACGTACAATTGACGGTCTATTTCTAATAAACTTTGATGCAAGTAAAGTAAACGCTGATATTCCTTGCATTTTAGAATACAATAGACTTCGTTCACTATACACCCCCCATCTTCAAACATATCCTGTTCCACAAAAAGGAAAATGTTCTAAAAGAAAACTAAATCAAACAGAAATGCAACAGGATGTCACTGCAAATCCTCCAAAGAGACTAAAAGAAACTAAAACTTCATCAAGTACCACAGGCAAAAAAGAACCAATTAGGGAAAGTAAACCAAGTACTTCGTCAAAGAAGGAATACAAAATAAAAAAAATCACTCAGATACAGAACTACCTGGTCCATTTAAACTTATAAATGAAATAGGTGTAAGTTGCTACGCAAATGTAGCAATCAATATTTTATTTCAAAGACAAGCAATTGTTGACAACATTTACTTACGCTTTAGAGACCCATTGTGTATGCAAATGTTAGTACTTCATAGAAACGCAAAAAACAATCCTGACACCCCGTATACTGTTCATGGAATAAGACAAGAATTGGACTACTGTGCTGAAATGGTGAAATTCACTATAAACTCACAGGAAGATCCACAAGAATTTCTCATGTACTTACTATTAGTACTGGAAAACAAAAACATACCTAGAAATGAAATCTTCCAGATTTCATACATGTGGAAACATACATGCACTCTGCACAAGAACAAATCCCCAATGAGCGCTTTGTCTATATACCAATACCTAATTGTGAATCCGTTCCATTTCAGCAACTTGTACAAAACGCAAACCACGGTAGATTATGTTCTACCTGCAATTCAGATAATCGCTCCACATTACTAATACAAACACATAGTAAAAACGTAATACTAATGCTTCTACGTTACAATCCAGATGGTACGAAAAACAACTGCAAGCTGACTGGATTCACACATGGTCAAATATCTCTTGGTAGGAAAACCTTCACAACAATAGGTATAATCTACCACGCATGAGCCACAACCAACTATGGGCACTACACTGCATATATGAAAAAAAAAATGTGGATGGTTTGAATGTAATGATAGTACCGTTACTCTAAAGCAGAGATTACCAGCTAATCTTACAAACGCGTATTTAATGTTCTTAAAACCAAAATTTGATAACTGAACTGTACTTAAACCTTAAGTAAACTTGTAGTAAAAAAATATAAACTGACACAATATTTCAAAACCTATCTAACTGCCCAAAGATTCTACAACAACTAATCAGATAAATGAATACCACTCAAATAGAGCAAAAAGTAGACAGTTAGAATACGCCAATTGGTATCTAACTGTCCCAAAATTTACAAATATGCAAACAGATAAATCAATACCACGAAATTATATCAAAACATAAACAGTTAGAATACGCCTACTGGTATCTAACTGGGCCAAAATTTTACAATATCCAAACAAATACCTAATATCTTACTGCTCACAAAAACTGAAACAATCCAATGCATAAAGCATTAGGCAGAAAGAACAAGTAAACGCGGAAAACAAATAAATAAACTGTAGCATAACAGAAAAGGTTTTTTTTTTGTAAACCAACATGGATTTTTTTTCTCCCACAGACCCAATGATTTTAGCAACAAACACAGAAACTTTGCAAATTGCACAGACCTATGGTTTGCAATCTATTAAATATGACGGTCAATAAAAAGAAGAAAATGTTGATTGTACAATGTAATAAGCCATTATAAAATACTAATACTAACATGCTATTTTCTTTTATTACAGAAATGAACAAGAAAAACATGGACTCCCGTTACTAAACCAAATAATACGTATAACAAGATAAATACAACCATCGCAGCATATCACACCCATAAAAGCTTATAACATTGTTCCTTATAAATTAGTTTTTGACCCAAAGTTAAAAGCCACTATGGGTGTGATATGCTGCGGTGGTTGTGGCCAGGGCATACACTCTTGGGTGCATGGCCAAATGGCTATGCACCCAACATTCTATACCCTGGCCACCACCACCGCAGCATATCACACCCATAGATGCAAGCATTGCAACCATTTTTATGTCCGCGGACAGGGGGAATGTCCGAGGACACATTCAACTTGCCAGAGGACAATACAAACAGTGTCCTCAGGACACCCCCATTTTCCTTATGTACGAACATTTCAGGACACAGCGATTGTTCTTAAAACATTTTCACCTTGCCAATGAACAATACAGACAACGTCTCCAGGACACCCCCTGCAAACATTCCAAGACCCCACGAGTGTTCTTAGAACACTTTCAAGTTGACACCGAATCCATTCTGTTTATTTACGAACATTCCAGAACAGCCTTGTTGTCCGCAGACAAATCGAACACAACAAAAGAGTCTAGCACATAAATAAAATACAACTTTGAACCTATCTCATACTCCCCCATCCTCCCCAAAGACTTCTACACACCAACACACTCTATTAAATACACATTTTGAACAAACTTTCACCGCGCTGTCTGCGGACGTCCGCAAATGCAAGATGGCGGGCGCGACAGAAAATCTGACGCGCATCACGCACCATGCCGTCCAATCAGCGAACAGGTTGCATGTCCGCGGACATGACGCAAGCCGCTGGGCCAATCCGGGTGCTGTCCGAGGAGCGAACAGGGAAGTCCGTCCGCGAAGCGAACACAGAAATCACTAATTTTTTTGACTTACATTTTGGTCATTTTTTAAAAAACTACTGTACGGATTTACACCAAATTTGCAAAAGCACGCTTTCGGGACCAGGCCGCCGCTCCTGCCGCAAATTTGCTGTAAATCCGTCCAGCGGTTCGGGCTGTAGCCGTGCGCAAAGTTTTTTCCCATTCAGTCTGGGAAAAAAAGTTTTGGGACCCCCCCTATAACTTTTCCCCCCCTGAACGAATCCTCACCAAACTTTGCAAAATAATTCAGAGTGGGCCATATGCTTTTTTTGCAAAGTTTGGTGAGGATTCGTCCAGGGGGAGCCACCCAAAAAGTGCCCTTCCTATGGAAACACCAACTTAACCATAACTACATGACCACTACCGGCCATTACATGGCCATTACATATGTATGTTATATATATATATATATATATATATATATATATTCAATGAAAAAACTTTGTTAAAAGGACGTTATGGTTAAGTTGCGCTACTAAAAACCTATCAAATTCAGTAAAAAAACTTTGATAAAGGGACGTTATGGTTCAAAGTAAAACCGAAAAACCCCTGAAATTCTGCAGTTATGTTAAGATAAGCAACCATAACTCGCACCACCGTGCACTGCTAACACTAACACCCATGACATCAAAGATGACATCACAAATGTCATTGAGGCTTATAACTTCGCTCCCCCTGGATGAATCCTCACCAAACTTTGCAAAAAAAGCATATGGCCCACTCTGTTTCTTGTATTTAGTAGAGTGTGTTGGTGTGTAGGAGTGTTTGGGGAGGGTGGGAGAGTATGAGATAGGTTGAAAGTTGTGTTTTTTCATGTGGTAGACGTTCTTGTTGTGGTCGATTTGTCTGCGGACATCACGGGTGTTCTGAAATGTTCTAAATAAACTGAATGGGGGTGTTCTGAGGACTCAATATGTGTCCGTTTTGTTAGGAAGAAAGCTGAAACTGTTCTAAGAACACTCGCAGTGTCATGAAATATTCGCAAATAAACAAAATGGGGGTGTCCTGAGGACACTGTATTGTTCGTTGTCAAGTTGAAAATGTTCTAAGAACTTTCATGTTGTCCTGAAATGTTCGTAGGGGGTGTCCTGAAGACGATGTCCGTATTGTTCTCTGGCAAGTTGAATGTGTTCTAAGAACACTCGTGGTGTCCTGAAATGTTCAAAGGGGGTGTTCTGATGACGCTGTCCATCCTGAGAACGCTGTTCGTATTGTTCTCTGGCAAGTTGAATGTGTTCTAAGAACACTCACAGTGTCCTGAAACGTTCGCAAATAAACAAATTGGGGGTGTTCTGAGGACGCTGTCCCTAGTGTTCTTTGTCAAGTTGATTGTGTTCTAAGAACACTCGTGGTGTCCTGAAATGTTCGCAAATAAACAAAATGGGGGTGTTCTGAGGACGCTGTCCATATTGTTCGATGGTAAGTTGAATGTGTTCTAAGAACACTCGTGGTGTCCTGAAATGTTTGTAGGGGGTGTCCTGAGGACGCTGTCCGTATTGTTCGTTGTCAAGTTAAAAATGTTCTTTGAACTCTCACGGTGTCCTGAAATGTTCGTAAATAAACAAAATGGAGGTGTTCTGAGGACGCTGTCCATATTGTTCGTTGTCAAGTTGAAAGTGTTCTAAGAACTCTTGCGGTGTCCTGAATTTGTTGTCAAGTTGAAAGTGTTCTAAAAACTCTTGTGGTGTCCTGAAATGTTCGTAAATAAACAAAATGGAGGTGTTCTGAGGACGCTGTCCGTATTGTTCGTTGTCAAGTTGGAAGTGTTCTAAGAACACTCATATTGTCCGCGGACATTAAAAGTTTCCATAGGCCATAGTTGAAATGTTTGACTCCATGGGTTTGATATGCTGCGGTGGTTGTGGCCAGGGCATAGAGTCCACCCAACACTCCATAGGCCATAGTTGAAATGTTTGACTCTATGGGTGTGATATGCTGCGGTGGTTGTGGCCAGGGCATAGAGTGCACCCAACACTCTATGCCCTGGCCACAACCACCGCAGCATATCACACTTATAGTTGCTTATAACTTTGGGTCAAAAACAAATTTATAAGGAACAAAGTTATAAGATACTATGGGTGTGATATGCTGCGATGGTTGTGGCCAGGGCATAGAGTGTATAATGTACTTACTGTTTGTTTTAATAATTGGAGTACATGTATTTCTTGTTAATTTCTGTGATAAAAGAAAATAGCATGTTAGTATTAGTATTTTGTAATGACTTATTACATTGTATAATCAACATTTGTTTTTTGGAAACTCATATTTAGTAGATTACAAACCAGAGCACTGTGCAATTTGCTCAGTTTCTGTGTTTGTTCCTAAAATCATTGGGTCTGTGGGAGAAAAAAAAATCCATGTTGGATTAAAAAAAAACCTTTTTCTGTTATGTTGCAGTTTATTTGTTTGTTTGTTTTCAGTATTCACTTGTTTCTGGCTAATTTTTTATACATTGGCTTGTTGCATTTTTTTGGAGCAGTAAACTAATATTTATTTGTTTGGATATTATAAAATTTTGGAGCAGTTAGATACCAGTAGGCGTATTCTGTCTATTTTTTTTTTATATATTTTAGTGGTATTGATTTATCTGTTTGGATATTGTCAAATTTTGGGACAGTTAGATACCAATTGGCATATTCTAACTGTCTATTTTTTATATATATTTTAGTGGTATTGATTTATCTGTTTGGATATTGTTAAATTTGGGACAGTTAGATACCAATTGGCGTATTCTAATTGTCTATTTATTGCTCTAATTTAGTGGTATTCATTTATCTGATTAGTTGTTGTAGAATCTTTGGGCAGTTAGATAACTTTTGGAATATTCTAACAGTTTACATTTTTTACTACAAGTTAGGGTTTAAGTACAGTTTAGTTATCAAATTTTGGTTTTAAGAACATTAAATAAGCGTTCGTAGGATTTGCTGGTAATCTCTGCTTTAGAGTAATGGTACTATCATTACATTGAAACCATCCACATTTCTTTTTTATATATGCAGTGTAGTGCCCTGAATTGGTTGTGGTAGATTATACCTATTGTTGTGAAGGTTTTCTTACCAAGTGATATTTGACCACGTGTGAATCCAGTCAGCTTGCAGTTGTTTTTGGTACCATCTGCATTGTAACGTAGAAGCATTACTATTACGTATTTACTATGTGTTTGTATTAGTAACGTGGAGTGATTATGCGAATTGCAGGTAGAACATAATCTACCATGGTTTGCATTTTGTACAAGTTGCTGAAATGGAATGTATTCACAATTAGGTATTGATATATATATGAAGCGTTCCTTGGGGATTTGTTCTTGTGTCACATTGTTGCAGAGAGTGCATGTATGTTTCCACATGTATGAAATCTGGAAGATTTCATTTATAGGTATGTTTTTGTTTTCCAGTACTTGTAATAAGTACATTAGAAATTCTTGTGGATCTTCCTGTGAGTTTATAGTGAATTTCACCATTCCAGCACAGTAGTCCAATTGTTGTCTTATTCCATAAACACTGATTTATCAGGATTGTTTGCTGCATTTCTGTGAAGTACTAACATTTGCAAACGCAATGGGTCTATACTGTGTAAGTAAATGTTGTCAACAATTGGTGGTAATTGAAATAGAATATTCATTGCTACATTTGCGTAGCAACTTACACCAACTATATTTGAGAGTTTAAATGGACCAGGTAGTTCTGTATCTGACTGCTTTTTTTGGAGTTTGTCTTCCTTCTTTGAAGAAGTACCTGGTTTACTTTCCCTAATTGATTCTTTTTTGTTTGTGGTACTTGATGAAGTATTAGTTTCATTTATTCTCTTTGGAGGATTTGCAGTAACATCCTGTTGCATTTCTGTTTGATTTATTTTTCTTTTATAACGTTTTACTGGAACAGAATATGTGTTTAGATGGGGGGTGTATAGTGAGCGAAGTCTATTGTATTCTAAAATGCAAGGAATATCAGCGTTTACTTTACTTGCATCAAAGTTGATTAGAAATAGACCATCAATTGTACGTAAGCGTGATAGTGCTACGTAGCTCATGCCTTCTTTAAAGATTGTGTTACCAATATCTATCATTGCTTTGTCTAGGGTAAGACCTTGTGATTTATGAATTGTGACTGCGTATGCAAGAGCTAGAGAAAATTGTTCTCTGCGTACATACATGTCTTTGAAGAGAAGGAATCGAGCTGTTGAGCATCCTATCCTTTTTACTTCTGAAAGCTTGTCAAAGAGAATATTGACAAACTGAATTTTGTTGTCACGTGGGTATGTTTGAAAGCCAACAACTGTACCCAGTGCTCCATTAACTAATACTTGGTCCACGTCAAGGTTACGTTTAAGCATTACTCTGCAATTTAAGGATAATTTCAATATCTTTTCTAAGCCTGCTGTGTTTGAGATTGATTTTTCTAAACTATTTAGTCTTGTTGTGGCTTGGTCACACATAGGTAGTGTCATAACATATACATTCTGTTTGTCTGTGGTGCTAATTTCCATTATTGGTTGCATTTCTTTATTTAACATTATTTCATTGAATTTGAAACAACTTGCAAGAGTTGGCATTAAGGCCATACAATTGACATTTTTGTGGACTAATTGTTCCATAACATCTGTAGCACATGCATTATCGCCATAAAGTGCATTAATGTTCCGGGTTTTCAATATTGTTTCTGCTTCTTTAGAAAGTATACCAACTCTGATACTTTTTAAGATGTTGGCATAGTGAGATCTGCAGATTGCCGCATGTTTTCTGTTAATTCTCTGTATTGGAAATGTTGCCAAAGGTTGACATTTCCAATGCTGCCAACAGTTTTACTACAGAGTTTGTGTCCTAATGTTTTAAAAATAGGCTGCTCATCTTTTACTGATGTCAAATGAAGAAGATCTCCCAAAACAATAATGTGTTTTCCTGTAAAGAGCTCTTCATAGTTTGTTTTGAGTACTTCTTGTAATCTGAGGTGAATCAAAGCCAACATTAGGTTGGAGACCATGCTCACTTCATCTATTAGTAGCATTTTCATTTGTTTCAATACTCTGCGTAGTTCCATTGCAGCTTCTGCTGAAAGTTTGTAATAGTCTAGTTTGTTCTGATGTTCTACTGGCAATAGTAGTAATGAGTGTAACGTGACACCACCTATGTTGCAGGCAGCTAAACCTGTGGGGACAGTGACAACAGCTGACAGTTTGTTGTTTGTCAATTGTTGAAGGAACTTACTGATGATTTTGATTAGGAATGTTTTGCCAGAACCAGCTTCACACTGACGTACAGTAGTATAGGTTTATAATTATGGCAGGAACATTCTTTATTTTCATGTTGTACACCATGTGCAATTTGTTTTGTTACTTCTTGAAAAATGCTACGTTGCTCATTGTTAAGTTTTGATTGTAGTATAGTTAAGTCTTCTTTATCTTCATACTGACACATGGTGTTTTCTACTTCTGTCATATCTAATTCTGCCTCATTTATTATTAGTGGTTCTCCCAGTGATTCTTGGCTTCCTGTTACAGAAGGTTGAGTACTGTGAGGAATTTCTTTATATAGTTGGGCCTGGAGTTCTTCCTCATGTTGCTGTTCATTGTGCAACATTGTTTTGTACTGTGTAAAGTTTACATCAGTTATAGTGCTTTCATTTGCTTTGAAAGCATCTTCATATGAGTCATAGTTATCTAGTATTTCTTCTTCTTTTCTCCATGGTTTAAAGACTTGTAGCAGGGACATGTAATATACCTCTTTATGTTGAGGAGTCTTTAATGACAATTTGATATGATTAATTAAATTTGGTTTAGTTAGTTTAAGTAAGCTGCCTTCACAGTTTGTCACTCTGTATTTACCTTTTTTTTATCAGGTTTTATATAATTTTTGTATGTGTAGTTTTGGGCTATGTGGTATAGACACATGGTTTCCAAAGTATTACTTCTGTTTGGGTAGTATGTGTCCAATAAATTGTTTTTTAAAATGTCTTGGCTGTTGGGATCATGTTTGGCTATTGTTTCTATATCTTCGTACGATTTTATAACTCTTTTTCTAGATTTAGCTGGACCAAGACTTAGCCATACTAAATTTTCAGATTTACCATACAATGCAGTACCAGTTAAACGATCAGCTGCTTCATATGATCCACATTCTCTATGGGAGAGCATTTTTATGCCCAAGCTGTATAATTTCTGAGACACTGTTCTATCTGATGACAGGTCATTCCAGAGGTCCTGGAGCTCTGTCTTTTCTGCTTTGGTTAAGTATGCTGTGACATATCGTGCATCTGCAGAAGATTTGTCTGCAATGTATTGCACATCTATGTTTGCATTCCAGAAGTGGGCAATGATTGCATTATAATCATTGATATATTTTTCTTCTTCTTTTCTTTTTATGTAATATGTATTTTTAGGTGACTTACCTTTAACACTATGGCCCTGATCACGACTTTGCCGGTAACGCCTGCGGTATTAACCGCCAGTGGTATTAGCCCTACCGCCTAACTCCCCGGCGCTAATAGCGCCGGATCACGAGTTCGGCGGTAATGTTTATCCCCATTCCCCATTGAGCCCATTCGGGAATGCCTCATTCCCCATTGGGCTCAATGGGGAATTTTCGCGCTCTGACCGCCGGCGGATTTCCCGCTGCGGTAATAGCGTGAATTTTCGGCGGATTTCCCCCCAGCTCAGAGCAGGGGCAAAATCTGCTGAAGTCCTGATTTGGCGGACCCTTAAATCCAGCGGTAATAGCGCTACTGCCGGATTAAAGGGTTACCGCCAAAGTCGTGATCAGGCCCTATTTCTAACTGAAGACATGAGGTTGTTCACTTGACCTGTATTTGTAACTGGTCTAGAAAAAACCAAATCGGCATTTGGTGTAGTATTTCCTTTTGTTTTTGTATTTGCAACAACAATATTTTCCATATTTGTGTCTTTGAAATTGTAAAATGTGTGCATGAAGATCACTATTCGTTGCTTCTAATGGAATTTCACAAGTGACATATTTTTCAATAAACTGTAAAACAGTGGCATCACTTCTTGACCAAATTTAGGAGCACCTTTAATCTATAAAAGCATGTGGATATGTGGTGCTCCTCTGGCTTGGTATTCTTTTCTCCAAAAGAAGTGTTGCATTTCTCCAAGTGGAGGAACAGTTTTATTACAAATGAAATGTAGAATAGCAATGAAGCGATGGTGAAAATATCTTGAAACATTAACAGGATCCAAAAAACAAAGTTCTCCAGGTGTTAGTATATCTATGTTTGTTTTGTTTTTGTTTGATATGCCTAGGAAATCATGTAAATCTTCCCATGCATATTCTGCACAACTTAATCTAACAAACCAAGTGGGTGGGCCTAGCTTTCTGATCATACAACGTACATCTCTATGACGTCGAAACCAATACTCTTTAGTGCCACGCATATTTGCTAATAGATTTGTAATATTTGATTGTAAAACCTCATCCTTTTGTTGCACTTTTTGTAATGATTGTGTAGCTGTCATATTTTGAGTATTTTAAGTGTGATCCTGATTTTAATATGTGTGCAACTCCGTAACATAAAGTTGCTAGTTTACTTTCAAGGAGTAGGTGGAATATGTATTCCACATTTTGTCTAAATCTGCGATCTTCAGAATACATCCGTAATGAGCGGTATTCTGAAGCTGTTATTTGAATAGTTCTATCATCGTACCTTCCTTCTTTGCATGTAGGAAAGAGTAGAGGAAAAGCACGTGCTTCTATACTTTTTTCCCATATGCTGATTGGTGATCCTTTTGTTTGACGCATTTGGTACGTTTCCAGTGCATCTTCTATGGTGTCATTGGAGTGCAAAGGATGAATTGAATAATGGCCTAAAGTATTTGATATTGTAGCAGGATCTAGGAGCTCAAATGGACCAGCTTTTTGTGTTTCTTGAATTATTTCAGTTCTATCCTTCAAGTTGTCTTCAATATTAGTTTCTTTGTAATATTCATTATTCTCTTTAAGATATTGCAAGGCATGTTTAACTTTATGTAAATCTACCAGCTGTTGGCATATTTTTTTGTCTTTTGTAGGTACTCCATTTACTAAGATAATTAAAGATTGCTGCATTGGACGTTGCACTCCTAGATTATGTACATTTTCTTTTAAATCTAATGGTAAATGAACTACTTTTCCACGAATGCCTTTTACAAATTAAGAGGGAAGTAATTTTGCTGTTTTTGGTTGAAGGCGTATTATTGCTTGAAATGGGTGCACTGTTTGAATTATGATGCTCTCATATAAATTAAGTTGTTGTAGGGGTTTTGGTAGTGGGTATAATTCAAATTGTTTGTGATAGCACTTGAAGGAGTTTGGTTGTTGTCAAGTTTTGTAGTGCAGTAACTGCAAAGTATTAATGGGTCAGTTATTTCGTATTTGTTTTCTGCTACAAGGTAGAGAGCTAATTCAAACCATTTAAAATCTTCATTGTCTTCTATTTTGTATGATAGGTCTACAGTTTTTGTGTTACTTTTATAAAAAGTTATGCAGCAACATACACACACATGGTTTGGTACTTCAGCTGATGTACTTTTAAATTTTAGTATTTCTTTTTGGTATGTGTTTAGTAAAAGGTTGCCATGTGTAGAATTGTTGCTAATTTGGTTTAAAGCTATTTCATTCTGTAAGTGGCTTTCACTTCCAAAATATTTTTTCTGGATATAGTCAATTTCTTCAAGAAGGTCTTTTGCTGTACCATGTAGAAAAATGTTATTTAAATTCGCTAGTGCTAAAGCAGGACGTTTAGCATAGTACAGTTTATAGACTAGATTTCTTATAGTTGAATGATGTGTTGATATCCTTTTGATATCATGGAAGGTGGTTTTACAAGTAGGTCCTGTAATGCAGGCCAATGAATGCCCTTGTAGTCCTGTGTACTTGCGCACTGGACAAGTATCCATATTTTGCAGTAGTTTAATTTTGATTTTGTCTTTGCCTTTTACATATTGATTGAGGAATTGGCATAAAGAC
Source organism: Ambystoma mexicanum (assembly GCF_040938575.1). Lineage (NCBI taxonomy): Eukaryota > Metazoa > Chordata > Amphibia > Caudata > Ambystomatidae > Ambystoma > Ambystoma mexicanum. Next base: position 497,272,094 of record NC_090926.1, read on the forward strand.
TTGAAAAATTGTTTGGGAATGTTACACATTGACGTGCAAGGCCATTTGTACACTAGATGTTCTGATTCATTTGAATGGAGAGGTAATTCTAAGTTTTCAGGGCATATTTTTGTAAGGAGTACTTCTTGTTCCATTATGGTATTAGTCACTTTTTCATAACCTCGACCACTGCTATCTATTGCAATTGTATTTGTTTGCTTTTGTTTGTACGCTTCTTCATTAAAGTATGGTTCTGTGTTCGTAGTGTGATTCCATTCACCTCCACAGATACTTAAGAAGTTCTTTTTGTTGACATTTCGTTTATTGAGAAGTCTTTTCTGTAATTTAGTTATTAGTTTTGTTAGTGGTTTCATTTTGTTTAACACTAAAATAAATAACTTACTTTTGAGAAGAATTGCACTATCTATCAACACTTCTAAGATTAATTTCCTACGATAGGGTTTAGGCATTGAACCTGATTTCTCTCCTGTTTTTATAAGATTTTGAAGGACTTTGTGACGTTACATTTTGGCTAAAATACTTTTCTTGGTATGCTTATATGCACTATATCAAAATTTAAAGAAGCAGTTTTATCTGTAGTGATAGTTGATTTTCTGTTAATTGTTTTTTGGGTTATTTACAGTTTGATAGAGGAGGCAAAGTTTTTGTACTTGGAACTTATTGTGTTTCACTAAATGCCTGTATTAGCTGTTTTGTTTCAACTTTTTTTTTACAAATTCTGCTAGAGATGGATGCTTATGTTGAACACTTTTATTTTCATTTGCTTTACTTTTGCGTTGCTTTCTACGGACTTGACTTTTGGTAGGCATTCTTTAGGGTCTGTTGAAAAAAATAAAGAAGGTATGGGTCGGGGTGTTCTGTAATGTATGTGTGCTGTGTGAATGAGTGTTTGAGTAAGATGATAAAGATGTATGTAATGGTGTGTGATTGTGCATTGGGAACTACAACTAGTATGGATGGGTATTCTTGAATTTATGTGCTACTAAACTGGGGTTTAGATAACAGAAAAAAGTAAGCTAGTGGTGTGGAGAAGTACAAATAGTAAATCTAATGTATACAATTAAAACAGTTGTTTGTTCTATAATATCAAAATTCTAGCGGTTGAGTTGGGTAATTTGTGTGTCCAAAAATTGGAATTTGTGGGCCATTCTGGCTGTAAATTGCTGTTCAAGACATGGGGATTTTTGGACAGAATGGTGCACAATCTCTATTTTTAGGTACAGAAATAGCATGAATTAACTATACAGTGTGTTTCAGTAATAATACAAATATTATGGTGATATTCTACTTGCTTTTTTTCTAAAATGAACAGGTTACTTCTTAGTTCTTCTTTTTTCGGCTGCTTCTTTTCAGGAGAATGGTCTTCACTGCAATTGTAAAAGAAAAACATTAGTAATTTTGTTTGTATATAGCACTGTTTTTAATTTAGACATTGATTTTTTTAATTGAAATCCTCAGCGCCTTCCTCAAAACCATTAAAACTATCTTATTTACATAAGATACGTCGCACCAATTCAATACATATGATATGTTCTTAATGAACAAATTGTATTGCAATGACTAACTGTAGCAAACAAAATATCTTTACTATGTCTTGTGAAATTCATAATGTAACACTGAATACCACTATTTCTATAACTAAGCTCTTCCAGGTAACAGTGCCTCAATGTCATGCTTGAATTAAAGTAATTCAATAAATAAAAAAAATATTAAGTCAGTTTGAAAATGTGTTCATGTACTGTACAGAAAATATGCATACCTGTAGTTTGTGTTCATGCATATGGATATGCCTGGAGCTGCAAGTAGAAATCTTGGAGACGTGTACAGTATTTCTTGTAGATGGTGCTTGCCAATGATGTGACACTTGTACTCAGAGAGATTCACAATACATTTGCAGTGCTGATCTATGATGATGCAGTTAGATGTAGAGGTCTTGAATGTGATTGGTGGATGGTCATGTGACTTCTTAGCTACATCCAATGAGGGAATGGCACAGAGAGTGAACTGGAAATGGTAGAAGGGCTGTTCATGTTACGATATGTCCGCTGACATGGCAGTACTTTGCGGACATCGGTTGTTACATCCGGGGATTTTTGGGTTCAGAAGTCATGCAAATGAGAATGAGCACTGAAAGTGATTGGTCAGGAAAGTTTAGGGGGTGTGTTGGGCCAGGAGAGAGTTTCTCAGATACTCTTTTTGCTGAGAGAACAACAGATAGCTATGGCTGTGTATTTCAGAAAACAGATTGTTTGGATTTTGGAGATTAGTGGATACATTGGTTGAAGGTACATGCAGAAAGCTGTGGAGTAGCTGTAGATCTTGGATTTCCACGTGTGGAAGTACATTGGCATGGAGTATGTGGAATGAAGTGGTTGGACTTGCTACCTCTCTGTGCTACTTTGGAGACAGAGCAATATCCAGACATAATTGTAATTCATTGTGGAGGGAACAGTTTAGGACATGTGTCTGGAATTTCTTTGCAATTTTCTATGAAAGAAGGACTTGGGAATGTTATGGACATGTTTCCTAATTCTCAAGTAATAGTTTCATGGATTGCGCAGAGACAAATGTGGCTTTGTTCTTCTTCATTTGGTCCAAAAATGGAAAAAGCAAGGCGCAATGTCAATAAGGCTTTGTGCCTTTCTAAGAGATTTTGGCATGTCCTCTTTTCACAATGAAAATATTATGTTTCGTAGTACATATATTTTTCGCAGAGATGGAGTCCATCTTACTTATGCTGGCAATCAGATTTTTCTGAGAAATGTACAAAATACATTGCAACCTTTTTTAGAATTACAGCACCCATTTTGAAGTGGGTGTTAAGTGTTTATAATTTTTGACATACAAACACCTCCCAAAGGCTCTTTTCTGAGCCACCACTTCCTCCCAGAGAAAATTGCAATGGTTATGATAGGGTAGCAACCCAATTTTTTAGATGTCAGCGGTCTGTCCGCGGACTTCTAAAAATACAATGGACCCTGCTTCATTTATTTTCACTTCTATTTTTTAACTGTGAAAGGCGGCTCTGAAAAGAGCCTTATTTTTTTTTTGAGTTTTGTTATTTTGTATTTTTTTTGTTTTTTATACACGACACACTAGGAGAGGAGGGGAAAGGAGGGTAAAGGGGGGGACACCAACCACAGGGATTCGAAAGGGCAAGCTGAGAGAGGAAGATGTAGAGTGGGTTTTTTTTGGGTAGTGAGCAGGTCTTCTCATGCTCTGAGACGATAGTCTTAAAAGGACTGCAAAGTTGCTCCCCCCTGCAGAGTACTGTGTTACAGTACATACATACAACTGTGACCCTCGAAAGGTAAGGCTCATCAGAATTCTGTATGGCTTGTGAGGCAGCTTGAGGAAGACGCTGTCCCACAGAGGTGGTCCTTGTGATGACAGGATCAGAAACGGAGATTGAAGTAGAGGAAATCAACCTACTACGTTCTTCGCAAGGTACAACCTTGCAAATAGCCCCAGAGTGAAATGACCTCAGGTGTCGCTTCATGGTAGTGGTCCCAAAGCTGCACGAACCGTGCCTCCCGCGACTGAGTATCATTTTGTACTCATTGCAGGTGACACGGTTCGCACGAGCCTTAGGACCATTCCCATGAATGGTAAACAACCGCCACACCCAAGACTCACGCCTAGTGCGGTTAGTAGGGATTTCCTTTACCTCATTCCCGTCATCCTCTTCTTCCTGCTCTGCATCCTCACTCCTGTACCCCTCTTCAGGACCTGGGGAAGGTGGTGGTGGTGGAGGGGGTGGGGGTGGTGCTGTAGCAGGTGCAGCACCAGGTGGCAGTAGTGCAGCCAGGGATGCCATCTCGATGGTGTAATCTGCAAGTTGCAGGAAAAATAGCTGTGCTCTGAAGAATAGCCAGAAACACGATGAGAATAAGCTCTAGGACGTGGTCTTTTATAGGGGTGCTTGTACGAGGTTCGCAGACATGCGCACTGTCCGTGGACAGATCAAACACAAAAAAATGTTCAAAAAGTTTCAAAAAGTATGTAGAAACTCATGATTAGTATGTGGGACTCGTACTATGGTGAGTTTGTATTGAAAAATATGTGGATTACTTGAAAATGTACTTTGAAATTGTTCGGGGACATGAACAGTGTCCGCATTCAGAACACACGATTAGTGTGGGCGTGGTCACATGATCCCTTTGCGAACATGTCCGCGAAGGAAGCTCCTGCCTGCAGGACACCAAATGCACGGACATTGGTTTGCGCATGCACGTTGATGTTCTACGGACACTGTTCGGGTCCTGAAGTAATTAAAAGTGCGTCACACGTCAAACGAACATTTGTGGACACCGCGTGTGTTCTAGAACAATTTCAACTTGCTAGCGAACACTAAGGACAGGTATAGTGTTCTTTAGGACACTTTAATTTTCATTTCTTTACAAACATTTCAGGACATCGCGTGTGTTCTTAGAACAGTTTCAACTTGCTAGCGAACTGTACGGACAGGTATAGTGTTCTTCAGGACACCTCCATTTTTGTTTATTTACGAACATTGCAGGACACCAATTGTGTTCTTAGAACAGTTTCAACTTGCTAGCGAACACTACGGATGGGTATAGTGTTCTTCAGGACACTTTAATTTTCATTTCTTTACGAACATTTCAGGACACTGCATGTGTTCTTAGAAAAGTTTCAACTTGCTAGCGAACAGTACGGACAGGTATAGTGTTCTTCAGGACACCTCCATTTCCGTTTATTTACGAACATTTCAGAACACCCGCGCTGTCCGCGGACACCTACATTGTTTTTTTTAAAAAAAACAGAAACTAATTACAACACAATATAAAAATGTAACTTTATTTAACATATATTAATCATTTATTAATCATTTATGACAGAGGCAGAAACGGAAACAAAAACAGGAGAATTAGGGGTTTCAACATGATTGGTATCAGGTGAAAAAGGAATGGAAGTCTCATCAAAACGTTTTGGGTTATGGAGAGGGTTTGGGGATAAATGACTGGGATATGGTGAGGGGGGACAAGTACATGTGGGGCAATTGTATGATGTTTTTGTTTTAAAATGATCTTCAACAAAAGTGTTTAGATTATTAAAATTGGTCAACAATAAATCATTTTTTTCTTTTATGCTGTCAAGCGTGTTATCCCTAACAGTTTCTTCATAGGTATTTTTTATTTTGGTATGCTCTGTACAAAGAAAATATATATACGTTAAATGTATATAAAATAATAATGTTTAAATGGTTTATATTGTAAAGTGTTTACCATTAGGTTCCCTATCTTGTGACATTTCCTCATGTGGGAAATGCTCCTCTAGCCATTCCAGAGTACTAGACATTTCTGTGAGAAAAAAAAGATAATACATTTTTTTTTATCTAATACAGAAAGTTTATAAATATATGAGTAAAATGAAGTACACTTACTATTTCAGGTAAGATATGTTCAAAGTACTCTGTAGGTCTGGTCTTGTTCTTATTTCTGTAGTGTCTGTGAGGTAATTATGTTGGAAGCCAATTTATCTTCTTCTGGTATATTCTATTTTAGAACATATTGTATTTAAATGAATGGTTAGTGTGTTACATATATGGCTTACATTTCTTATGTATTACTACATATAATGTGTATGTGTCCTGCTTTTTTAATTTGTTAAATGTTCCCATGTTATGATATAACAATCAAACATACCCTCCCAGAGTGTTTAGGTAGTGGTACTGTTCTTCGAACATGTCAGCGGACATTAAAAGAGTTCGCGGACATCAAGTTCAGTAGAAGAGGTTCAGTATGTTCCATATTACATGTACATAAAGTCAAAGTTATTATTGTTAAGTTACGCTACTAAAAACCTATGAAATTCAGTGAAAACACTTTGTTAAAGGGATGTTATGGTTAAGTTGCGCTACTAAAAACCTATGAAATTCAGTGAAAAAACTTTGTTAAAGGGGCGTTATGGTTAAGTTGCGCTACTAAAAACCTATGAAATTCAGTGAAAAAAACTTTGTTAAAGGGACGTTATGGTTCCAAGTAAAACCGAAAAACCCTTAAAATTCACCAGGTATGGTAAGCTAAGCAACCATAACTCGCGCCACCACCGTGCACTGCTAAGACTAACACCCAGGACATCAAAAATGACATCACAAATGTCATTTTCTCTACCCGGAATTCCACATCTAGAAATACCAGATTGTGTTGGCTGATAACCGTGGTTAGTTCCAAATTTAACGTGTTGTCATTAAGTATCTTCACATATTCCTTCAGCTCCAACTCAGTCCCATCCCAAATAATAAACAAATCATCGATAAATCGATACCAAATTTTTATGTGTTGGGTCCAATGTTCCAATTCTTCTGTCCACGCCTGATTAGTCTCCCACCATCCCATATAAAGGTTGGCATAAGTAGGGGCCATGCACGACCCCATTGCTGTCCCACGTATTTGCTTGAAAAGCTGATTTTCATGCAGGAAGTAATTGTGTTCAAGACAAAATTGCAACATATTCAATAGCATCTTGTTGTGCTGGCGGTAGCTGATCGATCTACTTTCCAAGAATGATTGGCATGCCTTTATGCCTGCTGTGTGCTGTATTGAGGTATATAGAGATACTACATCTAATGACACAAGCAAATACCTAGGCTCCCAATTGATGTTTTCCAACTTGGCAAGCAAATCTGCAGTATCTCATATGTATGAGTTGAGACTCAAAACAAATGGCTGGAAGAAAAAGTCTAAGTATTTGTCTAAGTATTTGGATGTGTTTTCAAGCAGACTGCCAATCGAAGAAACAATAGGACGACCTGGAGCAATCTTCCATCATACTTACCTTATCTATAGGACTTTGACCATTCCAATATGGAGGTCATTGTAGGTGATAGATTTCACCATTGTTTCCTCGCAGCGGTCATATGACCGTGTCTGCACGTGATGTGACACGAATGGGGATGCTCTGTAACTGCTTTTCTTTTAAAATTCTATGATGTGCAAGCCGCATTTGGATTTTAAAGGTCTGAGGAAGCCTGAGCATTCAGGCGGAATGCATGACCATCTTCCACCCGTGGGGTGAATGTTTTGTTCAACCTTGGCTGTCACAGAGGTGAATGAGTTCACCTCTGCGTTTTTGTAATGTGCTGTATTAAGTACCAATAAATATGATATTTTAAATAGCTAGGTATTGTGTGCTGGAGTACTTTCTACACATGCCCGCTGGGTGGTTTTTTGCAGAGAGTTACAACCGCGCAGGGGCTTGTGTGTTCTTCTCATATATATATATATATAATTGTAGTAAGCTCAACCAGTTGAGAAAGAATGATTGATAGCTGTGTGTGTATCACAGCAAAGAATAAGCCAAAGCTCGAAGATGGACCAAAGAAAGACAGCTTGGCCTGGTGTCAAAGGCTAAGAGCAGCAAAACTGGTTATCAGTCCTTGAAGAACAGTGAATGTGAGACGCAGAGGCATCTCTTGTTAAGTTGCAATGAGAAAACACCATGAGAGCCACGTTTCTTCATTTAAGACAATTAGATGCTATAAAATGGGCCTATTCACGCTCTCAGATCACGTGAGTCCAAGATGGAAATAGATGTGGGCATGCAAGCCTGAACCTTGATAAGAACGTTCTCAGACTCACTTATATTCCCAGAGACAAGAAGCTACTACAAGGCCAAGTTCATAGACAAAATATGAAACAGACATTTCCAAGAGCTGCAAAAAACTCATTTGTTGAACTGAATAGAATCTTAGTAGCTTTGCAGTGGTATCCCTTAGGTAGAAATCCAAATATTAGTTTCCCTTTCTTTAATTTTTTAAGGGTTAAAATGTAAACATAAAGTTGCTAGAAAAACACATGTATTAACCAGGTTAATGATAATGGAAAATGAACAGGTATTAGCCTGATCGTTATAAACAAAATGTATTCAATGAAGATGCACGCTCTGTGAAAAACATATAAAAACTGATTTTGCACAACAAAGACAATTATAATCTATTATATAGACATACATCAAGAAATGAATTCATAAGTGTTTGCAAATCTGCCAACATGACAGCAATAAAAATTTAGTGTTTGAATAAATTAACAGAATTAGATCAAATCAAATCAGATCAAAAGAATCAAAGAGAAACAAGAACTATTTACTTGTTACAGGTCTGCCTTCGCATATGAAAAACCATCACAGTCATTTACAACTTTGGGGTGTTCTAAACAATGTTTTTTGTTTCCAAACTAAGAACAGCCCAGTGCATTTCGGCAAGCCACCTGCTTGGCTTGAAATAGATTTCCTTCCTCAGGGCGAATATACCATTAGGGGGAAGCAGACAAAAATATTGAAATTAAAAACAAATTAAAATGGAAAAGGATTTTACATGTACGTGTATACATTTACATATGGACAAGGGTTGCATATTGGATTGCATCAAGAGTTCTAAATTGCCTCAGGCATACGGGGTATTTGAGCACCATGCCGGCTGTGCATGATCAATAGGTTACTAAATACGTGCAAAACAGAGGGACTATAGCTTAAGCAGTGGTAACAATTCCATTTGCAACGTGTTCCTTTAAAAACAATAGTCCCAGCATTGGTTTGCACTATGTAGGGAGTGCAAGTAGTCATTCCACCACACATTCATTGTCCAACAGGTCATAAACTCTGTCGGCAAGGAGAGGAAACTTGAGAGAATCCCCCAAGGGCCAGGAACTGAATAGCCAAAGCAGACCGGAACGAACCAATGCTGCCTTAGCAAAATTTGCACAAGAGTGTAGAAAAATCTCAAGAGAACCCATTACACGGGTAATGTCCTTTGATGGATCTCAAATCCCAGAGTCCAGTTTTTGGTGATTGTTTCTGAAAGCTTGAGTGTACTAGTTTGTCACATAGAGTTTGTGATCTTTTCAATTCAAATCTGGGCAATGCCTCATCTGGTAGACTTAGTTTAGCAATCGCTGAGTGTTTGCAAAAATCTTCTTTTTTTTTAAAGTTTTGTGATCCATGTGTCAGAACACATGTCATTTTGTTGTTTTCAGATGTAGGAGATCCCGATGTTAAGAGGGCATTTCGATCTGTGAAGCGAGCCCATTTCCTGGGTCAGCCAACAAGTTTCTTACAGTAGCCTCTCTCCCAAAGTCTGATGTCCAGTTCATCTGCTTGTTTATAAAAATCTGATAAATCAGTACAATTCCTCCTGATGTGTAAATAGGGTCCCATGGGGAGATTTTCCCACAGATGCCGTGGGTGATCACTCGAATAGTGCGATAAGGTACTCCTTGCACTCTCTTTCCTATACAAACAGCATTTCAAATTTCCTTCATCATGTTTGATATGAAGATCCAGAAAAAAGATACATTCATTAGAGTGTTCTATTGTGAACTGGATTTTATTGTCAAGTTGGTTAATCCATGTGTGAAACAGCAACAGTTCTGCTTCCACTCCCTCCCAGATGAAGATTATATCAATATAGCGTTACCAGTTAGAGATATTTTGAAAAAGGGTTAGTCTCACATAGAGTGTTTTCGGTCTCAAATTTAGACATAAACAGGATAGCCAAGCTGGTGGTAAAAGCTGCCCCCATTGCGGTGACTTTTGTTTGAAGGAAGAAGTCCCCGTTAAATTCAAAGTAATTTTTGCAGAGTGCAAGTCCCATTAGTTCAATAATGAAGTTATGTGGGACTCGTTGTGGAAGGTTGAATTCAGTGAGGTGTTCACGCATGCATTCCATGGCCTGTTCTTGGGGAATTCTGGTATACAGTGATGATATTTACATTGTGACCAGTCTTTCTTTAGTGTTGTCAAAAGCCACATTTTCAAACACATGAATCGTTTTTGTGGTGTCTCTTAAGTATGTTTTTTTTTAATTTATTTTATTTATTTTCAAAAATGATCACATCATAGCAACATATGTAAAATAATATAAAAAATCAGGCAATAATCATAGCTAAACCAACTAACTATATACATCAGAAACACCCCCTCCCCCTGGGAGCCACAATACAGTCAATAACACAGGTCTAATACAGTAAAAGAAATTTACCCCAAATCTAATTAAATAATGCATCTTTCTTTTCTCTCCGATACAGCACTTTCTCCATATCCGCTAGAGAATGCATCTCTGCAATCCATTCGTGAATAGTAACAGGGATCGATGTTTTCCAACGTCTCAAAATGAGTTTCTTCCTCACCATTGCACCACAAAAGATCCATTTCTTCTGAGAAGTAGTCAGGTCATCTAGCAAATCCCCACTACCCAGTACGATGGTCTTAAAATCCATATAAACCTTCTCTTCAAGAATCTTCTCACAGATCTGGTCAAATTCAAACCACAGACCTCTTAATCTTGAGCACTCCCACAACATATGCTCAAAGGTGCCCACCTCATGTAAACATGCCCATCATTCAGAGCTGTCACTCATTCCCCTCTTCATCATTCTCTCAGGCGTCCAGTATGTCCTATTCAAGATCTTTATTTGACGTGACCTGTCCGAAAGATCAAAGAACACAGCTTCACATTCTCACAAATACACATCCAATCATCCTCCGTCATATCTTTACCAATTCTCTGATTCCAATCCAATCTTAAAGCATCATTAGCCCGATAATTTGACACAACCAGTCTATAAACATAACTAACTAGGCCACATCCACTCACCCAAGTCTCCCAACCAAGCCCTCCTGATCTTCCGATAATCTGCCAGGAGAAAAGTAGGAATGTCAAACTTCAACTGTATCTCCCTAGCCGTCATCCAATTCAAGCCATTGAACAGATCACCAATCCACCGCACCCCAGCCAGGTACCACTCATGCCAGAACAACATTTTACCTTCATGCATAATACTCGGATTCAACCAAATGGAAGCACTCAGATCTTTCAACACATTGAAACCCAAACACTCACACAATACCACCCATGAGGTCTGCAAACTCCTAGTCAGTGGGCCTACCATCTTAGCTCGATGTGGCTTACTGGTCAACACAGCCCCAAGCGACAAAGGTCTTACATGGCTAGACTCTGCACACACCCAATCGTCATGTTCCGATTTGAGAAAAGCAAATATATTCCGTGACATAAAAGCCAGATGGTATGCTTTGAAATTAGGGACCCCCAGACCACCCTTAGACAAAGGTAATTGCAGTTTGCCAATTTTCAGATGCAGAGGTTTATGATCCCACAAAAATTCCTGCATGAGTCTATCCAACTCACGCCAAAAACGATTCTCAATGTCTAATGGGATCATACTCAGAAGAAAGTTTACTCTAGGAGTCAACACCATTTTCAAAGCATTCACCTTCCCCCAAAGGGAAAGGTTCAACAAACACCATCTTTCCAAATCCACTTTGAAATCAGTGCACACCTTAGTCATATTCACACTCACATAATCAGCAATATTAGGCAAAATCCAAACCCCCAAACACAATAGTTTATCAGCACACCACTTAAAGCCCAATCTGGCAATAAATTGTTTGTCACACAGCGGCACCAATGGTAAAACCTCTGATTTTGCCCAATTGATCTTGTATCCAGAGCACTGGTGAAAGGCATTGAGAATGTTCATAAGAACCGGCACAGACTCTCCAAGGTTCTTGAGGACCAATAATAAGTCATCTGTGTATAGCCAAATTTGTTTCTGCATTCCCCAACAATTTATGCCCTGTAAGCCCTCCTCATTTCTCAAAGCTATAGCCAAAGGTTCAATACTAAGTATGAATAACAAAGGTGACAATGGGCAACCTTGTCTCGTGCCATGTTCCAATTCAAAAGGTTTTGATCTCTGACCATTAGTTTTAACATCAGCTTTGGGCCTGGTATACAGCAGTTTAATCCAAGAACAGAACTGAATACCAAAACCCATTTTATCCAATACTTTAAACATGAATTGCCAATCAACTCTATTGAATGCCTTCTCCACATCAAGTGATAGGACAGCCGTGTCTTCAGACAACTCTGACACTTTTGTGATAGTACAAAGCAGTGTCCGCATGTTACTGGACGTCATCCTACCTTTAACAAAACCAGACTGATTCCGATCTATCAGTTTAGGCAAAAGATTTTCAATTCGCAGAGCTAGAATCTTAGCCAGAATCTTATTATCCACATTAATCAAACTAATTGGTCTGTAACTGGATGCCAGTGATTCATCCCTGTTTTTGTTTAAAAAGACAGAAATAGTTGCATGTCTAGTGGTGTCAGGTAGTATACCCCTAACCTTGGAGGTCTTATACATGTCTGCCAACAGCGTCAATGCAGAATTAGGCAACCACCTATAGAATTCCACTGGCAGTCCATCTGGCCCCAGAGACCTACCAACTATCAATTTTTATATTGCCTTCTTGACCTCATCCACCGTGATATCTCCCTCCAGTAAAGTAGCCTCCTCCCCAGAAATATCAGGAACTTGAATACCCTCCAGAAAGTCTCCATTCGCCACGTCAATATGGGTTTCATTCTTATACAATTCCTCATAAACTGTCTGAATACATCATTTATACCTTCCGGAGTGAATGTGACCTTACCGTTAGAGTCTGTAATAGACATGATCGAGCGCTCAGACTCCCTCAACCTCAATCTGTACGCTAACCAGCGATCACATTTATCCCCAAGTTCAAAATAAGCGCATTTTTGATGAAAATACTTCTTATCCACCCTATTAGATATTAGCTCCTTCAACTCCCTTTTCAGCCTGCTTAACTCGGGAAGCAAGTCCATTCTCGTAGGATCCACCATCAGCTCCCCTGAAAAGTTCCTAATCTTCAGTTCCAGTACATTCTGTGTATTGCCCCATTATCTCTTCAAACCACTTGCCAGACTAATAAACATACCTCAAACCGTGCACTTGAAAGCTTCCCATAGCATGTCAGATCCTACTTCTCCAGTACAATTCTCCTCAACAAAATAGTCAATTTCAGTTGCAATTGTGTTCATCTCCTCTAGATTGTCCAGCAATATAGTATTTAGTCTCCAAGATTTTGATCTACGCATAGTGTAACACCACTTCAAATCCACTGAAACATGAGCATGGTCGGTCAGCACAATATTACCTATATCACTCCTTCTATAGTTTTGCAACATGTCTCCTGCCATCAAAACCATGTCAATTCTGGAATACGTAGCATGTGCACCGGAATAAAAAGTATATTCTTTCACTGAAGGATTTTCAATCCTCCAACAGTCCTGCAGATTATGTTCCTCCAGCAGATCCTGTAAAGCCTGAGATTGCATGTCCATCCTCCTGCAATGTCTGGTACTACTCCGATCCAAAGCAGAGTCAATAACTGTATTGAAGTCCCCCCACCCAAGATTATGTTACTGGACTTAAGGTCTTGAATCGCTTGAGCCACCTTTCTGAAAAAGGTACCATCATCTGATGTTGGAGCATAAACATTGCAAAGGTCACTTCTTTGCCCTGAATATTAGTTAAAATGGCAACCATTCTACCTTCCTTGTCACATATTTCCTTGACAACCTTGATCGGTGCATGTTTCCTAATAAGAATAACCACACCCCTAGACCATGACTCAAAAGATGAACCATAAGCCCTCCCTACCCAACCTTTCCTCAAACCATCCAAATCACCCTTCAAAAGGTGTGTCTCCTGGAGAAAATAAACGTCTCTTTTTAAGTCATTCAGGTAAGTCAAAACTTTCCGTTTTTTCTGAACATTGTTCAGACCATTCATATTCCACAAGATAACTCGCATTTGATCCCCCATTTTCAAATGCAGCTTATCCACCCCCACCCAATGCAAAGGGGATCCCTGCAACCGACCTCCAAAAGTATTTGTGACCCCAACCGAAAACCCCAATCGCCCCTTCTGAAACAGATGCAAAACACCAAGAACAGCAAATAGGAAAACATTCTAAAACACATTCCAAGAAGTCCAACACCCTGGACTCCTCTCCTAAATAACCTGAACTCCCCAATAAAACCCCTGTAACCTGAAAAAGGGCAACCCTAAAGTTAACTCTGTTAAAATTCCATAAAAAAAACTCAACATCCACAGCAACAACATCAGCGTGAATCTGCATTGCGATGTAGATTGTTTGTTCATGACCGCTATATATTCATCAGATGTATATGGAAAAACGTTGTCTAGTTTGTACTCACAAATGTCCTTTGCAACTTCTTTTTTTTTTAACAATGGTAGCATTTTTGAATTCATCAAAAAGTTATTTGGTTGCTTCCAATTGTTCTCTAGCATTAGTGATTACGGTGTTTGTTAAAAATGTTGCTTCTTCCACATCTTGTTCTTTTTGGATATCTGAACTAATCCTTTGGGCTGTTCTGATGGTTAAAACCATTAGATCACGGCTACATTTAATCTCTATCTGACTTAACGTATTAGTGTATAGTTTATCCGTTAATAAGAGGCATGGTTCATTTTAAACAATGAGTCCTGCTGGAATGGTATTAGCTTTTAGATGTTCACGTAAAAAGTGGCCATGCAGTTCTGTCCTGAAATGTTTCTTTTTTAATTTTAATAGATCATCACTACCTGTGAATTGAGCTGTGTTCTTGTTTCTTCCTGTAGGGTGAAAGATTGAAGGGCCACTCATAACCTCTGATGTTTGCTCATCTGAGTAACTGAAGGTTTGGTTTTCTGCCATTGTAAGAGAAGAGATTGTGTGTGTAATTTTCAATGTTTTTAGATTCTAACCCAATGTGTCACGCTGATTCACATCAACCGAAGGTCACTAATGCCTTCGCCGTATACAGTCAAAAAATGTTATTGAGGAAAAGAAAAGAGGGATTTAAGAATTAATCTCTACCTGGTTTTTGTTTTAGCCATGCCCTAAGGAACAAGGTTGCAACTAAACATCTAACAATGATAGGGGTACCCCATTTGTAGTTCAGCTATGTTGGGGGTCAAGTGAAAATATGAAACAGACATTTCCAACAGCTGCAAAAAACTAACTTGTTGAACTGAATTGAATCTTAGTAGCTCTGAATGGCAGATGGCATGAGTGATGAGAGATGATGGGCTAATTGGGTGGGGAGGTACGGTCAATTCCACCCACCAGCACCTTGGGTACCAGCTTACGTGCTGCTAGAGAATCAAATGTTCCAGAAGGGTACAAGCGTGCCAACCAATTGTGAAAGACCATATAATGAAGGGCCTTATTGTTTGAAAGCCAATGATATATCTTGTTTCTAATCACTGTAGAAGATGACTTACACTAGGGGAGGGCATGTGTTGCCCACCTGACTATAGAGACCCAGTCACAATCCTATCCCTTATAGAAAGTATGCTTAGATACTCCTTAGTCATATCACAATCCCCCGTAGGTTTTTTGTAGTTTGCCACGTAGTATGACATCACGTATGACGAGATTTTGCTATAAAAGTATAATTCTTTATGAAATGTTTTGAGATTGTGCTGTGCGACGTTGGTTGATGTCCGTTGTACTCCCTGTTTAAGACAATTGAGAATAAAACAGACATTTTCCCAACTTCCTGAGTTGGTCTTCTTGTTTGGTGTGAGAGTTATTCTCCATCCCATCCATCGTACGATGTGTTACCATAATTAAAAGGATCATAAGGGTTCAGGACATTCATTTTTGTCCAACCCATATATGTGTAGTAGTACAGTCGGCTTCACTAGTCAGTCAACCTTGGCCAATGCATCTTTGCTACCGTGTACACTTCTATTACATGGCCTACATTCTGGGAGGTTGTTGTGTGGTCCCATGTGTGGCACATGTTTGTTTGACAGTACACATCACTGTCTACTGGGCTTCACAGTTTAGCCAGTACTTGCATGCAGGGTTGTAATGTCCAAATTATGTGCACATTACAAGATCACATGATGTGCCACCCTGACAGTCACACATCACCCACAAGGCACAGCTCTGTGTGATGCTAAAAAGACCTCATCCACATTAATCAATCATTGCAACACTCATGGGGCATGTCTCTTTGAATTGTACATCATGTACATGTGATATATGTTGTACAGACACATCGGTTGCTGCCGAGGAGCATGTTAGTACTGTCACCTGCTCTTACGGAAAATCTTGTCAGAATGTATTTCCATGCTGCCTGTAATGAAACACTGTGGTGTGACCAGCCCACCGGGGATGAGTGCCCACAGACCACTGCCCTGCATAGAAGGCATTATGTAGAAACACTGCATCTTGTTTATTGCAAGGGGTGACACTAGACAACACACAGGTAAAATCAGTTGATGGTGGGTCATCATTCCAAGTTGGGCAGTCTATTGAAGTGTCTGTAGACAGCCCATGCAAAAGATTACAGGGATTAATAATGACAATGACTGTGCCTATCTGCATTGCATGTCATGTATATGCATGTTCGAATAGCAAATATGATTATACAGTCCAAATGTGAATCACCAGTGTGACATGAAAGGCCTGTATGTGGTTATCAGTCGATGCATGACATACACATGCCTTGTTGCTCGCATCACTGTTGACAGCACTCACACGAACATTGCCCTGTCTGTGTCCTTGAGCGATGCATACTTGTGCAGTGTCACTTCACATTGTGCAAGATGACAGCGCCAGTTACATGACACTGTCATTCAAAACACAGCCAATGACTGTCCGTCACTCACTCATGGACAGTCATTGCCTGACACTTAACATGACCATGTCTTGTGAATGGCGCTGTTATCACGCACAATGTGAATTGACATTGCGTATCCATGAATTGTGCTAGGCATACAGCAGGGGACCCACACCCACGTGAATTCACACACAGGATGCTGGTAGACCTGGTGTCATCATTGATCAGATGGTAACAGTCATATGGGTAGTTGACACTTTGGCCCAGCACAGGGAGGCCTTGACTGAGAGGGTTGTGATTTGGCCAGCGCAATCATCATTGCTGCACACACATCACGTCAATGATTGTACATGGTCTAAGTTCTGCACAGTGACCCAATGGACCCTGCTGTCCTAATCAAGGTGCAGAATCTCATTTAGGAGACATCTGACAGTGGTTGGCTTGTCGGGAACATGGAGCGGCTGTCGATGGCGAGGGAATGCATGTAGGCCATGTTCCAATGCATCCACTGGAGCACTTTTGCAAGGACATCACATATTACTTTCTCAGGCATGCAGCATATGTAGCAATGAAGTGAAATTAATGAACAGTCTACATGTGTGAATTGACATGACATGGTAATCAAGTACATAGTTGTAATCACGTAATGTCTGTCATATTTAGATCTTAGTAGTATATGTGGATTTAGCAGGCTAACTGATGCCATGTGTTGGCCTTCAGCATTATTAAGCCCCATGTGCAATATTTGTCCGTCTGTTGTGTATTCAAATGATTGTTTCATGGCCCATCAGTAATGAGTAGGCCACATTTGTACAGCTATGTCTACACTAATGGCATGGACAGGACCTGGGGGCCACATGTCAGCAAATGCCATACATCTGGAGTGGGAGAATGGAAGACCAGGCTCCCGCCTTTCCCCCCTCGCGCTTGGCCTAGAGGATCACGGCCTAGACACCCGCCACGAGAGGAGTTTGCCTATCTACCAGACGACCAAATACCCTGGTACAGGAACATACGGATGTGCCCCTCTACCTGCCCAGCAGCCCGCCCTGTCCATGCCGACACCTGCGGCACGGATCAACTCGACTAAACCTACATGTCGTTAGAGATGCCATGATGACCTAGCCAACGGTCAGCACACCCGTGCAAATATACACACCGGACACTCCCACACCAATCCACACGAAGAATATACTCAGTGCTATGACGTAGGCGACAGACATACTCACGGACGTGCATCTTTATTATTTTCCACATAGGCTCTCAAAATGCAGAAACGCAAGACGCATCATGAACTTATCTAAAAAGGCTTGCTCACGCTTCTTCTAAGAGCCATATACCATAATGAAGAATATAACGGGGACACCATACTGAGGATAAAGCAATATGATACCGTAACCTAAAGCGCTCTGCATCAAACGGTTCCACCTATGCACCAGGCCCAAGTAGGCCGCAAGCAAAAGCTTCCATGAACATTGAATGAGCAAGAACTGGGTTGCTGACCCTGCAAAATGAGCCCGGCGAAAGCACACCGCCAAGGGCACGATGTTGCAATCTCGCACGCTGCAAGCCAACGCCAAGGTCGCACCTGCAAGATAAAGCAGGCACACAGTAGAAAAAACAATATTAATTATGTTGAATTTTGCCTCAAACACGGTCCCACCTCACATGACAAAGTCAAACCTGACAAGATGCCAAGCCCAGGAGGAAGGAGACGCCTGAATCCCACGTTTCAAGACACAGGCAGATACAATTAAAAGACTCATTGGACATCTGCAGCAGTGGGAGTAGTCGACCTCCCAATATATGAATAAATCCTCACATTGTTTACACCTACCCATATTAAAACATTGTTGCAAATGACAGGTGCACCGCGAGCTGGGAACAGCGATAGTCCCAGACTGGGAGGCTCGCGAGCGGACCAATCAGAACATGGGGCTCTTATCACTGACGCCATTAACATTGACCAATCCTCAGAGGTCTTCATGTAACAATTTTCATGTATCAAATTGAAGGGACAGCCCAGGTATACCACCTGACTAACCCTCAGCCACTAACACCGTTCTCTATATGTGCGCTATACTAACCCTACCACTCGAGTAACCAATCCAGAGTGGAAATAGGTTTTTTACTAAACTTTGTAAGAAGACGCAAGTAGCGCGTCATACTAAGGTAAAAAGGGCCTGCGAGCCCCACGATTGTGTGTGTGTCAGGACGGACGCGTACGCTCCTTGACCCATCCCTGCCGTTTTGTCTAATAAACAGCAGTCACCTTGCTTCTTGCGTGTGTCTCATACTCTATCTGTTTTGGGATATACGGGAGGAGTTGGGGCCTCCCTGCCCGGAGGTCTGCGGACGGCCTGGCCGACCCCGGCAGAATTTCCCCCCCCCCGACAAGTTGGAGGCACTGCTGAGATCTGTTTAAGATCTGCTTTTTTATTTTTATTTTTTTCCAGGTACTACTGTTGCGAGGAGGCCCGGCGGCGTGGCCCCCTCTGCCGTTGCACCCATCTGAGGACTACAGGACCATCGCGGAACTGCGGTTGGCGAGTGTCCAGACGTGGTCCAGACGAGGGGAGGTGGCGAGCCGCATGGAGGGGTGCACGCAGTCGAGCGGCCCCACATCAAGAGAACTTGGTGAGCATGCCACGCACAACAAGCAATGTGAAATTGTGAGGGAGGGGGGAGGAATTAAATACGGGAGGTGGGAGGTGTTGCACAGGTGTGCGGCGAAGGTTTTGACAATTTAGTGTTGGCAATGAAATGAATGGTAGCCGAACGAGTGCGAGAGCAGTCGGCTACGTTACACGAGAGAGGGGGGCGGAGCACGAAAACATCACGAGCGGCCGCTCGTAGAAACTGATTGGCCTAGGTCGCGACTACGTGTAAGGGTGTGTGTGTGTGTGGTTTCCTACGATTTGGCATTTATTGATCAATGAGTAGTTGAGGATCCCTATTGTTCGAGCAAGAAACTCGATAGGTAGATGACGTTTCCCTGTAGGCGGTAGCTAGTCAGTTGCCCAATACGGAAGATACTTGGCTGGTTAAGCCCTCCTGTCTAGGGGCGTATCACACGCGAGGCGACGCAGCGTGCGCAGTCTGATTATATTATTGATTACCTTGTTCCAGGAGTGACAGGAAGACAGCTGTGAGGTTAACGGGGGTAGATTGCAAGTGTATTTTGAACTTAAAGAATATATGAAAAACTTACCAGTAGCTCGAAGAGATCGGTGACGTCACCAATAGGGCTTTCATAGGATATCCCGAGCACTAGGCATCTTTCCTTCTGAGAGTGGTGGGGAAGAGAACTGTGGTAAGGGAGCGGGAACGGAGATAAACGGTCATGAATTGATCAAGGAAAGGCGAAACAGGGGACGTGGCGGCGCACGGAGAGCGCCGGCCACGGCAAGTGTAGAAGAAGGAGGAGGAGCAAGTGAAAATAGGACGACTGTATAAGAACGTCACAAGGGGTACGCAGCCGCAGGGGGCTACGTGCGCCTCGGCCGCAGGGGGCCGTAAGGGTGTTGTGTAAAGGAAGAAAGAAAGAAGAAAATATACAAATGTAAATACTATATTTTAATAATTTTCCTTAGCGGACTATCGCAAGTCCCCAAACTTACGGGGCCAGGTAACGATATAAGGCTGTATATTGTAAACTGCTAGTGAGATAACCGCTACCAAATAGGGGAAGGGTAACAAGTGGAGCGCTTCTATGTCATACGGGACAGGATCGGGAGGGTGGGGGAACACCCTCACTACCCCATTACAACACATATGTACCACACTGTCACCCCATAGGGAGAAACTGATTAAGTATAGCATAGAATGGACCCAGGGGACGGACAACAAAATGATAACACCGTGGCCGCCTAATGGTAGCTTCGATCCATATGCCCAACATTCACTATTAAACCATCTGCATAATACATACAAAGGGAAGAAGTTGGCAAATCACGTGGATGTGTTTAACTTATGGAGGATGTTCCAAGGGTCCCGACCAGGACCAAATGGAATGTTCACTGTGGGGGAAATACCGGAAGAAAAAGAGATTAAGAAGGAAGGAGAGGATGGGAAAAAGGGGAGTGAAGACCCAAAGAACACGGGGAACGGACAAGAGGGAGGAGAAAAGAATAATAAATCAAATGAAATAAAAAAGGAACCGAGCAACGATATACCCCTAGCAAAGGGAGTGAAAACAGAGGGAGGGGGGTTGTACCCTTTAAGGGAGTTAGGAGAAATAGAAAGAGGTCAGTTAAGGGCGGCTGAGGGGTACTCGAACCCGGCATTCAGCCCTCCACCATATGTGGCTCATAGGAAGATGCCAGCAGGGGAGTGGAGGACTGGAGAAGAACAAACTGTGGAAATAGGAATTGATGAGTGGGTAGCTGCACAGATACTATTAAAATTACGAGGTTCATTAACAGGAGAAGAGAAGGAGGTAGTAAGGAAAACAGACGAGGATAATACCAGGGAGAGTGGAATGAGAGGGGAAGAGCTGTTACGACAAAAGGAAGAGATTTTGGAGGAACGACTAGCAGAGTTAAGGGATGAGCAGAACGAATTGATCAAACAGCTTGAGAGGGAGGAAAGTGAGAGAGCGAGGAAAAGGAAAGAAGGTAAGAACGAATTGGAAAAAATAAGGGAACGAACTGAGGAGCAAAGGAGAGAAGCTGAACGGTAAAGGCAGCAGCAGAAAGGGTATCAAGAGCAGTGCTGCGAGAAAAGAAAAGGGAAGAAGAAGAGAAAGAAAAAGAAATGGCAATGTGGAAGAGGAGATTACTATCAGAAACGACTAAGAAATACGAAGAAGGGAGGGTGATAGAGAGTATATTAGAAAGGGAAAGGGTGAAATGGGAAAGGAATAAAGAGGATGAAAGAATATTGGAACAGGTGAGTAGTGAAGTAATGGAGGAATTAAAAAGGAAAAGGGAGGAAAATGGTAGGGAGATGGAGGAGGGAAATGAAGGAGAAAGAGAAGATAGGAGAAGGGAGAGTGAAGTGTGGGGTGATGTATATAGAGACACAGAGGTAGCAACAATATCAGCGCAAAGGGGAGCGGTTGATAAAGGAGAAAAAGGAGGACTGGACCTAATAGACTTAAAAACAGTAACAATCAAGGGGAAAAAGACCGAGTGGGGGTTACCGTTTATGACTGACTTTTGTAGTGAAGAAGAGGAAGGAGTGGGGAAGGAAGGAAGAAACAGTGAAAGGGAAAGCCTAGATAAACTATACATCACCCGGACCAACACAGACTCACCATGGATCCGTAGGAGAAAGGATGAACTGGAGAGAAGTGAGGAGGAAGAGCAAGGAATAGTGGAAAGACAGACACATGAGGCCACACCGTCCCCATCACGCCCTCCCCCGTCCCACCCTAAATGCTCAACCATTACAGACGAACTGACACCCTATGCATGTCGGCTTAGAAACCTCCCTAGACGCAGGCAGGAAGGACGAATACACATGCCCATATTAAATACAGGAAGTGATGGAAGAAGGGGAAAAGATGGAGAAGAAAGAGTTACGAGCAGGGGAAATACAGACGAAATTGACGATGTAGAAGAGAGGGAAGAAGAGGAAGGGTGTGAGGACTTGATTTTATGGAACACAAAGGGTAAAACGAGACATAACTTAATGCCACTTCTGGAGAGGGGAGGGGTTATACCACAGTACGTCCCTTGGAAGCATACAGACAAAGAAAATATAAAGTGCAGGCTCCCATCATTAAGTGGAGGTGCGGGTAAATGGATATATGAAATGGAAAAACACACCGCAGGACAGAAACTGGCAGTGGGAGATGTAAAGGGCCTTCTAATATCAATATTAGGGGATGCAGCGGATGACATTTGGAAGAGAGCGGGATTCCCTGGGGTAACAATAGCAAACACATTGCATGATGGGGCACCATTCGCAAACTGCAGACATGCACTATGGCAGGCACTGAGGGTACAGTACCCAGACACATCAGACATAGGAGCAATTACCTCACGCAAGATGCGTGAGAACGAAGAACCTGTTGATTATATCCAGGAAATCCAAGATTGGCGCATGGAAACTAGAGAACAATGGGATAAAACACCAGCAATATATTATCATATACTAGTACAAGGGCTCCCAGAAGGAGTTCAGAAACAACTAAAGAAAGTAGTGGGATGGAAGCAAAAGCATGGCCAGAAATACAACTGACTATAGTGCATCATTGCAGGACATGGCAAGGAAAAATGAAACAAAAGGAAGAGGACAGGAAAACGGAAGAGGCTAAACTAGTACAGAAAAAGCTTACTAAATACACAATGGAAGGGGCACTAATAACTACGCCTACAACAATGACCCAAAGCCCCACACAAGTAGTGGCTGCACAAGATCCCTCCCAAATACCACCTTCACAGACTATAACACAACAGGTGCCGCCACTCCAACCATACACGACCAACATGGGAGGAGGATACCCAATGCCAGGAGCTGGGTATTATAATTACAACAGGGGGAGAGGAGGAATTATGAGAGGGAGAGGATACGGATATAATACCCAACAGCAGGTGGGAGGACTTAGAAATTCCTACCCCACAGGGCAACCAGCATACCAGGACAACACAGGGAGCTTTCCATGGCAGAGTAGAGAACCACCGGTGTGTTGGAGTTGTGGATTATTAGGGCACATGTCACGCTCGTGTAGAGTAAGACCAGGACCACCATCATGGAGTGAACAGGGACAACCAAGGCCCACACAGGAACAGCAGGGCATACAGCAACAGCAGACGTTGCAACAGGGAAATGAGCAGCAACAACTAATAACACAACAACAGCCACAGACACATTCACTGCCACAACAACAGGTAGCGATAACACAACAACCCCACGTACAACAAACACAACTGGGTAGGGTGACGGTCCTGGGACACAACCCTTACACAGGAAATGGTCAATCGTTGTACCCTCAATAGGACAGCCCACAGACGGCCTTGGTGTGTCCCATCCTGTCAGTAACACCTAATAGTGCGGAGGAACCACGCATAGAGGTAACGATAGGTGGCAAAAAGTTAGCATTCCTTGTTGACACCGGGGCGACCCGGTCTTGCATAAGGGAAGGTAAATTTAAGATGTCAGGCGAAGCCATGAACACCCAAGGATTCTCTGGGGCTAGAGGGTTGGTTCCTTTTACTGATAACATTCCCTTATCTATAGGAGATTATGACCTGTCAGTTCCACTTCTATATTATAGTGCCTCACCAGTAAATATACTGGGGAGAGACATAATGAACAGGTTGAATATGACAATCTCCTTTACTGAGGACGGCATAATTTGCTCTACTCCAGGGATTAACATGCTCACAGCACGACAGATTATGCAAGCATACTGCGGACAGACAGCGATTAGGGCGGAGCCAGTAGATGGCTAACTCTTCCAGTACGGGACATACATGGCATTTGCATGGATGCCAGGCATAGAGGGAAAAATATGGAGGAGGCCAGCAGCCTATCTGTTCAGACCAGAAACACCAGTCAATGAACCAGAAGGGAAGGTGGTTCCAGTGGACATTGAGAGCATTATAGCAACAGCTGATTACATTGCTGTACATGCCCAAGACAGAGAAGGAAGAGCATGGAGGGCAGTGATAGCACTAGCAGAAGGATGTAGACTCACCCAGGTGTCAGATGAGGAGCTGTTCTCAGAAGAAAAGGAGGAAGGTGAAATGGCGTTTATGATGAGTGTGGAAATATGGCTAAGAGTGGCGTACAAACAAGTAGCACAGAAAATTGCAATGGCACTTGAAGCACCCGCATGCACCCCAGTCCCCTTCTTTAAGAAGGATATGACAAAGGTACCCACATCATTGTGGACTACTAGCCCCTATGACGTGGGGTGCATAAAAAGTATAGGGGGAGTAAGGATAAAATTGAAAAAAGGTGCAATACTCCCCAGAGTGAAACAGTACCCACTATCAAAAGAGGCAGATGAGGGCATATATGAAACCATAACTGCCCTTATAAATAATGGCATATTGGTCCCCTCAGAATCACCATGTAACACGGCTGTATACCCAGTGCGCAAGGCTAAAGGGGGTTCTTGGCGCTTCATACAGGATCTCAGGCCCTTGAACAACATAGTGGAAGCAGAATACCCCATAGCAGCAAACCCGGCCACAATATTGTGTGGCATTCCAGCAGAAGCATCACGATTTACAGTGATCGACCTTAAAAATGCATTCTTCTCAATACCATTGCACCCAGACTCACAAGATCTGACAAGCTTCACTTACAGAAACACAAAGTGGAAACACACCAGATTGCCACAAGGGTATTGCGAATCACCCTCAATTTTCAACAGAGTAATACAGATGGATTTGGGTAACATTGAAGTGGAAAGCACGGTGTTGCAGTATGTCGATGACATAATAATTTGCAGTACAAACGAAAGAACATGCAGAGAGGACTCATTAAAGATGTTGACAATATTGGCTGAGAAAGGTTACAAGGTAGACATGGAAAAGTTACAGTATTGTCAAGAACAGGTACTTTACATTGGTCAGCTCATATCCCAACATGGAAGAAAGATTGCACCACAAAGAGCACAGGCCATTTCTAACACACCAGTGCCACAAACAGTAAGGGAACTGCAGCAGTTCCTGGGTCTGTGCAACTACTGCAGAGCATGGGTATTTGATTACAGTTCATACATAGGACCCCTGCTTGAGGCATTAAAGGAAGCTAATAAAGGGGAGAAAAAGCTGGGGTGGACAATGGAAATGAAAGAGGCTTTTGATGAGTTGAAAGATGCGATATCAACTGCTCCGGTACTGGCATCCCCAGACTATGAGCGACAATTTTTTATATTTTCACATTGCGACTCAGCAGTAATGAAAGCAGTGTTGGCCCAAAAAACAAGCATGGGCTACAAACCAGTAGCATTTTACAGCGGCCACTTAGATCCTGTGATGCTAGGTCATTTCCCTTGCGAACAAGGTCTCGCCGCAGCTGCTTTTGCGGTAGAGAAAGCATCAGCAATCACCATGGGGTGCCCAACTACACTGTTTGTGGAACATGCACTATTTGCCATATTGAATAAACCTAAGTCCACCCTAACCACGCAAAGGGCATCAGGTTATGAGATCATCTTATCCAGAGCTGAACTATCAATTGTTAGATGTAGCACGGTCAACCCTGCAAGGTTCCTAGCAGAAGTAATTGAGGAGGGAGATTATGCCCACGACTGTACGCAAATAACTGACATGTACTCATGTACTAGAAAGGTTGAAGAAAACGCACTAGAGGGAGGTGAGCTCTTGTTCATTGATGGGTCATCAACTATCGACCAAAGGGATGGTTTAAGGAGGACTGGGGCAGCAGTGGTAAAAATGATGGAAGTACCGGTGTGTGTGGCCATGAAATGTGTACAATTACCACAGCATTACTCCGCTCAAGCAGCGGAATTAGTTGCACTGATCTTGGCGTTGAAGGAAAGCTTTGACAAACGAGTGACCATATATTCCCACAGCGCATATGTTACATCCACTGTCCACTCAGGGCTGTCGAAATGGAGAAGAAGAGGGTTTAGGAGAGCTGATGGCACTCCAGTGCAACATGCCCTCCTATTGGCTGAACTAATTGAAGCAATAAATGACCCCCAAGAATTAGCTTTGGTCAAATGCACCGCACACACCAATGGTGAAGACCACATCTCAAAAGGGAATGCAGCAGCAGACGCACATGCGAAGTATGCTGCATACTTTGGTGAGATATGGAACCCCCCAGAGTAACAGAGAGGGATAGGGAGGGGAATGGCTAAGGAGATGTTGATAAGAGAAGGGTACACCCATCTCCCAGCCACACAGATTATGGAACTACAAGCGGCTGCACCAATGGCCGAAAAAGAAATATGGCTAAAAAGAGGATGCGCAATGTCACCAACCGACGCACTATGGCGCCAGGGTGACACTGGAAAGATTGTAATACCACTGGCACTATTGAACACTGCCCTGAGCCAACTACACTACCCAGCCCACACAGGCAAGGAAGTAATTGCAGCACGAATTAGGGAAGACTGGTTCTGCCCCGAGTTAAACTCTCATGTGTCAAATTTTATTAGCAATTGTCTCACATGTCAACAGTTTACGGCCGGTCATACTCTGAAGGTGATAAGAGGTACTATACCCCGGCCAGAGGGACCTTTCCGGCATCTCCATATTGACTATGTTGATATGATCAATGTATGTCAAGGAAATAGGTATATGATTGTAGTAGTATGCCCATTCTCGAGGTGGATTGAAGCAGGGCCCTGTTCACACCCAGATGCATTTAGAGCAGCTAAATTCCTAGTGAGGGAGGTCTTCCCCAGGTGGGGAGTGTGCGAGGTACTGAGGTCAGACAATGGCCCACACTTCGCAAACGAAATGTTCCAGCACATCACATCCTTGCTGAACATCAAGCATAAATTTGCATGTGCATACCACCCACAGGCCAACGGTGTATGTGAACGCCTGAATGGCCTATTAAAGGAGGCAATTGCAAAGATACAGCAAACAACAAAGAAGAGTTGGTTGTATTGCCTTCCATTAGCCCTATTTGAGCTAAGGAATAGACCAGGGTCCGACCACCACCTCACCCCTCACGAGGTGGTTACCGGACGTCAAATGCGCCTTCCCCTAACGCCAACATCAAGAGCATTCACTGACCACGAGAGTACTGCGAGTGTTCTTGGTGATGAAATGTACCAATATGTGTCTTCTTTGATTACTAGTGTAGTGTTTGTGTCTCAACAGCTCGAGCGCACACGGGGCGGGTCTAACAGCGATCAACAAGAAGACGTGGATAAAGAATTGGAAAAGGAAAGACTGTGCAAAGTTTCTAAAGGTGACCACGTACTACTTCGCAATTTCAACAGAAAGTGGAACAGTCCACGATTCACTGGCCCCCATCTGGTAGAGGAGGTATCAACGAGAGCAGTAAAGTTACAGGACAAACGTGCTTGGAACCACTTACACGACGTAAAGATCTACAAACTCCAGACCTGCCCCAGCGCCACCGACAGGGCCACGGAAAGAACAACAACAGCGTCACCAACGGAGGAAGAGACTTCTACCACAACTAACTGCCTAAGTGTCCCCATACCCTGCCAACCCCCAGATCCCCCAGAGACAACTATTAGAAAAGAAAGGGGTGATCCCCATACCGCCCACCCCATGGTTACACGATCAAAGGGTAAAGAGACTTCCGCCAGTTGAGCCCCAAACCCTCTGCCATTGACCCCCTACCCACTGTAGTAACAATTGAACTGAAGGACATTGTTTTGCACATATACACATGTAAACACCTGAATGTTCTCTTTCTTTTCTCTCGCACATGCAGGTACAGCGTATTATTGTACTGTTAAGAAAGTAGATAACTAACCAATTCACTGCCCAGGAGTAGATGGTACCCTCAGACGATAATTACCTGGAAGAATTGTCACACCAATTTGTATATGAAGTAAAAAGGCCAACGTACCTGAAAAGAAGGAGGGTACGTGTCTACTACACAGCATTTCTCTTGGCCATAGAACATTCAATGCCCCACCTCCAACCATACTTGCCTGCCCTGAGAGATAGATCGCTTAGATTGGCGTGGGAACAGCTCTTCGCCTGGGCACTGAATGACTACTTGATAGGGAGAGCTTAATAACAATAACTAACCTTAATAACGAGCATATTAAGAATTTTCAGGCGGGCAACTGAAACGTCGCAAGAATAAGCTGCCGGACTGCAGCAAGGTAAGAGCAAAATGCAGGTGAAATTAGCATTTGTAATAAAATTGATAGGGATTTTTATGATCACCGGGTTCTTGGCTGCCTCTGTATGGCAGTACAGCTATGCTATCAATATTATTGCTGTACCCAAACCTAATACACCCCCACCCCCAGCTGCAACAGGTGTTGTATCAGGTGGTACTAGTAAAATCCCACACAAGGAAAATAGAGTTAAACGCAGCACATACTCAGACAATAAAGGCATTAACAACTACGTACAAGATTCAGCACACATCTCAAACAACATATGGTATCAACACATGACCCACATAGGTAAGCAGACAACAGAAGACAGCTGCTACGTTTGCTCATTGATCCCATACGCCATGAGCGCTTCTCAAACATTTGTTGCCACGGAGATAGATGGAAAAACAGCACGATGTATAATATACCTGGCACTGTTCCAGATGAAAGGAAGATTTCAAGGGACAGTGGTGCATCTGGTGTGGAAAACACGAGATACATATCCCTATGAAAACAACTTCCTCAAGACTTATTTGAGTTACGACAAGAGCAGTTTACATGCTGAAGGATTCAAATACATAACAAGTGGTCCTGAAAAAGGAGAAAGAAAGAAGGTAACACTGCAGTACCTACCATGTGATTGGTACGCCACTGAAGTCCCTGGTAAAAACGGATGCTGGGAAAGACCACTGATGATAATAACAGGGAAGGTGTACATGGACAACAAATGGGACATAGGAGTGGTTGGCAGTAACATGGTAACAAAAGAAAACATTTCAACTATTGATGGACATAACCATAGATGTTGGATGACTTGGATCAAGTACGTACCCATGCTCACATGGATGGAGAAGGATGAAGACCCAATAACAATATTGCCGCTAACTGCGCCTAAGGTATGCTACCAACATAAAGGAGAGGTGGATGTAGGATACAATACCAACTGTGAAAGCGTGACGGAATTACCTGAGGGGGGAGCAGGAACAGCAGTAGTAATGGACCATTACTGGGCCTGTGGAGACAAGGCGTACCACACACTGCCCCCTTTGTGGAATGGTGTATGCACTATAGTACACGTTAATGTACCATCACTGGTGGTACCCCAGAAGCATGTAAATATGGCAAATTTCCCCAAGATGGATGAAGGGAACAAAAGGAAGAAGAGATCTGCACAGCCTCGGAAAGGGCCAGAGAACAGACGGAACGGCAACAACACTGTCCTCAACAGAAGGAAAAGACAAGGAGAACCTCTGACAGGAAATTACCTGTGGGGAAGGTCGGAAACAGCACTGACCTCAATTCCGCCGGAACACAGACTATTCAGCAGAGCAGCTATGTTCTTCTCCTCAATAATACATCCTGGACTGCAGGCCTACGCAAACGCGAAATGGCTCCAGATAACTAGGTGGGAACTAATGATGACGATTAACTCTACAGTAAATGGATTCAACGCAATAAAAGAGGAATTGTGAGCAGTAAGAATGGTTGCACTACAGAACAGATATGTACTGGACCTCCTCACAGCAATGGAAGGAGGAGTTTGCGCAAAGATAGGACAATCATGCTGCACATTCATTCCTGCTAACGATGCTGACAATGGTACACTCACGGAAGCTGTATCACAATTGGCCCAGGTGCACTCAAAAATGATGGATGAAAGTAAAGGTGTGAAAAAGGATGAGAGTTGGTTTTCAATATTATGGTCATGGATGCCATCTTGGCTGTCAGATGGACTGAAGATTATAGTTGGATGTACTATTTTGGCTGGAGCTACACTGATCATAATAAGATTTTGGAAAGCCCGGAAGGCACGCACCACAGACGAGATGATCGAAATGGTTGGTATACACCTCTTGATGCCAACAGATGACGGCCAACACACAGGCACAATCATAAAAGAGAGAGAGAAGTTGCGCAACCAGATCATCACCAACCACCTGGACCCACCATCTGTCAAGCTCGAAAACCCAAGAAACCCAAGGAGCTACATAGGGAAATGGGTATACTGCACTCCTGGAGGAACCTGTGAATATATGTACTGGTCATTTGAAGACCATGTTAACCACTATGGACATTTGGGAGGAATAACTAAAATATGGAAAGTAAGAGGAGATAAAGAAAAGGATATGTTTGTGGTCGGCAAGTCGACCAGAGGGGGGACTGAAGTGGGAGAATGGAAGACAAGGCTCCCGCCCTTCCCCCCTCACGCTTGGCCTAGAGGATCACGGCCTAGACACCCGCCACGAGAGGAGTTTGCCTATCTACCAGACGACCAAATACCCTGGTACAGGAACATACGGATGTGCCCATCTACCTGCCCAGCAGCCCGCCCTGTCCATGCCGACACCTGCGGCACGGATCAACTCGACTAAACCTACACGTCGTTAGAGATGCCATGACGACCTAGCCAACGGTCAGCACACCCGTGCAAATATACACACCGGACACTCCCACACCAATCCACACGAAGAATATACTCAGTGCTATGACGTAGGCGACAGACATACTCACGGACGTGCAACTTTATTATTTTCCACATTGTTTCCCCCCAATCCAAGATGGAATATTTTTTGGGAATCTGACCAGGGTGGTCTAATTATTTATTTCTCCTTTTTCGGGATGGACACATTGTGCTGAATTATTTATATCACAGTCCAGGATGTATGCATATACCCCCCCCTCTTGTCTGGGATAGACTATTTTTATTTTTTCCTACCTTGAGAGATGTGTTGTTACCCTCTCAAGGGATTAAGTACTAGACACACAGTCATGCACAGTGGTGTCAACTGCCACGGGTGACTTGATTTGCAACAGGATCACATGTGCAGGTGACGATCAGTCAATTGCTTTGGGAACATATGTGCAGTCTACATGATTTTCTACTATGGCTGGTGAAATGCAATATCCTGTGTTTTTGCAGGGATCCTGATTCATCTGGTAAATGCACTCCATGAGAGGTCCACCCAGGACCCTTTCACCTCCCTAGACCCCATGCCATCTGCCGGGTACTGGCATTCAATTCACAAATGTGGAGGAATAGTTTCCAGTGGAGGTGATCAGGGAATCACATCAGGGCAGCTCTGTCAGCAGCTAAGGTTGAGCACTGTAAATCATGTAAATGTCTCTTTTAGTTTGCACCACTATCTTTGCATGCATTCTCTTACATTTGATTTTCAGCGGGTGAAATCATTTTGTTACAGTGAATGTCAGTGCAGATGTGTGTTTGTCCACATGCACGTGTGTGTATGTCCCCTTGAACATCTATGCATGTGCATTGGTTTTAAGGTTGCACTTCCACAAAGGAAAGCCGATTCATGGGACTTTGCAGCACTTATCAAACTTGAGCCATTGGCAGCATTTGACACATTTTGATTTTGATTTTTGATTTTGAGGCATTTATATAGCACATCTTGCGAACCAAATTGTAACTGGGCGCAGATTGAATCTAAAATACACTCAAGCGAACAATGTGGAAAAAACAAATTTCTACCAAGTTTCAAACAATAATCTTAAGGATACTCCTACATTAGCACCATCCTATCAGACTTACTTCAACAGATGGGTTACTAAGGTTTTGTGAAAAGGTTTTTAATAGTCTGAATTTCCAATGGAAGCTTATTCCATAACTTTGGGCGACATACTGCAAACATCGGTCACCCCTAAATACACAATTTGAGGGGGGATTTGCAGCAACAGTTTATCGCAAGACCGCAGCTGTCCAGTTAGTTGGTTCTGGAATATTTTTTCTGAAAGATAGCTATGATCCAACACATTCACACATTTAAAAAACAGACAGAGAATTTTTATATCAATACGTTCCTTCACTAACAGCCAGTGTAAGAATCGACACAGACTTGAAGTCAGCAAAGATTTTCTTACTCGAGAAATTAATCTAACAGCTGCGTTTTTTGGGATTTCTGCAGCCTATCCATTTGTGTAGAGGGGATGTCTGCCAGCAGCCCATTACAGTAATCAAGGTACAAATTCAACATGGATCCAACCACCACTGCATGATCCTTGGCTGGGATGAATGGGAGAGTCTGTCCCAAAAGGTGAAGGGTGCTAAAGACTGCCACCCTTCTCCTACCCCCACCCCATTTGTCCTATGTGGTCCTGCCAGTTTACTCCCTGTCCACACTACTCTTGGAGACCATGCCAGAGCCCACACCATGCCCTCATCTGCTCACATGACTTACTCTGCTATGCACGCACATCTATTCACAGATCAGCAGGAATTCAGCTGCTTCCCTTCATGAGCTTGCCTCTGGAAATGCAGATCTGGCCATTTTTCTCCATGCAGTCCACAGGACAGGTTTGTCATACTTGGTGCATTTAGGATTTTACTGCTTTGCACATGTGGACCCCTGACAGACTTTACCTGTGTTACCATTCAAGCCACTTGTTGTTCATTGTTTTCTGTATATTCTCTTCTCCTGAATGTATTGCATGACTGTATTTCATTACTTGTTGTTCTAATCCAGCCCTGTGAGTGACTGCACAGTATGTGTGTGTACATTGTGGGCACATGCATGTGGTACATCATCCCCTCCCCCAACTTCTGTTCATCTGTTGTCCATGTAGGTGTTGGCAGTGCACCCTATGATCCTGCCCCCTTCCAGGGAATGTCTCATCCAGGGTGTGTGGTCTGTTGGAGGGTGAGGCAACAGCTGGAGATTGAAGTCATATCCATTAACTGTGGTGTCAAATGGGTAGTGAGGGGGTTGGTGGGTGGTGCAGTCTGGAGTTGTGGTTGAGCTGACTTATTTGAGTGGATGCTGTGAATGTGGTTCTCTTTCTGGTTTACATGCCATTGTGTGTTGAGCGTGTTGTTTTTGTGATGATGAGCTGAGGATTGCCCTTTCACAGGTGGCCTTAGTTTGCCAGTCTGCCCTTCTCCCTCATCCCCTATTGTCCTTCTTCGCCCGCAACATTTTTCCATCAATGTGCCTTCCAGGCTCTCAGACCATGCTACCTTTTTTCCTGTCTTTCTGTCTCTGTCTTCCTCTCTTCACCCCCTTCTCTCTGTTCTCAACCACTGTAACTACCACCGTCCCTCTCCTCATCTCCCCACCAGCCAGACTCCTCCTTGCCCCAATTCCCTTCTCCCTCTCTCTCCCTCCACTCCGCAGCTACACATTCATCAATCTGTGTCCTGTTTCTCTCTTGCCCTCTGTCATCCTTCACACCAGCTCCCACATGTGCACTTCTACTCCCCAGTCCTTCATCTCCTCACTTGGTGTCCTTTTTACCTCCCCTGCATTCATGGGTAACCCAAAGGCACACGTGACACCAGCCGGTGGGTCTGCTGAACTTTTATGCCTGCAATCAATGCCTTGACTTGTGCCCTCATCCCGTGGCTGACTGAAACCTGTTTCCAGAGTGCATGTTGTGCTGTGATTGAAATCTGTTTGCTTCACTGCCAGTGATTTTTCTGTCAATGAGTGTTGATGGTGTTGGATTGATTGTTGCTCATGCTCTGTTATTTGGACTTCCAGTCGTTGACACTGGCTGGTCCATGGCGTCATGTTGCCTTGTTCCATACAGGAGTTGTCAAGGCTGTCTAGTTTGATTACTTTCATGTAATGCATCTCTTTGCAAGCTTAGAATGTTGTTTCAGGTAGAATGCTGTGGATGCGAGACAGATGGGTACCTTGTGCAGGTAAGTACAAAGCACTCAAGGGGGCACATGTTGTTGTGTCCTTGTTGGCAGGGAGAGGTTCACTGTATGGGGTGTTTTTCATTGCATTGGTGAGCAGGTCCCGCTCCACTGGCCGATGTACTTTTAGGACCTGGGTGGCCGGTTGTTCTTGAAGCCGTCCCTGGGCCTGTTTTTGAATTATTATTATTATTATACTCTCACAGCTCGCAGGCAGCCAGCCACTGCAGTGCCCCGTGGTGTGGCGCTGCGCTGCATGCGTGGCGTGAGTCAGTCAGTGTGCACGGGTCCGTTGTTTCATGTGGGTGGCCCAAGCTGGGCAGTGCTTTTTTTTATGAAATGTTTGTTGTCGGCTGTCGCATCACGCGCGACTCAGCAGGGCCTGGGGGGGGGACTTGGGCCAGGCTGGCTGCTGCTGCCTCGCCGGGTTCGCCCTCGCCTCGCTAGCGGAAAGGAAACTGACACCATTCAGGGGGGCGGGCAGGGGTCAGAA
Organism: Ambystoma mexicanum; assembly: GCF_040938575.1. Taxonomy (NCBI): domain Eukaryota; kingdom Metazoa; phylum Chordata; class Amphibia; order Caudata; family Ambystomatidae; genus Ambystoma; species Ambystoma mexicanum. Next base: position 497,306,472 of record NC_090926.1, read on the forward strand.
GGGCTGTCAGCCTGTCAGTGCAGCATACATTATTCATCAAAGCAAGTTAACAACACACAGTGGAAATTCACTTTGAACCGGGCAAAATATGCCTTGAATCGACCCTTGGTCTCCCAATAGCACGAGTGGCTGACTCGACAAGTGGAAGCAATGCCGCCCCACGCAGGAAATATTCGAACAAAGCATTTAAAGCCACGCATCGTCAAGGTGACGTTTGGGGGATGGCACTTAAAGCCCGGTGCTCGCCAAATTAAGTAAAACATGATTTTTCAAGTGCACTTTATTTTAAAGCTGCAAACTAGATATCTCAGCAAGTTAAGCCTTCCAAGGTATCTGTTTTCACACTGCAGGACAGCTCCCAATGGTAACTTACTCCGCCGACTCAGCCCTCCACCCTTCACAGGGCGATGAACCGAGTACCATTAAAGGAAGCAAAAGAAACACTTTTCTGTTACAGTGCTTTGAAACGTGCAGCATCTGGCATCACTACAAGAAATTGTAAATCCGGGTACAATAGGCGCCATTTTATAACATGGTTATTCTAATGGGCCCATTTTAGATTATGATCACCCTGGCGCACGTGTACATCCTGTCACACTCATTTTTTAGCCTGTTCATCCTGGGGGCATTTTATATATTGGTCACACAGGCATCCTGTTCGTCACATTGGGGGCATTTTATATCCTGGTGGCACAGGAGCCATTGCTTCTCCTGGTCGCACTTGGGCATTTAATAGCCTGGTCGCACCTGGGCCATTTTATCTCCAGGTCACACTGGTCACACCATTACTGAATACTGAGTGACTTCTAATACAGACATAGGCTGAAAAGTAGATGCATTGCACACAGGCTTGAAATGCGGCCAAATTTGCACCAGACCTGCCGATGCTCATTTTACTATAGCCGATATGATAGCTTAGTGGGTTGAGCGCTCGCTGCTGTAATATGTGTGTGATCTGCAGGTTCGAATCCCAGCAAGGCCATCTCAGCGTTTCATCTGAGAGCGATAAATGTGTACCAAGACAGGTTGGGTGATATTGTGTGCATATTTGTTCTATAAAAAAGAGCTCAAGCGTAAGTGCTATACAATAACATATTATCATTTGGCCTTGGACGTCTGCTTGTATTCACAGTAATTTGACAATATGGATCTATACACATAGATATTAATAGTACATATGGTGATCCATTCTTGTGTGAAATGTATATCACATTAGTGAAATCATAACCATATTTTTCATAGTGTACTTAGGAACAATGCTATTTGATGGCCACTTCCTGTTTTGTCAAGGGGTGAAAGGTAGTGTTTCATTAATGGCACTGATTCTGTAGAAACATCTGTGTTTGCGCAGTGAGAACCGTGGTAGGCAATGCATTCCTTTCTATAGCGTTGCGCTTTGCTGGGCACAGATTCCTTAGTCAGTGTTCACTTGTGTGTATGCAGCAGGAATTCACTTGCTATATGCACCCTTGGTGTTTTTCATAAGTTAATTACAATGTTGCTTTCGTTTTTGGCTACTATTTCATAGCATAATACAACGTCCAGGCCACTGCTCGCCTGCAGAAATAACACGCATGCATCCAGTTCATTTACCATGCCATGGGACTGGATTACTGTTAGACTCAGCATTTTATAGACCCAGCTGGATATTCTCTCTCTTTTTTGGGAGGGAGGTTATGGTGAGGCTGGGGAGAGTCAAATCTGAAAATGCTGACAAGCACTTGTTTCCTCTTAATGAAATGATATTTTGGATGTTGGCACTGGCAGCCAGGTTACTTAGACCTACTGTGATAAAGGTAAGAATCAGATGCACAATTAAGCTAATTTTATTTTTAGGAGAGAAATGGATTAAAAAAAAAGAAAGGGAGGAACAGAAAAACTAAGAGAAAAGAAGAAAAAGCGAATTGAAGAGGAAATCCGGCAAAACAAAAAAATTGAAGATCTGTTTACAGGTCAGACCATCAAAATGTCACGTGGTGTTATTGCTGGGAGAAAAGTGGATGAGGGTGACCAGCCATCTTCTTCAGGTACAAGTGTTAAACCTGGTTCTTCACTGGACCCATCAACAAGAGCTCCAGGTGTGAGAAGACTTGAAGCCAGAGTCTCGGCAGTTATTGGAGACATCTCAACAGAGGCAGATGCTGCAGCAACTACAATGTCATCAATCATTGAAGGTGCCCCCGAGAGGAAGTGTCGGAATCAAGTCTGCCAGAAATAATTGAGGCTGTCCATCTCGAGGAAGAGGCAGCTGGTGGTGGTACCAGTCTGCCACAAACAACTGAAGATTCCCCCAGGGAAGAAGTGTCGAAATCAAGTCTGCCAGAAATAATTGAGGCTGTCCATCTCGAGGAAGAGGCAGCCGATGGTGGTACCAGTCTGCCACAAACAACTGAAGATTCCCCCAAGGAAGAAGTGCCGGAATCAAGTCTGCCAGAAATACTTGTGGCTGTCCTCCTCGAGGGGGAAGTGGCAGCCGGTGGTGGTACCAGTCTGCCACAAACAATTGAAGATTCCCCCAAGGAAGAAGTGTCAGAATCAAGTCTGCCAGAAATAATTGAGGCTGTCCATCTCGAGGAAGAGTAAGTCGGTGGTGGTACCAGTCTGCCACAAACAATTGAAGATTCCCCCAAGGAGGAAGTGTCAGACACAAGTCTGCCAGAAATAATTGGAGACAACATCATCCCCCAGAGGAAGTGGCAGGTACTAGTCATTCGGAAGTATCTTTATCTGCTTTACAACATACTGAAAACTCAGGGAATGGGGGTGTGAAGCACAGAGCACGGAAAGATGATCTACAGGTGGCAGACTATTTATTTCAATGTCCAAAACCTAATCAACTTTCCTATTTCTTTCAGCACCATCCAATTCAACCTTCCAAACATAGACACATTAAAGCAAGCTTAGCCTTTTGGAGGAAAGATGGGGGAAAACGGTATTGGTTAAGTTACTCTGAATTACAAACGGCCCTTTTTTGCACAGTTTGTTTAACGTTTACTAAACGTGGAGAGAGGGGTCTTTTCATCAACGGGATGAAAAACTTGAGGCGTATTTACCAGCGCATTACAGAACATGAGGCAGGCCAACGTCACCGGAGGTGCACAGATTCATATGTGTTGAAATTTTCAGGGGTCGACATAGGCGGCTTACTCTTTCACCAACAGAAATTAGCTCGAAGTGAGCAAATCAGAAAAAGGAGAGACATATTGGAGCGTGTTATTGACGTAAAAGTCATTGGGAAAAGGGGGCTCAGTTTTCTTGGGAAATCAGAGTCCATGTCCGAGCTGGATAATGAAGAGCTGGAATTGGCAACTTCCTTGAAATCCTTCTGCTCCTAAGTAAATATGACAGACCTATAAAGCAACATATTGAGGCCATTCAATCCAAATCCAAAAAGAAAACTGGGCAAGGACGGGGTGCTTCTGTGACCTTCATTTCAAAGACTACAGTTGGGTATGTGATTGAAGCCATTTCCAAACTGATCAAAATGGTAATCTGTCAAGAAATAAAGGAGGCAGGGATATTTTCCATTCAGATAGACCCAACCCAAGATGTGAGTATTACTGATCAGTGCTCTATAATTATTAGATATGTTACTGACACTGTACATGAACGCCTACTAGCAGCAACCAACTGCACTTTGTCTACTGGAAAGGGGCTCTTTGAGTTGGTGCAGAGTGTTATTAAAGATAATGGTCTGGACCTACGCAGGTGCATTAGAAATTCAACCGATGGTGCATCCAATATGCAGGGGCAGTACAATGGTCTCACATCCTGGCTCAGTAAGGAATCCCCTGGTCAAATACATGTCTGGTGCTATGCACATGTATTAAATCGTGTACTTGTAGAAGGGACACAAGTATCAAATGAATCTACGTCTTTGTTTGGCTTGTTAAACTCCTATGCGTTTTTTTCAGGGAGTCCTACAAAAGGATGGATGTGTGGCGTGAGCTGTCTGTGGAAGGCCGAACAATCCAAATAATAGGAGGAACAAGGAGGTGGGCAAAGGATGCAGCACTACGGAAAGTTGTTGGCTCTTTTAATAACCCAAACAAAGCAATGTTCATTGATGTGGTTGTTGCAGTTAATAATATTGGCTCAAATACGGATAAATTCAATGCAAATGTCCATTACCAAGCTTTAAACTTTTCTGAGGCTCTGTGCAAATGCCAAACAGTGCTCACAGCCCAGTTATATCTCACAGTATTTAATTTGACAACCCCATTATCTAAGTACCTCCAGAAAAGTGGAATGGGCATCCTACAGGCACAAAGAATGGTCTCGGACACTACAAAAGCGCTTGCTGCACAGTCAAGAAATTTTGATTCTGTGTATTCTGCAGCTGAAAAATTTGTAGAATGGGCCAACGTACGCTTGGAAGAGAGGGGCTATGATAAAGGAGTGGAAACTGCACTTCCAGAGGGGAGAGTGTCCTACAAAAAGAGGATGCCTGGATTGAATGCAAGGGAAGAGCCAATCACCTTGGTTAAAGACCGGTTTAGAGTTACTGTACATAATGCCACTATGGACAACATTCTTCAAAGCCTAACTAGTCATTTCAAAACCCACTCATCGCTTGCCGCAGATATAGCATACCTGGATCCCAAAAATTTCAATGAAAGTCTACCCGACAATGCTCTTACAAATAAGTGCTCCTTGCTTGAAAGACTGGATGACTCCATAACGCTACTGGGGTTAAGGGAAGAACTCTCAGACTTTGCAAGCAAGTGGTCTAAACTGAGGAGGACACTACCAGAACAGTATGCCTTTGAAGCCCTACATAGTGAATATCCAGCACTACAAGATTTTGGAGAGCTACCTTTAGTACAGAAATGTAATACATGCCGTAACTGTGCAATATGTTGCTATGCAATTCTAAAAAGGTATGAACTTTTTAGTAGTGCTTACCGGCAATTGTATTTGGCATACTAGTTCATCTTGACCATATCTTGCACACTGGTAGCATGTGAAAGAAGTTTTTCAAAATTGAAAAATATTAAAACCCGCCTAAGAAACCACCTCTGCCAGGACAACCTTGAACCCTGTATGCTCATGTCTGTGGAGCGTAATGTTCTTGTCCAATTGCAAAATCCGGACATAATCGACATGGTTGCACATAAAAGTGCATTGTTGCAGGAACTCTTGATTGAGTGATTTTCAGGATGTTCATGAACCTGGAAGCAGGATTTCCAGGAGTGGACCTGGCTGTCACAGAACTGTATGCAAAGTTATGTTATTTTATAAGTTGTGTTGTTATTGTGTCATCATTTGGCTGTACTGCTTATTAAATGCAACTCTATTTTCATTACTGGTGTCAACGAGTAGACATGCTTTGAGTCTGGTTCTGCAAAATAAGTATTTTACTATGTGATGATGTTTTTTTTTTTTAAAGAACAAAAGGAATGTTATCACTTTCTCAAGCGTTTACACAAAACATAACAACATGCAACAGACACATGAACCCTCCATAAGTAGCATTTTCTGTTAAGTCGTGAATTGATGCGATTCACGGATGATGGTTTGAGGGCCACTTTTTTTAAGGTGAGGGCTGGGCCACTTTTCTGAGGTGAGGGTTGAGCCACTTTTTTCTGGGTGTCCGGGCCTACTTCTTGTCCCAGTCTGACCCTGGTTGGGAGGCTGGCGAGTCATTGCATTTGTATTTGTTATGCCTACTACACAGTATCCCATTCACTCACCTTTTCATGGCATGTCTACCCGTGCTGGCAGTCTACCCCTGGAACTTTGGATCTGTATGGGGTTGCACTCCCCAGGCTACTCCACACCCAGCACAGCATGGCAGGACATGTGGGGGATGCCTGGTTTATCCAACCGTAACAGGGTGGATGTCCCACATCCCGAACACAAGGCACGTGCTGTAGTCCTGATGTTGTTGCCATTGCAATGCGTACTATGCACTCTACCCCTGCAGCTATTTTGACACCTGTTACCAGCTGCTCGGTGCATTGAAACAGCCCCTTCAGTTCCATGCTTATTGGTGCCTGTTAAGTCCAGTCCATCTGGGCTACGCATTTCCTTCCTCTTGCCTGTTACCTGCTCCCTTTTGTGTGCCAGTATCCTTGCTCTCCGTTTATCATTCCTTTCTCTTGTCTGCTTGTCTCACTTCTGCCTGTTGCCTCTGTGCCCTGCCTTCCTCTTTGACTGCTGCCTCTTTGCCTAGCTGCCTTCTGCCAAATCCTGTCTTCACCGCAATTTCTGAAGATTTCCCCTGCCGTCATCTTGGACATTCCATCATCGGCTCCCCTGTCAGTGTTTCCTACACTGACCTGATGCCACATTAATCAGGCAATGCCCAATTGTAAACATTGGGATGGATTCTGATGGGATCCTGGGTTTCCAGCCACTCAGGGATCTTTATTTGGGAGTTTTCTCACAATTACCCCTTGCCAGGACAAGGGGTAAGTGAAACCTGGTCCTTCACAGCATGGCACTCAATGGGGCAGGCAGTGGAGGTGTTGTGGGTGGTGATGGTCTCACTGTGTGGGGTATTTTACATTGCATTGGCTTGAGGTGACCTGGACCAGCTGCATGGGTTTGGGTGTGACATGATGATGGTAGGCTGGCGACTCATTGCTTGCAGTTGTTTACATGTCATCCAGGGGACAACAGGGTGCAGTGTCATTGGCTGAGTGGATGTGTTACATGCTGTGGCCTTGTGTTATTTTTCTGGACTGAGGACTTCTGCAAGGGCAGATGGTTGCTGATATTGAAGGGAACAGTGCTGTGGGATGCGTGCACACAACACCTCAGCTATGTCGGCTGGTTTGGAGACCTACATAGTGGAGCATGGATTTATGAATATTTTGATGTAGATGTGTATTGAGTACTTGATTTTTGTCAGGGAATGGGGTGGTCAGTCCACCTGTATGTTGTTGTGCAAAATGCATAGGGTGGCCAGGGAAGTGCTCACATGTGTTTGTTACTGGTTACTTTTTGCACTGTGCCTTCTTACTTTTGTTCACATGTGTGTTGGTGGGGGTCCGTGTGCACATTATTTGTTGTGGGGCATTTGGAAGTGAAAAGGGATTTTGTTGATTGTTTTGTCTGCTTTGTTGTGTGTAGCATGTATACTATTGTTTCCACTTGCTATGACTGTATCAGTGGTTGGTGCAGTTTATTTTATGACTATGGACACACACATTTTGTCTCTCCCAGACACACATTCTAAGGGTAATGTTATGGGCACGGAGGATTGGCTCCAATTCGTCATTGAATGGCACCAGGGATATGGCTTCACTGTGAGTGCTCCGCAGGGGCTGGTATTTATGTGCAGTATAATTGCACAAGCTGATTGCCTGCAGTCTCTCCCTGTACCCTTTGTCATCCAAGGGCACGGGTGGTGGCTGTGATTGAGGGCAATTTCCCTCCTGTATCTCTACTTGTATGCCACGCCGTGTGGATACATTGTGCAGGACGTGAGTTGCCACAATGATTTTGCATACTATTGTGGGGCATGCAGCCCATGATACCAATTGTAAAGCAATTTGAAATTAATACAGCCACGAGAGTCTTCAATTGGTATCATGCAGCCCAGTGGCCTCTTTGGGTGCTCTGAGTTGGGGGCAGATGAGCGGACAGGCCAGTGCTTACCTGGCTAGCTTCACCAACTGTCAGCTCGGGCACTCAATGAGCCTTGGAGGTGCCTGGGGTCACAGCCAAATGCTGTGCATCTCCCAGGCCTGCGTGACCCTCCCCCAATCCTGGGCCTGCAACGCAGAGCCGAGGTGTTAACCCTCAAGCTGCTGCAATCAGCAGCCAGCTGTGTTCGCTCTAAATCATTAAATGAGCGCAAAAAAAGACACACTAAGCTAACGTGTCTTTTTTGCGCTCATTTAATGATTTATAGCGGCAATTGCGGGAAATGGCAAATTTTGCGATTTTTTTGCAAATCGCAAAATCGCCATAAGGTGGATGGTCTGATTAAAACAACCTTTTAAACTGCGCTCATGTTTATAAAAATCACACTTAACATACCTACTACCTCCACATGCAAAAGTCTAGCATTATGTTTTTTATCCACGTGCTTTAACATCAAGCATTTAAGATGGCGTCACATGAAAGAGATTCACAGCACATGCTGTCCCCTCACATCCAAACATACCAGACTACGAGGATCTGTGGCCACCATAGGCCCATCAGTCTCTGGTAAAGGGCGTAACCATGGGGATTGGTCTAGGGTGTCAAACTGTCCCGTATTTTGCGGGATTGTCCCGTAATTGGGGACTCTGTCCTGCAGTTTGCAGAGTGGCTGTGCGCGACGCAGGTTGTCCCGACTTGCTTTGTTCTCTGAAGTGTGACTCTCGGGAGACAGCAAGTAGGAACAACCTGCGTCCAGCACAGCCACTCTGCGAACTGAAGTGGCCATCTACAGACCACGGCGTTGCCACCTGCTGCTTTCTTTCTTTAGGCAGCTCCACTGCCCCAGCTCCTTTGGAGCCTGCAGGTGGAGCTGCTGCTCCAGGCTTGCTGCTCATGCTCTGACACCTGTCTTTATTCCAATGCTAATGCTTTGTTCCTGGGGTCGTGATGGTCATGTTTGCAGTTAGAAAACGTAACCATCACCTCCCAAGGACAAACCATTTGCATTGCAATTAAGCCAGGTGTTAAGAGCCACTAACAAATTTAAATGACAAATGGGGTGGGCCAAACGTGAATAATGCTTTGACGTCATCAACGCCTTGGGGCAAGTGTCCCGCAAAATGATATCAAAAGGTTGGGCGCCCTAGCTTGGCAACTAGTCATCTGCTCATGGGTCCACTAATAAGCAAAGTGGCAGGATATTCATCTGGACAAATTATAAATCTGCCATGCTTTTTTTTCTTTCAGTATTCAAATTCCACTTGTGAACACTTTTTATCTTCCAGACTGGGAATCTGCTACCCAAAATATCTTGGATTAACACACATAAATTTATCGCGCCTTCAACGCGTTCACACATCTCTTTGCCCTTGTACTGCTCTGGATTCCCAGGCAGGCCAGTGATCACGTGTTCCTTAAGCAGTTACACTGATTAGTGGCTACCTGTTTTTGAACGCATGAAGTTTAAATCACAATGCGTAGCTCACACTGCCCACTAGCAGAATGGCCCTACATTCACAGAGGAATGCATTCAACAAGTACATTCCGGGACATCCCTTGTGATCTCCACTCATTTTCAAATAGCTACTCCTCAATTCCGATACGCAGTGCTTAATTTGTAAAAACATAAGTGCCAGTGCCCAAAAAATATTGGCCCCATAATGCCGGGCGCGGCGCCGCCCCGCAGTGTGGACGCGCTGCCGGTGCCGCCCGCAGTGCGGACGCGTGGCCCGCGCCAGTTCTGTGCTAGACCTACCTAGAACGGCCCACCAGCAGCCCATCACATTGCTGCTGCTCCATGTCACATGTTCGGAGTTGCAGCAACTGCTTGCACAGGCTAGTAGTGGGATGGATGTGGAAGGGCACACATGGGTTGAGAAAGTATAATGCTTTAAAGTTGGAAAACACTTACTTGTTATGGTAGGTGTAGTGGTTCCAGCATTCCGGCAACCCTAGAGTCAAAAGAGTGCATTTGAACACACTTCTAAGTTCCAGACCACGCTCGTTAGACATCTGGACCATATTTGCTGTCCTCGAAGTGATAATGCATTTGAAAATTGTTGCAAACCTGTGGATGTTATCTTATTTGTCAATTTTGTAGAATGACACCCACTGCCCACACCCTCCCACCGCCCTGTTTTCATGTTAGACAAGGTTCCCCAAGCTACCGCGTCCATGTTAAGGGCCTGGATGGCAAGTACCATTTTGGAGCCTCAAACAGGAATTTGCCTCATTGTGACATGGGATGCCAAGCAAAACTGTGGAAAAAAGTGCTGTCTTATTCAAACGGCTAGTGATTGGGCCTCTTTTGTGTGGTAACCTATTTTATTGCTGCTTGTTCTCATACTAAAAGGGTTAGGGTTTCTGAAAACGTGTAACACAGGGTGACATTAAACGTTATTTCCAGGGTCTCTTTCGGCTCCCAGTCCACCCCTGTGTTGTCATGGTTCCCATAAATAATTTTTTACCCAAACTCTAACTTAAAATTAACAAGGGCATGGGGTGAGAGGGTTGGGGAAAGGCAGCCAATGTTGCGCGGTGCTATACAACCATTCTCCATTGCAAATTGTAACGGGGTGGCTATCCCTGCTCACATGGTAATTGTTCTGTTTTATTGTTTGCCCCACTACAGTGTTTGCTGGCATTTTTTACAACCAAGCTAAACCACTCTTCAAATATTCAATTACGTTCACCGTTGCGAACTGGATGAAAGACATGTTCTCCATGTGGGTGGAAATACCAACCAACTTCGATTGGCAGATGCCAGTGCTAAACCCGCTGAGCTATCTTGCTAGCCCAGCACACCTGGTCCCTCAGTAAACCTGCCCGAGCACCTGAAATCAGAGGGGATGCACTAAACTTGTCCCCACTCACAGTGGCAACGAACCAGCAGTAATCCCTAAGCAAAACAAAACACAGCAAATAAAAAGTGTGCATCTCTGGTGGATGATAATTAGCTAGCCAACAGCTGTTAAGGTGACAAATGGTGGGAAAGAACCTTCAGTATAAACCTCAGCCAATGTGTCAAAAATATTGTGGTACCTCAAATAACGATTTTAAAACCACTGGATTGCACTATTATTCAGACTGCACAGGACAGGCACCAATAGCTGGTTTGCAATTGTAACTGCCACCCACCGTCAGCTGTACGGAAAAAAACCCTACCGAAATTGTAGCACCTTTGCACCCCTCGATCGTGTTCACCACACCCGGCAAAAATGTATGGTTCCCTGATATTCAGGATGGAAAGAGCTGCCCCCCAACCCAAAGTTCATCGTGTTGCCGCCCCGGGCAAGGCAGAGTCTGGCTCGGGCACAGGTTGAGTGGGGGGTCTTCCGTGTCATCCTCTCTGAGAACACAATGGGTTTGCCCCAAGCCAAAGGGAAGCGAAAATGTATCGGATTGAGCAAAAGAAAAATAAGTGAAGATTATATGCCGTGCCCAGGGCCTACTTCAAGGTCACACATCAAACTTCAAGCACATGCATCCGTTTGTAGCACGTGCAGGAGTGAACGACTGTGCATGGATGTAATAATTTGCTGCATGTATAGTACTAGGGACCACCAAATCCAAGTTAACCTACACTGAAAGTGGTGACAGATCTATCAAACTTTATATCGTATTCAAGAAAATTAGGAACTAAATTCCACCAATCTCCCAAAACTTGAGTAACAGGAGCAACCTCCAACATCACAACTTTATGATTTGTAAACTAACACCCCCCCCCTCCAGGGGATATCTCCCGTGTCTTCCCGTGACCGGGATGGCCACTGGGTCCAGAGGACAAAGTCAAGTGACCTTTTGACTCACCACGTGCACGTCTCCAGCATAATCAGGCATGTCTAAAACCCCCCAGTTTCTCGTGCACGGAAACTTTTGCCACGCCTAAACCGTGTCATTTTTTTTAACATATCACTCATTCCGTGTTATACATATACTATTTTAGAAATGCATATAAATACGGAATTGTGTGACCCCAGTGGCCATGTATGTCCCCCCAGGCAGCCTTGGCCGTCCGAAATTCGAGTCCGACCAAGGCTGCCGTGGGGGCGGGGAACTTTCTGCACTTCTTCATGCTCGGTTTATTGCAGGGCCGGGCTATGGGATCATCTGCATCATCAATATTGATGCATGCAGTTGATCCCATTAGCTAGTGCCGCCGCCGCCGGCCTGCTTGCATTTGCCTCTCGGGCCGTGGCCTGCTGCTGAGTCGGACTTGGGCACTCAGGACAGGCCCAGCCCGGCTGCGGAGCAGGCAGGGCGGCCACGGGGTGGGCAGCCACGGCGGCAGTGGCACACACACTGCTGCAATGCATGCAGCATTGCATTGCACGCCACACCGGCGGCCGGGGTCAAAGTTGGGGGGCGGGTGCGGGGGGGTCGCACTGCACTCGCAGTCGCCGTCATATGGATGGCGGCATGGCGTGCAGGGCCCGCCACCGTGGATGTCACAGAACTGAGCATCATGTACATTTCACGGCGGAGGGCGGAGACGTGGCATTACAGGCCCGAACAACAGATAGATAGTCAAGTAAAAAAAAGACAGTCAACAAGTTAACTTTCACAGTACTTCACTTACCGTTACCGCCGGCTGCGTTGTTCAGCAAGCGCGGCCTGGTCTGCCTCTGAGGAACTCAAGTAGGCGCGGACACGGAGGCGGAGCACACAGAACAGAACACGAGTCTCACCCTCACCTCACGCCACACCTTAACAAGTGTGCTCCTGCCTCTGCTCAACAACAAACCCAAGTTGCACCCACCCCCACACACTCACGTCATCATGTCATTTCACTGGCTGGAGCCTGGAGTCAACAAGTTAACAACACAGCCAATGAAAACTGTGCATTCTGGGTTACTATACAGAACGTATCAGATACTGCATAGTAACAACAGAATGTTGGTTTTCATTGGCTGTTGTTGTTGTTGTACTCTGTAGGCCCAGCCAGCCAGGAGCCAGCCATGTCTCTGCAAGGAGAGCAGCAGCAGAATGATTTATGAAGATCATGAAACTAGTTTAAGTGTGAACAAACAAAGGAATTACAAGTGCGCAAGCCGCCCAATGATGTTCCGGTCCCCAAAAAAGAGTGCCGGTGTTGGGATCCGGCAACCACCCCCACAAATTAAGCACTGCTGATACGTCAACACTTGGGGACAGATTACAGAAAGTTTGCACTGGTGCAAGTGCAAAGTTTGCAAGGTATTAGCACTAGGGAAAAGTTTACCCTATTTTTTTTAAAACACTGGGACATATTAACAAACCATTGCACCTCGACATGTGCAGTTTAGCATATGAAAACATTGCCCTAGTGCTAAAAAGATTCCTTTTGATGCACGTTTGCATCAGGGCAAAGTTTGCCCTAGTGCTAATACCATTCCGTATTAGCACTAGGGCAAACTTTGACCTAGTGTAAACATTTAGCGAAAATGCATCTTTTTGGCACTAGGGCAATTTCTGCAATCTGGCCCCTGTTTTCAAATCAGGCGTCTTTGCTGTGAAGCTCCATCTGAATCTCAATTAGAAACATAGAAAACGTATTGAAATTTAGAAAAACTCTGAAAATCGTTCTTTTCACAGAATAAGCAAGCTCTGTTTTTTAACGCAGGAAAATTCTTGAAGTAATTTGGCAAACGGACCTCTTCAGCGCCATAGTGGCCTTCCAGCTGTAGTTTCTGCTTTATAAAAATAAATAAACTAAAACTAATCTAAAGAAGGACGCCACGCGTTTCAGCTGCCCCTGTTCTGCCTACATATTTAAACATATCACACTGAGCCCCTCCATTACCGCCAAACACACAGGCTGTTCAGCTGCTACCACGTGTAATGCGCTTTACGGCTGCAATCAAATCTAAATATGCAGCTCTTAACTTGGTTTGAATTTCCTGCTGCAGCGAGCTGTGTGTAACCTGCAGGTTGCAAGCATGAATTCTGAAAAGGCCAGGCTAGTTTTTCCTGCATCTGAGGTCAGCAAAATGAGGACCAACTCAGCTGGTCATAAGAACACCTATTATTCAGCTCCAAAAGGCAATTCAGTTTTTTCGGTGCACAGTAAAAATAACAAACAAATAAATAGGAATACTAAAAATGCAGCTGTAAAAATATCATGTATTGAATATAACGAAGCTAAAGAGAAAGACAGTAAAAATAAGCCGCTTTGAGGAAGAGGATGGTTAGCGGCTCAAAAAAAATGATTCTTTTTGTTCATTTATGTGGGAAAGTCCAGCAGCATTACACAACATCAATATTTTCTATGCCCAACTCTTTTGCTCCCTTCCATTCGGAACCTGATATCACCTGTATTTTAGGCACCACCTAAGACTCATGTCACACATCTCCCTTCTCATAATACGCACTTTCCTACACAGCGTTTGGTTCTTGATGAAAACCGTTCCTTCGAGAAGACATTACCTATCAAATGCTTCCCTTTACTTCCCGCTTGCACGGCAGCCTTCCTTTGACCCACTCTGCTACACACCCACACCCTCCCATTTAACGTTTTGACAGGTTGGTGGAACTTGTTCACACCTTGAATGGGTGTGGCCATGCAGCTTGCACTTGACGTTAATGCCATCGGCGACTGACTTTAATTCTCATTCGATATCTTAGGGCGTTTAACAGATTGTCAGCTATCACAGCCACCCCTTCCTCTTCCTCTGGCTACTGCATTATCTCATTGACTTTCGATTTTGCCACTTCTCGTTTTCCTTTGTGTCTCCTAGTGATCAGTACATTTCTCACTCTACACTATTAGGGTCGTCCCTTCCTTCACTGCAATACTCTGACAAATTCTCTCAAGGCACCTAATGTCATTTCTGCAAAGCTCTTTGAGGGCAATTGTTTCGCTATGTGGCTTACTTTTAGTGCCGTATGGTAAGTACATTGATGTATTTTTACAAACATTAGCCACACAAACAAGATCCTATCTCAAAGACTCCATGGATGGGATTAAACATTTGGAGGGCTTTGAGCATATTGTGGAGGAAGAAATTATGGTCACTTGCGACATCATGGCCGTGTACACTCACCAGTTAGAGTCTCTAGACATAATTGCAATCAGACTGGACGAATGTCTGAGTCCACATGGCATTCATAGTAGAACTTCTAAAGATTGCACTATGTAACATAGGTTTTACTTCTTGAGATAACATGTTCCTCCAATAGAAGGGTACAGTTATGGGTGTGGTGTTTTCCCCCCTGCACGGCCGATATTTGTATGGCTTATTTTGAAGAGCAATATATCTTTTCCAACAACCACTTTGAGTTCCATATCATGTCACGGTTTATAACACAGCAAACGCCAGCTAGGGAACTCCTTCCCCTACAATGGATGTGGCACACTATAAAAGGCAGTTTATTTTTTAATATACTACAGATTCTTTTGAGCAGGCCTCCAAATCGTCTTGCACCCAACCTCCACAAACACCCCGTGTAACAATGGACTAGGAACCAGGCAGCTGTGTATCAATAAGATATTTATTAATTTATTATTTAAAGAAAAAGGAAAATAATCAATATACAGCAGCAACCATTGTTGTGGCAACACAAATGCAATCATCTATACATAACAATTAGGTTAAGATATCCTATTAGAATTCACACCGTTCTTTAATGGCAAAACAGAAAAAAAGAAACATTTTTACAAAGTGATAGCACCAAAGGTTGAGCACTCCCCGCTGCAACACTCACCCGCAAACATCAGCTAAACTTGATTCCTTTGAATGGAAGGTAGTGGCAAGGAGTAGGAATAGAGAGAGAGAATCGTATTTGGAGTAAAGCCCACCACCACAAGATAGGAAGCAAGCAAAGAAAGTGAAACTCGTTTTTGGAGCAAAACAGCAGAATGGGATTTTGATTATTATTCACAACTGCTAGGGGACAGAATGAAAGAAAATTTGTATTGCATAGACTTTAGGAGATTGTGGAAGTTTATAGAATAGTAATCAGCACACCAGGGCAAAAATAGACATCAAGTGGGAAAATCAGTTTTGGGAGAAAGCAAATGCAAAAGGGAAAAATACAGTGGCAAATGGAAATTTGTTTACACTGGGTTTACTATGACCGGCAACACAGGGAAGGGGTTTAGCTTAAAAAAGAAAAATACGTTTTCAATGACATGGACAGAGGCACATAACAGGTAGGCTTCTAGGCAAAAGGTATTACTCAAAATGGAATAACAGTTTGGGGTTTCATAGGACAGTTGTAAATGGGAATTTGTTTGGTAATGCACACAATAAACGGACAAATTCGGTTTTAAGTTACAAGGAGAATAATTCTTTTGCGGCAACTCCTTAATGACTAGAATAATTAAATACAACACCAGGGACAAGATGGTTGATTTCGAACTTCAATAATCTTGAACCGTGAATTTCAATGGGGGGAATGTATTGATGTACTTAAGAAAAATACTAAGGATTTACACAGACAACTGAGAGGCATTTTTGAGGAGATCTGCTAACATACACAGGAAAATAATAGATTCTTCTATGCAAAGAAGACTGGATTACACCAGCAATTTGGGGTTTTCAGTGGGGTTTTAAATGGGGGTTTCAATGGGGGAAATATTGGATGCAATGCTACAATAATGAAGGGCTTATGCAATTTAGGGGTGGGGTATATGCTACTTACAAAACAAGCCTTAGTTTGGGGTTCAGGAAAGTGGTCTGGTCACTGCACTCTCAAAAATAGTAAGGTTCAGCCGCCTTCTCTCCGTCCTCTTTCTCCTGTCTCCCCAGATTTGGCATCTGTCTGTCCAAGTACAGTCTTCCCTTATATAGCACGAATAATATCAATAACTTTACAATTTAGGGGGAGTACCCTGTAATTATCCCTGCTGCTCGGATAGGACAGTTTACCATTCCTCTCTCCGCCCCCTGGCATAATTGGTTCAAGGGAAGAGAGCACCATCTGTCTGTTTGCATTTATTAAAATTATTGGTTCTCATTACCACTTTTTGGCAAAATCTGGTTATGTTTCATAACTTCATAATGATACTAGCCCCTGCCATATGAATTAGATATGGGGTTTTAGTTGGTCATAGGGAATTAGGTAAACCAAACGCCAACTCCGTGCGAGGTAGCATGGCCCTTTGGCACATTTCTGTCATTTTCATAAAATCTACAATAGTTATGACTCTGCAAATGATCAAGCATGTTCCTAATGTCATTTTCTATATTTCCACCAACTGTCCCATTCGTCACATGTTCATATCAGCCAGAACCTAGTCTTAACTGGCCATTTCAGTCCCCAAAGTCCTAGGTAAATTCAATTTCTCTCTTTAAAACCGCTTGCAATTTACATGAACAAATAGCATTAAAAGAAATTGATTCTCATTCTGATTGCTGGGAAAAATGCCTAAAATTTAAACAACCTTTTAATGTCCATTGGGAGTGTCGGTTCCCCCTGTGTGAGGGCCGCTTCATCCCTACAGCCATTTGTCTTCCCCTGGGCTCAGTCAGTGACCAGAAATTTGTATTAGTCTCTTTGAACTTTGCAGTTTGCTATTTGAGGTAGGTGTAGGAAGGGCTGACACCTCCTGGTCAAACTTTAGCCACACTTTGCCTTCTTTGAAATCTCTGGGCTCCTACCTTCATGTCTGGCAGTGCAGGGAATTATGACTCCCTCAGCAGCATCACATTTTATTGTAGGGTTGTTCACTGGTAGGTGCAACTTCCAGCTGGAAGCAGGGATTTTAATTTTGAAGTTTCCTGCCTCAGCCCGAACTGGTTGTTCCTGTAATAAGTGTCTTTTAAAAGGTGACTTGAATTTATGCATTGGCTTTGGTCAACCCCCCACATCATATTTCCTTGACATTTGCTGTTTGAGCAGTGATATCTTTTCCCACTGTGGCTATTTAAAGCTGTTTTTCTTTTCACACATGGGCAGGCCATTTTTTTGCTTTTAATGTTTAAAACTCTGTCTTGTAGTTCGCAGGATTCTTTGATTTCTCCTTTTTGAGCAAGTTTGATTTTGCTGTTGGTCCATTGATAATGAGGGGTAAACCCCCTTCCATATGGTTCTTTAATTTGATGTGAACAAAAGAAAAAGCCAAGCCATTTTTCGTTTTCAGTGTTTAAAGGGCTGCTATTCAAGTGAAAGGGAAAGCAAAAGCTGTTTCTGGTTGTAGTGTTGAAATACTTGCCCCTCATGTGAATGAAAAGTATATCAATGCCATTTTTGGATGCAGTGTATAACTTCTTGTCATTCAAGTGAAATAAAAGCAAACCAGGGCCGTTTTTGCTTATAGTGTTCCAATGCTTGCCATTCATGTGACAGGGAAAGCAAGCAAAGCAAGGCCGTTTTTGCTAGCAGTGTTGAAATGCTTGCCCCTCTTGTGTAATAAAAGCAATACAGGCCGTTTCTGGTGGCATTGTTTAAATGCAGATTTTCAGGGAAAAGGGATTTATGTTTGGGGCCTTTAAATGCACCGCACAATCAGGTGTTGGAAAGGATACATTGACAACATTTTTTCATTTGGAAGGGCAGCAGTCATCAGCTAGAGTCTTTCAAGCACTGGCTTAAAAATTTCAGTAACAACTTGGCTTTAGCTTTTGCTTCCAACAAGGAGGCCGTTCCATTTCTAGGTTTACTGATCTGTCGCAGAGATGGACATGTATACACCACGCTGCACTGCAAGGAAAAAGATCGCAATTCAATCTAGCTATTCTCTAGCCAACAACCCAGGTCACTACCTGCCAACCTTCCATACGGACAGTTTTATGAATTTGATGTACATTTGAAGAGGTCTATCAGACACATGCTGATGCACTAATGAGTAGACGAACAGCAAAAGATTACCCAAAAGAGCATGGTATACTGAGAGGTAACATCTGTTACAACCCAAACAAAGGAACTCGGGCAGCGTGAGAAACCTGAAGGTGTCTTACCCGCTAGTCCCCGGGATTCTGTCTTCCAGGTGGCCACACACCGCCATCGCTTTTGGATCCAGTTCCTGGGAGTGGACCAGTGTGGAAGGATCGCCTGGATATGGGGTCTTCGGGAGCGGGAAAGAGACACCGGATGGCAAGACCGGTATACCCTTTCCTGTAACACCTTTACCCTATCCTACCAGGTAGGATACTTAGGAACTCAACCCCCCTCCCTTTGCCAACATGAACACTTTCTCACAAACAGCTTGGTATGAGAGAAAATGGACTAAAACCCGAGCTGTATACCTGACATGTCCCAATACAATGGTCAGGCGAAGTCAGGCAATTACTGACCCTTACACACACCTGACTTCTATTACACCTCCCCACATGGATAAAAGGCAGAGCATGATAGCACACTCTGAGTGAGACAAAGCACACGCGGAAGCTCCAGTCCTAAAATGGCAGTTTGATACAAGGTAAAAGATGGCAAAACCGAAGGGGATCGCAAGGAGGGAAGTGCCCTTGACCTTTTCGGTGAGCAACAGTTACTTTCTCAAACCTTTGAGTATAGAAAACATAAGACTAGGAAACAAGGCTGAAGAATCCTGCATTGTGTGTCGGAGGTACCCGGGGCTCTCCCGCATCGATAGTCAAGGCGGGAAGAATCCATTGCCACTGTGGTACTGTCCTTGGTTACTACAACAAAGCAGTGCCAGTGAAGTCAGCACAGCCAGTGAGTTGGGGAGACTGATACTAGACCGGTCTGTATTGATTCAAGGTTGCAAGCGGCACCATTGTATAGTGAACGCTGAAGCAGACATTGTGTGAAGTGTATGTGATAATCAACGTGAATAAAATTTAACAACAGATGAGTGATTGAACTTTGATGCCAAGATACGATACCTTAGTCAGAGTGGTCTGGCACCACGTGCATACTCATTCAAAAGTCTCTGTAAGGTATCCAACTGAAAGAGTGACAAAGAATTGTGAATCAAAGTGGTTCTGCAATCAGTCAAACAAAATCCTGTTCACAATCGAACACAATCGAATGTCTTTGTTGTTAACAGTGTAAAGAAAGTTGATGAAAAAATAGATGAAGTTGGTCCGAGCCCGGCAGAGGGAGATCAGCGGAGAGCTTTTGGTTAAAGCAAGTTTGTGTTAAAAAGTTACATTGGAATTGGTCCGAGCCGGGCGTATGGAGACTAATTGAACATTGGGTTAAGAGGATCTGAGCTAGGCTGATGGGGATCCGGGGTGGGCCATGAATCACCCGAAAAATTGGATATATGAATATCCTATGAGCATTCGGTGTATGAATATCCTCTGAGTATTTTGTTAAGAGGAACTGAGCCCGTCTGAGGGAGGTTCAATCTGAATAGTGAATCGCCTGAGAAATTGAGTACTTGTGAAATCCTACGAGGAAAATAACTTATTGTTTGTTTGTCGCATCAAACTCTCTGAAGGAAGAAACTTTGAGAGGCAAAGAGACTTGGCCAAATGAGGCCCTGATGCTAATGGTTCAGCTGTATCCTCTTGCTGGAAAAGCCAGAGACTGTGCTAGCTAAGCTCAAGTGTACCGCCTTGTCCCGTGCTGAAAACATGGAGAAGGTAGGCCAACGGTCTGAGCATCCTGACATGTCATTTTGTGAACACTTCTTTCATTTTCGTAACACTGTTTCTCACACTATTTGTATTTAGAAGTAAGGATTGGCAAAAGTTTTATTGGTGTAGGCCCTTTTATTTTGAGAAGACAACACTAGGACTGCGTTATTATTATGTGATGGTTGGAGCTTGCTCCCATCTGTAGATTTAGGAATAGACAGGCATTTTTCAAACCTTTTTAAAGTTCAATCAACACCCTTGAACTGTAGAAACTTGTGTTTCTCTTACTGTTGATAACAGGCCTTCCTTACAGCAGTTACAGGATTGTGTGTGTCACCACATTTTGAAGACATACCGTCATGGTTAAGAAGCTCATTAAGAAACACTGGAATTCGATTAAATGTACTGACTGTTTAAGTAACATTCCTCTGTTTACTGTGAAACGATGTCGGAACATTAGGGTCAGGTTAGTTAATTCCAGATTGCATGTAAGAAGTGCCAGCAACACATCATAACTGAGTGCTGGAATTTACAGATATCGCCAAACGTGGGCCATTTTCCTTGCAGCAATTATTTTGGGTGCCTTTTCACACAAACAAGTGACATTTTTGTTCACAACAGTTTCCAGTGGACATTGAGCAATATGACTAACTGTAAAAGCAGACCAGTTGTTTACACTATTTGCTGTCCAAAGTGCAGAACCTACATTGGAATGACAACATAGAAGGTGTTAACACGAATCACGGAACATAGATCTAAAATTCGTAACAAGATGCTTTCTGTGCTGTTAGTGCAACACTTTGTTGCCAATAATCATTTTGAAAGTGAGCCGGCACTGAGTGTCATAGATACTTTGAAACCTGATAGACACAATTTCTCCACTGCAAGTAGACTCTACGGGTTGGAACAAAAATAATTCCATCTGCTTTAAACACACCTAAATGGTTTAAATGACGAATTACACAGGAAAATACTTTTGGGTTACAGCACGGGCCGTAGTAACACCTCATAAACTCCGATTTCACATAAGCCTGTCACACCCTCATTAGTACTCATCAAATCATATAAGAAGGGGGAACACCGTGCATTACCACTGACTTAGTTCGGTTTTAGCAACATTCTTCACACCGTTGGTTATAAACGTTTCTACTGCATCAACTTCATAGTTTTTCAAGATGCCCGCCGCTACGAACCTAATGGCGACCAGCTATTGCGTTGGTCTAGTTGTACAGGTAAAGAGGTGAGCATAACGCTGAGCGTCCTTACCAGCTTTGACTTGTGCACTCCCTGTGTTGGTTTGCTACGTCCCGAATGCGATCACGGCACCAAATAGTAGCATGGCCCCCTTGCCGCTAAGGTTATTTCTGGATTCCGTTCCGCATTACTGAACAGCATGATGATGCCACATATTTACATTTTTGTTTTTTAACGTGCATAGATGCCCTAAGGTAGTTTCAAAGTAATTAATTTGTTAGGTGACCCGGAGCCACCCCATTAGTCTGCTGCTGCTAGACACAACACACATTAATGAAATTATTTGCAAGAAGTGCATCCTCCGCACTCACACCATATGTCTCTAAGTCACAGACATAACATTCAGGTAAATACTAGGTTAGAAAACAGACCCTTTGACAGTCCATTTGTGCCACTCCTGTTTACACATTTAGGATGCTTTTCTGACATGATCCGCTGTTTGTTTTTACAGCACAACAATCCTGTTGAATTGACTCTGCAAGCATGCTCGTGATTTTGTGATATTTTAATTGAAAGTAAGCCTAAATTGACCTGTTCTAATCAAGGTCCAATGAATTTCAGGAGGAAGTCTTTTAAAAAAAAAAATAATAATAATTATAACGCACACATCCATTTTGCACTGTGTGCTCATTTTCGGAGGCACTTGATGGATTTCACTGCCTGCGTTTTTTCATGTTTCAGCTCCACCTCTGTGAATTGCTCATACTGGCAAACTATCGTTACGCCCTCAGGAAGACTGGGTCAAGAATAGCATTAGGCCATGTCAGCCGAAACTTAAGTTGGCTTAGCTATTTCGCTCAAAACCACTAATCCCTGTTCTTTCAGATAACAGGTTGATTTTTCAAATACCCTTGTATTTGTAAATTCATGTGGCACATATACAATTGACTTTGTGCCTGGCCTACACCTTTGGGGCAGACCACACTTATATTGAAGAGTTATTTGCGCAAATCATACTTTCTTGCTTTCCATTAATGTATGCACTACGCCCGTGTGTGCAAAGGGCGTTTACAGGACTACCTGCTGTTGTGCTGTGGCTGCGTGGGAGTGCCCACATATCAGCTGTGCTGCTGTGTTCAGCTGTTACATACCAGGAATCAAGCGGAATTGTGTGCGGAAGACGAAGCGCCGTTGCGCTGAGAAGCTCCGCCCCCTTTTGCCCCGAGCACCGCCCCGCAGGAAGTGTGCCAGATAAAAGACCTTCCCAGGCACCCTTGCGGCGCTAAGCCCGTGTGTGCAAAGGGCGTTTACAGGACTACCTGCTGTTGTGCTGTTTGGCTGCTTGCTGTAGCTTTGCAGGCCACCTTACTCCTAGAGAGTGGTCAGCTGCACTCGGATCGGAGCAAAAGCAGAAAGTGGCGGTGGCGGTGCGAAGTGGAGTCTAAGCGGTCTGGCGGAGGGCCGCGGTTGCCTGGACCCAGAAGCTCAAGTTCATACGGTAAGCCCTTTCAAGCTCTTTAGTCTTCCCTCCTTACATCCAGTCCATAGACTCCAATATTAACATCTACTTCACTTAAAATCACTAGCATTAAAGCTTACCAATTCATCACACGCACCTAAGTCCCCAGCGCACAAAATTTTAGAAATGGATGAAGATGACGGGCGTCGTCTTCGCAGCTCAAGGAAAGGAGTAGGAGGGCCTAGAACCGGTACGGCTAGTGAAAGAGACGAGACAAACAGATCGACAAAGAAGAACGATGCCACCTCTGAAGTCACTGAAGCACCATTAATATCTCCCATACAGACGAGTCGCGAGCATACTGGCCCGCGGACAGTCAATCTGGAAAGAAACTATAAATCCGCGCACACCCCCACTACAATTTTTGAAATTACCGCGAACAAGGAAGCAACAATCAGCGTCCAAAACCGCAAATACTTGGAAAACGAAGAGAGCGAGGACGGCAAGAATTCTACACCCCCACAACTCGGCACTCCCATGCAAACCACACTGACAGCCCCCGGAGGGGGGCTGGAGTGTATGCAGGAAGAGAGCCTCGAGCCAAGTGAGGGAATAGACATACGAACTCAAAATGAAAACGTCGAAGAAACGCTGCAAGCAAGCTCTACCGACTCACGATTGTTAATAGTCACCTCTGAGCTGCCGTCAGAAGACGAAGATCGTGCGCACACGAAGTACACACAACCTGAAATCGAAGTAGAGAGCTGTGAACCGCATAAACAGAAAGAGAAAAAATTTGAAAAACAGACTCATGACCAATTATCAATGAAGATCCATCAACAAGTAAAAGTTCTAGTGCATGCCTCAAACAATGAAGATAATTCCCAGGAAAGCACAAACGGGACGGAACACGCCCCACTAGACACGAATTGCGCAGAAAGCGCACTAACATCAGAGCAAAACATGAAAAAAAGAAGCAGAGATAGTTGCGAAATTACATGCGGACAATTAAGCATGCACAAACCAATCCATCGAAAGAACATTAAATCAAACATGCATGTGAGATCCAAAGTGAATCGATCCACTAAGAACGCACCATCCACTGTGAAAGAACGGATGAGCAAAAGCGCAAGCATCGAGAAATCAAAAAAAAACAAATACTATGCGAATGCTGACTGACTTTTTTGAACTCCAGCTACTGAAGAAACCACGAAACTTCACGGAAATTTCCGATGCAGAAATGTTAACAGTCATAAGCGAAAATATACCAAACGCAAAACAACGTAGAATGAACCCCACACCTGAAGCTGGATCGCCACAAGCAGACAAACCCGTAGTTCAAAGAAGTACATCAACAGACTCAACTATCGAGAACGGCAAAAAAATAAACGTAAACAATGAGAATGCAACAAGCCAAATGGAAAAAGTCAATCCATCTATGAACATAGACGAAGATTCACCCAACAAAAAAAACGTACCTTATCAACACACCATTGAAGGTGTGCACTCAACATCGCTTAACACAAACCAGGAAAGCGCGACAAGCGATGAACAACCGATCCAAAGCAGCAAAGAACTTAAAAAGCCTCAAGAGGCCATTACGGTCATGGCAAAAATACAAGAACAAGAAAGCACACCTCAGACCGCTGTGTCAGGAGTATCTCCATTACGAGCTGCATCCAGTCAAAGTCTCAGTCCACGCTTAATCAGTCATCCCGCGACAGAAACAAAAGAATTAAATAAACATCTAAAGATAGCGGAACTGGATGTGCAAGGGGACAAAACAAAAGATCGACCTCATTGGATCTTTCCGACAGAAAAAACAATACAAACAGAAGCAAGAGGTTCTCAACACCCACGAACACCCAGGAGAAGCCATAGTGATTTTGAACATCAGTCAGGCAGAACCTCGTGCCCACAAACGCCAAATGCAGCACAAGAACCATCCTCAAAAAAAACGGACCTACAAGGAATCATGTCTGTCATAACTATTGCACTCAATCCCTTCTGCAAACTATATGAGACCATGAATGATGCAGTAAAAGATCAACAAGTCATCTTAGCAATGCTGCTGACAAAAATAGTATACTTGGAAGGTTACATCACAGCAAAAGGAAATCACACAAATAACAAAGGCACAACAGAGTCAAGTAGTAATGACACGATTATCAATCGCACAGAAACAATAAACGAAATATTGTCTAATCAACCAAGCAAGTCCATCAACAAACATCAAGTAGGAACACAAACAGAGACCATCATCGACTTAACAGTTGACAGAAAAGCAACTGATAAAGAAAAAATCCAGCAAAACATAGTAAACAACAATGAGACCATAAACATCAAAAACAATGTGGCCACGAAACAACAAACGCCATCGGTAATGTTGGTGCTAAACCAAGCAAACGCTAATGACAAATGTGAGACTAGACTTGTAACACCCTCATTTAACATTTTTGAAACATCTGGCCGAAAAGACAAACCGAACAAAGGGCCAAAGACAGTCCTAATCTGCGACAACGAGGAGGTCTTAAAAACCACTGCCTATGATCATAGCACAGAAAAAGAATCGAACCCAAGTCTTGGAATAATAGCACCAGTCGCAACACCAAAATGGAACACGAGTAGTTCAACGCCCATCATAACAGGGGAAAACAGCAACTCAGAAAGCGTAACAATCAATAAAAGTAAACAAAGCAAAAATCAGAACTTCAAGGATAAACTGGATTCAACAGATCCTCTAACAAATCTGAGTATATACTCGGATGAAATTAGTGATTCATCAACAACACTAACTACAGCTACTCAGAAGGCAGAACAAACCCAATCATTGAAACAAAAAACTACAGCAACCATAGAAAAAAATCGCGTGAAAATGCTGCAAGAACGTGACTATGAAACTCTAGAACAAAAACGAAATCGTCTAATAAACCATGCAGCATCCCGTGAGAATATAAAAGAGCATAAGCAAACATATATCACAGACATATACTCAGAAATTAACAAAAGCAAGAACATCGACAAAACAACTCACACCAGAAACAAATCAGAAGAACTTTCCACAAAAAAGAAAAAGAAAATGGATAGAGAACCAAAAACCACTTCACAAGTACAAAATAAAACACAAGAACTTCAAGTGGACAAAAAACGAAAACCAAAGGTGTACGAAGAAACACCCAAGAAACGAGATTATGAAGTAAAAAGATCTAATAATAACACCAAACATAATACAAGCTCAAGACCCAAACAACAGAACGAGATACACAAACGAGCATCTCATGCTTCAAAAACAAGATTTACAGAAACCGAAGAAAACGACGAGTTACATTCCACGAAAAATGCTTCAAGATACCTTATCAGACTGACCCAACGAAGTTGCATAAAAGAAGAGATCATTTTAAATCGAAGAACGGTCTTAAAAATATTACGTCAATTTAAAGACTTACAAAGACTTCACACAGACAACTTGAAAATTGTCGAACCATGGCACACGCAACATGGGGCAGTCACAATACTGCATTTAACGTCTCCTACAACATTCAAAAAAATTCTAAACAACAAAAGAGATATCTACAATTCTGGTTACTACGTGGAAGACCTCACAACTTACAGCAAAGAAGAACGCATCGAATCAACTAAGATCAGAGAGACCGATGCTACAGCAAGTAAATCCTTAATCACAAAACATGAGAAGCATGATACAAAAGACACAGAGGATCACCCTCAGAAAGATTATAAAGCAATAACAGAATTTGAAATATCGAAAAAACATCAAAGATCACACCATGATAAGAGCAAAAATGAGCACTACAAAACCAAAAATGACTCAGTACACAACAAAATAACAAAGAAAGGAAATACAGCAACACAACAACAGAAATCTACTACAGATGGCACCATAAAAATAACCTGTACACAAAGAGTCGGCTCTACATCTACGGCTCAATGCAAACAAAGTCCAAACACAAGTAATAAAACAGGAATTTGGGCCTGGTTGCCACGCGTATTAAACTTACATCGCAAACAATAGCCACTCAAGACAGCGGAAGCAGTCACATGTAACGAACCAACAGAAATCAACAACGACATCAAGTTATGTTCATGGAACACGCGAGGTCATGTACATCTGACTGCTCCGGGAGGTCCCAATCTTGGAGAATTCCATATAATCTGTCTACAGGAAACTTGGCTGCAGCAAACTCCCACACTAGAAGGTTATCAAATCATTCTATCCCCTGCTGCAAGAGGTTCCAAAGGACGTCCAACTTCAGGTCTCCTAATAGCCTGCCGAAACGGTTCTGGAGTTTCCATTGTACAGACGATCATTGCAAATCAATCAATTTTGGCAGTAGAACTTGCCTGGCAAGGTGACGTAAACCATAAGACAGATTTTTCAAAACTGGCTATAATAAATCTCTATTGGAACCCAGCTGCAATCACTACAAAAAAATTCATAAATCTCTGTGAAACAACAATTGACGCAATAAGAACCGAGCACGACATAGAGAACATCCTGATATGCGGAGATCTAAATGTCATCCAAATAATCAACACGAACGCAACGGAATCACAAAAGGCGTCAGTACACCGTGGCACAATCTGGCGAAAGTTCACCGACTCGAGTGAGCTACACAACTTGGATGAAGTGTTCGTGGAAATAGATAGAATAGCAACCTGGCAGAGAGCATCCTCAGCCTCCACGATCGATTATATCTATGTATCCAAATCCATGTTGCAACGCCTACAACTTTTCAAAGTACGACACACTCCAACAAGTGACCACAACTTGCTGGAAACTGCATGGAACCTCAAAATCAAAAAAAATCGTCAAATGAACATACAAATCGAGGCAAACGCGAAAGGCACTAGAATCAAATTAAGCAGTGCTGAAATTCTCAAAATCACAGCTAAATACAAAGCCATTACCACCCCAGCGACATGCCTCAGTATTGATTACCAACCTTTACTGCTGCCGTATGCACAATCAACAAAAAGAAAAAGAAATGCAACAAACAAAAATCCAAGGCATGCATACAACAAAGTTCTAATTGACAAAAGACGTGAATACAGAAGACTTCTTCGAATAGCCACCAAGCAAATGCCCACAAATGGCACATCAGAGATACAAAATATCAAAACAAAATACAAAGCTTGGGTAAAATCATATAGACACAATTTGTACCAAGAGGACGCCGAACAAATAACAAAAGCGCTCATTAACAACAATAGCAGGAACTTTTGGTCCTTAATACATAATGTTGAACAAACACAAGACAATCAAATTCTAAATAACATCAGTCAACATATATGGGAAAATCACTTCAGTAAAGTCTTTAAATCTGACTTAAACCCAAAACCACAGGCACAACAACTAACAGGTGAACAATGGGTGGACTTAGACAAAAAAGAAGACATCATTGACATCATTAACAAATTGAAAAATTCACGTGCGCCAGGCCCAGATGGCATCAGTAACGCAGAATTAAAAAATCATCCAGAGGAATGGGCCACTTTGCTAAGCATCATTTTTAAGCGATGCAACGAAATGAGATCAGTACCACAATCCTGGTCCAAAGCAATTGTGGTACCAATCTACAAAAAAGGCAGTCTTACGGATCCATCAAACTTCCGACCTATAGCCTTACTAGATGTCATGGGGAAAGTATACGCCTCACTACTTTTGACGAGATTCCAAAAATGGGCGGCCTCTGCAGAATGTAATGACGAAATGCAAACGGGGTTCAAGAAACACACAGGCACAACATGTAACATATTAGTGTGCAGCATACTAAAAGCAAAAACCCTAGAAAAGAAGCGCCGTCTATTTGCAGCTTATATTGACTTTTCACAAGCGTTTGACAGAGTTGAAAGATCTCTCCTGTGGAACAAACTTGAAGCATGGAAATGTCCCCACGCTCTGCTAGAGCCAATTCAAGCACTGCACCAAGAAACATCCATAAGAGTCAGACTCAGTCGTGAAGGCGATCTATCATCTGAAATAAACACCACACGAGGAGTCAAACAAGGTTGCCCACTAGCATCAGCACTCTTTATCACTTACATAGGTGATATTCAAAATATGAGAAGTCCAACACGAGTCTTCCCACCAACATTAGGTAAAACACAAATTGGACACCTACTTTACGCTGATGATCTAACGATTTTTGACCAAACCCAAATTGGCCTACAGCGCAAACTCGACGCCCTCCTAATCTACGCCAATAGCAATCATCTGGAAATCAACATTAACAAAACAAAAATCATGATTTTCCAATCCCATTCAAGAAAGGAAAACTTTCAATGGCATCTGGGCAAAACCAAAATTGAAGTGGTCTCAAACTTTAAATACCTAGGAGTCCACATGGACAGTTCCCAACACGAGACCACAATGCAGCAGGAATTACACACAAAAATGAACAAACTAACAGTGCAAGCAAAAAAAATCAACAGCAAATTTGGAAAATTCTCTCTAAAACCAATAATAAACTTCTACACGATGAAAGTCGTCCCTACCATCATATACGGCAGTGAAGCCATGCCAATGATTCCACAGAAGGTCTGGTGCAAACTAGAGGCTTATTTTTGGCGCAAAGTTCTCAATCTACCAAACTCGACGCCAGGGACAGCAATCCGGCGTGAACTTAGCTTACAATCCCTAGAATGTGCCGCAACCTGTAATGGAATCATGCTATACCGTAAATGCAGAATGGACAGCAAAAACAAAATTTTCAGCATTATCAAACAAGAAATGAACGACAACACGTGTAATATGATAACCAACTGGCAAAGGCAAAATCAAAAAGTATTAGAGACAATCAACTCAGATGAAGACGAACTCATCACAAATCCATGCAAAGTGCTGAAGAAGATAAAAGACATGGATTGGGCCAAAACGATTGACGACACCTCGATGCTAAAACTCATCGCTCATCTACCAAGTTTCACTGCAAAAAGAAACGAACTACAAAATTACATAAAACAATTTCCAAACAGGCAAGCACAGATCTTAATCCTACGTGCAAGGCTCAACCTGTTTAAAACAAACGAAATAAGACACGTACGAGGACAAACACAGTCAAACATCTGCAGATTTTGCTCCAATGATACACAACCTACAACGGAGACAATAAGACATTTACTCATGACATGCACAGCGACCGCAGCACTTAGACAGCGCTATCTGCCAATGATACCAGGTTTCAGCACACTGCCAGAAGAACAACTGTGGTGGTGCAGACTCATCGGGGGAGACAAAACAACGTGGCAAATAGCAACTGCAAAAATGTTAGAATACATTGATGCAAAGTTATCAAATGCAAACAATGAATAGAAAAAAGAAAAAACAAAAGTCTGCAAAATAGAAAGCAAAGACACGTCTTCCTGTCTTCTTGTGTAGTTCACTACAAAAAGTTTAGAATTGTAAAATCATGGTTTTATAAAACAATAAAAAAAAAAAAAAAAAAAAAAAAAAATGTATGCACTACATGTCATATATCTGGTCACATATGCTTACCTTTTTGGGCATATTGTTTGTTTGTTTCTAGGGTGATCCAGGACATCGCCTATTCCTACACAATGATGTATTAAATCAGAGCTATGTTCCTCATTACCAATTTGGTGATCATTCTGCAGAATTACTGTCAAATTTATTTACCATTCCTGCCACTTGGTCCTGTGATAGGTACCGCAACTTGGTCCTGTGGGGTTACCAGGGGATTATAAGTGGTGGTAACTCCCCATTTTTGGAGTGCATAAGACTCCATGGGGATTTTTGGCAGATTTACCACCAGCGGAATTACTGTGTGATAAATCCGCAGATTTTTGGAAGTAACATTGAGGATTTACCTCCAGCAACAAACTGTAGGTGAATCTGGCACTTTACAGCTGGAAATCAGCAGATGGACTGCACAGTAAATCCGCCCTCATGAAATCTGCCTAAATTGTAATTTTGCTGTGCAGGAAAAGTGTGGTAAAGGACATACCACCACTTTTTTTCCACACCGCCCAATTTGAAATGAGACCCATTGGTCATTCTGCGTGTCTGATGTGTATTGACTTTGAAATTAATTTTTGTATGATGATTCCTTATAATCACCACTCCACTAAACATGTGGTCCCCTACATCATCACTGTCAACCCTAGGTCTATGATTGGTGGGTTCTTATCAATAGGTTTGTCAATTTGGGACTCCCACTTGATGTGCACCCTCCTGTTCCAGACAGGGTGAAGGTAACTTGGCAAGGCCAACACTGCTTTGATTAGATAATAGGCTTCCTCATTAACCCAGACACCATGGCGTACATGAGCTGCAGCCCTGACGTTGTACTAAAGTTATTGGCATCACCCCTGCTCCTTCTATCCCAAATCACAAAATGTTCCAGACACAGCTGCCCCATATCTCTTCCCAACCACAGGTGCCTAGGGATGACATGACCAGGGCACCACTCTCAAGTTTGAATTTCGTGGTTTTGTTTGCTTAAGTTGTGTGTCGTGGTGTAATTCATATGGGGTGTCTGCCCTAGGGAGTGGGGGCAGTAGTGTTCTAAATCTTTTCCTGGCTCTATGGCATCACAGAGCCTTGTGCCCTATTCTCATGAATTTGTCCTTCAAAGAGCACATTCCTTCCTGCTCTTCTACTAACCAACATTCCATTCCCACCATGTTCAGGACCTGCAGCTGGATGAAATTACTATCTTCCATGTATTTCAATCCTTCCAGCACATCACGCTATCCTATTTCACTACAGTGCATTAACTAAACACTGCCCTATAACGCTGTCCTATCTATAACCTCTGCATCCATAACATTAATTCATGTGTTGCTCTTTCTGTGTTGCTATATGTGACTATGTAATATCTATCATACTTAACTAAGACAATGGGCCTCATTTCGAGTTTGGAGGAGCTATGCCGTTTTTAGCGGCATGGCTACCCCCAAACCGGGTACCTGGTCCAGGTCCCGCAAAAGGGGTCTTACTGGGCCATTCTGAGCTTGGAGGGCCCGGTAATTCTCTTTCATGGGACCCAGACACGGTACATCCCCATTTCCATTTGAGCCCTCATAGGGCTCCATGGGGATGGGGAGGAAGCTAACAACGGGCCCCTTAATGACAGGCCCGTTGTTAGCATCCTGGTCTGCTAGCGGGTCCCGCTCTGCACGTCTGGTCTGGCCAGGCATACAGAGCGGGACCCGCTGCAGATCTCGTAATGTGGTGGCCCGGAATGAATGGTGCCGGTCCCTTACCGGCACCGTTCATTCTGTGGCTGCCACACTCCTAATGAGGCCCAATGTATGAGTTGTCTGCAGCACAACCTTCACTCTGCTCCAACAATGTTTCACTCTAATAGGTTTTCCTCAATCCGATACTTTTGCCTGGCTGGGATGCTGTACATGCATTCCAACATTCCCCCTTTAGTTAATACTCCATTAACTAACCCTTCTTCTTCCTTCTTTCTGTACTCGTCATCCTTGGGTACCTATGCTCTCCAGATGTGACGTAAACCTCCACCCGCTTGGGGATATTCTTCTGGGGTGCCAGTCATAAAATTGAACCCTCCATCTCCAGGTTAATTGACCCAACACTCAATATAATCCTCTGGGTTTGATGGTGGTGTGGTCATTGCCCCCAGGGGTTCCAAACATTGCCCTATTTTCACCATTCTTGGCCTGATAACCCCACCTCAACTATCAGTCTAGATTTACTTGTAGCTTTTCCCACCCTTATTAAAATCATAATCGTGGCGTTCTTCTACAAAGTCTTCGTGCAGCACCTCAGGATCATCTCACACAAACACAAAATGACAAGCAGAAATACTATGACGGGAGCCAGCATTTTTACAGCTATCCCTTACCACTGGGAAAACATGGATCAAACCAGTCATCTGCATTCTCTCCAGCTTCTGTCTCCATGGCAATCCTCAAATTGTGAAGGGCCCCTATTGCATGGGATAACGATCCGTTGTCAGCATCATTTGGGCGTGTTTATGTACAGCAAGACAGTCCAATGTACTTGCTGACACCCCGTTACATAGCTGTGAGCAAGCCCAGAACATATCAGTTCTGGAGGCTCATGAGCCTGATGGCTCTCAACTGACTTTTTATTGACTTAAGGCCCTGCTCGGTCTGGTTTACCATCTGAAGCATCTCCCATCTAGTTATATACAGCCATTTTGCATTTGCTAAGGTCTGGATACCTGACACCAGAAGAGAGGCAAAACTTGTTTCTGTCTTGGTAAACAAACAGTATTGATCCGGAATCGCCTTTAGTTTCTCTGAGGAGTCTTTAGACAGGTAGTAAAATCTCTTCTGGTGACAAGCTCTTAGTGAGCGATGAACACACTTAACAGTTGGGAGCTTAGTTGGTTCTAGGGCAGACATA
Organism: Ambystoma mexicanum; assembly: GCF_040938575.1. Classification (NCBI taxonomy): domain Eukaryota; kingdom Metazoa; phylum Chordata; class Amphibia; order Caudata; family Ambystomatidae; genus Ambystoma; species Ambystoma mexicanum. Next base: position 497,339,563 of record NC_090926.1, read on the forward strand.
TTTATAGCTGATAGATGAAAATCAGGAACTACTAAAACTGTGGAACATAGGGTGGTCAGCAAGCATACATGCCTCCATGATGTTGGGATGTGTAAATATGCATACTGTCCACAGACTTAGTACACCTAAAACATCCATTAACGCTGCTGTGCCCTCAGTTAGATCATGGATAAACTAGGTCTTGTTCCAATGGCTGTTCATTCCTATGGGTACAGTGCCATTTCCTCTAAAGCAAAATTTAGGTGGGCCACCACATCTTCAGGAATCCCCAGTAAGTTTTCTGCTGCAAAGCTTACTACTCCTACCACCCATTTATTGTTGGAAAACAACGCTCCTTCCCTCTTCAACAATGGTTGCACCTTGCACTGCACCTGTTCGTACTTCTTGGCAAATTATTCATCATCCCTGTCCCTAATTACTGAAGGATGGGGAAGGACAGTTAAGGTAGGAGATTCTGCCTCTGAGAAAAGCATTTCTGGTGTGCGTTTGGACTCCTGCATCACATTTCTGAACCACTCTGTTTTTTAAAAAGAACTACTGGTGGTCTCTCATCGATCTGTAAAACTACAATCACCTGTAGAGGAAGAGGAGGCTCTGCACTGCCCTTAAATACCCGGTTCTGGAAGAAAGTGTTGCAAAGTGCAGCAAAGGACGGGGAAGGAAAATTAAGGCTGGAGATACTGCCCCTGAGAAAAGCATTTCTGGTTTGTGTTTGGACACCTGCAGCACAGTTCTGAACCACACATATCTTTTTAAATCCGAAATACTGGTGGTCCCTCAACGCTCTCTAAAAGTACAATCCCCTGTGGAGGAAGAGGAGGCTCTGCAGTGCCCTTAAAAAAACTGGTACTGGCAGAAAGTGCTGCAAGTGCAGCAAAGGACGGGGAAGGAAAATTACGGCAGGAGATACTGCCTCTGAGAAAAGCATTTCTGCTGTGCATTTGGACTTCTGCTGCACATGTCTGAACCTCTCATTTTTTTTACCAAGAACTACTGGTGGTCCCTCACTGATCGCTAAAACTACAATCACCTGTAGAGGAATAGGAGGCTCTGCTATGCCCTTAAATATCCGGTCCCAGCATGAAGCACCACAAAGGACGTGAAGGACAGTTAAGGCAGTTGAGGTGGGAGAGGCAAAGGTCAGTATTGCAATGAATTGATAAAGGCAAAGTAGACCTCACTTTGAACTATTGTTTGGTGTGGTGAGCTAAAGCTTGCATTTAACTCTGCATTGTCAGGAGTGTGGTGTGAGTGTGCCTTGGTGTCTTTGGTTCTTTGGTGCATTGCATTGCTGAATACCATTCCAAATATAAAGCCTGCTAGATCTTCATTCCGTTAAGGCAAATAATATTGTTCTTGCTATTATTGTTGTATTGTTATGCCTTGCAAGGCAGGCAATAAAGTTTACTATAAAGGGAACAAAGTGCAGTTAACATAGCTCGGAAAGACAAGACTATGTTAGCGGCTGATCAACCAGACAGTAAAAAGTGGCTGTCTTGCACACAGGAAAACATGGGACATTTAAAGAATATTCTGTGGACATAGTTGATGTTCATCCTATACCCAGCTTGTGTGAAATTGCTAGCAACCCCGGGGCCTCTACTACAGTAGAGCTTGATAACAATAACTCATTACATATCCTCTGCTATTTCATACCAGCAGATTCTGCCCAATTGGCTTCATCATCAGTGGCCCTTTCTATGGGATGTAAGGCTCCTGAAAAGTCCCATGTAACTGAGGGTGCACATGCTAAGGTTTGCTTGCCGAGATTATCATCATCTCCAAGCCTGACAGGTCCGATAGATGTTCCTCCTTTAAGTCCACCCCCCTCATTGGCAGAATTGCAGATGGAGAAAGAGCTTGGTATTGGTCAAAAGACCATGGATAGACTAAATGAAAACTGTTCTTCATTAGATGCAGATAATATGGCAACACATTTTGCATTAAAAATTCTCCTGAAAATAACCTACAATACTCAGTGCTTAGTGCAAAAACATTCATTGATTTTGTAAAATGTTGAGAAAAAATAGGATGTTGGTCAAATTATTTCTGCTACCTCAGTGATTCCTAAATCATCACATAATGTTTCTCTGTTGGTTGTTGTACCTGCGGCTACAAATATTGAAAATTTGGAGTCTACTTAAGTAGAAATTCTACGTGGCAGTGACGAGGATGAAGAGTCAGAGGTGCATCCTTTGAGGAGAATTGGAAGAAAAAGAAAAAAAAGTCCCTGAGATTTACATTGGAAGATGCATCTATAATTGTTCAAGAGGATGCTAGCACAAATAGGGACAAGGAAAACTCATTGTCAATTTCAGAAAATGTACAGAAAAGGGCTGCCAGGAAAAATAATAAGGGCCTCCAAAGAGGGGGCAATTTGTCAAGCTGGTTGCTTACTAATAGAGCGAAAAAGCGGCAAGCGGACAGGCATCAAGCAGTCGTAAATGAAGTATCAGTATCATCTAAAGAAAAATGTCAGCAAGAGGACGTGTTCCCAATGATTGTTCAAACAAAGCGGATAAATAATTTGGTGAATAATACACTGCAAATTCAGTCTTTTATAGAGGTCCCTAAGGCAAATTTTGTCAACAGTGTGGCCCAATTCTGCCCTGCAAAAGGATGAAAATTGTGTTTAAGGAACGTCATTGATGTTAATCCATCTGTTCTCTTCAAATATAGCCCCCGAAGGCCTGAAATAAAGAGGCAAGAGTCATTTATGCATAAGGTCAGCACAGAAATAAGGTCAGACATCAAGCCCATTGAACCTAATCACAAAAGAAAGAAAGTGGGCCTCAATCCAAAAATGCTAAAATGTGTACAATGCATTTTGGGAAGGAAAAGGAAGACATGTGGCTGACAAATCCATGAGGAGCTGCACTGATATTTCAATAAACCGCAGTGCACAGTATCTTCAATGGAATACCAGATTGTGTTCCAAGCAGCAAAAGTAAAGCGGAGTTCACTACATGTAAAATAAATAAAAGAATGTCATATTCATTTTCCCCTCATCCAAATTTACAATCTGAGAGGCGAAATGCTCACCAAAACCACAAACAGTGTGAATATAATGTTCTCATCTAACAGCTGTATGCAAGGGATAGCTTAGAAGTGACACTTATATATGTGCTGAAACTGTGTACCTTATAAGAGTCCTTTAAAAGTGAAATTATGCATCAGTTTAAAGGCTATGTGCTGCTGGTGATTTCTTGCAATGTGAAACTAAGATCCAGGACCTCCCTCTCCTGTCCTGAAGACACACCTGGTTGTCATCATCCATTAAAGCCAGTACTTCACTATATAGAAAGAAATACAATGTTCTAGATAAAAAACACGATGGAAAACTGATGCGCCATGTCTGTTCTGGCAGATCACAAGTCCCAATAAAAGTGCATTAGTGTGGCCATAAGGCATTGAAGGGGGAGGCAAAATCTAAACACAGACCTCTCTGCTTACATCACCTGCCTGAAGAGAAAAAAACTAAGGGAGAAAGGGTGGGGGCTGGAGAGACAGAGGATATGCAACTGCAGTTTGCTTAAATGGGAGAAATACATTTTATTGCATAACATTGGCAGCGTAATTGTCACAATGGTAATTCCAGGCTTTTATTAAAGGTGATGGTCACCCCCTTGTAACCATGCTAAAACAGTTTTGGCGTGATAAACACAACTAAAGTTATTAATGAAAATGTGATTTGGGCCTTCCCCGGGTTCCAAGCAATGCGAATGGTAAAAGCATGCCGGTAATAATCAATATGATGACTGTAAAGTGGTATGTTTTTCATTGATATGGCTCATGAGTAAATGAAGATAAATGATGTCTCTGCACAGGATGGGTGAGTTCTGACTAGTCGTATCTGATTCACCTTAAAGTACAGTTTTCAAACATGTATTTATACATCTAAAGATTTAAAAATTTAGGGTACTTGCCATGGTGAGAGTTTTTCTGAGTTTTGAAGCATACCAAGCCCAGCTGTCAAAGTGGAATGATGAAGCTCTCTCCTCCCACAGCTAACCCAAAGACCACCCCCATTCCCTTGTCCTATCAGCACAAAGGTGGGATTTGGGTAGTGAACAATATCAAATCGCTTTCGCTGGAATCATGACAAGTTAGAGATGTCATTTGCACTCTAAGTGAGGCAGTTTTCATCAGAGCTCGACTTCTTCCAATAATTCCGAGAGGCGACCTGCTGCTAAAATCTAACTAATAACATCCCAGCAGAAGGGCCTCATTTTGCATTGGAGACAAGAACCAGGAGACATAAAAACTGATTGGGACCCCTTGGAAGAGAGGAGATCTTTGACTGACCCCCTAGCAGTTCCAACTGTGCTCTGAGGTTCCTGATCCCCAGTTCAAGGCCTCTCCTGTAAGTAGAACCACCCCAAAGCCATAGGTTGTGTAGGCCCTATATTTCTCCAGCACTGTTTTAGTTAATTCCCCCTAGAAAAATATCTTGTTTGTCTGTGTAGATCCCTAGCATATTTAATCAAAGTAAATCAATTAACTAACCCTATATTGATCACAGGATGGGTATTGTTGGCATTTAAAACCAACAATCTTGTCCCAGTGTGTTCTGAACCGGTATAGTCATAAAGATTTTCCAAAAGAACTAATCCCAAAGCCCTGTTCCACGTGTGTGCGTAGGGTGTAAAAAACAAAATTCCCCAGTGATCCCCTTCATTTAGATCAGAAGTGGGAAGCCTAGTAGTGCCTGTGCATATGCAAGGTGCAAAATGAAATTACCCCTGTGTACGCATTGTGCTCTGCAAAACAAATGTCCCCTAGTTTCTCTTTCATGCAAATTACAGCTGTGCTTAACACTGCAAAACCAATTTTCCCATTGTGCGCTGCAAACAAATTTCCCTAGTTTTTCTGTCATAAAAATTGCAGCTGTGCTTAACGCTCCAAAATCAATTTTCCCATTGTGTGCTGATTGAAACCTCAAAGCCCTGCCTGTTCTTGGTAGGTGCAGCAAAACAAATGTTCCCATTGCTTTCCTGTCTTTCATATTGTTTCTGTGATTAATATTCAAAATCTGATTTTCCCATTGTGTTCCCACTCCCTGCCACTGCCTTCAGATCAAAGGATTCAAGCCTAATTGATGTTTGGAGGTTGAGGGTTGCTGGGAGGAAAGGTACCATCACACTGGGGGTCATTCTGAGGTTGGAGGTAAGGGAAAAACGATCCCGGTAAAGGATTACTGCATCGCTTACCGCTATGGGCTATTCTGACCAACCAGACCGCTATTTACGGCACCGTAAAGTATGATGCTGTAAATAGCGGTCAGGGCGCGAGCACGCAACACACCATGCCAGCATTACCGGCATGCCGTAAACCAGACCTGATCTCAAGCCATGCGGACATGCAAATAATGGTCTACTGAAGCCCGAAAAGTACCTTATCGGCATGGAGTAAATACCAGCATCGCTGAGAAGGTGTTAAGAACCCTGGGCAGTGTTTCCAAGAGCCACAGGTGCACACAATCAGCACAGGTGGAGGCAATGGAGTCTGGCACAGCACAAAAGGAGCACACCCACACACCACACCCCCTCCCACACCAAGATGACACCAATAGTAGTAGCACCACTGGAGCTGGAGGCCCTGCTTGCAAGGCAGCAACAACAACAACAGCAACAACAACCACAGCCCCCACCACAGAGGATACACAGGAGGAGAAGGAGGGTGAGACAGGCCCAGCATGCCCCACAAGTGCAGCCACCGTTACCACGCCGGCAGCCCCCAATCCCTCGCATCAGAGCCACCCCCTTCAACCTAACACCAGAGCAGATCCACACCCTGTACCGGCTTGACCGTGACACCATCACCACCATAGTGGACCTGATACATAATGACATAGTGAGCCTCATAGAAATACGCACCGCCATCCCCTCTCTAATAAACGTAGTGTCTGTGCTCCACTTCCTTGCCACTGGCACCTACCAGCACACAGTGGGGCACATGCATGGCATATCACAACCCTTTTTTTCCCGGATACTGACCCAAGTGCTGGATGCCCTCCTCAAGCACACAAGGGACTACATTTCCCTACCACGGACTCCCCAGGAGATATTCGATGCAAAAGTTGCTTTCCATGCACTGTCAGGCATGCCAAATTGTATAGGTGCCCTTGACTGCAAGCAATACCACTCCATCAACGTGCAGATGGTATGTAACACCAGCAGGATCATCACAAATTGCTGTGCTCGATATGCAGGATCAACTCATGACTCTTTGGTCCTGCGGAACTCCACGCTACCACGCTATATGGAGCGACATGCTGGACGACGTACCTGGCTGCTTGGTGAGTTGCCTGACTGAGCCATGGCAGTGCATCGGGGTTGTGAAGTGGGTGGCTGCATACTCCACATGGGTGGGAGGGGGGATGCATACCCCACATGGGTGGGAAGAGGGGTAGATGCATACTCCACCTGGGTGGGAAGGGGGGGAGATGCATACTCCACCTGGGTGGGAAAGGGGGGGAGATGCATACTCCACCTGAGTGGAAATGTTGATGCCAGTGCACGATGTGCACCTCACCGAACACTGTGCCCCAAAGCAAGTGAAACGGCACATGACTACCAAATCCCACAGTGATGAAGTAAGGCCGACACCTTACACTACATGACTAACAGGTACCCAGGCCGCATTCAACAACACATGCACCACTCATCGGCGGCCCTCACACACCATAAGGGCATCCTGCAATATGCACTGCATATGCACTATGCCGCTGCCTCCAGCATATCACCACACAGGACAGTCATCCCTGGGAGTGCATTGAAGTGAGCCTAACAGCGATACCACAGTGTGTCACTGGTTCCGCACACCCATAGGGTGTTCAGTGCAGAATGACGAATATGCTACTGACTACAGCCAACACTCCCTACTACCAAATCTCACTGAACACAACACATCAATGATTTTACCCCAAGACTGCTGCATGCATATACGATGCATGTGCAACAGGATGTGAGTGCACACCATAAACCATCTTGAAGATGCTACCCCCTCCATCATTCCATTGCACAGGACACACAGAGGGGCCAGAAATGGGGTCAATGCATCCAGGGACATGTGCGTATGGGCAGAAATCACCTGCTGCCATGTAAGACTAGTTCAGTTGTCCGCCATGAATGTACGAACACTTACCTTCATTCCCCTCTCATGCAGGTGATGGTGGCTATCCCTTGAAACCGTGGCTCATGACCCCTGTCCGAAACCCACAGAACAGGCACGAGGAGGACTCCAATCGCTCCCATACTCGTACACGTGTGGTGATTGAGCAGACCTTTGGCCTGTTGAAGGCACGTTTTCGTTGCCTCAGCCAGTCGGGTGGGGCACTCATCTACAGCCATGAGGTGTCCAAGATCATCATGGCTAGTGTAATGCTGCACAATATGTGCATCCGTCGGAACGTGACCCTGTCCCCTGACATGGAACTGCTACCACCTGATGATGATGAAGGGGAGGAGGAGGAAGAAGGGGCAGGACAGAATCACAGTGCCGATGCACAGGAGGGACGTGCTGTGCGGCAATTATTGATTGGACAATATTTCTGACACACAAGTCAGCAGAGGGTGTGAGGATGTCAGGACATCGGGCCTTGCTGGAGCCAGAGGTCTGCATACAGGCGTTGTCCTCCTCTCTGGGAGACGGCGGCCCCTGACTTGGCCCCTGGAAGTGCTGGGGCGGTTGCTCTCCCGCTCCTCGCTGTCTTGCTCACTGCCTGTGGGGGTGGAAGAGAGGGACAGCATGAGTGATGATTTCAGAGTCAGCATTTATACATGGCTACAATAGCACATTCAGATATTTGTGGGTTATCAGCATTTGGGTGGGGAGCGGCATATAATTCAATACTTGGGTGGTAAATGCGTGCATATATCTGTGTTGCTCATTTTGGCCGGGTACTGTGCTGTCTAACATGCACACTGTTTGCATCAACTGCCCTGTGTGGCTCATGGAATGGGCCACTTTGTGTGGTGTGCGTCATATGGGTTATGGCCTCGCACCTGGCACTAGCCTGGGTGTCACTTACTTCGGCATGATTTACAGGGGAGGGAGGGTGTGGCCAACCATGCCGTGACTCCTTGGCCAGACCTTAGCAGTGACTTTCATAACATTGGCGCTGGCAGTATTGACTTTGGACACTCACCTCCATCAGCGGATGACATTGCACCACACTCCATTTCCCCGACCCCTTCAATGGATTCGGGGCCTATCATGGCCGCACAGGTCTCCTCCCACAGCATTAGTTTCATGGGCGAACCTGGCCCTCCTCCATTCTCCAAGGCCTGGCTTCTATTGGTAGAGAGAATGCTACGCACCCTCACCCGCAGGTCGTCCCACCTTTTGCGGCAGTCCTTTGTGATGCGGGGGTGTTGCCCACAGCGCTCACCTTCTGTGCCACTAGTGCCTGAAAACGGTGCCAGCATGCTCGTGGAGGGTGTCCACTAGCATTTGCAGTTCGTCAGGGCTGAACCGCTCCTTTCGGAGTCGGGCAGCTCCCTTTTTCGGCGCTTTGGGCATTCCTCAGTAATGGTGGCAAATCTCCAGTACGTCAGCAATGTGCCAGGTGTCCTGTCTGGTGAGGATGGCAGTGGATTGTGTTTTTAAAGATGCCGCTGTGCTCCTTCTAGTTCCTGTGCGATGACACTATTTCCGGTTCCGCAATTTAACGGTGACCGTAAATAACGTAATAACAATTCCAGCACTCCATGGAAGAACTAGTGCTGACTAAAATGTGTATTTGCTGCAGATGTAAACCGAATTTAAAGAAATAAATTGAATGTGCTTTTTCATGAATGAAGAGCAAAATCGCCTGTTTCTCAAGTATATTCCTGTGTAAAGGCTTAATTATTTAAGAATGTCAAAGGATTTGCTAATGTAAATAATTTGGCTATAAACTGTTTTAATTTTATATGTTTAAAGGAAAGATTTAAAACGTGAAGCTTAAAGCTAAACCCAGTCTGAGTTAATCAACTATATTAAAAAAAAAACCTGCTCTGACAGTTCTTAGCCCTGAGAAAGGTTGACACCTCCACTGCTGGCACAGGAAAGGCTAATTGCTGCTGGGAGGCCTTGAATATTCAAGACAAAGGTGCTTCATGAGACATTTGTCTTTGCCCTAGGCGAAGACAATAGCAGGCTTGGACACTCACGCTTCCAGTGGGAGGGGCAGGAAGCTCCCCTCTCAAGGGAGAGGGCCCTCATTCACTTCAAAGGAGTTGACATTTGCTTACATTTGAAAGAAATAAAAAAAACGGACATGTGACTTTTGGGTTTAAATTGCTTATTTTGCAACTGAACTTCAAGACATTTAACTTGGCAGCAAGAATGAGAAAAATTGTGAAACGTGCATACATCTAAATCTGATTTTATGCTAACCATTTGAAAACTTGGTAGGACTTCTTACGGTGTAAGGAACAGAAGTTATAAAGAACGACGAAAGTTTGGCTGCTGCGGGCATGCATGGTTGCTAAAAAGTTTATACTGAGGTCCTGGAAATCGAGAACTTCCTTTAATATTGATGATTGCGTGGAAGAACTTCTTACAATTTCAACTTATGAAAAAGCCATTTACAAGCAGAAAAATGAACTAGACACATTTTGGGATATTTGGTGCTATTTTCCTGATGTTTATGGTTAACTTTGAACTTTACCTCAGGGACAATGCATCCCTAATGATGATGTTTTTTGTTATGTATAATTACCTGTATTTTCATGCCATGAACGTGATGAGTTCCTGTGTTTGCTGTATGGTTTATTGTGAATGTTGTTTTCAGTACAGAATTTTGGCATTTCTTCCTTTCCTCTCTTTTCTCTCCCCTTCTTTTTCCTCTGCTCTCTCTTTTCTGTATGATGTATCCGGTTGGTTACTGATGAGCTGTTTAGTATGTTTTACCTTTGATTGACTTTTCATATGATTAATTGATCACCATTGGTCTTGTTCCCGCCCTTGTACTTGTTGTGATAATGAAAATTTAAATTGCAAGAATGACCAATTGCGCAGAAAGTATTAATGTTGCAAACATAACCTTGTGTACACATATTCTAGGGGTAATAGCGCATACATGTACAGAATTGGAAAATGTTACAAACATCTTTCATGGTTAAAATTGCCAAAATTCATCAGATAGATTAAACCACATCCCACAGACTTGGGATTTGAATTGGAATGTGACGCACACAATATGTAACGTATGTATCTGATTTTCTTAGAGGGCATAACTACATAAATATGTATTTGTGGGAAAGTTAAATTTTGGTTCCAGTGGCTGGAGGAGGTTTCCAGATATTGTAAAAGTTACACCATAAAACATGGCAACCCTTTCTGTCAACCAATCAGCGAAAAGCAAGGCGGAAACTGTGCTCTTGACCAATCATAGCATTGTGGGTGTGGGTTGTAAGTCTGCCCCTACCATAAACTTTAGTGATGTCATTTGGCATGATAAATAAGTGAACCTCACAGCACACAGACACACAGATTCCTGACTTAATCCTGATTTTCTGTGTGGCGCCCTGTTCCTGAATTCTCCATCTTTGTTCCTGATTCCAGATTTCTTTGCAAAACAAAGGCCTCTGCATTGCTAAACTCCTTTTCAGCTATGCCCAAATTCTGAAGCCATCCCAAAAACCTAAGGGAAGCATTTTGATCGATTCTGGCTTGCTACCACTAAATGCTTGCCTGCTCCAAACTCGCCACCCCACTGATCTCTGGTCTCCAGTAACCAGAGCAGTCCAGTGCCGTACAGGTGTCCAGAACTGCCCAGCTGATCCGATTCCACCAGATATGCCCTGCTGTCCTTTGTTAGACCCAATCCGTGGGATGACCAGAACCCTTGACAGTCCAAAATCTTACATTAAAGTGGACTGTAAGTATTAATAGGAATCATAGTAAACCATAGCATATCTTGCCTTGCCTTGTCTTATCTCAATCTCTAAACCATCCTATCTTTACCTTAAGAACCTGTAATATTGTCATAACCATTCTTGCAACCCTGTCTGTGATTCCTAGTGTTAGTGATCTTCTCTTCATTTTAGTTTTACTGGACCATAAGCCATTAGTGATTTTGATTAAATTAAGTAATTTCCATAAAGAAAACGGGGCATCCACCACGTGAAGGGTTACAACGGCCGGGTAACTGTGAAGATTCACGGGTGGCCATCTCTTTTTGTTAGCCATTAAATCTAGTTTAAGTAAAATTAACCTGTCATTTTAAAACCGATTTTCTGTTTTTCTCTGCTCTATTTTTCTAAAAATGCCTCTCATTCAACATTGTGTAACTTACTCAATTCAGTGGCTAGAGACTTCATTTCAACTTTGACTTATACATAGGACCTGTAGCTACATCCCAACACAAACACTGCATCCAAGAACAGTGTATTGCGCCCATTTTCTTAAAAAACATTTAGTGAATTTTAGGCGGGAATTTGCATTTCTGCAAAGTTTTACACGTGTGATTTTCAATTTCAATTATTTCCAAACTTCCATTAAGATCCAAAGTATTTACTTTTTTTGTTCATATTATAGCTTATGATTGTTAGCATCCTTTCAGTGTTGCTCCCATAGAAATGTATATTGATTTAAGGATTTTTGCACACATTTCATTGTTTTGCTAAGCCATTTTTGAATGTCATTTTAAAAGTGTAAGATTTCCAAACCATTTTTCTCTCTTGTTTGGGGAGGGAAGGGTATGATCCAATTATGTTCAGTGTTCTTTATTCCTGAACACATGCTGCTTACTTACCTCTGTTTAGAATAGCGTATTTGTGAGTTGAGAATTTTGCAGGGGGAAATCTTAACTCAATTGCTATCTTTCAAACAAGCCAAAACTGTTCTTTTCTCTGTATTTTCCTTCTGTATAGATAACAGTGAATTCAACTACCTCACATATCTTTTTATCTGTTATTGTCAACATCTTGGTGATTGCTGCCCCATATATTAAAACATATGTTTGATTTGAATTTTAAATAAATAAATATTACCTTTACCAACCAGCCTGATTGCTGGTCCATTGTGACCTGGGGTGTGATATTAGTGGTATATCACTCAGAATAATGAACCTATAGCCATAATAAAATACGTATTTCATTTGTGCACTGCATACTAGGATGAAGATAGGGTGTATTGCCTGACTGAAATCCTTAACAGCCAGGAAGCACCTTCTATTGAAATTGAGGAGCATGAAATGTGGCAAACTAGAATGATGCAGGAGGTTACCTCTGTAAATGTTGATATGTAACCAGGTTAGTGTATCCTCTGTGCAAAACCAGTCAGAGCTTTTGGATCAAGCACAGAGAGAGTTGAAGCAAGTAGACGGAAAGGTGCAACAGAGTCAAAATTATGAGTTAACATGAGAAAACATTATTTAGCAGCTAAAAGATGAGTAGTGGTACAGCAGCAAACACATTTAGAGTGAGACTCCCAATTTTCTGCACTGAGAGAGGAATATCAAGAAGGTGTGGACAATCTGATAGTCAACAAAAAGTAAGTGAGCAAGTGGTGAACAATAGAGCCTGCTTAGTGGACATTTGTGCATTTCAAATGCAGATTAAACAACTGAAAGTTGAGAATAGCCAGTTGATCATAAGGGAGGTCAATTCCCAGGGAGAATTCGATCAGGAACGGCAAAATCTGAATGCTCTGAAATGACAGAGACAACACCTCAACAAAGAGAATAGCAAATTGTGTCAGGAGAAAAGTGCCCTGTGTCAGAAAGTGTGACAATTAAGGACAGACAGGGAGAAAAGTGAATTATGTTCTCAGGATCTGACTGATATGAGGATAGAGAAAGCAGAATTAATGGGACATGTGAGGAAAGTAGAATTTAACCTAGAGCAGGCAGAACAGGCCAAAAGTGCACAAAGGGAGGAGATTAGTCTCCTGTAAAAGAAGAGGTCTGAATATTCCCAGACAATACAAGCTTCACAGAAGGAAAATGAGTCACTTTGTGAGGAGAACAAGGGACTCAGGGACCAAGTAGTGGCACAAAACAAAGTAATAGAAGCTTCTCAAGCCGTGCTAGCAGAGATGAAAACTCAGGCATCTATATAGCACAAGAGATAGGGGCTGAGAAAAACAAATATGAGAGATTGGAAAAGGGGATATAAGCAGGCTTTGAGGCACCCCGACCAGTTAGAGTTTGAAAAGGCACAGAGTGATGACCTCCTTACCAGGGGCCTCAAGCCAACTCACCCATTATATGCACAGGGTGCTGCCAACTTCATGCCTGGCAATTTGCAAGAACAGGGAAACATGAGACAGCTGGAATCAACCAGGTCGAATTTAACTGAGCCGGATATCAGACATTGACATGTATTCATCTCTACCCAGATTTAGAAATACCCTAGCAGGTACTTCTGACCATGAGGTCTCCTATGATGAGAAGATCAGGGAGTTGGACTGGCAGGAACAGAAGTTACAAAGGGACCATCCGGTCTGCTTTGCAGATAGAGAAGAACCAGAGTGCAGAGCTCAAAAGAGTATTTTGAAAAACTTCACATATTCAGGGAGGTGGAGGAATTCTCCATCGTACCCGAAACAAGGGATGAGGAAGAGAAGATGAGTACTCCCCGATGCGAAAAGGAGAGTCGAAGGGAAGTGATCCAGAGAGCCCACCATACCACAGGGGAGAAGAGACCAGACCCTGTCATTCTGGGAGGGTTTCCCAGTCTCATAGAAGTAGGGAGTGCTTAGAGGACAGGGAGTGGACCACCAATAGTAGCAGCTCTCAGTCAGAGTGCAATTGTACTCAGATGCAGCAAAACCAGAAGGCTGCCAAACAGAAGAGAGGTTTTGTACAAGACCCAATTCAACAAATAGAAGCCATGAGGAGCTTTATGACACCATATCACAAGAAAGCCAAATACTCAGTATGGGAGCATCTAGAGCTGTATGACCAGATGATGACATCATTTGGCATCAAACATGATCAGAATTCCATGGAGTTGGTCAAATGGAAATTCTCCCTGGAATACTCCAGCTTCTTTGCAGGGCTGTAGGATCAAGATCACCAAAGATGGTCCACCTACACGGTGGCCATCTAAAAGCATTACTCTGTTCACAGGAACCCTCAGAGGCCCGCAAGGTGGCCTACAACCTGCAGTGTGGAGAAGACCAAGCACCTAGAGAGTTTGTGCAAGAGCTGAAGCGTACGTTTGCCCAAACCTCTAGACGGGTGCGCACCAATAGCTGGGAGTTCATTAATATTTATTTTCACACACTCCCGAAATATATTATGACTCAACTGGTTAGGGACTTCCATGAACGTAGGACCCTGGATTGGGTGGTGGAACAGGCCACACAGATTCATGAAGTCCAAAAGCCATCTGAAAACAAAATTAACCCCAAAAGTTCCAAACCGTCAAACACCCCCACTGCTGCCAAGGTTGGCAGAGGTGAAAAATACCCCCATTTTGGATTTGCACATGGGGGGCCTAAACATTCCCCTCCTACTAATCAGCAGAACGAGAGGCAGAGGAGAGTCTCTGATCCATCCCAATCGGGTGGTATCCAGACAGGGTACCTGACAAATGTTCCATCTGACCCTGCCACCTATCTCCGCCCGAGATGCAAGGGTAACAGACCCATCTTGCGGTATGTATGGACTCCCCTGGCACAAAGGGGTCCAATCAGGTTAGTACTGCCCCAGGAAACCTCCCTCAAAACTTCCTTCAGAACTTCCCTCAGGAGGGAAGAAACTTTCCACCTTCCATCTTAAGTTTCTTTCCCAGATAACCTTCAAACCCCAATTTTCAGAACAACCCTCCTCTCTCTCCCCACTTTCAGGACAATAGATCTCCAAATCAGGGAGAAGTGAGACCAAGGATGGATGATTATCAGGGAAACCCCTAATACCCAAGCTACTCTGGGAAATGGCACAGCTAACCTTTCCGAGAGCAGCAAAGGTACGAATCTAGACACCCATACCAACCAGAAAGGATGTCTCAACTGGAGTGCCAGGTCCAATATGTGACACAAGACCTGGGTTGCATGTTGAGGGCTCAGGAGAGCCCTCAAGTGGCAATTGCTGCCCAGAACAGCTCAATGCCAAGGTCTGGTCCCCCGAAGCAATGATGGGAAGAAATCCCATCAACCAACAAGTTCCAGAGGAGGAGGCCTCGGGGGGGAAAGAGGATGCAAAGCCCTAGAGGACGCTTCCTTTCCCCCAGAGAAAAACCCCAGGAAACCTCTGAACCTCTGAACCTGAACACAAATCTCCTACCCCCGAAAAGCTGGAACCTAGGGAACAGAGGGAAAGTATGGAGACCCTAACTTAGACTTTGTAAGTAAGGACAATGACCCAGAGCAACCAATTCTTAAATGCCCACAATGCCACCCAGATAAAACCAAAAGCAATAAGGGATCCTCCCCCCAAACAGGTTTTTTCGGCAGCTGTCTCCAGGAAAAGGGGGACAACAAAGAATCAGGAGAAAAAGGGGACATCCCAATCCAACAGATATCTGGGAGCAAAAGTTTATTTACAGATTCCCAGAGTTCAATATAAAAAAAAATAACTGCTAAGCTGGCACAAAATGCACATTTTTCATGCCCCCTTGAAGAGAGGGAAGGAAGATTATATGCCTCCGTCAAGGTACACGGTCAATGTGCATTCTCAACGCTGGTGGATACTGGATCCCAAGCCACCCTGCTGTTCAAAAAAGCCTTTGACCAAATGAATTCAGGAAGGGGGGAGTCACCAAATTCCCCCTCACAACTCTTCCTGGGCAACTCCAAAAACTTCGATGGAAATGTGGATGTGGAGATCAAATTTGGGCGACATTAGGTGAAACATCCGGTAATAGTCGTCACTCCAGAGGGCACACCTTGTCTACTGGGAATGACCTCCTCCGGAGGTTATCACCCCTGATTAACTGTGTGAACAAGGTCCTCTGGACTCAGGCTAACCAGCCAATCAAATTGAAGGAAAGAACCAATTACATGAGTTTAAATGTCACATGCCACACGGTTGAACAATGGTCTGACCAAATAGAAATGAATTTTAGGAACAATCAAGTCCCAGACATCACTGTCATCTCTGTAGGAGAACAAACTTCTGATGGGAACCCTTCTCCATTTTTGAAAATTAACCTGTCTCCCAGTTGTAAGTGGCATTCCACACTAGAAGGGAATACTCTCAAATGTAACATCGATCCACAATACGAAGAAAATCAAAATCACATGACAAAAGATGATGACATACCAACTCAATGTTTGACCGACATCCAGAAAAAGGGTGAACAGCTGTTTTTCCCACTTCAGGTAAATGAGGGAGGGGGCCTGTTCTCGCCAGAGTATGCCTGAATAACAGAAGAAGCTTCACCAGTGAAGCATTATTCAGGAAACTCCCAAAAAATCAGACCATTCCCACATTTAAATTGATTGATAAGTGGGAAATGAGCCTGGAAACTCTGAATTCCAAACATCTCCTGTCTAGCAAGTGCATGCTAAAAATGTCCATTGGTGACAAAAGCATAGAACATTATTGTTGGGTTGTGAGAGAGGTCCCCTCCGCCTTTTACTTAGGCAGTGGCATTCTCAATTGATTCACAATTAATTTGGACCTAATTAATTACAAAGCCTGATCCCGACTGGGGGGTAACCCCATGGGCTTTGACAACACGAGAAAGCATTTCAGTCAGACCAATTGCTGCCGTATGCAGTTGAAGTTAAAATAGGAGAAGAGATCACCATCCTTTGAAAAGTACGACAATTCACAATTCCCCCTGGCACCTACCAGCACACAGTGGGGCACATGCATGGCATATCACAACCCTTTTTTTCCCGGATACTGACCCAAGTGCTGGATGCCCTCCTCAAGCACACAAGGGACTACATTTCCCTACCACGGACTCCCCAGGAGATATTCGATGCAAAAGTTGCTTTCCATGCACTGTCAGGCATGCCAAATTGTATAGGTGCCCTTGACTGCAAGCAATACCACTCCATCAACGTGCAGATGGTATGTAACACCAGCAGGATCATCACAAATTGCTGTGCTCGATATGCAGGATCAACTCATGACTCTTTGGTCCTGCGGAACTCCACGCTACCACGCTATATGGAGTGACATGCTGGACGACGTACCTGGCTGCTTGGTGAGTTGCCTGACTGAGCCATGGCAGTGCATCGGGGTTGTGAAGTGGGTGGCTGCATACTCCACATGGGTGGGAGGGGGGATGCATACCCCACATGGGTGGGAAGAGGGGTAGATGCATACTCCACCTGGGTGGGAAGGGGGGGAGATGCATACTCCACCTGGGTGGGAAAGGGGGGGAGATGCATACTCCACCTGAGTGGAAATGTTGATGCCAGTGCACGATGTGCACCTCACCGAACACTGTGCCCCAAAGCAAGTGAAACGGCACATGACTACCAAATCCCACAGTGATGAAGTAAGGCCGACACCTTACACTACATGACTAACAGGTACCCAGGCCGCATTCAACAACACATGCACCACTCATCGGCGGCCCTCACACACCATAAGGGCATCCTGCAATATGCACTGCATATGCACTATGCCGCTGCCTCCAGCATATCACCACACAGGACAGTCATCCCTGGGAGTGCATTGAAGTGAGCCTAACAGCGATACCACAGTGTGTCACTGGTTCCGCACACCCATAGGGTGTTCAGTGCAGAATGACGAATATGCTACTGACTACAGCCAACACTCCCTACTACCAAA
Organism: Ambystoma mexicanum; assembly: GCF_040938575.1. Lineage (NCBI taxonomy): Eukaryota > Metazoa > Chordata > Amphibia > Caudata > Ambystomatidae > Ambystoma > Ambystoma mexicanum. Next base: position 497,357,249 of record NC_090926.1, read on the forward strand.
TCTCACTGAACACAACACATCAATGATTTTACCCCAAGACTGCTGCATGCATATACGATGCATGTGCAACAGGATGTGAGTGCACACCATAAACCATCTTGAAGATGCTACCCCCTCCATCATTCCATTGCACAGGACACACAGAGGGGCCAGAAATGGGGTCAATGCATCCAGGGACATGTGCGTATGGGCAGAAATCACCTGCTGCCATGTAAGACTAGTTCAGTTGTCCGCCATGAATGTACGAACACTTACCTTCATTCCCCTCTCATGCAGGTGATGGTGGCTATCCCTTGAAACCGTGGCTCATGACCCCTGTCCGAAACCCACAGAACAGGCACGAGGAGGACTCCAATCGCTCCCATACTCGTACACGTGTGGTGATTGAGCAGACCTTTGGCCTGTTGAAGGCACGTTTTCGTTGCCTCAGCCAGTCGGGTGGGGCACTCATCTACAGCCATGAGGTGTCCAAGATCATCATGGCTAGTGTAATGCTGCACAATATGTGCATCCGTCGGAACGTGACCCTGTCCCCTGACATGGAACTGCTACCACCTGATGATGATGAAGGGGAGGAGGAGGAAGAAGGGGCAGGACAGAATCACAGTGCCGATGCACAGGAGGGACGTGCTGTGCGGCAATTATTGATTGGACAATATTTCTGACACACAAGTCAGCAGAGGGTGTGAGGATGTCAGGACATCGGGCCTTGCTGGAGCCAGAGGTCTGCATACAGGCGTTGTCCTCCTCTCTGGGAGACGGCGGCCCCTGACTTGGCCCCTGGAAGTGCTGGGGCGGTTGCTCTCCCGCTCCTCGCTGTCTTGCTCACTGCCTGTGGGGGTGGAAGAGAGGGACAGCATGAGTGATGATTTCAGAGTCAGCATTTATACATGGCTACAATAGCACATTCAGATATTTGTGGGTTATCAGCATTTGGGTGGGGAGCGACATATAATTCAATACTTGGGTGGTAAATGCGTGCATATATCTGTGTTGCTCATTTTGGCCGGGTACTGTGCTGTCTAACATGCACACTGTTTGCATCAACTGCCCTGTGTGGCTCATGGAATGGGCCACTTTGTGTGGTGTGCGTCATATGGGTTATGGCCTCGCACCTGGCACTAGCCTGGGTGTCACTTACTTCGGCATGATTTACAGGGGAGGGAGGGTGTGGCCAACCATGCCGTGACTCCTTGGCCAGACCTTAGCAGTGACTTTCATAACATTGGCGCTGGCAGTATTGACTTTGGACACTCACCTCCATCAGCGGATGACATTGCACCACACTCCATTTCCCCGACCCCTTCAATGGATTCGGGGCCTATCATGGCCGCACAGGTCTCCTCCCACAGCATTAGTTTCATGGGCGAACCTGGCCCTCCTCCATTCTCCAAGGCCTGGCTTCTATTGGTAGAGAGAATGCTACGCACCCTCACCCGCAGGTCGTCCCACCTTTTGCGGCAGTCCTTTGTGATGCGGGGGTGTTGCCCACAGCGCTCACCTTCTGTGCCACTAGTGCCTGAAAACGGTGCCAGCATGCTCGTGGAGGGTGTCCACTAGCATTTGCAGTTCGTCAGGGCTGAACCGCTCCTTTCGGAGTCGGGCAGCTCCCTTTTTCGGCGCTTTGGGCATTCCTCAGTAATGGTGGCAAATCTCCAGTACGTCAGCAATGTGCCAGGTGTCCTGTCTGGTGAGGATGGCAGTGGATTGTGTTTTTAAAGATGCCGCTGTGCTCCTTCTAGTTCCTGTGCGATGACACTATTTCCGGTTCCGCAATTTAACGGTGACCGTAAATAACGTAATAACAATTCCAGCACTCCATGGAAGAACTAGTGCTGACTAAAATGTGTATTTGCTGCAGATGTAAACCGAATTTAAAGAAATAAATTGAATGTGCTTTTTCATGAATGAAGAGCAAAATCGCCTGTTTCTCAAGTATATTCCTGTGTAAAGGCTTAATTATTTAAGAATGTCAAAGGATTTGCTAATGTAAATAATTTGGCTATAAACTGTTTTAATTTTATATGTTTAAAGGAAAGATTTAAAACGTGAAGCTTAAAGCTAAACCCAGTCTGAGTTAATCAACTATATTAAAAAAAAAACCTGCTCTGACAGTTCTTAGCCCTGAGAAAGGTTGACACCTCCACTGCTGGCACAGGAAAGGCTAATTGCTGCTGGGAGGCCTTGAATATTCAAGACAAAGGTGCTTCATGAGACATTTGTCTTTGCCCTAGGCGAAGACAATAGCAGGCTTGGACACTCACGCTTCCAGTGGGAGGGGCAGGAAGCTCCCCTCTCAAGGGAGAGGGCCCTCATTCACTTCAAAGGAGTTGACATTTGCTTACATTTGAAAGAAATAAAAAAAACGGACATGTGACTTTTGGGTTTAAATTGCTTATTTTGCAACTGAACTTCAAGACATTTAACTTGGCAGCAAGAATGAGAAAAATTGTGAAACGTGCATACATCTAAATCTGATTTTATGCTAACCATTTGAAAACTTGGTAGGACTTCTTACGGTGTAAGGAACAGAAGTTATAAAGAACGACGAAAGTTTGGCTGCTGCGGGCATGCATGGTTGCTAAAAAGTTTATACTGAGGTCCTGGAAATCGAGAACTTCCTTTAATATTGATGATTGCGTGGAAGAACTTCTTACAATTTCAACTTATGAAAAAGCCATTTACAAGCAGAAAAATGAACTAGACACATTTTGGGATATTTGGTGCTATTTTCCTGATGTTTATGGTTAACTTTGAACTTTACCTCAGGGACAATGCATCCCTAATGATGATGTTTTTTGTTATGTATAATTACCTGTATTTTCATGCCATGAACGTGATGAGTTCCTGTGTTTGCTGTATGGTTTATTGTGAATGTTGTTTTCAGTACAGAATTTTGGCATTTCTTCCTTTCCTCTCTTTTCTCTCCCCTTCTTTTTCCTCTGCTCTCTCTTTTCTGTATGATGTATCCGGTTGGTTACTGATGAGCTGTTTAGTATGTTTTACCTTTGATTGACTTTTCATATGATTAATTGATCACCATTGGTCTTGTTCCCGCCCTTGTACTTGTTGTGATAATGAAAATTTAAATTGCAAGAATGACCAATTGCGCAGAAAGTATTAATGTTGCAAACATAACCTTGTGTACACATATTCTAGGGGTAATAGCGCATACATGTACAGAATTGGAAAATGTTACAAACATCTTTCATGGTTAAAATTGCCAAAATTCATCAGATAGATTAAACCACATCCCACAGACTTGGGATTTGAATTGGAATGTGACGCACACAATATGTAACGTATGTATCTGATTTTCTTAGAGGGCATAACTACATAAATATGTATTTGTGGGAAAGTTAAATTTTGGTTCCAGTGGCTGGAGGAGGTTTCCAGATATTGTAAAAGTTACACCATAAAACATGGCAACCCTTTCTGTCAACCAATCAGCGAAAAGCAAGGCGGAAACTGTGCTCTTGACCAATCATAGCATTGTGGGTGTGGGTTGTAAGTCTGCCCCTACCATAAACTTTAGTGATGTCATTTGGCATGATAAATAAGTGAACCTCACAGCACACAGACACACAGATTCCTGACTTAATCCTGATTTTCTGTGTGGCGCCCTGTTCCTGAATTCTCCATCTTTGTTCCTGATTCCAGATTTCTTTGCAAAACAAAGGCCTCTGCATTGCTAAACTCCTTTTCAGCTATGCCCAAATTCTGAAGCCATCCCAAAAACCTAAGGGAAGCATTTTGATCGATTCTGGCTTGCTACCACTAAATGCTTGCCTGCTCCAAACTCGCCACCCCACTGATCTCTGGTCTCCAGTAACCAGAGCAGTCCAGTGCCGTACAGGTGTCCAGAACTGCCCAGCTGATCCGATTCCACCAGATATGCCCTGCTGTCCTTTGTTAGACCCAATCCGTGGGATGACCAGAACCCTTGACAGTCCAAAATCTTACATTAAAGTGGACTGTAAGTATTAATAGGAATCATAGTAAACCATAGCATATCTTGCCTTGCCTTGTCTTATCTCAATCTCTAAACCATCCTATCTTTACCTTAAGAACCTGTAATATTGTCATAACCATTCTTGCAACCCTGTCTGTGATTCCTAGTGTTAGTGATCTTCTCTTCATTTTAGTTTTACTGGACCATAAGCCATTAGTGATTTTGATTAAATTAAGTAATTTCCATAAAGAAAACGGGGCATCCACCACGTGAAGGGTTACAACGGCCGGGTAACTGTGAAGATTCACGGGTGGCCATCTCTTTTTGTTAGCCATTAAATCTAGTTTAAGTAAAATTAACCTGTCATTTTAAAACCGATTTTCTGTTTTTCTCTGCTCTATTTTTCTAAAAATGCCTCTCATTCAACATTGCGTAACTTACTCAATTCAGTGGCTAGAGACTTCATTTCAACTTTGACTTATACATAGGACCTGTAGCTACATCCCAACACAAACACTGCATCCAAGAACAGTGTATTGCGCCCATTTTCTTAAAAAACATTTAGTGAATTTTAGGCGGGAATTTGCATTTCTGCAAAGTTTTACACGTGTGATTTTCAATTTCAATTATTTCCAAACTTCCATTAAGATCCAAAGTATTTACTTTTTTTGTTCATATTATAGCTTATGATTGTTAGCATCCTTTCAGTGTTGCTCCCATAGAAATGTATATTGATTTAAGGATTTTTGCACACATTTCATTGTTTTGCTAAGCCATTTTTGAATGTCATTTTAAAAGTGTAAGATTTCCAAACCATTTTTCTCTCTTGTTTGGGGAGGGAAGGGTATGATCCAATTATGTTCAGTGTTCTTTATTCCTGAACACATGCTGCTTACTTACCTCTGTTTAGAATAGCGTATTTGTGAGTTGAGAATTTTGCAGGGGGAAATCTTAACTCAATTGCTATCTTTCAAACAAGCCAAAACTGTTCTTTTCTCTGTATTTTCCTTCTGTATAGATAACAGTGAATTCAACTACCTCACATATCTTTTTATCTGTTATTGTCAACATCTTGGTGATTGCTGCCCCATATATTAAAACATATGTTTGATTTGAATTTTAAATAAATAAATATTACCTTTACCAACCAGCCTGATTGCTGGTCCATTGTGACCTGGGGTGTGATATTAGTGGTATATCACTCAGAATAATGAACCTATAGCCATAATAAAATACGTATTTCATTTGTGCACTGCATACTAGGATGAAGATAGGGTGTATTGCCTGACTGAAATCCTTAACAGCCAGGAAGCACCTTCTATTGAAATTGAGGAGCATGAAATGTGGCAAACTAGAATGATGCAGGAGGTTACCTCTGTAAATGTTGATATGTAACCAGGTTAGTGTATCCTCTGTGCAAAACCAGTCAGAGCTTTTGGATCAAGCACAGAGAGAGTTGAAGCAAGTAGACGGAAAGGTGCAACAGAGTCAAAATTATGAGTTAACATGAGAAAACATTATTTAGCAGCTAAAAGATGAGTAGTGGTACAGCAGCAAACACATTTAGAGTGAGACTCCCAATTTTCTGCACTGAGAGAGGAATATCAAGAAGGTGTGGACAATCTGATAGTCAACAAAAAGTAAGTGAGCAAGTGGTGAACAATAGAGCCTGCTTAGTGGACATTTGTGCATTTCAAATGCAGATTAAACAACTGAAAGTTGAGAATAGCCAGTTGATCATAAGGGAGGTCAATTCCCAGGGAGAATTCGATCAGGAACGGCAAAATCTGAATGCTCTGAAATGACAGAGACAACACCTCAACAAAGAGAATAGCAAATTGTGTCAGGAGAAAAGTGCCCTGTGTCAGAAAGTGTGACAATTAAGGACAGACAGGGAGAAAAGTGAATTATGTTCTCAGGATCTGACTGATATGAGGATAGAGAAAGCAGAATTAATGGGACATGTGAGGAAAGTAGAATTTAACCTAGAGCAGGCAGAACAGGCCAAAAGTGCACAAAGGGAGGAGATTAGTCTCCTGTAAAAGAAGAGGTCTGAATATTCCCAGACAATACAAGCTTCACAGAAGGAAAATGAGTCACTTTGTGAGGAGAACAAGGGACTCAGGGACCAAGTAGTGGCACAAAACAAAGTAATAGAAGCTTCTCAAGCCGTGCTAGCAGAGATGAAAACTCAGGCATCTATATAGCACAAGAGATAGGGGCTGAGAAAAACAAATATGAGAGATTGGAAAAGGGGATATAAGCAGGCTTTGAGGCACCCCGACCAGTTAGAGTTTGAAAAGGCACAGAGTGATGACCTCCTTACCAGGGGCCTCAAGCCAACTCACCCATTATATGCACAGGGTGCTGCCAACTTCATGCCTGGCAATTTGCAAGAACAGGGAAACATGAGACAGCTGGAATCAACCAGGTCGAATTTAACTGAGCCGGATATCAGACATTGACATGTATTCATCTCTACCCAGATTTAGAAATACCCTAGCAGGTACTTCTGACCATGAGGTCTCCTATGATGAGAAGATCAGGGAGTTGGACTGGCAGGAACAGAAGTTACAAAGGGACCATCCGGTCTGCTTTGCAGATAGAGAAGAACCAGAGTGCAGAGCTCAAAAGAGTATTTTGAAAAACTTCACACATTCAGGGAGGTGGAGGAATTCTCCATCGTACCCGAAACAAGGGATGAGGAAGAGAAGATGAGTACTCCCCGATGCGAAAAGGAGAGTCGAAGGGAAGTGATCCAGAGAGCCCACCATACCACAGGGGAGAAGAGACCAGACCCTGTCATTCTGGGAGGGTTTCCCAGTCTCATAGAAGTAGGGAGTGCTTAGAGGACAGGGAGTGGACCACCAATAGTAGCAGCTCTCAGTCAGAGTGCAATTGTACTCAGATGCAGCAAAACCAGAAGGCTGCCAAACAGAAGAGAGGTTTTGTACAAGACCCAATTCAACAAATAGAAGCCATGAGGAGCTTTATGACACCATATCACAAGAAAGCCAAATACTCAGTATGGGAGCATCTAGAGCTGTATGACCAGATGATGACATCATTTGGCATCAAACATGATCAGAATTCCATGGAGTTGGTCAAATGGAAATTCTCCCTGGAATACTCCAGCTTCTTTGCAGGGCTGTAGGATCAAGATCACCAAAGATGGTCCACCTACACGGTGGCCATCTAAAAGCATTACTCTGTTCACAGGAACCCTCAGAGGCCGGCAAGGTGGCCTACAACCTGCAGTGTGGAGAAGACCAAGCACCTAGAGAGTTTGTGCAAGAGCTGAAGCGTACGTTTGCCCAAACCTCTAGACGGGTGCGCACCAATAGCTGGGAGTTCATTAATATTTATTTTCACACACTCCCGAAATATATTATGACTCAACTGGTTAGGGACTTCCATGAACGTAGGACCCTGGATTGGGTGGTGGAACAGGCCACACAGATTCATGAAGTCCAAAAGCCATCTGAAAACAAAATTAACCCCAAAAGTTCCAAACCGTCAAACACCCCCACTGCTGCCAAGGTTGGCAGAGGTGAAAAATACCCCCATTTTGGATTTGCACATGGGGGGCCTAAACATTCCCCTCCTACTAATCAGCAGAACAAGAGGCAGAGGAGAGTCTCTGATCCATCCCAATCGGGTGGTATCCAGACAGGGTACCTGACAAATGTTCCATCTGACCCTGCCACCTATCTCCGCCCGAGATGCAAGGGTAACAGACCCATCTTGCGGTATGTATGGACTCCCCTGGCACAAAGGGGTCCAATCAGGTTAGTACTGCCCCAGGAAACCTCCCTCAAAACTTCCTTCAGAACTTCCCTCAGGAGGGAAGAAACTTTCCACCTTCCATCTTAAGTTTCTTTCCCAGATAACCTTCAAACCCCAATTTTCAGAACAACCCTCCTCTCTCTCCCCACTTTCAGGACAATAGATCTCCAAATCAGGGAGAAGTGAGACCAAGGATGGATGATTATCAGGGAAACCCCTAATACCCAAGCTACTCTGGGAAATGGCACAGCTAACCTTTCCGAGAGCAGCAAAGGTACGAATCTAGACACCCATACCAACCAGAAAGGATGTCTCAACTGGAGTGCCAGGTCCAATATGTGACACAAGACCTGGGTTGCATGTTGAGGGCTCAGGAGAGCCCTCAAGTGGCAATTGCTGCCCAGAACAGCTCAATGCCAAGGTCTGGTCCCCCGAAGCAATGATGGGAAGAAATCCCATCAACCAACAAGTTCCAGAGGAGGAGGCCTCGGGGGGGAAAGAGGATGCAAAGCCCTAGAGGACGCTTCCTTTCCCCCAGAGAAAAACCCCAGGAAACCTCTGAACCTCTGAACCTGAACACAAATCTCCTACCCCCGAAAAGCTGGAACCTAGGGAACAGAGGGAAAGTATGGAGACCCTAACTTAGACTTTGTAAGTAAGGACAATGACCCAGAGCAACCAATTCTTAAATGCCCACAATGCCACCCAGATAAAACCAAAAGCAATAAGGGATCCTCCCCCAAACAGGTTTTTTCGGCAGCTGTCTCCAGGAAAAGGGGGACAACAAAGAATCAGGAGAAAAAGGGGACATCCCAATCCAACAGATATCTGGGAGCAAAAGTTTATTTACAGATTCCCAGAGTTCAATATAAAAAAAAATAACTGCTAAGCTGGCACAAAATGCACATTTTTCATGCCCCCTTGAAGAGAGGGAAGGAAGATTATATGCCTCCGTCAAGGTACACGGTCAATGTGCATTCTCAACGCTGGTGGATACTGGATCCCAAGCCACCCTGCTGTTCAAAAAAGCCTTTGACCAAATGAATTCAGGAAGGGGGGAGTCACCAAATTCCCCCTCACAACTCTTCCTGGGCAACTCCAAAAACTTCGATGGAAATGTGGATGTGGAGATCAAATTTGGGCGACATTAGGTGAAACATCCGGTAATAGTCGTCACTCCAGAGGGCACACCTTGTCTACTGGGAATGACCTCCTCCGGAGGTTATCACCCCTGATTAACTGTGTGAACAAGGTCCTCTGGACTCAGGCTAACCAGCCAATCAAATTGAAGGAAAGAACCAATTACATGAGTTTAAATGTCACATGCCACACGGTTGAACAATGGTCTGACCAAATAGAAATGAATTTTAGGAACAATCAAGTCCCAGACATCACTATCATCTCTGTAGGAGAACAAACTTCTGATGGGAACCCTTCTCCATTTTTGAAAATTAACCTGTCTCCCAGTTGTAAGTGGCATTCCACACTAGAAGGGAATACTCTCAAATGTAACATCGATCCACAATACGAAGAAAATCAAAATCACATGACAAAAGATGATGACATACCAACTCAATGTTTGACCGACATCCAGAAAAAGGGTGAACAGCTGTTTTTCCCACTTCAGGTAAATGAGGGAGGGGGCCTGTTCTCGCCAGAGTATGCCTGAATAACAGAAGAAGCTTCACCAGTGAAGCATTATTCAGGAAACTCCCAAAAAATCAGACCATTCCCACATTTAAATTGATTGATAAGTGGGAAATGAGCCTGGAAACTCTGAATTCCAAACATCTCCTGTCTAGCAAGTGCATGCTAAAAATGTCCATTGGTGACAAAAGCATAGAACATTATTGTTGGGTTGTGAGAGAGGTCCCCTCCGCCTTTTACTTAGGCAGTGGCATTCTCAATTGATTCACAATTAATTTGGACCTAATTAATTACAAAGCCTGATCCCGACTGGGGGGTAACCCCATGGGCTTTGACAACACGAGAAAGCATTTCAGTCAGACCAATTGCTGCCGTATGCAGTTGAAGTTAAAATAGGAGAAGAGATCACCATCCTTTGACAAGTACGACAATTCACAATTCCCCTAAATATTAAGCAAGGAAAGAACCTCAAAAGTAAGGACACTTATATAAATCTGATTTATCACCTACAACAGCAAGGTTTGTATTTACATCTGACACCCCTAGTTGACCTAGAACACGACACCATTTGAATATTGGTGCATAACAGCAAACCTAGAAGAATCACTCTGGGTGCAGACACCTTTATTGTAATGGTGGTTGATGCCCAACATTATTCTATTGATTTAGGTAATGAGATCATAGGACCAATTTCAAATTACTGTTACAATTGGGACATTGATGTCCCCCTGGAAAAGAGGTTCATGGGCAAGGGGGGAATTTCTTGTTGCCCTTATGGTGGGGAAGAGGTAACCTGTGACATCAGGAAGGATGAGGTGGTATTTCAAGTCAACAGTGACTACGTCCCATCCTTGAAACCTCATGTCCATGCCAACACCATAACAAGAGATCTCTCCACCTAACTGGAGGATAATGCTGAAATTACAAAGCCCAAGGTCTTTCCAGCCTTTAAGCAGATGGTTGAGGAATAAATCAATCTTGCAATGCCTGTGAGACTGAGGAGCAAAAGCAGAAGCTGAAACAGGTGTTTGGGGATTTTAAAGGATATCTTTGCTGTGGATTTGTATGACTGTGGTCGCACAGAGATACATTAAACCTCTATAATAATGGACCCTGAGATGGCTTCCGTATTTGTGAAGCATTATCGGTTGCCTCTACCATCTATGGAGTCACTCATAGAGATTTAAAAAAACTTAGAATTGCATGGGCTAATTCGTCCAGTTCACAGTACCTTTAATAACCCGGCACTGGGGATACTCAAACACAATGGCCAATGGAGACTTTGTGCAGACCTTAGGGAGTTAAATAAACAGGTCCATGTGTCAAGATAACCCCTTTCCTACATCAATCAGGGACTGGCTCCAATCCAAGGGTCAAAGGTGTATACCGTCCATTGACCTGACCAATGGTTACTGGACAGTACACGTGAGTAGGGAAGACCAGAACAAGCTTGCCATTACCATCGCGAGGCAGCAAAATACATGAACCCGAACCCCCTTTGTATACATAAACTCTGGCAACAAATTTAACATCTTGCTGCATAAGGCCATGCCCAACATGGGCGAAAGGGGAAACCTAGCTTATGTAGATGATGATGTTTTAATCAAGAACTCAATTGTGGAGAAACACATAGCTGAAATATGCTACATTCTGACCCAGTTGCCGAAGGCTGGAGGGAAACTGTCAGTTCAGAAAGCAAAGTGGTGTAAGACCCATGTGAACTTCTTAGGGCATTAAATCACCCCTGAGGTTCTCAGTCCCCAGGCTAAAAAGGTGGAAGCCTTATTGAAATTAGAAGACCCTATGACTCTGCGTGAACTACAAAGCCTTCTTGGACTCACAAATTATAGTAGAAAGTTCTTAGAGGACTATGCAGAGCTCATGCAGCCGTAGGTCAATTTATTAAAGTCCAAGGTCAAGAGGGAATGGGGTCCAGAACAATCCTTGGCAGTGAAACAAAAAAAAGAAGCTTTTCCCAAGCCCCTTGTTTGTCTTACCCCATAAAAAAGGAGTTCTTCTTGGAGACGGGGGTTCTCAAATACTTGCTTCACAGCAGTATTATACCAAAAGCACGACAAGGTCAACAAAGTCATCTCGTATTTGAGCAAGACTTTGTCCTCTGTGGAGGAAAAATTCAACGATTGTGAAAAGGCACTCCTGGCAATGGTGTTGGAATTGAAGAATTACTGCCCGTTCACCCAGGGGGAGCACATCATTTTCAAGGCCCCTCACCAGCCATTGCAATATCTCCAAAATGACCGAATCCGAATAGGGAACGTGAGTAATTCCTGAATTTTTCCCCGGATTCTGTTCATACAAGGCTTTTCTGTGGAGGTCAGTGTGCTCAAGAAAACTGTCTCGAGGAGGAAAGTCTAAAATCCAAAGACAACATGGAAGTGTACCTTATTTCCCCGCACAAAGTATATTAAGAAGACACATGCCAGGGGATACTCACAGTTTATATAGATGGGTGCTCCTACCATGTTGAAAATCATGGAGAAAAAGAACTAGTGGGTGGCGTTGGGAATGCCTGGGTGAATGATGCCCCGGAGCCCTCTGTTGGGTACAAGATTGGTCCCTGAAGAAGTCAGCTGGCAAAGTTGATGGTGGCACATGAAGCCATCCTCACTGCCATGCAACACCAACTGGTCATAATCACTGATTCAGATTTTGTCAGGAATGGGTGCATGAAGCACCTGATTAATTGGAAAAATTGAGGCATGCTGTGTGCGAATAACAAACTGCTAAAGCATGTGAAATCAATCCAGGCAATCAATGATCTGGTCACATCTAATGAGATGACTATCTACTGGAAAAAGATCAAAGTTCGCTCCAGAATAGAGGGACCAGACAAAGCTGGAAATGACTTGGCTGACCAATTGGCCAAAACTGGAGGCATCCACAGGGATCTCATAGAAATCGAATCCCTGTTTGGGAAAAGCCAGGTCACTGCTGTCACAAGATCCCAAGCACATGCCCAAAATGAACTCTCAACTGCTGAGTTGAGTAAGGAAACCCAGATGCTGATTTGATTACGCCACAAACAGGGGACCTGATTATTGGAAAATGTTATCAACATATTGAAGACCTCATGAATTTTCCTCTGCTCGAATACGATTATATCGGGAAAGAGAAACAACGGGTGCTGCTGAAGTTTACCAAAATGTTTTGAATTCAAGACGGTTTGTTGGTACGCAGATCCATATCTGGATGTGACCAGTGGATGGTACCTACCTCATTCCAAAGCCTGATGTTAAGTCACTGCCAGTCATAGGGGGTTTCATACAACTTTAGAAATCTTTGAGAGGTTGCATACTAGCAATACATGGGTCAGGACCTCGACCTAAACTTGAAGGGGTGTCTTGTGTGTTCTATGTTGGCATCCAAGCTCCCTCACACATCAAGCTCCCCTACAGAAAAAGGGAATTACACTTCCTTGGTCAGATTTGCAAGTCGATTTCATTGGGCCTGTGATTTGCTTCTCTAGAGGAAGCACATACATGTTGACGTCTCATGTTTGTTTACCAAGTGGGTGGGATGTCTCCCGGCCCCAAATTGCAAGGCAGAAACAGCAGCAGCCCTAATGATCAATCACATCTTTTTGCATTTCGGCCTTCCCCAAAGGATTGAGTCAGACCGAGGAAGTCATTTTACCAGTGAGGTGATGACAAAGATGTGGGAGATACTAGGGGTAAAGAGAAAACTCCACATTGCCTACTGCCTAGCCTCGAGTAGGGGAGTTAAGAGGTACAGTAAAACAATTTTGGGCATCTTGAAAAAGTTTGTGACAGACTCTAGACCTAGTTGGGACATCCGACTACCACTGGTCCTGATGGCCATCAGGTCTACACCATCTTCTGTGACAAAAATGTCACAATTTGAGCTCTTGACTGGACGAAAAATGGTGCTACTTCAGCATCTGCTCTACAGAACTCAAGAGCAGACCCTGATCGACGCAGCCACAACTCATGAGTACATTGAGAATTTACAAAAACACCTTCAGCACTCTATGACTTAAAGACAACCAAGATAGAGTACCAAGTAGGAGTCAATGTCTAACTGTATGACCAGACCAAAGAGCAGAATTTCTTCTCTTTCCTGTTGCAGTGCTTTTGAAATTGTCAATAAAATCTCACCTGTCGCCTATAAGATCTGCATCCCTTAAGGAGAAAAGACGGAAGAGAAATGAGTTCACATCAATCAGTTGAAAAGCTGCCATCCCAGACAGGATTTACAACTGATTGAAGAACCCAGTGAGGGTAGAGCCCAGGAGCCATCTGAAGAACAAAGGTAAAGAATGGGAACCCGGATGGAGAAAATCACACGTTTGCTGGGAGTAGAACAACTTATACTTATTTTGACGTTATTACAAACAGTAACTATGTAAAAATAATTATGATTCTATAAACTGTGATGGGTCTCTTGTGTTGTTGTGAATTCAGATGTCAATACCATAGAAAATAGTACTGTATGAAATACTTAACCTCTCTTTTATTCTTGGCAGATTAAATAACTCCTTGCCTTTACAGGCCAGAGGTGGAGTGCCAGAAAGGGAGGGGCCCAGCACCAACATCTAAAATCCGAAAAGAGTGGAGTTCAGACCAGAGTTCCACTCCCTCAGGGCAAGCAAAATAGTAGACATGCTCCCAAGGAGATCCCTGGAACGAACCCAGGCCATAAGGAAATGGAAACCCAACTCTCTCCTTGCTCTTCTCTCTGCCTCATTAATCAAAGATCCAGAAAGGGGGATCTGTGGGGTGAAGTTTAGCCCCTGAAGACCAGAAATAAAGAGGCCAGAGTCATGTATGCATGCTCACCGAAATGTAAGGCCATAACAGAAATAAGTCAGATATCAGGCCTATTGAACCTAATCACAAAGGAAAGAACGTTGGCCTCAATCCAAAAATGCTAAAATGTGAGCAATGAATTTCAGGAAAGAAAAGGAAGACATGTGGCTGACAAATTCATGAAGAGCTGCACTGATATTTCATGGAACCACATGCACAGTATCTTCAATAGAATACCAGATTGTGTTCCCAGCAGTGAAAGTGAAACAGAGTTTACTACATGTAAAATAAATGAAAGAATGCCATTTTCGTTTTTCCCTCTTCAAATCGACAATCTGCAAAGCATAATGCTCACCAAAACCACAAAAGTGTGAATATGTTGTTCTCATCTAACAGCTGTATGCAAGGGATAACTTAGAAGTGAAACTGCGTGCCTTATAAGAGGTCATTTAAAAGTGAAATTATGTGTGAGTTTAAAAGCTATGTGCTGCTGGTGATTTCTCCCAATGTAAAACTAGGCTCCATGATCTCCCTCTACTGTCCCGAAGATAGTCCTGGTTGTCATCATCCGTCAAAGCCAGTACGTCACTATATAGAAAGAAATACAAGGCTTTAGATTTGCCCACCGGGTATGTGTGCAGCTGGTGCGGTATTCGTGGAATAGCTGCTTCTTAGCAGTAAGTGTGGTGGTTGAGATCAGGGGTATGTGTTTGTTCTGGCAGGATTTATCCAGACCGACTGTGGCTGCGTTAGGCCTGAGGAGAACGCCTGGCTGGGGGTGTGTAACCAGCAGCGTTTACTTAGAGTGATGGGGAGTGAGCGGGAGGTGTTGGTATGAAAACAGTTATACCGAATGGTGTCATAGTATCTCTGTGTTCTAGTTGAGTGGTGGTGTAAAGAAGAGAGTAAGCGTGGGGTGTGATATGATGGGTTACATGCTCTTTCAAACGTTCCCTGCATTCCAGACCATACTATGTATGTCACGCGGTTCTATGCGCTCCAGTCTGTTCTATGGACTTTTGTTCATTCCATGCGGCCCCGTCAGCTCTACATACGCAGGTCTGCTCGACGCACTCATGCATTCTGCGCGCTCCTGACTGCCCCCCGCATGCACTCCTGTCTGCCCCACACATGCACTCTATCTGCCCCTTTATTTCGCATTCACCCACCCTACGCAGTCACTCGCTCTCCGCATTCACCCGCTCCCCGCACACACCAGCTCCCTGCACTCACCAGCTCCTCGCACTCACCAGCTCCCCGCACTCACCAGCTCCCCGCACTCACCAGCTCCCCGCACTCATCCGCTCCCCGCACTCACCCATTCCCCACACTCACACGCTCCCCACACTCATCCGCTCTATGCACTCATCTGCTCTATGTACTCATCTGCTCTATCCACTCATGCTTTCCACGCATTCAACTCATCCGCTCCCACACTCATTCGCTCCCCGTGCTCATCCGCTCAGTGCACTTGTGCTTTCCATGCATTCAACTCATCCGCTCCCCGCACTCATCCGCTCTGCACACTCATCCGCTCTATGCACTCATCCGCTCTATGCACTCATCCGCTCTATGTATGTACTCATCTCTGCACACTCATCCGCTCCCCGCACTCATCCGCTCTATGTACTCATCTGCTCTATCCACTCGTGCTTTTCACGCATTCAACTAATCCGCTCCCGCACTCATTCGCTCGCTTCACTCATCCACTCCCCGTGCTCAACAGTTCCTCGTACTCATCCGCTCATGGTACTCATCCGCTCCTCGTACTCATCCGCTCATGGTACTCATACGCTCCTGTACTCATCCACTCCCCGCACTCATCCGCTCTGCACACTCATCCGCTCTATGCACTCATCGGCTCTGTGCACTCATCCGCTCTATGTACTCATCTGCTCTATCCACTCGTGCTTTCCACGCATTCAACTCATCCGCTCACGGTACTCATCCGCTCCCCGTGCTCATCCGCTCAGTGCACTCATGCTTTCCATGCATTCAACTCATCCGCTCCCCGCACTCATCCGCTGTGCACACTCATATGCTCTATGCACTCATCTGCTCTATGCACTCATGCTTTCCCCACATCCAACTTTAATATGCCCTCATCAGCCCCTTAGAGTCATTTGTTAATACGCGGTAATCCTGTTCTATAAAATCATTTGCTCTCTGCACTCATCCACTCACTACACTCATCCGCTCAATACCCTCATCCGCTCTATAACCTAATCCACTCTATACCCTCATCCGCTCTATACCCTCATCCGCACTCTACATGCTCATCCACTCTACACGCTCATCCACTCTACACGCTCCTCCACTCTACACACTCCTCCACACTGCACGCTCCTCCACTCTATACGCTCCTCCACTCTACACGCTCATCCACTCTACACGCTCATACATTCTGTACAATCATCAGTTCTACATTCGCTTCTCTGTATTCATGCCCTCATCCGCCATACGCGCTCGTCCGATCTGCATACCCAACCACTCTACACGCTTATCCGCTTAACATGTTCATCCATTCTATACCTTCCTCCGATCTACATACTCATTCGATGTACACAACCATTCGATCTATGTAGTCATCTGTTCCTCCACTCATGCATTCTTCCACTCAGTGCATTCAGCTGTTTACACTCAACCACTCTACACATTCAGCCGCTTAACATGTTCATCCATTCTATACACTTATCCGATGTACGTACTCATTCAATTTACACCCTTATTCAATCAATATACTCATCTGCTCTTCCACTCATGCATTCTTTCACTCAGTGCATTCATCTGTTCAACACGCTTCATCCATTCTAACTATTTCATCGATGCCATTCACTTTGTTCCCTCCTCATGCATTACGTGCATTTCAGCAGTTTACATCTGCTTACTGTTTCCTACGATTTATTCTTATTAACCACTTCACTGTTTTGATCTACTTTTACTTGTTTAATTCTGTTTGTCTTTCTAGTTTATATTCGAGTTATTAGCTGTCAGTTTCTCGCCTCAGGTAGTTTGTTGGGTTGGTGTCGTTGAGATGCTGTTTGTCTGTTTGGGTTAGTTTGGTTACCGGTTGGTTTTAGGGGAAGAAGCAAGTTTTCAGCAGTTTTCTGAAAGATGTTAAATCCTCAGTTTGGCGGATGTGGGGTGGGAGTGAGTTCCACAGAGTGGGAGCTAAGGCTGAGAATGATGATCCACCTATTCTGACTGAGTTTGTCTTAGGTATGACTAGGAGGCCAGCTGAGCTTGATCTTACGGTGCGAGGGGGGTGATAGGATTTTAGTTTGTTTTGAAGGTATCAAGGTCCGGTTTTATGCAGTGCTCGATGGGAGATGCATAAGGTTTTGAAAGTCAACCTTCGGGCTACTGGAAGCCAGTGCAGCGTCTTAAGGGCTGGGGAGATGTGCTCTCTTGGGCCGAGCGCAAGTAGCAATTTGGCTGCCGCGTTTTGTGCCCTTTGGAGTTTATTCAGTTGGTACGCGGGGATTCCGAGGTATAGGGGGTTTGCATAGTTCAGTCTTGACATAACGATTGATTGGACCGTGGAGAGTCTGTTAGGAAAGGATAGATATGGAAAGATTCGCCTAAGGATTTTATGGTGGTAGTGGCAGGATTTTGAGACGTTGTTGACTTGTCGCGTGAGTGTTAGGTCAGAGTCAAATATGCATCCTAGATTTTTCACTGATTTGCAGGGGGTCGGTAAGCTGCACATGGCGGGTGGCCAGGGTAGTGGTTGCGGAAGAAGCTCGGAGTTGCCACATACCATGATTTCTGTTTTGGAGGGGTTTAACAAGAGTTGGGTCATCCAGAGTTCTATGTCGCGGAGGCAGGATGCCAGGTCAGGTCGAGAGTTGGGATTTGAGTTCATTAGTTTTAGAATTAGTTGAGTGTCATCGGCATAGTTTTAACACAGGATGTTGTGTGAACGAACAATTGGAGGGAGGGTGATCAAGTAGAGATTGAACAGGAGGGCAGATAGGCATGCTCCTTGTGGGACTCGCGTGTCGACTGGTCGGGCTTGGGACGTATAGGTGGAGAGTATCGTTATTTGGTACCTATCTTTGAGGAATTAAGCTATCCATTTAAGAGCAGTTTCACAAATTCCTAGGGAGTGGAGGCAGTCTAGGAGGATTGAGTGATTGATTGTGTCAAAGGTGGCGGATAGGCCAAGAAGGATTAGTGCCGCGCATCCCGCAGAGTCTGCCGTCATTTTAAGGTCATCCCAGTTTGAGGTTAGGGTGGTTTTGGTTCCGTGACGGGCTCTGAAACCTGATTGTGCAGGGTCTAGGAGATTGTTGGCTTCGACAAAGGCATTTAGTTGGGAGTAGGCGGTTCGGTCAATGAGTTTTGCAAGGAATCTGGTGTTTGAGATGGGGCGGTAGTTTTTGGGCTGGAGAGGGTTGAGGGAAGGTTTTTTAATTAGTGGTTTGACATGAACCATTTTGAATGCGTCAGGAAAGATACCAGAGGAAAGGGAGGCATTTATGATGGATCTTGTGTGTTCTCCTGCGCAGGTGGAAGCGAAAATTTCTTTGAGGGTTGTGGCCAGGCAAGGGTCCAGCGGGGAGCCAGATGGTTTGCGGGCAGATAGGAGTTTGAGAAATTGTTCTGATGATATTGAACTAAAAGATTTGAACGTTGCTTGCGTAGTGGTTGCAGCTGGGTGGATAAACACAACTAAAGTTATTCATGAAAATGTGATTTGTCCTTCCGTGGATTCCAACAGATGCGAAAGTTGGTAAAAGCATTTCAGTAATAATTAATATGATGACTGTAAAGTGGCATTTTTTTCATTTATATGGCTCATGAGTAAATGAAGAAAAACTGTATCTCTGCACAGGAGGGGTGTGCCGAGTTCTGACTAGTCTTATCTGATTCACCTTAAAATATAGTTCTGAAAAATGTATTCATACGTGTAAAGATTGGAAAATTTAGGGTACTTGCCATGCTGAGAGACTTTCTGTGTTTTAAAGCAGACTGAGCACAGCTGTCAAAGTGGGATGATGAAGCCCTCTCCTCCCACAGCTAACTCAAAGACCTCCCACATCCCATTGTCCTATCAGCACACAGGTGGGATTTGGGTAGGGAACATTAACCAATCCCTTTTGCGGGAATCATGACAAGTGGTGATGTCATTTGCCATAAAAGTAAGCCAGTTTGCATCAGAGCTGGACATCTTCCAATAATTCCGAGAGGCAACCTGCTGCTAAAATCTGGTGAATAACATTACAGCAGAGGGACCTAATTTTGCATTGGAGACAGGAAACAGGAGAAATAGAAGGTAATTGGGACCCTTGGAGTACACAGAGGAGATCTTTGACTGACCCCCTAGCTGTTCCAGCAGTGCGCTGAGGTTTCTGATGCCCAGTTCAAGTCCTCTCCTTTAAGTAGACAACCCCAAAGCCATAGATTGTGTAGGCCCTATATTTCTCCAGCACTGTTTTAGTTAGTTCCCCATACAAAAAATATCTTGTTTGTCTTTGTATGTCCCTAGCATATTTAATCAAAGTAAATCAATTCATTCCCCATAGCAATCACGGGATGGGTTTCGTTGGCATTCGAAACCAACAATCTTGTCCCAATGTATTGTGAATCGGTATAGTCATAAAGATTGGCCAAAAGCACTTACCCCAAAGCCCTGTTCCACGTGTGTGTGCAGGGTGTAGAAAACAAATTCCCCAGTGATCCCCTTCATTTTGAATCAGAGTTGGGAAGCCTAGTAGTGCCTGTGCATATGCAAGGTGCAAAATGAAATTGCCCCTGTGTACCAATGGTGCTCTGCAAAACACATTTCCCCTATTTTTTCTTTCATGCACATTGCCGCTGTGCTTAACACTCCAAAACTGATTTTCCCATTGTGTGCTGACTAAAACCCCAAAGCCCTGCCTGTTCTTGTTAGGTGCAGCAAAACACATGTTTCCACTACTTTCCTGTATCCCATATTGTTTTTGTGATTAATATTCAAAATCCGATTTCCCCATTGTGTTGCCACTACCTGCCATTGCCTTCCATTCAAAGGTGTTAAGCCTAATTGATGTTTGGATGGTCAGAGTTGTTGGGAGGCAAGGTATCATCACATTGTGTTTTAAACCTGCACTCACTGTGTCTTGAATTATTATTTTCTGTATTGTTGGGTGATTTAAAATGAAACTATCGTAACTGCATATTTAAGTATAATCACTGTGTTGGTACTTTACAAAAGTAATTTTGTTCTTTTGTTGCAACAGTATTGGTGGCTAATGTTATATATATATATATATATATATATATATATATATATATATATATATATATATATACTATACTATATACATTCAGACACACCAGCCTGGTTCGTAGTCCATTGTGGCACTGGGTACTTGTTGGGGGTTGTGTGCGAGATGGGTTGGAGGCCTTACCACATTGAACTTTAAAAAAAAACTAAAAGTGTTTTATTGTGCACCACATTCATTGTGGGGAAAGGATCTCCCTGACTTGGGTGTGACCATGTAATAAACCACGACAAAACTAATCAGAGCTGATTGCTTTCTATTTTAGTAATCTAGTTTCAAGGAATTTAGAGCAGTCTAAAGGTTGTGAAATTCAAGTGTCTAGTGTGCATTGTACTACTTAGGAGGTTGCAACTTTGATTAGAACAAATGCTGACTCCTTATTAAAGTGGGGTGTTGACCTCTATTGTATGTTTCACAGAAACTATCTATGAAAAACGAAACTATGATAGTATCTGAAAAGGTGTTGAGAAATTAAGTGGTTGTGATGGATCCTTTATCAGTACCATCATCATGTGATCCTCACTTGTTTTCCTTTCTTCCACCTGTGTTTACTAGAGCATGATCTAACGTTAAAATTAAATCTTTGGACGTCAGGGGTCATAATCACCTATTCAGGCAGGATGGTTCTATTGATCTCTTAATACCTGCTTATGTAATCATGCTGCAGGAGTCTTGGCTGAAGGAAGCCACCACATTAGATGGCTATTCAAGCTTTTTTAAACCTGCAATAAAAGGCAAAAAGGGTTGTCCATTTGGCGGTCTGGTTACATTTATTATTATTATATATTATTTAAGTAGATCATAATGATGTTCTGGTTGGTTCAGTGACTCTCTGGTCTAAAGATTTAATTTTGGTGGTGAATATATATGACCCTCCTGGAGGTATCATAACTCAAAGTATCCAGCAATGTATACATGAAATGATATGTGAACAGCTTCTACTGAACCCCATTTCTGTTTTGTTCTGTGTGGAGACCTTAATACCAACTGTCTATCTTGAGTGTAAAGAAATGTTCCTTTTCACAAAATGCCTTGAAAATGAAGAGGTTAATTGAATGGTCCGAGTTCTTTGAAGATACAGGAGGTATTCATGTTACATGGTTGTCTGCGAGGAGATGTGCCTGGTGCACCTACATGGAGCAATGGCAAGGTGTCATCTATCATTGACTATGTCTATGTTAGTGAAAAGGTGATGGAGTGGGGTATGGATCACAATGTGGCGATGAATGTTCATAGTGACAATAC
Organism: Ambystoma mexicanum; assembly: GCF_040938575.1. Lineage (NCBI taxonomy): Eukaryota > Metazoa > Chordata > Amphibia > Caudata > Ambystomatidae > Ambystoma > Ambystoma mexicanum. The sequence continues at coordinate 497,378,935 of NC_090926.1, forward strand.
TATCCTATCTTTCTGCTGTAACCCTCCATGGCCTAGGGTTAAAGCCTATGATAAAGTAGCAGCCATAGAGTTAAATTCAGGTGGACACCGCCTTGGTTGGATGGATAGAAACCTGGATAGAAAGAAACATTTCATGTCACAAGTCAAGGTTGATATTGACCATCTCCATACTGCCAATGATATGGTGGAATGGATAACCTCTATGCGTATGTTTTCTTACCAATGGGAAACTGTATCTGAATGAATAAAATGGTGGACCAGGAAGGGTCTATGATAAAAATATAGCTGCTGAAAAAAAGAGATATGAGATAAGAAATTAGGTGCCTGGAGAGGTTATGCCTCTCAGAAGGAGAAAGGCACTGTTTAAAAAAACAAATCAAAAATGTATATATAAATAAGATGAAACAGTACAAAGTATCAACTGTAAATGTGGCGTGGCAATTGATGGTGAACATTTTCGTTGAAGGTCACAGCAAAAAGTTGTGGCCATTTTACAAATCCTTAAAACAAAGGAACCAACAGATTTGCAATGCTGTATTATTGGGCCTATTTGGCTATGCTTCCTTAGGAAGAAATGTTATGGTATGGATGAAATTGTTAAAGGCAGGTTTTTTTTTTTAAACTATTGTTTTGCAACATGTAATAACCAACAACAACTAACACCACACACAGTTTGGCACTTCGTGTTGGAATTCTGCACATTATTATCAACTGTCCTGGCGCAATTCCATGGCCATCCTAGCGCGGATCTTTGGTGGTTCTGCACCGCTGCAAAATTGTCCTCTCAAGGTCATCTGTTACTTGATTTGGGCCCCCACCTCGAGATTGTCTCCTTAGTGGGAGGTATACTTCCGTTGTTACTGCATTCCCATCAGCATTTTCTGACCCACTGAGGTATCAGTACCATCCGCGTCTCTGTGTTCGAACAGTTCCTGTATCAGTAAGTTCCATGCAAGTATGTTATTTCTGTTCTCACTTTCCCCCCTTTGCAGTGCCCTGGTCCAGCGAGTGTCCATTTCTTCAAATCGGCCTACCATCCCTGTATGTCTGGGCCCGAACTGGAATTCCATGCCATCGCTATTCGGGGCTTTGCCAGAATGCACATTAAGGGCCTCATTACACGGAAGGCAGTGAGCCATGGCGCTATTAGCGCCATGGCTCATGCCGGTAAAATACCGGCACCGCCTTGGCGGAAAGGGGATTTACTGCCCCATTCCAAGGTTGGAGGGGCGGTAAATCCCCCTTCCGCCATTGCCCTTCCCCATTCCCATTTCTGCCCCATAGGGCTCTATGGGAATGGGGAAGGCGCTAATTACAGCACCGCAATTTTGCGGTGCCATAATTAGCTCCGAGGTCCCTTAGCGGGTTGGATTTTAACGCCTGCAAAAAGCAGGCGTTAAATCCCCCAACCCGCAAAGGGACCTCGTAGTAAGGCGGTAGGGATTTACCGGTACTGGTATTTTACCGGTACCGGTAAATCCATACCGCCATCCGTGTAATGAGGCCCTAAGTCTTTCATTTCAGCTAAACGTGTCCTCTGTTTGCCACCTCTTGGGAACAGGCCCAGCAGGTAAGACTTCGGAATCCAAGCTTGCATATGGATTTCACCCTCAGCCACTTTTGTTTTGATGGTGTCCCAAAACTTTGTTATCACCAGGCAAGCCCAGAACATGTGCAGCATGTCTGCATTTTCCGCTGTTTGCTGTGGGCAGCTCTGGGTTTCCTTGTCTCCCATGGTGGACATTCTTCTGGGGTTGAGGTATGCTCTGTGCATAAGATAAAGCTATGCTTGTCTAAATTTCGCAATTCTTCGTGTACCGTAGGGCTCTGGACCATTCCTGATCAGTGATGGTCTTCTGCAGTTCTTCTTCCCATCTTTCTCGTGCCTGCAGTTCTTGTGCATTGTTACCTTCCAAGAGCTGTTCGTAGAGTCTGGAGACCGTATGACCCACTTCCGACACGTTGTACCACGCATCCAGCGCCCTCTCGGTTTCTGCGCCTGCAGCTAGTTCAGGCCATCTTTTTTTGATTGTCTGGACCATGCTGTTGAACAGTATGAATTGGCCCTTGTGTATGTCGTAATCATCTATCAGGGTTTGGAATTCCACCCATTGTCCGGTTTTCCATAGATCACCAATCTGAGCTACACCCTTACCGTCCCAATATCTCTGATATGTCTCATTGGTCTCGGTGCGGGTGCCGGCCAGTCCTGCAAGGGGAATCTGCGTGGAGCAGATATCTTGTATTCCATGGGCTTTCCATGCCTTCTTCCATAGGGTCAGGCCCAGTTTGTCCATGGTGGGGAGGGTTCTGGTCAAGGACTTGTCTATCCATAATGCTTCTCTTAGATAGTACTGCTGTAGTGCAGGTTGGAATAGCAGTGAGTCTTTGGATGTGTCCTCTCCCAGTCATCTGACCACAAATTGTAGCTGTCCTGCTAGATAGTAGCGTTTGAAGTCTGGCAATCTGATCCCTCCCGATTCATAGTCCCTTTGTAGGGTGTTTAGGGTTATCCTGTCCCTCCCCCCTCCCCACAGGAATTCCTCTGCCATTGCATTTAACTGTTTGAAGAATGTCCCAGGTATGTCGTAAGGTATATTTGTAAAGTACTATAACAGGAGGGGCAGTACTGTCATTTTCAACAGGGCTGCCCTTCCTCTCATTCCTAGTGCGAGTGTCTTCCTGAACTTTACAGCTTTCTCTGTTTTGTCTAGGGCCACATGCGTAATGGACTTATGTGTCTCTGTGGGATCGTGGTGTATATCTATACTCAGATAGCGGAAAGTGTGTGGCGCCCATGTGAGACCCAAATCTGGCAGTTGGTCTGGGGTAACCTCTCTCAAATCAGCTAGGGGGAACAGGGAAGACTTTCCTTTATTAATGGATATTCTGGACAATTTGGCAAGTCCATCTATGGCTTCTAGCAGGTCTGGTAAGTGCACCTGTGGGTTCTCGACAAAAAGGAGCATGTTGTCTGCGTATAATAAGATCTGGTGTATAACACTATCTATTTTTATCGCAGTTGCCTTGTACTCAGCCCTTAGGAAGGCTGCCAGTGGCTCTAAGGCCAATATGTATAGTATCAGGAATAGTGGGCATCCCTGATTCATGCCCCTGTTTATTCTCCAAGCCTCTGAGATATGTCTGCCCATCTTCACTCTTGCCCTGGGGTCCTTATATAGCAGCTTGATCCAGTGGAAGAATCCCTCCCCTATCCCAAAGTGTGTGAGCACACTAAACAGCCAGTTGCAGTTCACAGAATTGAAGGCTTTAACAGCGTCTAAGGATGTTATTGCGCTTTCACCCCTTCTGCGATTCGTTTGATCTACTACGTGGTGTAGTCTTTGCAGGTTCAATGTAGTGTTCCGCCCCAGGACATAGCCCGTTTCGTCCGAGTGCACCAATGTGGGTATGACTCATTTGAGTCGGCTGGCAAGAGTCGCTGTTAGGATTTTGGAATCCTGATTAATCAAGGATATCAGCATATAGGAGCCACAGTCTAGCTGTGATTTCCCTGGTTTTAGGACAGGTATTATTGCAGTTTCCAACATGCTGCCTGCTTACTGTCCTCTCTCATATGCTTCTTCATAAATCTCCAGCAACTTTGGTGCCAGGGTGTGTTTATATTTCTTGTAAAATTCACCGGGAAACCCGTCGGGTCCCGGGGACTTGCCGGTTGGGAGACTAGTTATTACAGCTGTCAGTTCCTCTACTGTGAGGGGGCCTCGAATATCTGTGCCTGCTTTCTTTTAATTTGGGAAGGTTAATCTCAGCCAGGGTGTCGGCAATATTTGAGGTATCCGCCTACTTGGTTTTGGGAGTACAACCTGTCATAGAATTGCAAGAATACTTTATTGATTCCTTCTTGGGTCCTCACCTCTCTCCCTGTCTCGTCTTTTATTGTGTTAATCAGTTCCTTTTTATTCTCCTGCTTAGTTAGCCAGGATAAAAGCCTGCTGGGCTTGTCACCTTCTGCATGTAGTTTCTCTATATAATTCCCATAATCCAGTTCCCCAGCTTCTCACAAATGGTAATGCACTATAGCCTCAATGATGTGATGTCTGCCGGCTCCTCCCCAGTTATGCCCACCTGAGTTTCAACTCATTCTATCTCACCTTCTATTTCCCTGAGTTCCGCCAGGACACTCCCTTTGAGTCCCCCTGCTTTCCCAATTGCTGCTCCCCTGACCACCACTTTAAAGGCATCCCAGGCGGTGCCAGGACTGTCTACACTACCCGTATTATGCTAAAAATAGTCATCTATCGTGTCTTGTAGGTGCTCCTGTAACTCCCCTTCCATTAGTCCTTCCGCTCTTAGTCACTTTGTCTGTATGGGGGCCTTCCTGTATGTGTAAACCCATGTTGCCACTAATGGAGCGTGATCTGATAGTGTTCGTGATTTGATATGTACCCCTGTGAATTCCACCAGAGATTTGCTGCCTGTAAGTCATCAATACGTGTAAATGTTCCAAGTGGGGCGCTATAATTTGTGTACCCTCTAGTTTCTGCATGTAATTTTCTCCAGACGTCTTCCAACTTTAGCTGATTCAAGATCATCTGTAGGGCCTTAGCTGGTGATGCTGTCTTTTTGTGTTTATTGTCCGACCTGTCCAACAGCGGTTTTAATGTGCAGTTAAAGTCTCCTGTGCAGATGAAGGACGCCTCCCTGTATAGGGCCAGTCTGGGTGCTATTTTCTTAAAGAACATGGTCATGTCGTGATTAAGAGCTTACATTTTTATCAAGCACACTTCTTTGTTTTCCAGCATGCCATGTACTATCACCATTCTGCCCTCCAAATCTCGTTCCTGTTTTATGAGCTGAAATGGGACGCTGGGGGCAATACATGTCATCACTCCTCTTTCGTAGTTGGAATACTTTGAGCTATACACTTGTCCGCCCCATTTCTTGGCCACTTTGGATTTCTTCTCTGCCATCGGCTGAGTTTCCTGTAGCATTGCTATTTTCACTTTTGACCGGTTTAGCCAGGCATATACTCTCAGTCTCTTAATGTACATGTTTAGCCCCGGACATTCCCGGTTGCTATCGTGACTTCTTCCTGGCCCATTGTCCTAGTGCTTTATGCAGCCTGCGCATTCCCATAAGCCTGCACTCACTCTCGTGTCTGACTTGTCACCCTTTGGCTCTATTCTGTGCAGTCCATTTCCTTCTATATTGTCCCTTTCCACTGTCGTCAATGTATCAATTGTTATGCGCAGGTTTTGCAAAGTTCCTTTGTCTTGAGGTAGTACCTTGGCAGTACTCCTTCCGATGTGCTTCGACTGCTTTGCCACTCATGCCTTCTCATTGTCCTCTATGTGTGGTGTGTCCTCCTCTACTTGTGCCATCCTCTAACCAAGCAAACAACATACTAATTGTAACTGTTAACAAACGCCCAGCCACCCTCCCCCTGCTCGGTCTCCTCTGCTTTCCTTGCACCACGCCCCCCGTCCGGGGGGTGTGCTTGTGGCAGTGTGATGCCTTGAAACTGGCATCTTGAGTTATGTCACTCCATGGGGTTCCTAGTCGTGGCATCTGGCAGGTAGCCCTTGGAATGTTCTAGCTCCCGCTTATATATCAGCTGGTCCATGTCTTTACTATGGTTTTCTTTTTTTATTGTCTCACTCATTGAGGAGCATTCCTGTTATTTTGCCCGTTTCTGTCCCTTCATTGTGGGATTCCCTGCTGGCCCATCCATTCGTGGACCTCTGCCATAGTTTTGAAGAGATATTACCTGCCATTGTGTAGCACCTTTAATTTGGCGGGGTACAGCAGCATGTATCTCCCATTAGGGGACCTGAGGCGTTCTTTGGTTGGTCAAAATTGTACTCTTTGCTTTTGTACCATTGCCGTGTAATCCGGGTATATTGCTATTCTGGAAGCGTTTCTTGTGATCACCCTTCCTTCTCTTAAGATTGTCATTAACTTGTATCTGTCTTTAAGGTTCATGGTTTTAACAATCATGGGCCTTGGGGTGCCACTGGCAGGGGTTTTCTGGGCATGGCTTTATGTGCTCTTTCTACCATGAAGCCTTGGAATAAGACCTCGGCTCCCACCTCTTGAAGCAATAAGTTCTCTACATAATTTGTGGGATCTCTGCCTTCCTCTCCTTCCTGCAGTCCCACGATGCACACATTGTTTCGTCAGGCCCTCCATTCTGCATCTTCTACCCTATGTTCAAAGGTGCAAATGCGATCCAGCGCATCTTTCATTTGGGATTGGGTGGTCATGATATTCGCTGTGTTGTTCTGCACCTGCTGCTCTGCCGTATGCACCCGGTCTGCCAGGGCCAGCACATCCTGCCTGAGGAGCGAGCGCTACATCTACGATAATGGCATCCATTTTATTTAGTGTATGGACCTGCACAGGCCGAGGCGCTATCTGCCTCCAGTGCCATCTGTTGACGTATTCCTGTGCACCGGTGTCGATTCCTCAGCTTTCTCTTCTTGTGCCTATCCCTGCTAGTATGGGACAGTATTTAAACGTCCACCTCCACTGTATTGTTTGTGCGCCTCTTCATTTTCCCTTAACATTGCTGGGAGTTGCTGTGATGTTGTATGTGCCAGTGTTTGGCTGGAAGTGGTCTGCCCCACGGTTGCACCTCTGGGGTAGTGATCTCATCTCCCCCTTGCCCAGTGCGCTGGTTCGTGTCTGCCGTTAGTTGATTTGAGGCGGTAAACTCATGAGAGTTTTGGTGGTTTGTTCCCCGCCTTCCTTGATAGTCCTGGACCAGTCACTCGTTGTGGCCTACAGCACTGATACTACGGATCAGTGGTTTGTGCCCTCCCACGTTGAAGGTATACTGTTCCGAAGAACTGTGCAGGCGTTATCTCCCTGCTGATGTGGGCAACCTTCTTATGTTGTGGCTATTGGTGACAGTTGGGGCTCATCCGGGTGCAGTCTTCCCCTGTTTCACCCACCTCCAGAGCCCCCCTGTTGGTTGTTACTGCCCCCACTGTATCCAATGTCCAGTGCATTGTGGCCTCAGTCGTGGTTGCTCCTTAGCGGTGGTAGTCAGGCCTTCCCCCTCGTCTCGGAGTGTCTGCTGATCAAACGGGGGACAATCTCCCTAATACATTATGTGCATGCATCTTGTGCCTTCTGCCGCCCTTAATATTCTAGGCTGAGTGTTCCGACCTGGCTCAATACGGGCTGGGGTATGCTATCAACCTGCCTCTCCCCCTGTTTCCTGCTTTGTGAATAATATTCGGTGCAACGTGTGCTGCCGCCGGCATGGTTCTGTGGGCTTCAGGTGGGCTTCTCGCCCCGTTCGTCTGAGATCTTCTTATTGGGCTGCATAGGAATCTCAGAGTGGCCTGGAGCGTTATTCGCTTGAGATTGCATGATCGTGCCCTCATCTGTTTTGGGGCACTTCCCCATGCCCTGCCGACTGATGCTGGTGAGATTCCAGGTTGCGGCCAGCCCACATAATATTACATGTTTGTTGGACTCCCAGAGCGGGCCCTCTCCCAGATCACTTCACCACCCCTTTGTAGGACTTCCAACTCACCTGGTGACTCGCTATCAGCTGATTGCCTTCCCATCTGGGTTCTCCCCCCACTGTCGTGGAGTCCGGCGGACCTGCTCTGCATGTGGGAGATACTGCTGGTCCTGCTCTTGTGCTCTCTGCTGTCCTTCTCCACGCCGTTGCTTACCCCTCTCCCTCTCTCCGACTCCCCATCAAGCGCTGCCACGTTGGGTGCCTGTCAGCGAGCCTGGCGGTTTGTGCCCTCCATTTTGTTTGTCGGCACAGCAGTTTCTTTCGGTCCTTTTCATTACCGTTCCTCAATCTGTTTCTTCATGGAATTCTCCCCAGCTGTTCTCTGGACCATCAGACACCTTTACGTTGCGTTTTCATAAGTTTTGTGTAGCTAATCAGGCCAGCTTGATGCATCTGTGTGCAGGATCATCCGGGAGCTCTGAGGTGCTGCTGCCTATCGCATGGCCGCCAAGCGACGCCCCCGAGTTAAAGGCGGGTTAGGCTTGGTTTTGATCATAACTCTATTGTGGAGATAATGAAGAAACTGAAACTTTCACAAGCACCCGGGCTGGGTTATGCAATACCATACTTAATTCAAACACTCTGCTCTGGGCAGACATTTTGTGTGATCTATTCAATAAGATGGAGACAAATGGTCTGGTTCCCGACTCTTGGGGGATGTCTCACTTGGTGCCAGTTTATAAAAAGAGCGTACACAATAACCTGAAAAATTATACATTGCTGGCTCTAAGAGTAAGAGTTTCTCTACATTCATATTTAAGGAAATGAATAAGAGGATTGAAGCAAATGATATCCTTAGCTGTTGCCAGATTGGCTTTAGAAAGACCCTCTTTACAAGTATAAATAATCCTACCAATAACACATTGATTCAGCAATGCAAACTAAGAGATGCCTTACCTCTGTATATTCTTTTTGTGGACGTTACATTAACATTTGGCACCATAGATAGAAGGAAATCATGGACAAAATTGGAGAAAATGGGCCTGCTGATTGATTTACTGTATGCATGTCAGCTCCTCTATTGTGATTAAAAGGCCAGAGTTTGATTAAATTGATTGGGGGACCATATGGATACTATGCCTATCAGGAGGGGAGTCAGACAAGGTTGTGTGGGCTCCCCTACTGTTTAATCTTTATTTTGCGGATATTGGTAGCACATGAGCACATTGGCATTAGTCAAGAATGCTTTTACGAGGCTTGGCACTTGGAAAATCGGTTGGCTAGGATATGAAAAATGGGATTGGGTTAAAAGCCATGAGAAAGTTAGTAAATTGAAATAACTTGAGACTTTTGCAGGGATGGACTTTATTTACCAAAAAACCCAAGATTATTTAAAGATTGCTCCCTCTCCAATTTTAAGAAGAACATTTATGCTCCTTAGATTGAATAAACCTGAATTCTTGGACATACAAAGTGCGTGGCTTCAGATACTAATAGTGGATCGCACCTGTCGACTTTGAGTAATTTACAGATTGAAACATCAAAACATATATTGACTTTATGCAGTGCTATGATAATGACATATATACAGTATTATAGAAAACATGTTGAATATCTTGGAAGTATACAGTCTTGTAAATTTTGGTTTAGATGTTTTTCTGGATACAGCAAGGGTCTACTAATTGCTGTTACACAGGGGTGAAAAACTGCTGCTAAGAAACTTGAAGACAAGTATGAGTTTAGTAGGTGTAAATGTGGTCTGTGGGTCATGTTTTTAAGGTATTATTGTTGTGTAAATTGGTCACTGTGGTAATTGGTATGTATTTAAAAAAGAAAGATGGTATCTTCATTTTTATGTGTGCTTTAGTTGCTATATTTCGTCAGAGACATGAAATAGATTGTGTATTGTAAGGAAGGCATGGTATCAACAGTAAGACAGACACACGTGACCACAGTTCAAGGGTGTTCATTGAACTTCAACAAGGGTATGATAATTGCTTATCTAATCCTAAATCTACAGATGAGAGCAAGCTAAAACCATCAAATAATAATAATGCAGTCCTATTGGTGTCTTGTCAAAATAAAAGGGCCTATAGTAAAATAAAAACTATTGCCAATCCTTACCTTTAAATACAAACACCATGGGGAATAATGTTATAAAATGATATGTCAGGATGTTCAAGCCTTTGGCCTTCCTTCCCCATGTTTTTAGCACTGAACAAGGCGGTTCACTTGAGCATAGCACAACCTCTGGCTTTTTTATCACGAGGATACAGCTCAATCGTAACATCAGGATCTTCTGTATGCAAGTTCTTTTCTTCTTTGGATTTCTACAAGTATTCACATGGATCCCCCTCTCGTTCAGGCTAAGATCTCTTAAGTACAATGTTTATTCCCTTTTGATCCCCCCCAGTCAGGATCAGATCTCTTTAGTACAATGTTCGCAGGATATTCTTTCGGGTGACTCACGGTTCACCCCGGATCCCCCGCACAATTAGTCTCCCTCTCCGGGCTTCGACCGATTTCAATCAAATATCAAAGACTTTCAAAAGTGCACAGGGTTTAGCTTGACTTGTTGCAGGACAACTTTGATTTTACAATCCCTTCTTTTTACATTTGTCCCCTTTGGTTTTGGATGCCTAACAGAGACTTTCGAATGAGCACACAAGTGGTGCTGGACCACTCTGTTTACAGTATCTATCTTCGCTTCAAAGTTCAGTCACTCATTTAGTGCATTAATTATGGTTGCATCACTTGCCACATTTGATTCCTGCACTGTCCTCTTAAAATTATTTCAGACAATGTTGCTGCTTGTAACCTTGGGTTCCAGACAGCCCGGGTTGGTATCGGTCTCCCCAACTCACCGGCTGTGCTGACTTCACAGGCTTTTCTTTGTTGTAGTAGCCAAGAACAGTACCATGGTTGCAACCGCTTCTCCCACCTTGACGTTCAACACGGGAAAGCCCCGGGTACCTCCGACACACAAGGGAAGAGTCTTCAGTTTTGATTGCAGATCTTACATTTTCTATTCTCAGAGGCTCATCAAAGTTTAGATGTTTGTCTTTCGGTCTTTCAGTGAAAAGGTCAAGTGCTCTTCCTTTGGATGCCTTTTTGGTGCCATCATCTTTCACCTTTTATTAAACTGCCATCTTGGGACTGCTGCTTTCTTGTGCACTTTGCCTCACTCAGAGTGTTGTCTCGTTCTCCGCCTTTTATCCGTGTGTGGAAGTGTGATGAAGTCAGGTGTGTGTAATGATCAGTAATTGTCTGACCCTGCCTGACCATCGTGTTGGGACATGTCAGGTATACGGCTCGGGTGTTAGTCCATTTTCCCTCACAGTGAGTTGTCCGTGAGAAAGTGTTTGTGTTGGAAAAAGGGAGGGTTGAATCCCTAATTATCCTACCTGGTAGGATGGGGTAAAGATGTTATAGGGAAGGGGATACCGCATCTGTCGCTGTTCAGTGTCCCACTCCCACTACCCAAACCCCCACCCATTCAGGTGATCCTCCCACACTGGTTGACCCCCAGGAAATGGATCCAAAAACGATGGCCGTGTCCTGTCCATCTGGATGACAGATCCCGGGGACTAGCGGGTGAGACACATTCCGGTGTCTCATAGTATGTAATAATAATGTGTGTAATCATGTATACAGTGGCAATGATTCTTCCTTTTTCAATATTTTTCTTTGTAGCCCTGTGCTACAGTTTATAGCTATATGCACAATAAAAAATAAAAATAAAATGACTGCTTGGACAGTGTGTCTTTGAACAAGACTCTGTACTCTGCACAGGGCTAAGTGTTATCCCCAAGTGTGTTTCGTTCTCAAAAACATTCCACAATCCCTTTAGCCCCTTTATATGCCCCCACCATGTAAAATATTCACACAGAAACAATAGATAACCTGCAAAGAAAAAAAAACATATACAATATAACATATATATTACATGGCGACTGTGGTGTTGCACCAGCAGAGGGAGAGAAACAACAGACATCATTGCAAACAACTGCAAATACCCCATCATTGAAAAGGTACCGAAATCTGTAATATTAAAAAAGGCAAAGTGATAGTTTATGCACTTTAATCTCAAGGAGCAACTGGGCCAACAAAGGAACGTGGTGTAGCGTACACCGTAATGGGTCAATAGGGAATGTGATGCATACTGCAACTTGCCTGCCTCCCTGCCCGCCCTCACCCCCCTCCCCTTCCTCTCCTTCTGCCTTATATGTGTACCCCTGGGTAGCCCCCTTCCTGGCAGCCCCCTCGGCTAAGGGCCCTTTAGGCAAAGGGTGGCTCCTACGGGTGCGTCTCCCACTGTGTCTGCAGGTGTCCGCAGGGGACGCCTGGGGCCGGTCCGCCTTTCTTTCTGGTTAGCTCCACCTGCTCGCCCAGCTCACCAAACAACACCTTTCCTTTTCATTCACATGGTTTCTACACTTCAGTGTGTACCGCTATTTGTGGTAAACTAGGGCTTTCTCCCCTCACAAGACTCTCAAACTTAGGTGGCCTCTACACTCGGTACCTAATTCATATTTACTGTGCTACTGTTGCTCTGTAATAGTGGTAAACTAGGGCTTTTTCTCCCCTTGCAGGACTCTCAAACTTAGGTGGCCTCTACACTGGGTACCTAATTCGTATTTACTCTGCTACTGTTGCTCTGTAATTGTGGTAAACTAGGGCTTTTTCTCCCCTCGCAGGACTCTCAAACTTAGGTGGCCTCTACACTGGGTACCTAATTCGTATTTACTGTGTTACTGTTGCTCTGAATTGTGGTAAACTAGGGCTTGCCGCTTCAGTCCTGTCCGCTTGCTCTCGTCTGTCTTCCCCCCCACTCCCTCCTTATTCCATGGTGCTCTCCATCTCTCCTATCTTCTCTAACTGCTTCTCCATTGACTATCCTATTCTCCTCACTAAATCTGGTAGGAAAAAGTTTAAAAAGGATATCCTGGTCTCCAACACAGGCCTCCCTATCGCTGACACATACACCAGTGCCTCTTCCAAGGAAACTCTTACTGACATCCTCTTTTTTGTGCCTTCCCCTGACCAATGGACCCTTCATATGGTCTCTGTGCTCTCTCCCTTCTCCTCTTCTCCCATTAATGGTGGCACCCGTTGGGATGTCCTCCTGGCCCCCTTCCGCTCCTCTAAGGCCATCATTAATGTCTACGCTAATGGGACCGTCTTGGTCCAAGGCCCTCAGGCCAACCTCCACCTCTTGGATAGATGCTTCCCACGCTTCATCAACCTCCTTTCCTCTCCTGCTGTCCCATAGTCTCTGTCCTCGGCTACCTTGCCTCCACCCTCTCACCCTGCCCTCTCTCTGGCTCCTTCTTCTTCACCTCCACAGGGCGTACCTCTGATCTGTACCCCTCCCCAGAAGTCCTTCAAGGATGGCAACCTTCTCCACATTGCCACTCTCAACTCTCGCTCAGCCGTCAAACATTCCTCTGATATCTGTCGCCTTCTTGAGGAACTGGACCTTGACATCCTCGGTCTCACTGAGACATGGTTCACGGCCAGCTCTGTCACCAGCTTTGACACACTCCTACCTGACGGTTACAAGATCCTCTCCTTGCCCAGGCCCAACCGTGCTGCGGGGGGGGTGACCCTTATCTTCCCTGAGTGGATTCCTGCCACTGTCACTCCTACGCAGACCAACTCCTCCTTTGAATGCCTTGTCTGCCGAATCTCTCTCTCTCCTAGCCATTCCCTGACCGTGGCTACTATCTATCGGCCACCTGGTCAAATTTCCTCCTTCCTCTCTGAGTGGGCTGACCTCTCCTCCTCACTCAACTCCTCTTTCTTGGAGACTTCAATATCCACCTTGATGCCTCCTGTCCTCCCTCTGGACTCTTTCGCGACCTCTGCGACTCTCTCTTACTCTCTATTCTCCCGTCTGGGCCGACCCATTCTGCAGGGCACACTCTTGATGCTCTGATCTCTTCTGACCTTCCCCTCTCTGTCCCTCTCTCCATTCCTCTCTCCTGGAGTGATCACTTTCTCCTATCCTCCCACCTCACCTTCCCTACCCCACAGGCAAAGCCACCCTCATCACTACCACCCACCTTCACGGTCATCCGACCCATGAAGCGCGTGTCAGTTGAGGCTTTCGCTACCACCTTCTCGCCACCCCTTCCCTTCGGCTGACTCCCACCATGACACAGCCCTCTCCACTCTCCACTCTGCTATATCTGATACCCTTGATATCCTTGCCCCTGTCATGAGAATCCGCCTGAAGCCCAAAGCCAAATGTAACTCCTGGTATCACTCGGATCTCGTCACCCTTAAACGCAAGTGCAGGGTGGCTGAGAGGAAATGGCATGCTTCATGTTCATCCTCTGACAAACTGGCCTGCCGCCTGCTCCAAAGGCAAAACCGGCTCTCCGTTCTCACTAAGAAGAGAGCCCTTATCGAAGCCCACATCTCTGCGTCATCTAACAATTCGGCCAAACACTTTGCAAGGAGCTGGCCAACCCTGCTGCAGTCTCCACCTCTCCTGTCCCCTCCCAGGCCCTCTGCACGGCACTGGCCTCTCACTTCATGTCAAAAACTCAGGACATCCTGTCCTCACTCTCCTCCTATCACCTCTCCGCTCTATTCCCTGCTCTCCCTCTGGCCCTTCTGCAGCCACTCCTCCTCCCTCCTTCTCTGCCTTTCCCCTTTTTTCTGCTGACAAGGTTTCGAGACAAGTCCGATCTATGAAAGTCTCGTCAAAACAGGTCCACCCCTGTTCCTCCAAAACTATCAAGGACCACATCGAATCCCTGGCTCCTGCCCTGGCTGACTGCTGCAATCACTCCTTCGCCTCTGGAGTCTTCCCATCCCCACTCAAGCACTCCCTTGTGCATCCCCTTCTGAAGAAACCCTCTTCCAACCCCTCCTGCCCAGCTAACTATCGCCCAAACTCTGTCACTCCCTTCCTGGGCAAGCTCCTTGAGAAACTGGCCATCTCCCAGCTTAATCTCCATGCTTAAACTGTTGGTAGTCTTCATGACCATCAGTCTGGCTTCAGAGCTGCCAGAAGCACGGAAACTCCTCTCCTGAACATCCGTGAGGACCTGCTCTCAACCCTTGACTCTAACACCCCTTGAGTTCTCATTTTGCTCGACCTCTCTTCTGCCTTTGACACTGTCAACCACATCATCCTGCTCAACTGTCTCTGTGATAACCTGGGTATCACTGGTCAGGCTCTGGCGTGGCTGACCTCCTTCCTCTCCAATCTACCTTCCCAGGTCCAACTGGGTTCCTTCCTCTCTGACATCTTTTTCTCTACCTGTGGTGTCCCCCAGGGATCTAAAATCTCCCCCTGGCTGTTCAACCAGTATCTGGCACTTCTTGCTCACCGCATCGCCGCTCTCTGTCCCAACTTTCAGTGCTACGCGGATGATACCCAACTCATTTTCAAGCTACCCTCGGCCTCCTCTTCCCCTTCCCTCATCTCTGACTGTCTTTCTGCTATCCAGGAATGGTGTGCCACCAACGACCTCTGCCTTAACGCCAGTAAGACTGAGATTCTACTTATCGGCACACCCACTCCCTCCTTCCCTGCAGCTCTCTGGCCGGCCTCCCTTGGCCCTCTTCTTGCTCCTACCTGCAAGGCAAAAAACCTCGGGGTCATCTTCGACTCCACACTCTCTTTCTCTCCTCACATATCTGACGTCTCTAAAAAGTCACACTACCAGCTAGACCTCCTCAGAGGTATCCTTCCTTTCTTCTCCTTCCCCCAGAAGCTCACTGTCTCCAAAGCCCTGGTTCTCTCGAAGCTGGACTACTGTAACAGCCTCTATCTAAATCTTCCTGCCTCTACTCTCCGCCCTTTGCAACTCATCCAGAACAGGACTGCGAGACTTGTCCTTGGCCTCAAGCCCAGGGACCGTATCTCTCCAGGACTGAAATCACTACACTGGCTCCCAGTGGCTGCGAGGATTAAGTTCAAAACCCTCTGCATTGTCCACATGGCCTTCTGGGGCCTTGGGCCAAAATACCTTCAACTCTCTCTTCCTAAATATCTTCCTTCTCGAGCTCTTCGCTCATCCACCTCCAACTACCTCAGGGTCAACCGCTTCTCCAAGCAACGAGCTGGGGGTAGATCTCTCTCCGCAGCAGGGGCCTCCCTCTGGTACAGCCTTCCTACCTCCCTGTAACTTGAGGAGAACCATCTCCGGTTCCGGAAGCACCTCAAAACCTTCCTCTTTGCCTCCGCTTTCTCTCTCTCTCTCCCCTGCTAAAATCACTGTACCTGCACTGAATCTGCTACTGCGCCACTCACCGATCTCGGTCCTTGGCCCAGCCACTCTTCCCTGCACTGCCTACCTGTACTACGGGACTGTTTCTGTATCCTACAGCCCCTTCTCCCGGCACTTACCTTGCACTTGCCACCAGCTGGCCCTATTATTTATCTTGTATTCTACTAACCATGTACTGCACTTTCCTTGCACTTGTCACCAGCTGGCCCTATTATTTATCTTGTATTCTACTAACCATGTACTGCACTTTCCCCTCTCCCATTCCCCTTGCACTTTTCCCAGTCCCTCTACCCTTGCACTTGCGCAATCTGAATGACACCTGGCCTAGTAGGATCGTTGTCTGTCTCCCCCTGTTCCCCCCCTGCCTCGTCGTGCCTTAAAACACTTGAGTATAGGCACGTTACAAATGCCATATCATATCATATCATAACTTAAAGTGGGTCAATAATTGGACCAATTCAAACTTTACTAGGGCATTCCGTAACGTAATGCAATATGCAGCTTAGTCTGGGTCAATACTTAGGTCCATTTCATGGAAAGGTGGAGCGGTGTCGGTGGCTTTTCTGAACGTCGGATAGGTGAACCCAATACCACAACTCCTTCACCTTCACAGCAAAGGGGGTCGCAAACCCCTCTGCTGGTTTCAGCGGGAGACACAATTTCAAATATATATTTCTTTCCCTGAAAACAGTTGTAGCAGGAGCAAGTTCAGTTCTTCGGTCGCCGATGTTATGGCTGCATCTTCTCTTCTAGTAGCAATCTGTCAAGAGAAAACTTTAATGCATTTGATTGATGTATGCAAATACCCATGACTCCCCTCCCCCAAAAAACTCCTGATGCCCTGTGAGCATCTGATGCTATACATGTGGGAGTAGGAGGTGTGTGCATCCATCTGCCTATCACTATCTTGTGCAGGGACAAGTGGTGGTCTTTGCTGGGCTGTGTTCTGAGGCTACAAAAAGCCAGAGGGAGACATTGCACCCAGTTCCTCCTTAAAGTTACACATAACTTGGACAATTTGCTCTTTAAAAGTCTGTTAATCTTTTCTACATCCTGTTGGCTTGAGGGTGGTATGTGGAGTACAAATTATGCTGAATCCCCAATAGAGATATGATTTCCTTAAATAAGTCATTGAAAAAGTGAGTTCCATTATCAGATTTTAGGACCTCACACACCCCCCATTGAGGAAATACCTCACATACTAGAAATGTTACCACACATTTTGGAACAGGGTGTGTACAGGGGCCAGCCTCAACCCAACAGGAGAACGGACATACTACAACACTAAGGTATGGTAATTACTACATCTGTTAGACATATCCACATAGTTAATGTGAAGCTCCTGGAATCGCCCAGTGGGATGTGGCAATGTACCACGCCACGTCCTGAGCATCTGGCCAGTGTTGTAAAGGTGGCACGTCATGCAGTTTCTCACACATGTGCTAAGAAAGGCTTGCAAATTGGCAACAAACTCAATCCTCCAAAACATTGGCAGCAATGTGTTGTTTTTTTAAACATCCGCCGGTTTGTAGTGCAGGTGCTCAAAAGCAACCGTTAGCAACTCCCATGGAATGACCGTATTACTTGTAATATTTTGTTTACAAATCAGGTCCATCAGAGACTGCAAGCAGCCCCTCTTCACCCACATATCTTTCTCCTCTTGGACTGCCATTCCCTGCAACTCAGTTATATGTGGGACGCCTGGCGGTGCAGCTCTCTCTTTTGGTTTGTTGTACATTCCCATGGGATACCCTTATGGCACCCATGGGTGGGGGTACAGCCCTGTACCCATAGTGTATGTTTTTGGGCACCTGTGCGTGGCCCACAGAGCAGGGTATGGGCTGGTGGTAGCTCCATGCTGAATATGATAGGTGCTCTGAGTATCCTCCATTTTGGGATACCCAGGCCCTGCCATTGGAATCAGTTGATTCCTGATAGGAAACAAGATGGCCCCTGTGGCCTCTTGTTTTCTATTGCCTGTTACCTTGTTTTCCCAAAGTCCTCTTCCCCTCTGTCCCTTACCCCTGACTGGCTGTTGGGTGGAAGTTCCATATATGGTGTTGTTGTGAAGTCCAGGCCAGACTGGCTGGAGCCTTCCCAGTGATTGTATGTTGTAGGTACACCCTGTGGGTGGGACCTGGGTGAATGGAGTGTGTGACGAATACGCATTCTTGTTGTGGATGTCTAGTATCTGGTGTTTGACACAATGACTGAGACAGCCCTGCCCGAAACTGGTATGAATGCAGTGTGGAGTGTTGAATGGCTGGGTACTTGTCCCAATACACATAACTTGTAGTGAGTGTCTGGAGAGAAGTGAATGGCCTGAATGCACTATGCACCTGATTGGCTGCCTGCCTGCATGAATGCCCTTCTGACCGAGTGGTTGCCTGAGTGTGACCCAGCAGAATGAATGGGAGATCAACTAGTATATCTGGGGGCCTCTCATTGCTAGGATTCGTGTTCAAAAGCTGCGTCAACACTTGAAGAGTAGCTGGAACTGCTTATCCTCGATGCGCCGCTGGAAGAAGAAGAACTGCTGCTGCATTTGCTTCGACCCGATCCGAAAGCTGTCGAGTTCGTCGAGGACTGATCCGAGAGAGGGCCTGGCTAGGCGCCCTCTTCGTGTGCTCCGAGGGACCATCGAGCACCGCCGACCTTTGCCGAAGCTCCCTGGAAGTCAGACCCTCGAAAGGCTGCCAACCGGAGACGGGGACCGCCGAGGAGAATGAAGTGAAGCACCCGGACTTTGAAGCCGTCGAAGTCCATTGCCGCTGACCAGGGTTTGTAGTATCGCCGTAACCACTGGAGGCCTGTCAAAGCCATGTTGCCCAGAAGAGGGGACCGATTGACGCTGTGCCGCTGACGACCCAAGCCGCCCGCTCCTTTGCCTAAGACTGTTGAATCGAAGGACTCCCTTGTCTACACCGTCGACCGCTTTATCCCGCCGGAGAAAGTCGAGGATGCTGGCGCGCCGAGGAGAATCTGCCGGTGTGTTTCCCACCACCCAACGACCACAAAGACTTTGACAATTCGAAGCCCTTGTCGGGCCACGGTTCTTCAGAAATTTTTTGCGGTCCTGAAGTTTCCAATGCCGAGGTGCCCCGCACACCTCATCCTCGCAGGACGTCGTCGACGAGCACCGCCTGGATCGACGCCGTGGTCTCGGCACCCTCGAAATTTTCATCAATGCCGTTGATGCCAAATTCACCTTCTTCGACGCCTCTCGATGATCCGTGGCTCCTGCTTTAAGGGGAGTCACTCAAGAAGGATCCATTGAGATCTCTTCGAAGAACTCTGCTCTACCAGGTACATTGGGGGTTAGAAACATTATAGAAGGAAATAAGACTTGTAGAACAATATATGGACTGGGCTTGTTATATCTCTTTATTATACAGGTTGCCCAGGTGGAGGGGATCTTAACACAGAACTGTTGTTAACGGTAGAGGCCAGTATTCTGCCAATTGTTCTAACCAACTGCTTTCCTCCTATGTCTATTGTTGTTTGCCTTTATTAAGTGATCTGTGTGACATTTGACCAGAGTATAGTTGATGCACTTTAATGAGATCTGATAATAATTGTGGTACCACTTTAGAACTGTATATATTTACCATTGTAGATTTTATGAGTACAAACTGAGTTATTGTGTTAGTGTACATAACCTTGAATATTAATTATATAAAGACTGTGTTGTAACTAATACAGTGTGTGGACATTCCTTTGTGGGGGATTGGGGACTACACTGTACTTAAGAACCAGCCTGCATCACCTCCTGAGAAGCTAGGCCTTGATTGATTGACTACGTTACCAATAATAGAGAATCTTGGCTGGGGTCCTCTGTGCCTCTCCTCTACCATATAGAGAGCAGGAGTACAGACTCCTCCAGTCTTTACAACTATCTTGCCCACTTTCACTGGCCTGTACAGCAGGGCCCCACTGGAGTGATATAGGCAACAAAACTGTGCCTTTAACAGTCCAAAGGTCTTCTGAACTGTCACCTTTGTTCGGATTTGCGCACGGTTGTAATCTGTTTCCTGGTGGCTCTGTGGGTTTCTCACAGGGGTCATCAATCATGGCAGTAAGGGCTAGCTGGTATCACCTGCATGGAAAGGTACACAGGGAGGGCCAAGTCATTGAGGTGACTGGGCAGTCCATGCATCTGTGTCTCTGCGCCTGCTTCCCATCAGTCACATTGCTGCCCCCTGTGACAGGTAATACTGGTCAGGACATGTTTAGGATCAGACTCACAAGGATGGGTTGATGGTGGTGGGTGGGGCATAGTGAGGACATGCTGTGCTTTGTGAAATGGAAGTGATGCATTCTGGAAACTGTGGTGGATTACATGTGACTGTACACCCGTGGCCCGATTGAGCTGGTGTGCCTTTCCATGTACTCATGTGATATATTCCAGTCATGTGCACCCACGTTTGTGTGCAGATTGTGGGCCTCCATTTGCATGGTACATGTGGCCCATGCACTGGTGACAGTGAACTCCCCCCCACATGACCCATTATACATGCAATGTGGTGTGTGTAGATACTTTGACTCACCCAATAGCCAGGCCCACTGTCCACCGTAACGCGCCATGTACCAAGGCAGCGTGCTGTTGCACAGGACAATGCAGTCTTGTGTTGATTCTGGGAAACGTGCGCCGCAGTGTTTGATTGTCATGTCCGCATCACAGATGACCTCACATTCTTCGAGTGGTACTGCTTTCTGTGCTGATGCACCTTCTCTGTGGCATGGCCGGCCACTAGCTCAATGTGTGTGCAGTTCAGTGTTCCCAATACATAAGGCATGCCTGCATGGAAGCAGACCTTGGTTGCGTTCACCTGGGCCTGTGTCATTGGTAGGGAGATGTGCTGGGACACATGATGCAGGAGGACATCGAGAACCTACACAAGCACTATAGAAAATCCTGGCTGTGAGATGCCATGTAGCTCCCTAACTGTGTGCTGAAATGTACCTGTGGCAAGGAAATGCAGCACAGACACCACCTTCAACAGGGAGGATATGGCAGTCTGGATGCTTATGATGCTCTGGATGTCATCCTGTATGAGGTCCACTATTGCAATGATGGTCTCCCTGTTCAGGCGGTAAAGTGTGTGGATCTGCCTGTTAGTCAGGGACCAGGTTGTGTCCCTTGTGCGGGATATGGGTGCACGTCTCCGGGTCACTACTTGCTGCCCATTGTTCCTCTGTATCCTCCTCCTCCTCTGCCTATCAGCATGTTGCCACTGTTGCACCTCCTGCTCAAAGAGCTGCATTCCTGCATGCAGTGCCTCCTTGTCCATGACTGCTGCTATGAATGTCAGCATGGTTGTGTTGGAAGGAGGGTGTGGTGTGGGTGTAGTCCCTTTCGTCAGTCCCTCTGCTTATTATCTACAGCTTGGCTAATTGGGTGCACCTATGGTATGTTCCTGCACAACTGGGCCTGGGTACCGCCTGCTCCGTGGTGCCAGTGTTTCCGCCATGATTTTCCCAGTGATACCGGCATTTCTGTGGCAGTGTTTCAGGGAAGTCTGCTGTTGTAATGCTGCCTTATTTCTGTGCTGCTGGTGTCTCCAGCACTGGTTCACGGCAGTCCCATAGTTTCCTTTACCTGTGCTACTTGCAACAGTAGCATGGTGTACACTGTCACCGGCAAAGCTGTTGCCGGCAATCCCCTCTTGTAGTGCAGTGGTCTGGAATGTGTGCCGTTAAATGGAATTACCAGCATGTTGTTTTCGGACCTCCACACTTGTAATGAGGGCTTCTCTGTCCTTGGCAAGGTTGTGTACAATAGCTGCACTGACATCCTTGTCTACCCCTCACTGTGAAATCAGCATCAGGACTCTCTGCCTTCTCAAGCCATTTCAGTGCCTTCCATTCATTGTAATGTGGCTGTGACTTCCATCTTTATTGACATGGCTTCTCATGTTAGTTGCTTTCAGCGTCAGCAAGCAGCTCAATTGTACTATCTAAGTGGGTCATGAACATGTTCTTCATGTCTTGGAGCAATTTAATGTGTCTGCGTAGCTTCATGCAGGAATGCATATGTGCTTCATGTGTAACGCATCTGTGCCATAGTCTTAGTTGTGATGTCATCATCCTTCTGCGTGATTTCACTCAGTGTACTTGCTCCATCAACTGCACATGTTGCTGTTCAACAACGTCAGCAGGATAGGGTCTAAATGGCTGTCTGAGTGAATAACGTTTCTCACATCTGTGGTATATTGGTGACGGGGAGGAAGGGGCCAGGAACGATGTACACCTTTCGTTTCTTTTATGTTGAGATGAGGGCGCCATCGGTGCAATGAGGGCCACATTCATGTCAACCTCTTCACAGGGATGTTTGTTGATGTTGTTACTTGTCCATTAGAATGTGAGAATAAATACAATTATTTTGTGTTACCAGAGGTTGCTAATACTGAAGCATTTTTGTAGCATTTTTCAATTCTGTAAAACATGTGACCAATTGCCTATTATATGATTGACCCCTCCTCTTCTCTGCATCTTTGAGTCCCTGCAGGAGAGGTTTTGTGTAACTAGAATAGTCAAAAATCCAAGCTTTACTGTAGTTACAAAAATCCAGGAACTGTTGCATCTCTTTAACTTTAGTAGCCTTTGGTGTATCCTGCACTGCAGCAGTTATTTCCGGAGTTACTCTTTTCCCTGCTGACAATATTATTTGTCCCAAATACACAACCTCTTTCTGGCAATATTGCATTTTCTCCTTATCTACTTTGTATCCTTTATCTGTAAGCAATATCAAAAGTGCAATAGAATGTGCTCTGCACATCTCTTCTATGGTGCTACATACTAGAAACGGGTCTACATACTGAATGATTGTGCTTGAAACATGGATGTTACCCAAATCCATCTGTAATACACACTTAAAAATACTGAGGGACTCGCAGTACCCCTGTGGGAGTCTGGTGTTTTGAAATCTCTGCCAGTGGCAGATAAACACAATCAGATATGATGAATCAGGGTGTAATGGGATAGAAAAGAACGCATTTTTCAAATTTATGACAGTAAAATGTCTGGCCTCTTTTGGTATGCTGCAAAGAATTGTGGCAGGATTTGGTACGAGTGGGTACTCTGCTTCCACTATGCTATTCAATAGGCGTAAATCTTGAATGAACCTCCAACCTGACACCTTTGCTTTTCTGACAGGGTATATCGCAGTATTACACAGTGACTCTGAGGGCACTGTAATGCCCTGCCGCCATAGCGCAACAATTGACTAATGTATCTCTTAATCTGCTTCTCTTGACAATGGGTACTGTCACATTCTAAGTAACACTCCTCCTTCCTTCAACTTAATACGTACTGTTGCTATGTTCTTTAAGAGGCCTACGTCATGAGGGTTGTCCATCCATGAAGTGCTTGGGACCTGTAGCAGGTCATCTTGTAAATATCCAGGTATGATTTTTGCAATAAGCACAGGACATGGAACATTCCGATGTTGAATTATTATTTGATGGGAAATCCACACCTTCAAAAGCATTTTTCCATCATTGATAGCTTCTTCAAAAACCTGGCCATCTGACACACCACTCAATGATAGAGCAGGGTTTATACCCAAAACTGTTCACACTCACCTCCCTCTTCTTCAATCCCTATTAGCAATATTTTGTAATCCGCAATCAACACTGCCTCCAAATCTCACGTGATAATAGCACCTGGCTGCACTCTCCATGGCTTGTTTTGAATGCCTGGCACCCAACTCAACAACATTGTTACTCCATACATAAACACATCTGGGTGCACGGGTACTCCGTTAGTAGCAACACCAGTTTTGCAATATAGTGTTACTTGAAGCTGGTGTTAATATTAGCTACCAAGTAAATCTACAAATCTATACATTTTCATTTAAATGAAGGGATATGTGAATGCCATACATAACAGTTCATGTTGGTTAATGTTGGAGCATCAGTAACATTTCACCTGCATCAACATGTTTACATTGAAAGTTTTTTCTAATATACATTTGTTTTTAAAAGTTAAAGTTCTCTCTGATGAGCAAAGCATCCCTACGGTCTAAAAGTCACTATATGAGGAGCCAGGCCAAACAAAGTGTCAGCATTGATGAGAAGTTGACAGTGTTTATCTTATCACACTTCAGTGGTGCTAGCACTAGCCATGGCCGTGCACGTGGCTGTAGCATTATTACAACTTGAGTGTTTGGAGCTCTCAGACTCCCCCTGATTCACATGCTTCTCTCGCCTGGCTTTGCCGATCTTCCAGTGCTCATACACATAATAAAGATGTTCTTGTAACAAATACACCTTTGTTCACATGAACATGTCAAGGAGACTTTCTTCCAGTCGATTCCTTGATTTGGTCTTAATGATGTTCATGAGACCCTCGCTCACACTCTGCACTTGAGGCTTGAAATGTGGCGCATAAGCCCATTAGCTATGCCACTACTTAGTACTCCATGGCATTTTGAAGGTTGAAATTCACCATATCTTGAAAATGTTATAAAGAACCATGCTTCTTCCTCCCTGATACGACATACTTCAATGCATTATATTGCGTAACAATGAAATCCACCACAAGCATGGTAGGGTTTGATACTGAACAGTCCTTACAATCTAAAATGTCTTTGTATTTTTCAAAAAGATGCTTAACATTTTCTATTCCAAACTCAAAGCTTCATTGTTGAGTGGCTACTAGTGAATGCATATCTAAACTTGCCCACTCCGTTTTCTGGAAACATTTTCTCCATATGCTCACATACCAAGCCAATACAACTCAGAATAGATGTGGTACTGAAGTCCTTTTCCTTGTCAGAGTATGTTTATATCAGATCTCTAACTGTGCTGTACAGAACACTTTCTGACCAAGGTAGTGTGCCCTGGTCTGGTTTATCTTGTCCCATGCAATCTGCATGGTTTCAATTGGGGTAAGACTGCTTTTTTGGAGTAACTTAGACAAGTCTGATAGATCACGAAGAATATCATTTAACATTGCCAAAGACATGTGATAAGTGGGGTCAGACAGTTTCTTGAAACAGTATTTTGCTATAGGATCATTTTCCTCCTTCATTTCCTGATCAAAGTATTTTAGCAAAACCTCATAATTGCATATTAATGCATTGACTGCATAATGCCTCAATAACCACCACATTTAATTGAGGAGTCGAAATGACAAAGCATCACATTCAATGACTGATGCCATTTATTCAAATTTCTATTTTCTGAAAGGAGATATGCAAAACATAGAATAAACTGTTCTTAACAAGGTTTCTACTTCCCTAATCCTTGATACCTTCTCCCAAGCATCCCTGATGCCCAATTCCTCATGGTAAGCCACACAGTATTGCTCAATTAAATGTGGAATAGATTGTTTAAGCCTTGTAGCAACACCATTGTTTTTGTCAAGCACAACAGATGCACCATCTGATGTGAACATCACCATTTTCTGCACATTCAGACCATTGGCAGAGTAAAATTCATTAAAAGCTGAAATGACAGCTTCTGCATTGCAAGATGTTAACTTGGCAATGCCACCAAACACAGTTTTGAACATTGAATGTGGTGTTGCCGCAAGAGATCTGATCTTAAAGTAAATAACTAACATTTTACTGACTGAAATGTCTGTGCTTTCATCAACAATGAGTATGTTAAATGGAGCATTGCAAACTTGTGCCAGGAATTCACACAAATAATTTTCTTATATTTTGGTGTTGTGTGCTATGTGATTGTGGATTTCTTGCACAGATAGCATGGAAGTGTTTAATTTTACCGCTAGCAGCAGTACATTGTGCAGTAGAACTTTAACCTCTTCAGGCTTAGACCGTTGTCGCTCAACCATGGCCAATCTATTAACTCTCTCAGTAGAGGTTTGTGCCAGCATACTATGCAATCCAAACCCCAGTTTCTCTGCCAAATTCTGGTGCCTGAGAGCCTGTACAATAGAGACATGGACCTTTCCAACTAAATGGTGTTTCATATAGTCCAACTTCCATCCATGGTCCATTTCTTTCCTGTAGAAAATTTGCCAGCAACTTGAGCTTTCGCACATAGGGCCTCATTACACGGTAGGCGTTAAGGGTTTACCGGTACCGGTAAGGGCACCTTGGAGTAGGGCGGTAATTCTGCCATCCACCAAGGCGGACACGGTAAAATACAGGCACCATGGTTACCGCCTACCGTGTAATGAGGCCCATACTCTGCAAATCAGGCCCACATCAGCATTGTACTCAAAAAATCTCTCCAAGTTGCACCTTATCATGTGATTTCTGGGACTCTGTTTTGACTATTTCCTTTAACCAATCTTCTTTGAAGACAGCACATAATGTCCTCTTAAGTGGTGCTGCAGAAGCAGTCTCTTGCCCTCCCTTTGAAGAGGACTTGGATCTTCTGAAGTTAAACAGTTTGTCCATTATCTGGTTAAAAAAGAAATAGCAATTATTTGCATGAAAAAAGTACTCTGCTGCTGTCTATGTGCAAGTGGAGAACTTGCATTCAGAACACTAGGCCGGGGGAAAATTATTTTATGCCTGGCTATGAGCTTGCAACTTTAAATGTTTACTGACCCCAGGTCACACAACACAAGATTACAAGTAGAAATGTGCTTTTCTAATAGAAGATACAGAACGTGTGATGAATAAATGAGCAGCTTACATCTCAGTTGGAGTCCACTGACTGCCCATAACAAGCTGGACTAGCGATGCACTGTGGCATGTGTTGCAGCGCTGGCTAGAACTGCAGTACCTGCTGCACTTCAAAATGAAATGTAAAATGTTGGTTGTCCTTAATCTATGCATTTTCACCCACGTAATTTGTCACAGACTGTTCCAATCACAAGTCCCCCCCTCCGACCACAACAACCTGGTCAGAATGCCACTCAAACTCACTGTACTTTAAGAAGCCCACTGCCTCCTGTCAAATCTGATTTCTTATCGATTGTACGTTATTTTGCGATCAAAAGAGCATTGTTCCTCCCTGTATAGAGATTAAATACATTAAGGGCTGTCTGCAACAGCCAATGATGCTGGCCAAACACCTCCCAGGAGGCACAGAAAACATGCAGTCAAAATTTACCAGCACATCAGGGAGTGAGAGTGAGCATTTGACCTTGGTCCAACTTTGCTGGCTTTTGACCGCTTCCTAGATCACTTTGGGCATAATAGCCGCCCACCACCTGTCCTCCACTTTGGAAAAACCCTGTTACAGTTCAGAAATCATTGAAAGGCTTCTGTTTGCAATTAAATGGTTATTAGCTTTATGAAAACATGCATGTCTGGAAAGGCTCCCTCTGTGTCTCCTGAAAATTATTCTACGTTCTTCTGGGTCTTTGTCAACACAATGAAGGTGACAACATAAATGGGCAATCATCTGCTGAATCAAGTCATCATCAAAGAGAAACCACCTGGCCAAGGGGCCAGAAATCAATGGAGAATGCATGGCACACCACCTCTGTCTCACCATGTTTTCTACTTTGTTTTTAATTTCTTTATCCTTATAACATCTATCTAAATATTTTTCAATGTAATTTCTGTCACAAAATCACTGCACGCTTGCTTGAGACATTGCACACTAGCATTAAACATTGCACACTTGCACGTGACATTGACTGGCATGAGATATTGTACTCTTGCTCCAGGAGGGGGGCCGACAAAGAATAGGGGTTCCCCTCTTGTGGAAGCTCTTGGAGGGGCATTTTCGTGATTGCACTAGTGCTCTGCAGACTGGGAACACTTTCTTTATGTGGACAAATCTGGCTAGTTGACTGACAAGTTAGGATTGGACAATATTTTCAATTTAATTTATAGGAATCGTATGCCCTACGTACTGAACTGTAAACCTACACTCCAAAACAGACAACCGTTGGGGGCACACGCTCATAGTCCGCTATGCTCAGTCAGCTCAGCTCTACACAGGCTTCTCTAGCACCAGACTAGTAGGCACACTAATCCTATTCTCAAAAGGCTCTGCACTTACATGCGCACAAGGAGGCTTGCATCTTGTTGAATCAGGCCTTTTTCGTGCATGCGACCCATACAAAAAAAATCCAAATAGGCGTTTTCTACTTAGCCGTTGTGGTTTGCAGTCTCTGCTGTCACATTAATTTAGTCAGTTTCTTCTTAGTACATGGGGGGCAGCTATTAAGATATAACGCTGATAAACAAGCTGTGTTTCACTAACAGGCTATATATAACTTTGTGAATCATGACACAAGCTGTCTTCAAGGGATAAATAGCCAAGTGATTTATGCAATGCGCGCAATGACAACTCCACAGAGAGGGGCTCTGTCGTGATGTAATGAAACAGAAACCCAGTGCAATGACTTCAGGCTTCAAGTGTTGGTTTAAGCTGCGTTAAGTCCATGTTACATGATATGACTGGGACCTTCATGATGAGAAGCACATGGTGGTACTCCGGGTGCACGCTGGAGGCATTGCCATTTGCCACCATTTCACACGAAGTCATTTCATAGTGGCTAGAAAAGGTGGGAATCTGCTGGCTGTGCTGTGTGCACTAGAACGTGCATCCTGCCTCCCTCAATCCATTTAAAGTAATCGCCATAAGCCACTCAAAAGACGTTTTCACCATTTCTCAAGAAGGCACTGCATATTGCCTACAAAATTGAGGAGTCAGCCAGCGGACTGTGTAGGCAACAAACAACGCATCCCTCATGATACCTCATCCCAAAGACAGTGTCTTAGACATAAAAATGTAGGCCAATGGAACACGAAGAATAGCATTTAATTTGACATTTCAAACACTTACTTTGAATAAGGTGGACGCACACATCTCCAGATTAGAATCTGTCAGAAAATGGGAAAATAAGGCAGCAGGCTGATTGCAAAAGCTGTATATCAAGTCGATTGAATAATGTGTTGAAAGGAGATAAGTGTTAAAGAACACTTAGACTATTTTGTGTTGTGGAAGCTGTAAGGGGTGTCCTTCCACTGATACTCCAATGCCATCTAGGGAAACAGCATTGTACCGGAGTATGGTGTGCTGCAGAATGTAATAACCCGAGCAATGCATTTGTGTGCATGCACAGTGTAAACACTGGAGGGGGTGTCTGTACTTCTGCTCTCTATATGGTAGAGGAGGGCACAAAGGACCCCAGCCAAGATTCTCTATTATTGGTAACGTAGTCAAACAATCAAGGCTTAGCTTCTCAGGAGGTGATGTAGGCTGGTTCTTAAGTACAGCGTAGTCCTCAAGCCCCGACAAAGGAATGTCCACACACTGTATTACTGAAAACACAGTCTTTATATAATTAATATTCAAGGTTATGTACACTATCACAATAACTCACTTAGTGCTCAGAAAATCTAAACTGGCAAATATATACAGCTCTAAGTGGTACCAAAATTATTATCAGATTTCATTAAAGTGCATCAACTGTACTCTGGATAATTCACACAAATCAATTAATTAAGGTAACCAACAATAGACATTTGAGGAAAGCAGTTGATTAGAACAGTTGGCAGAATACTGGCCTCTACCGTTAAACACAGCTCTGTGTGGAGATCCCCCCCCACCTGGGCAACCTGTAAAATAAAGAGATATAACAAGCCCAGACCATATATTGTTTTACAAGTCTTATTTCCTTCTATAATGTTTCTACCCCCCCCCATTGTTCCTGGTAGAGCAGAGTTCTTGGAAGAGGCTTTAATGGATCCTTCTTGAGTGACAGGAGCCACGGATCGTTGGATCGTCGAGAGGCGTCAAAGAAGGTGAACTTGGCGTTGACGGCATCAATGATAAGTTCGGGGGTGCCGAGACCACGGCGTCGATCCAGGCGGTGCTCATCGACGACGTCCTGTGAGGATGAAGTGTGCGGAGCACCTCGGCGTTGGATAGTTCAGGACCGCTAAGAGTTTCTGAAGAACTGTGGCCCGACATGGGCAACAAGTCGTCGAAGTCTTTGTGATCTTTGGGTGGCGGGAAACACACCGGCGGATTCTCCTGGGCGCGTCAGCATCCTTGACTTTCTCCAGCGGGTTAAAGTGGTCGTCGGTGCGGATAAGTGAGTCCTTCGATTCAACAGTCTTAGGCAAAGGAGCGGGCGTTTCCGGTTGTCGGCGGCACAGCATCAAGGAGTCCCCTCTTCTGGGCAATACAGCTTCATCGGGCATGCAGCAGTTACGGCGATACTCCGAACCATGGTCGACGTCAATGGACTTCGAAGGTGTCGATGTTCGGGTGCTTCACTTCGTTCTCCTCGGCGGTCCCGAATCTCTGGTCGACTGCCTTTTGGGGGGCTGTCTTCCAGGAAGCTTTGGCGAAGGTCGGCAGTGCTCGATGGTCCCTCGGAGCACGGGGAGAGGGCGCCTAGCCAGGTCCTCTCTCGGATCAGTCCTCGACGAACTCGATGGCTTTCGGATCGGGTCGAAGCAAATGCAGCAGGAGTTCTTCTTCTTCCAGCTGGGTGTCGAGGATAAGCAGTTCCAGTTACTCTTCAAGTGTTGACTCAGCTTCTGAACAATTTTCAGTGGTGAGAGGTCCCCAGATATACTATTCTGCCTCTTATCCACACTGCTGGGTCACACTCAGCAGCCAATCATACAGAAGGGCATTCATGCAGTCAGTCAGCCAATCAGACATACAGTGCATTCAGGCCATACTCCTCCCTCTCAGACACTCAAAACAAGGAATGTGTATTGGGACAAGTACCCAGCCATTCAACATTGCATTCATACCAGTTTTGGGCAGGGCTGTCTCAATCTTTGTCTCTCATACCAGAAACCAGACATTCACAACAAGAAGTGCATATTGGTCACACACTCCATTCACCCAGTTCCCACCCACAGGGTGTACCCACAACATACAGTCACTGGGAATGCTCCAGCCAGTAAGGCCTGGACTTCCAAACAACACCATATATGGAACTTCCACCCAAGAGCCAGTCAGGGGGAAGGGACAGAGCCAGGGCTTCCCAGGACTTTGGGAAAACAAGGTAACAGGCAATAGAAAGGAAGAGGCCATAGGGGCCATCTTGTTTCCTATCAGGAATCAACTGATTCCAATGGCAGGGCCTGGGTATCCTAAAATGTAGGATACTCAGAGCAACTGTCAAATTCAGCATGGAGCTGCCACCAGCCCATACCCTGCTCTGTGGGCCACACACAGGTGCCCAAAAACATACACTAGGGGCACAAGGTTGCACCCCCACCCCTGGGTGCCTTAAGGGCATCCCATGGGTCTGTACACCAGACCAAAAATAGGAATAGCTGCACTGCCAGGAGTCCGACATATACAGCAATACAGAACACAAATGAAAAAGAACTACAGGACAAGGACAGGGAGGCCCTGTCCCTCCAATGCATTTCCAGCATCACACACAGGAGCACCTTCTGCAGTGTCTTTACCCATTCATGCTCCCAGACAACAAGGCCACTGGCAGTCCTTTTATTACCACAGTTTGGACCGAAACATCGCATGCCATCTGCATTTTTCACTTGGCTTTTTTTAAACATTGTTTTCTTTTTCGTCATACACCTGTGTTCCACATATCTTGTGCCGGGAATGTCTAAACCATGGCTGTGGTCTCTTTGTCTCCTGTGAAACACTGTCCTTTAGGACCCTGCAATTCAGGATTTCCCTTCATCTCACATGTTGGTGCTAACCATTCTACATAGAATATAAATGCACTGCTTAATACGGCGGTATTGGTTAACATATCAAATCCTTACTCGCCTGGAGCACATTAAAACCTTATTCTTCCATGAGAACACTTCTAAAAAGACAAGGCACCTCCCTTCCAGCTCACAGGCACCCCACAATGCGCAGGCCCTCCCTCCATGATCAGCCAAATTTGTAATTTACAACCTTCTACAGTTGCGTATGTGTACAATGTGTAACCAGTAGTCTCGGTCAGAAAGCCTTGCATTGGCACACATATACCCACCGCCACTAACCTGCGTGCTCATAAATAGACCATGCACCGACTCCTCTCTTATTCCCATGCCCGGATACACAGCCCGCTCCCACCCACCCACAATCCTATGAGCAGACTG
The DNA here is from genome assembly GCF_040938575.1 of Ambystoma mexicanum. NCBI lineage: Eukaryota > Metazoa > Chordata > Amphibia > Caudata > Ambystomatidae > Ambystoma > Ambystoma mexicanum. Next base: position 497,410,586 of record NC_090926.1, read on the forward strand.
TCTTGCACCTGCGTGACACACACCACTGGCTTATGTTCATTGAGAAAATGTGTGTTGGTTGGTGTGTCAGTCAGTGTCAACCCTCGCTCAGGTTACACTTGCGGCAAGTAACCTGCCTTTGTAGTAAACCCCCAATTGGGCCCTTAGGCAGCCTGGCATCAGCGCACAAGGCCTGACACCCAGAAATGAGCTAGTCAGTCACACTCCTCAAGTGTGCACGGCAAACAGCATCCACCTTCTCACTATGCCCAAGAAGGCACTGCCTTGCATAATGAGCTCGTCAGTCTTACTCCGCAAGTGTGCATTGCCAAACAGCTTGCCCTTTCTCACTATGCCCAGGCAGGCACTGTCTTGCACAAACAAAAAAAACAACACAAATGCCTTGCCGAATCAACCATGCATAGATGCAGGCACACCCCAATCCTCAGAAAGAGGGCTGCATTTGCAATCTCCCATGGTAAGCAAGGAATACCAAGATACAGACATAGACCGCTGCACTGGCACACACCCTAATTGCGCAGGGTATTGGAATCCGGACGGCTTGTGAACAGGGGCTTATTTGGCAAACTGGCATCCCTTTCTGCATTACGTTAGCAGCAATGGCCAGAGGCAGCCAGGCATAGCCCTCTCCTACCCATGCCCCACCTCCATTGCCAAAGACAGTTTTCCTTTGCTCTACTCCCTTGCATGTCCATGAACATCCATGCACTGGCATCGCTACCTCATTTATAATCAGAAAACTCAGGCCTTGGTGGTGAAGGAGCAGGCAAATCCATTGGCAGCAGAGATCGCTAAAGTTATACAAGAAATTCAGGGGGAGTTACACGAACCGCCAGAGCTGCAAGGGCCATCGTTTTAGATAGGATTAATTGAGTATCACTTAATACCATGCCTGCCTCACAGTACCCCCTATATTTCCACATCTGTGGCCCTCTAAAGTGCCCCGATACAAATCTCCATTCACACCTCATCCAAGCACAAGTCCATAATACTGTTCTGTCCACTTTTCTGAGCATTGCTTACTGAACATAGCACAGTATGCGACATTCGCAAATGCCCTGTTTTCCTCAGGGGCGAGGCTCTGGAAGGGCCTTTTACACCCAGGGAGCTAAGCCATGGAATGCATTGCCCATATCCCTGCGCAAGACAACAGATCTTCTTGCTTTTCGAAAACAATTGAAAACGCATCTCTTTTATTAGAGTAATCCTCTGCGGTAGTCTTTGTCCTCTGTACTCTGCTCTCTCGGCGCCTGGATGCCTACGGGCTTTGGCGCGATTTAAGCACAATAACATAACATAACAAGGAAGGAGAGGCCAAAAATTGGTAAGGAAGAATTGTGGAAGTGGCTGAGGGAAGTGAGGGAGGAGATGGGGGACAACCAGTACAGGCAATACGGGCTACGCGGCTTTCCCTGCACTTGTTGAGGGAAAGGGGTGATTGGGTGTTCCCTGCAAACATTGTGCGAGAGGGAGAACGGAGGCTGTCTGGCTGCCTCCCACATTATATGGCATTAGATGGGGCAGCGGAAAGGAAGCATGCCACGCAAATAGAGGGAAAGACGAGCCAGATATGACTGGCTTTGGTAAACACAGCCTGTGACAAGACATAATTGAACAAATAATACCACATCCACATATTTCCATCTGAAAACTCCAGCCAGATCCTGGTAAAACGGTCCAATGGCAAATAAGGCCCATCATGGCGCATCTACAAAATAACAAATAGATTGCTCTGCACACCCTCACTACCACAAGTCATGGATAGGGATAGATAGGCCCTTCAATGCCTGGTGTTGGTTGGCCCTGGCTACAAGGTCTCAATGGCTGGGGAATCTGCGTCAGGTATTTGGTCATCCTTACCAATCCTGGAGCCAGACAATTTACAGACAACAATACTAATGACCAACATGCCATTGCAGCATCCAACACCCTGACACAACTCGGTTTCACCCAGAGAGTGAACCAACCTACCCATAACAAAGGGAGAACTCTTGATTGGGTTGAAGATCACCCCAAACCTGGACGGACCACTACTGATATCTTTTACACTAGTAACTAAAAGACCCACCCTACAGTCACTGTTGGCCCCTCCCACACTTACTACAAATAAGAAAAATATCACAACAGACAAACTACTGCCGTGTTTTTTGCCTACCCTCAACTCCCTAACCAAAAACATGGATCCTAGCTTCCTAGTTGAAGAATATAACAAAGTTGTGAACAAAACTCTTGATAGTATCACCCCTCAAAAACTCAGAAATAGTAAACATAAAAGCTGTTTGAACAACTGGTTTACTCCTTAAAACTAGACAAAAGGAAATGCAAAACTGCCTGGAAACTTCATCCCACCGCGGAAAACAAATCAAAGCTAATCAATATTTCATCCCAATACAAGAAGGACATCCTCTTGGCTAAACAAGAAAATTACAACAACAGAATTATGCAAGTGAATTCTAGTATGAAGGAGCTCTTCACTATTTTAAAAGAATTAGAAACTCCTATCATATCCCTAGACAACTGTGTGAAAGACAAAACATGGTGCACTGATATCCAGCATGCGCTAGCCAACAAAGTTTCTAACCTTCAAAATAAAATAGCACTGAAGAAAGCGTCACTAACTTCTACGATACCATCTAACAAAATGGCACCACCTAAAATCAAACATGTGACCCAATTTCACTTCTCCAAAGTCTCTATCACAGAGGTTGAGAAAGTTATATTGGGTCTCAAACCATCCAACTGTAAGGGCGATCAATGCCGAGCACAAGTTATCAAGGATGCCGCTAGGGATCTAGCACCCTTCATTACCAAGCTTATTAATGCCTCTTTTACATCTGGTACGATACCTAGCAACCTTAAGGAATCCTGGGTACTCCCACGCCTTAAGAAGCAAACGTTAGACCCCTCTATTCCGACAAACTACAGGCCCATCACCACTGTGCCATTCCTGTTGAAAATTCTAGACAACGTTGCATATGTCCGAATCCAGGACTTCCTAGAACTTAACCCACTATTAGGTTCCCGTCAATCTGGTTTCCGGCCATTACATGGCACAGAAACAGCACTCATTGATCTTAAAGCCCAAATAGACAAATTAAGAGACAATGACATTACTCCTCCTCCTTGACCTGTCTGCGGCTTTCAATTTGGTGGATCATAATGGCTTATGTAGCCACTTGGACTCAGCTGCCCATTTCTCCAGCGAGGCAATAGCGTGGATACAATCATTCCTCAGTGACTGAACCATGAGGGTTTTCTCGCCTTCTGCAGCTGCAGATCTCATCCCCATTACCTGCAGGGTGCCCCAGGGTTCTTGTGTCTCTCCAACCCTGTATAATACTTTCACCAAGCCCCTGTTTGATGATTTAGACCATCTGGGTATCACCTACAATAATTATGCAGACAATTCCCAGATCCTCCTACCATTTACTGGGGACTATAGCACAGATTTAGCATTGATGAATAGAATATACAGTATCGTTCAGGCATGGATGGCCACTCATGGCCTCTGTCTGAACGATGAAAAAACAGAACTTCTCATCCTAGGATCTGCATCTCTTCTCACTAGACTTGGCATGGAATACTCATTGTTCATCATCGATGGGAATCTTATTAAGGTTGCCAAGGAAGTAAGAACTTTAGGTTTTTACTTAGATTCCACCCTAACATTCACTAAACAGGTAAACACACTAGCCTCCTCTACAGCATACACATGCAAATTAATTAGAGCCAGTAAACAATTCCTTTCTTCCAACAGCTGTATGATCCTAGCCAGAGCCCTCATTATTTCCAAATTAGATTACTGCAACGCCTTATACATTGAAACCAACAAACATATTATTAACAAAATACAGATACTCCAAAACAACCCCCTTAGAGCCGCACTCAGTATTTCTAGGAAAGAAAATATTTCTGACACTAGAAGGAAGTACAAGTGGCTAACAACACATGAGAAAATCAGACTAAAAACAGCATCCCTTATCCATAAATGCATAAACAATAAAGCACCACAATATCTAATAGAAAGATTTTCTAGAAAATCATCTACCAGACCCACGAGACTAGTGAATTCCAATTGCCTCCAGGTGCCTCGTTTTAAACTATCCACTATTGGGGGCACCAGCTTCCCAGTCAAAGCAGCTCAACTGTGGAGCTCACTACCTACCACACTCAGAATGGACCAAACCTTTACAAAATTTAGGCTAAATCTGATTATTTGGCTCTTAGAGAATGAGGATAAATAAAACTGCAGAACTTGACCATACCTGTGACTACGTTTACATCTTGCTATATATAGACTGTCTGTATTTATTTACCATTGCCTACTGTATGTACATAAAATGCATAATTTGCTAGGTTAGATGTTTTTTTTTCGGATACTTTTGTAACCAATGTAACCTGTGTACCAAGCTGTATGACTTCTTACAGCCCGCGCCCTGATACCCTCGGGTCTGGCGCGCTCAATAAATAAATAACAAACAAACAAACAAACAGCGGGGATCAAAGAATGTGCAAATATTTCGAATCATACAGACAGACAAATGGACAGGTCCTGTGAAGGCTAGAGCAGGACACATAACATGTGGTTGCTGTGCAGTATTACTCACCCCCTCACCAGCGCTTTGGCGTAAGGCGCTTTATAAATAAAATAAAATACAAATACAAATACAATACTTGTGCAAAGTGGAATGTAAAGCACCTGCCTGTGCTACCACCAGTGCCACTGCTCACTGCCCACTGCTTATGGTCCTGAAAAAAGGCTGGAGCACGACTGCATGAGCGATCACAGGTTCACACAGCCCAACACACCATGCAGAGCTGTGAAGGAGATGCCATGCCTTAAGCGAACAGACCATCAGAGTGGGAGGCAGGAGAAAATGCATTTGATTGGCTGTAGCAGGGTATCACGTGCTGCCAAGCTCTGCTACAGTCAATCAGTGTTCCCTCTCTGATTATTCTGGGCTATTTTAGCATGTGAGACAATCATATGCACAGCATGGTTTGAGTGACTGCAGACTAGATCTGTGCCGTGTTGTTGTGACTGCCTGATGATTGGATGAAGGATGAAACAGTACAGTCAACACACTATACAGTGCACCATCCATCATAAATCAATCCATGTGTGGTAAAGTAAACAATATGCAAAGCTTCATAATCAAAGGTGTGTGGCTGCATAGCTGCACACCTTACAGGGAACATTGGTCTGGCTACTGCATGTCCCCCCTCCGACACACTATACATTAGTTTCAGTCTAAGATCGCAGTCTACGCTCTCACTATTTACCAGCCACCACCTTTCAACTGCCCTCGCTATGCGAATGTGTGTGAGGAATTGGCCCTTGGGTATATCCTGTTCAGACACCAGTGCTGAGAAGTGTACCAGTTTACCCTCTGGTAAGAAATCACCCAGTGTGATCACCCTTTACTCTCCCAATGATTCCTGATGGACACCCACGTCCCTGTGGTGTCACCTACATACTGCAGCTAACGGCATCTCAAGGAATATGGGTTTGGAGTGCCCAGTGACTTCCAGGCTCTATTCCATAGCCTCCTGCCCAATGTTAACAAGTTATGCATCTGCGCGGGCCAGGCCCCTTGTATTCACAATAATAATTTCAAGTGATATGGTCGCACAAGTGCTTGCAAGAGGGTAGTATCAAATGCTGCCTCATCTGCCAGCCATTGTACTACAAACTCCAATTTCTCTGCCAGGTAATATAACTGAAAATGTGGCAGCTTTATCCCCGCATCTGTATAACCTCTGCAGAGTATGCTCAGCACTATCCAGCTTCTTTTCCCACCCCCATATGAATACTTTCACCATATAATCCAATGTGCGAAAGAACGCTCTTGGAACCTTGTAGGGTATGTTTGTAAAGTAGTACAACAGATGAGGGAGTACCATCATCTTGAGGAGGGCCACCCCCCCCAGAGCGGACAGAAGCAATCTGGACCAAAAGTCCATTGACATTATGACCCCCTTAGGCAATTCCAATGTGTTCTTCTCATGTGAAGTTCAAAGGTCACGCCACATATTCACACCAAGGTAATGGAACGTGTCAGTGGCCCACCGTAACTCCATGGCAGGCAAAAGTGCATGATTCATGCCCACCAGCCCAGCTAATGGGAACAAGCGTGATTGTTGTTGGCTGACATTGATACCCAAAGGTTTTGCAAAGTTGTCAAATATCTCAAGTATGTACAGTAGGTTTACCTTGGGGTTCTGCACATAAATTAGCATGTCATCAGCGTATAATGAGACAACATGCACCATCCCGTTCACAGTTATACCTGCATCAGCATATTCTATTCTCAGGAAAACAGCTAGGGGCTCCCGGGCCAATATAAACCACATGGGAGAGAGTGGGCATCCCTGTTTAGTGTCCTTCTTCAATTCCCATCTGTCCGATACCTGTTTGCCAGTCTTCACTCTTTCTGCCGACTTTCTGTATATTAGCCTAAGCCACCTTAGAACCCCATCCTCAATCCCAAAGTGCTGCAGAGAAGCATATAAACAGTCCCATCGGACCGAGTCGAAGGACTTTATGGCATCCTGCGAGGACACTACATAGTGTTCTTCATTTTCTCTGATCCTATCTATGATATGATATAGCCTCTGCAGATTCCACAAGGTAGATCTGCCTTGGACATACCCTGTTTAATCTGTGTGGACCAGGGTACTGATCACACTCCTTAGTCTGTTGGCCAGCAGTGCTGATAGAGCAGCCTATATGAGCCGAAATCCAGTGGGGATTTGTTTGCCCTTATAATCGGCACATTAAGGGATTCTCTCATGCTGTTGGGCAACACCTCCAACTCATACGCCTCTGTCAGTATCCCCAATAGTCTAGGTGTCAGTTCCGTGATGTATTCCTTGTAGGACTCCACTGGGAGAACATCTGTTCCCAGCGTTTTACTCGATGGTAGTGACATTATAACTGCCTTCAACTCATCCTCCATCAAGGGGGCGTCCAGCTGTTCCACTTGTTCCCTCTCTTATCGGGGCCATGCAATCTGGGACAAGGCCTCCTCTATATCCTGTGCATTTCCCTCTGGTTCCATTCCAGATAGCAGTTCATAATAACTGTTGAACAAATAATTTATTGCACTCTGTGCCCTTGCAGTTTCACTGCATTCATCCTTAATGGGCGTAATCATTTCCCATCTTGTGTCCCTTCTGCACAACCATGCTAGCATCCTGCCAGGCTTATCCCCAACTTCACGTAATTTCTCTGTGTACTTGGTGTAGTCTTCCTTGCCCAACCCGTCCCAGTCAGCAATAAATTCTTGTCTCAATGCCATGAGCCTTTTCTGTTCCCTCCCCTTCTGTGCCTGGGATCTCTCTACCAGTCGTATCCTTGCTTCAGTCCTGCTGATCCTAGCCATCACATCCTTCCTGACACCACCCGTCTTGCCAATTTCCTCCCCGTATGACCACTTTGAAGGCCTCCCATGTGTTTCCAATACTGTTGACATTACCAATATTGAACTCAAAGAATTTTTCTATCTTGTCCCCTATGTGGTTCCTAAACGGACCATCCAAGAGTGCTTCAGCTCCCAACCTCCAGGTTGGACTCGGCAGCCTGCACATCTTCCTATAACATGTCACCCTCAATGGAGCATGGTCCTAAATGACTCTCGCCCCATAGTTTGCCTCAGTGAATTCTGCTATGCTCTCATCCCCAGGGAATATCTAATCTATGCATGTGTACATGCCATGCGGGTGTGAATAATGCAAATAGCCCCCGTTTTCCCTATGTATCGTTCTCCACACATCTCTGAGTGCGAGGTTCAAAGTAAGGATCCCAGCAACTTGGCTGATGGGGCTGGCATCTTTTGCTTGTTGTCGGACCTGTCTATTTTTGGATCAATCATACAGTGGAAATCCCTGCCAATAGCCCCATGGCACCCCAGTACGGCGGCAGTCTACGGTATAGTGATTTAATCAAGACATTGGCATCATGATTTGGTGCATAAACATCAAAAATGCATATCTCCTTGTTTTCCTGAAAGCCATGAACTATAACCATCCACCCCTCATCATCCTGTTTTGTTACTCACAATTGGAAAGGAACAGATGGAGCAATCCATGTGAAAACTGGCATACAGTGAATAGGTGGAGCCATAACCTGTTCTGCCCCTTTTCTTAGCCATAGAGGTCTGCCTGTCTGCTGTGAGGTGCGTTACCTGCACCATAACTACCCCGTCCCCCTTCCTGCGCAGGTAAGTGTGTACTCTGTTGCGTTTGATGAAGCTGTTAAGCCACCTTATGTTACAGGTTATGATTCTCAGGTCTCCTGCAATATAAATATACCTATCAAGATCGCCCCCTCCTTGGGCCGTGAATTTGTCCACAGATCACAAGCCACCCAAAGGTAACCCTGTTCTATCACCCCGATAGTGGGTACTGACTTTTCCAAACCATTTGGTTCATCTCCATGATAACATTTATGAACAGCAGCGCGACAGCCTTTAGAGTCATAATCATGTCAGTGTAACAGTATAGCAAACAACATAACACAGACATAACTTCGAAAACACATAGCATCCCAATAGCACATGACATATTTGGGCTTCACTGCTTCTCCCGCCGACCCCATCTACCTATTCTCCTATACAGTGTGCAGCAGTTGGGCACTTTCTTTAAAAAAAAGGAAAAACAACTAATGCCCCAATAGGAACTTTCCTGGATGTATCACAGCTCTAGACCCAACCATCAGCCAAGGCTCAAATAAAGACTCTCTCACTTGGTTAGTTTGCAGACTCTCACCTCAAAGCTTGTCATTGTTTCCTTTTACACCCGACCAGTAAGATTCCTTCCTTCTGACTTCTGAATTCAGTGATCCTGCGTATCTTGGAGCGCAGGCTCTTGTGACATATCCATCCATGAGTTTGCTTCCTCTGTGCTATCAAAAAAGAACGATTTACCCTTGTGCAAAACTCTCAATTGAGCAGTGTAGATAAGCATATATCGCAGATCTGCCTGCCACAGCCTCTCTTTAGTGGGCCCAAACTGAGCCTTCAATCACTGGACCTGTAAAGTGTAATCAGGGTACACCGCCAGTCTTGTAGATGCTCTCTGGATGACTCCTCCTCTCTGAAATAAGCTAATATGCACTCTCTGTCTTTATAGTTAATAATACGGGTGATGATAGGTCGTGGCAGAGCCACTGGTGGAAGTTTTTTGGCTAAGGCTCTGCGTGCTCATTCACCGTCAAGCCCTGTGTTGACCACACCCACCTCCTGCAGCAGCATATTTTCTATGTAGGCCGTGGGGTTGCTTGCCTCCTCTCCTTCTGGCATACCGAGTATTCTTATGTTATTCCTACTAGCTCTACCCTCTGCATCTTCTGCCCAATTTCCTACAACTCACACTCCCAGAAGCAGCTCCTGTGTGTCTGTCTGCACAGTCTTGATGCTCGACTTGCTTTCATTGACCTGTTGTTCCACAGTCCCCATCCTAACAGCCAGTGCTTGCATGTCTTGTCTGAGGAGGCCAACATCCAGCCTAACTTTCTCTATCTTCCTTTCTACAGATGCTTGTAATGTAGCTATTGCCAAAAGCATCTGTCCCTTCTCCCCACTGGCCTCCAACTAGGTGTGTGCCTGCGATGCCTGCTCCCCCATAACAGGCACAAGCTTGCCATCATACTTGCTGGTGTAGGCTTCCATTCTGGTTTGCTTGCTTTTATTCTTACTGACCCTACCAGACATTTGTGCGCTGCCCACTCTCTAGGGCATACACCACTATATTTCTTCTTGGGCTCTCTGTCTTCCAGCTCCCCAAGGCCTCAGCCACTCATGCATGGCATTTCTCTGCTTTCCAGCGTGGATTCACATGTGCTGCCCCATAGGGGCTAACCTGCACAATGACGCCTGCTCCGTCAGTCCGTGCAGTGCACCAGTCAACCGTTATACAGCGCTTCTCCTCTAATCAGAAAGCTTGGTACTGCCGAAGGGCAAGGCCCGTAAAGCTATTTTCACTGCTCTAATTCTATAGTGATAAAATAAAAGAGTAATAGGGTATACATGTAGGATGCAAGCAATGGCTGTGGGGGTTATGCAGTACACAGGGTGATGCCCTGGAGTTCCAGAGGGTAACACCCAACCATATGTTGTATTTGCAGTGCTATGAAAGGCTTTTGTAAGAATCAGGCAGTGGGCACGCTTCACTCTGTGTTGCCAGCACGGCTACTGGAAGTGGGGCAAGCCGTACAATCTGTGGTCTGTGGTTTACAAAGTGAAAAACCTGAAGGCAGAATGCAACATTGCTGGGTTATAGTGTTCAGGATTGCTCACACAATGGCATAGCAAGACACTTTACAGTCACTGATGTAGTGTATCTCAGCTGGTAATCGCCAACTGAAGTTCTCTTCACTTCTTATTGAATTGGTACAGAGGTGGGTCTACAATGAAATGCACCTCCTGTACGCTGCGGCAGAGCAGGCTCCCACAGGATGGCCACACCCCCTTATGCTCCTCTTACCAGCAAGCCCCGGTGTCATTCCGTTGTTCTCTGCAGCCCAAGCAAGACTGCCGCAGTCACAGCACACCCCAGAGGCAGGCCTGTTCTCCCCGCAGCCGGGCCGATGTCTTCTGCTCACATTGTGCCCCTTCACGGGCTTTGAGCACTAGTCTTCTTCCAGGCAGCACACCACAGTGGGTCCACTGGCTGCCTCTTCCTGTTGCCGCCCATGGCAACACATCTTCCAGGGGTGCATGCACCTACTCAGACATCAGACAAGCGCCTGCCAATTTGCTTGAAAATCTGACACAGGATCAAAGGCACCAAACTCCTCCGTTGAATAAGGACTTCGTCTGCTGGCCACGCCTACTGTTTCCTTGCAGATGCACACAGCAGGTAGAAGGTTTCAATGTCAGCCTGGTCACTGCAAAAGGCAAATAAATGTAGGATCGGTGCAGGAGCTCACTCTGTCTGCAACCTCAACACATTGCTGCTGGCCATGCCCCCTGCGTCTTGTTAAGATAGGGAGTCAGACAAATGTCTGTTGTAAACCCTTGTCTGGCCCGTTCCAGAATGATATCTCTGCTGTTCCAGTCGAGGCCCTGCACGCATGCACAGCCATGGAAAAAACGTTGCCACGGTAGCAGACGTGCACATCCTCCAATGTAATTAAGCAATGTCATTGCATTCGCGACGCAATGACGTAGAACACTTGCAAGGGCGGCCTTGCAGCGGGTGCAAGTGCAATCGCTCAGCCCCCTGGAAGTTGTAGTGCATAGTATGCTTATTGCGGTGAACTCTGGACTTGTTCAACCCGTACCTCTCTGTATTTCAATTAAACGCGGTATGTGCTGCAATTCATATTCTTTAAAGGAAACTAACCTACTGGAGTAAATAATATTATCTAAACTGGATATATATATATTATCCTGTATTGCGATGGGGTCTTTCTCCATATTTAAAATCAATTGTATAAAAGGCAAAGCAGTGAATATTTTTTACACTAACTCCTATGAAGTCGTAGTTAGTATTCATTTTCTTACAACATGCTTCAACGTCGCATATTACCATGTCGAACTATGAGTTCTATGCATTCCATATTCATGGAACATCCTATTGGACAATCTGTGCAGTTTGTATCTCGCAGTCTGAAAATAATTCCTAAATTGAGAAACATTTTTTTCTTTTTAGCTTACAAAAACAAAACATTCATTTTTCTTGTTATTGCAATTAGCACATGTAAATACCTATACTGACATAATTGCCAACATTCTGTGACCAAAAAGATATAGGATTTTTCAAGTTTCAAAAATAATACTTCGCATAATTACATCAAAGGAATTCAAAACATACATTGTTAGCACCACTGTACCATTCTAAAATACACAACCCATCAAGCAGCACAACATGGAATGTTCAAATGTAATGGTAAATTAACACCTAATTCAATTACCTAACTTCACAGAAGATAATCACACAGAGCTGGTAGGCAACGTTTGCCACTGCTCTGCAGCAGCAGCCCAGGCAGTACATATTTTATTCCTGCAGCGAACATTGAACCTGAATGACATGGAGACTGATACTCCCCTCAGGGTGATAGGCAGATGCTGTGTGATGGTGGTACGCTCTGCCACTTGCCTTCAATGGTGGTTCACCTAAGGCCTGTCCCGACCAGAGTGCACGGTGGGGTCAGGTCACTGGATTGGTCTGAACCCATCACTCAAAGTAATCACTTACCTGCCCACCACATAGACACACTAATATGTTGCATGCTTTGTCCTGGGGCGGTCTCAAGCAGACTGCCTTAGAATCACATACATTACCTGCCACTGTGAAAAGCAGAAGGATCTGTCACCCAAATCTGTAGGCGGTAGGACTGCTTAAAAAGCAGTAGCCTTCTGCCTAAATCAGTAGGGTTGGCAAGTATGTACTGATGTTATCCTAACGGTCTCTGTTTGTAAATGATACAATGTATAAATCTATCGCTACATCCCGCTCAAATATAATACATTTTTGATACATTTCTCAGGGTAGGCTCAAAAGTGATACATTCCTCCCTGAATTTCAGTCTCATTCTTTAGTAAATTGGCCTTCCATATAATAGTGGGAGGTCTATCATTTCTCAAATCAAAACACATTGCTGTAAATAGGAAATGACATGTACAATCAGTCTTAACAGTAGTAGGTCTATCATTACTCATGTCAAAACACATTGCTGTAAGAAAAAAATGACATAAACAATCCATCTTTATACATGCTTCCTTCTCCTCAGGAACCGTACCTCAGTGCCTAAAAGAAGCCTGGGTTCGCCCACTCTTAAAAAAAACCTCCTTAGATCCCACCTCCCTCAGTAACTATTGCCCCATCACCGCCATCCCCTTCCTCCTCAAAATCCTCGATAAAGCAGCCCACAACCAAATTCACCAATACATAGAGACCCATGCTATCCTAGGCAGAAGACAATCGGGCTTTCGCAAAGGCCATGGGACCGAAACTGCCCTACTAGATTTAAAAAATCAAATCACCAAAATAATGGACACAGGCAAACCTGCTCTCCTCCTGCTACTCGACCTCTCTGCAGCATTTGACTTAGTAGACCATGACATCCTCACATCTCACCTTTTCAATGCAGCACACTTCTCCCTTAAAGCAACCTCTTGGATCACCTCCTTTCTAGAAGTTCGAGCCATGAAGGTGTATTCTGACCAGGCCAATGCTCCTCCGACCACCATAAGCTGTGGAGTCCCACAACGGTCTTGCACTGCACCGACTCTATACAACCTCTTCACTAAACCCCTCTTCGACCTACTGGACTCCCTCGGCATAGCTTACAGTAACTATGCCGATGACACACAAGTCCTCCTCCCCCTCAGTGGAGACTATGCCCGAGACACAGCAGCCCTCCTTAACATTTACTCCACGATCCAAGCATGGATGGCAATCAATGGCCTCTGCCTCAACGGAGACAAAACAGAGATCATCATCCTGGCCCCCAGCAAAATCCTTTCCAAGCTCAGCCAAGACTACTCACACATAACCATCGACAACACCAACATAACTGTCTCCACTGCTGTGCAGACCCTAGGAGTATACTTAGATGCTACCCTCTCCATGACGAGACAAGACAACGCCATCTCCTCCTCCTCCGTACTGACCACCAAACTCAGCTTCGCCATGAAACCCTATTTTACCACTCCCAACTGCCTCTCCATCGCTAAAGCCACCATAGGAGCCAGGCTAGACTATTGCAACATCCTCTTAGCCGGCACTTCAACTAAAAATCTAAACAAGCTCCAAACAGTGCAAAACAATGCGCTCCGCGCTGCCCTGCACATCTCCAAATTCGATCATGTGTCGCAGGCCAGAAGAAATTTTCACTGGCTCCCAGTTAAAGAAAGAATTAACTTCAAAGTACTCTCCCTTACACACAAATGCATCAACCACACCGCTCCCTCCTACCTAGCAGAAACCTTCATCAGGAAATCCTCACTTCGTCCTATAAGAACCTCCCATGACAACCAACTCCGAGTTCCCACCATAAGAAGAGCGAAAGCTGGAGGCATTGGCTTCCCACACATAGCACCTAAGCTCTGGAACAACCTCCCTAACTCTCTCATAGCGGAACCCTCGCTGCTTTCCTTTCGGAAATCCCTCAAAACCATGCTCTTCACATAAAAACCTCCCACCCCCACATCCAACAAGAAACAACACATATTCCCTGATGTCTTATGTATGTAACCAAAGCATGATACTGTTAATCGAAATGCATTGTAAACATATTTCATCTAAAACATGATACTGCAAATCAAAATGCCTGTAAACTTAACAATCTTCCTTCTGTAACCAGCCAAATGCTTATATGTAACAGCGCCACGATGCCCAAGGGCTGAGCGTGCGCTTTAAAAATACGAACAAATAAATAAATGTAGTGTTCCTAAATTTCTGTTTAATTTTCTGATGGGAAGACCATGCACGTGACAGTGGAAAAGTTGTTATTCGTCTTCACATCATTACTCATAGATCAACTAGCTTCTGTGATAGAACAGTGGCATGTACAGTCAGACTGAGTATCTGTGATGCTCATAGTTGTATTCGGGGTTACCAGTAAACATATTAACATATCAGTGTATGTGTCACAGGACTATCAAAAACAAAACCGGTTCAGATCTTCATTGAGACCATTCGGGAAGACTGTGTCCAATTTGTCAATCCAGAATGCTTCTCTTTGCTCGAGTGTCTTGCTGATGTTCATTCTCATGTTAATGACATTCACAACCTCAAGAATTTGGAACATTATCTGGGCCAATTGGTGCTTCTGCTGCTGAAAATGCCTAGCAACAGGTGACTGTTGGTACTAATGTTAGACTTATGTTCGTTCCACTGTATACAGGTTTCACAACTTGTTTGACCTACATAAAATAGACCACAAAGCACACTATTGGTTCTATGTATTTTTTTCGATGTAATGTGCATCAAGTATACTGGAGGACGCCTTGAAGTTTAAAATAAAACTTGAATTTAACAACCCTTCCCTTATTTTCGTTTTTTTACATCTGCACTACCCCCATTTCCCTAGATACATTGTCCGCTACATCATCACTTTCATACCCAGGCATATGATTGGTGAGTTCTTATCAGTAGGTTTATCAATTTGAGACCATCATGTGATGTGACCCCTTCTGTTCAGGATGCAATCAAAGTAACTTGGCGGGTCCAACTCTGCTTTGATTAGACAATAGGCTTCCCTGTTAACTGAGATGACATGGCGCACATGAGCTGCATCCACAGACTTTTACTAAACTAATTGGCATCCCTTCCACTCCTTCTGTCCCAAATCACAAGATGTTTCAGACATGGCTGTCCCCTTATCTCCTGCCAACCCCAGGTGCCCAGTGATGACGTGACCAGGGCACCACTCTCAAGTCTGAATTACGAGGCTTTGTTTCCTTAAATTGTGTGTCTAGGTGTAATTCATATGGGGTGTCAGCCCAGGGTGAGGGCAGTAGTCTTCTAAATCTTTGCCTGGCTCTTTGGCATCACAGAACCTCTGCCCTATTCGTATGAAAGTGTCCTTCAAAGGGTACATCCTCTCCTGCTCTTCTACCAACTAACGTTCTGTTCCCACTATGTTCAGTCCCCAAAACTGGATAATATTAGTGCTTATCTGCACACCATGGGTGCCTCTGACCACAACTTCTCTCCTGGGAACGGGAAAGAGGATTTGTTTTCGTAGCTAAAGTATCAGAGCCGCAGCTCCAAACCAAGGCCTGCAGTCTCTTCTGGTGATCATGTGCTAGGTCTTAACATCTACAATGGTGACATTTCTGCCAAGTTATTTACCAAGCTCACTTCTACCACACTGCCTCGCTGACTCCATCTTCTGCGTATTTCAATTTTTCCCACACATCACACTATCCTATGTCACTACAATGCATCAACTAAACACCACCTTATAATACTGCCCAATCAATAACTTCTGCAACCACAACATAAATCCATTTGTTGCTCTTTCTGTGTTGCTATATGTGAGTATCTAATATGTATCAGATCGAACTAAGACAATGTATTGGCTGTCCGTGTCACAACTTTCACTCTGCTCCCACTACGTTGCACTCTAAAAGGTTTTCCCCAACCTGAACCTTTTTGCCTGGGTAGGATGCTGTATGTACATTCCAACAGTCTCCTCGCATGCCATGACCACCTCCTCTACCTCAATCTCCAGCAATTTCTGATGTGGCCAAGCGAGTTGCATGGAACACTTTTTTGACGTGTGCCCCCTGGTCTACCTCATGCGACCTTTGAATTCCAAACTTGACATGAAACAACCAATCCAATCTTTCTGCGTTCCATGCATGCAACACCATTGATGCCCATGTTCTGAAGATGGTCCTTCTTGCAGAGCTGTGCCGAAAATGCTGTTCTTTCCACCTACATGCTCTTTGACTCTGTCTGTTCCTTTTTACACTTTTTATGCTTAATATCCTGGGGCTTGCTGCCTCTGAACCATTTCTATCTCGCCAGCACCACATTTTAAGACTGATAGCTCTTGAACAACATTGGCAATGCTCACTTTGTAATGCTTCGATAGGTGACCTCTTCTCCCTCACTTCATGTAGAACATTCTCACAACAACACACTGACGGTTACTGGCCAAAGGAAGAGATTACCACACCTGCAATATTATTTTCTATCTTGACTGCCATTGACACTGGTATCCTGCCATAGATACTGGGTTTAGCCAGCATATATTTCCTGACATATGCAACACTCATTTTGGTTGCCTCCTCTGAACTAGTTTGAGGGCAGGATGCTGGCTTTACAATTTTCTTTTTGTCTTACATGCCCATACACTTCATTGTGTGTTCCATGCACTATGCCACCACAAGCACCTCATCTAAATTGGTGTCTCCCTCAACCATATAGTCTCATGAAACTTCCAATCCCAACAATGGAGCACAAATTGATCCTTCAGCTTTTCATCTGCTTGCTCCCCATAGTTGAAGGTAGTTGACAACCCTCCCAAAACTGTAATGTGCCGCTCCAGACTCTAGCCTTCGTTCTGCACCTGCTACCCAAAAAGGTAGTGTTCCAGCAAGTCACTCACTAATCGTGTGGCTATAGTGTTTGTCTTATTTCATTGTGCGCAATTCAAATTCTCAAACACTTTCGGGCACCCTGATACCAGGCAGCACATACGTCGGGCCATTTGGCCTCCATCATGACACTTCTTGCTTCTAATGATAAGGTTCTTGGCAGTAGAAGAAAAGCCAAAGGAGTTGGCCCACTTTGCATTTCTTCCTCGGTTCTCTGCTGAGTTATAATTCTAAATGTGTTTATTCTGGTAGCCAATGTGGTACTCAAACCATACTACCATCTCTCACCTGCAACTGAAGTACTGACTGAGTACTGTACACCTCTCCACTCTCTTTATTGAACATGTCTTGTTCTGTGACAACCAAAATGGTGCCCGCTTCTTCAGTGGCATTCATGATGGGAGGTGGTGCCCGGCCAACCTTGGAAAAGGTTACTCATTTACCTTGTACCTTTTAGCATTAGCTGTGCCTTGTATGTATGTACGCGGACAATTTATATAGCACACACTTGGTTAAAAAAGACATGAATCAATAGAGGGGGTGGTTCATACTGGAAGGTGGGGTGTTTATCTTGGCAGTCTATAGTCCTCATTTGTCGGTGAAGTGTTTGTTGAAGAGCAGGGTTTTAACTTATTTTCTGAATTGCAGGAGGGAAGGAACAAGCGTAATATCACAAAGAAGGTTGTTCCAGAGTGTGGGAGCTAAATAGGATAATGCTTCTTTTACGTGTGTCTCCTTCTTGCCCGTCTTGGATTCCAGTATGGAGATATTGGGCTCTTGGTGTTGGGTTGACCTCCTCAGATGAGCATCTTTCTTTACAGCTAATTATAATGGACACTATTGCTTTGTAGGTGTGGCAGGCTGTCTTGAAGGAGATGTGAGCTTGGAGGGGTAACCAATGTAATACATTGAGAAGAGAGGAAATGGGGTTTAATTTCTTCAGATCTATTATGAGGGGTGCTGCAGTGTACTGGACAGCTTTCAGATGGATGAGAGTTGAGGCTCGGACACTTTCCGGGAGGACATTGCCACCATCCAGGTGGAAGAGCAACAGGGGCTGGACAGCAGATCTGAAGTCCAAGTGGGGATGAAAAGTTTGATTCTTCAGTGCTGCCAATCATTACTCCTCTGTGGGGGTAAAAAGGAAATACATTTCAAAAGCAAATCCGAGAAAACGAAAATGTTGCAAAGTTTGAATGCAGGCATTGCGAAATGTACAAAAAGGCCCAATATTGGAAGAGGATGCAATCCTTACTAAAATAAAGTGGTTAACACCCATTAACCCGGGTTGTTAAATATTTATGGTGAGATCTCCACTCCCTTCAACCTCCCCACTTGATGTGCAGCAAATGTGACACTTGTGGAAACAGCCAACTAAAACCATCCTTTAAACTCTTTTAAAGAAATCAATGAGCATGTTAAGGTGTTTTCACCTTCGTTTAATACGTTTAAGTACCTTGTCTGGTTTGTTCAAGTCTGAGCTGCCAGCAGCCTAGCATGCATACCAACATGCCTCACTGCAGTCAGGTGCTTGCTCAGTCGTGTTAGTCTTTGCATTTTGTGATTTGTCTTTATTTATAATGGGAAAAGCAGAACTGCATACACTAAATGGCAAAACAAAATAGATCTAGAGAAGCACCTCCCAAATGCAACAGTTATGGTCCCAGCTGCTCACTTGGATCCCCTAAAAGCAGTCCACCACAAAAAAAATAACAGAAACTTTTGATCACCCACAACGAATGGTTTTAATAGTTCTTCGGTGTGACTGAATATCATAAATTGGTATAATTTTTGTACTTGGTTCAGTCAATTAGTAAACATCTATAAAAGTGTCCACAACAAACTGAAATGTTACTTTGCACTTAAAAACAGTATTATGCACAATATTCTCTAGAAGCATCTTGTGCAGTGATCCACTGAGCTAAATGACACATTTTGCTTCCATTATTTGAATGCACGTAGCCATCAGAAAAGGCTGCAAGAGGGCAGAAAGTGTTTTATTTATTGATTTATTTATATATTTGTAATGCACCGAAAGCCTGCGGGCATTGGGGTGCAAGCAAAAAGACGGGTAGAACAGAACACAAAAAACGGGAAAAGTAGACCTAGTGAGCTAAGTAGGAGTTGAGGAGGTTCACTTAAACAGGAAGGTTTTCAGTGCCTTTCTGAAAGGCTTTAAATCATGTTGGAGTCTAAGTGCCGGAGGTAGAGTGCTCCAAAATCAAGTTGCTTTGGCCGAAAAGGATCTACCAAGGCCCTTTGTGCGTTTAGCTTTTGGGCCCTGAGTCGGACCTGAGGTGGTGGAGAAGAGACATCTCGACAGCTGATACGGAGGAACCAGAGTTTTGAGGTAGTCCGGGAGCGAGCCATAAAGGCAGCAATGGACCAGGGTGCCGTTTTAAAAAGACCATGTTCCTGAACGGGCAACCAATGGAGATCGCTCCTATAGTTTGAAATGTGAAATCTTCTGGGGAAGTATTTAACAATGCGAATGGCATCGTTTTGAATTATCTGACATGTCCTAAAGTTTGCTTTTGAGGCCCCACATAGCAATGCGTTACGATAGTCCAATCAGGTCAAAATGGTAGTAAACGCTGGTAGTAGTTACAGGTTTGATTGAAATATTTCATGTGGGCATCTGCATTGAGGGAAGCCTCAAGTTGGACCCCTAAGGTTTTCAGCCAGTTTTCAGACATCCGAACTTCAATAAGGCAATAGATGTTGGACAGGGAAGCAGAGTTCTTTACATGATCACCACAGAGTTCAATGACCAATTGGGTGTCATCAGCGTAGTTTGTAAAAAATGAACCAACGTCATCCAGCAGCGTGCAGAGCGACCTGGTGTAAAGATTGAAAAATAAAAGCGAGATGGAAGTGCCCTGGGGCAGCCCACAATTAATCGGTGTGGAGGGGGGGAATGCTAGTCCCCATTGGTTTTTGGACTCACAATTTGAGGAAAAGGAATTGACCCAATCCACAGCTTCCTTGGAGCATTGGCCATGAGCTTTCAAATAAATTAGAAGACGATCATGGGCTTTCCGCTCATCCATGACTTTTAGCAAGTGGGATTGGAGGTCCACAAGAGCTGTCTCTATGCTAAAAGATGGATGGAAGCCTGACTGTCGATTATGAAGGATGTTATTCAGTTCAGCAAAAGCTTGCAGCTTGATAGCGGCAAATTTGTCCAATATTTTTAGTAGAAATTGACCATTAGTAATCAGTCTCAGGTTACTTGGGTTTCTGGGGTTGATGTTAGGTTTTTTAGGAATGGAGGTAACTGTAACTTTCATAATTGCATTGGGAACTTAGCTATCTCTAAAGGAAGTATTAACAAATTGGGTAAGAAAAGGGGCAAATAGATAACTGCTCCAGAATCAGTTTGGGTGGCAATAGATTGTGGGGACAGGAGGTTTTGTGCATGGACGATAGCATCTTGGGATGTAATTTGTGAAATGTAAAGACAGGGTATTTGGTTCCCATGTATTTTGTAGTTGTCTGTTTACTGTGTACGGTGGTATGACTCTGGGTCAATGTTATTTTATTCCTTGTGTTGGTAATTTTGGCGTCAAAGCCCGCTTCAATTAATGTGCAATCTATGTTTGAGGGTAAAAAAGGGGTCTGAGATACCTTAGGTTTTTCAAGAAGCTTAAACATTTCGAAAAGCTTTCCTGTGGAGCTTGTGGACTGCTGAATTTGGGTTTAAAAGACATTCTTTTTAGTATATGTGATTAAAAGTGTGTAACCTTTACCCATCTATTTCCACGCTGTCCTAGTGGCCTCTTAAGGATGTTTTAGCCATTGTGATTCAAGGGCCCATTTATTTTCCCATATCCCCTGTAATTCTTAGGGTCGAACACATTGGACCATGTGGTGAAATAGATCTGTTTGGCACAGATAGAGAGTTTTTTGTTACATTATTTTGGTTAGCTAATGTATTGCACTTAATAGAATTGTGAGGTTTATCCAATGTATTGAACTTAGATGACCTGTGAGGGTTAGCCAATGTGTTGCATTTAGAAGAATTATGAGGGTTAGCCAATGTATTGCACTTAGAAGAATTGTGAGGGCTAGCCAATGTATTGCACTTAGAAGTATCGTGAAGGTTAGCCAATGTCTTGCTCTTAGAAGAATTGTGTGGGTTAGCCAATGTATTGCACTAATAAGAATCATGAACGTTAGCTAATGTCTTGTACTGCGCTTGGAGAAGTTATCCAGTGTGTTGCACTTGGAAAATTGTGAGGATTAGCAAATGTATTGCACTTGGAAGAATTATGAAGGTTAGCCAATGTCTTGCACTTAGAAGATTTGTGAAGGTTAGCCAATGTCTTTCATTTAAAACAATCATGAAGGTTAGCCAATGCATTGCAGTTAGAAGAATTGTGAGGGTTAGCCAATCTATTTAATTTAGAAGAACATGATACAACTGTCTACAAACCCACAAACAATTCTCAAATATTCTGAATGCTCACCCTAAAACACAGAAGAATATACAACATACCTCTAATGCAGCAAAGCACAAGACCATCACAAACTACAACAAACTATACACACCACACAAATCAAACAAGAAACTAAGCCAACCACATAACCTACCCACACACACACACACACATCAAGCAAAACATACCGACCACCAATTATCACAAACCAGCACACAGTGACTGGTTTTCTGACCTGAAGCTACCAACAGGACATCAAAGCGTGTGTGTTTTTCCCTCCCAATCCCACTAATAAAGCCCCACCCCGCCCTCCTTCCATTGAATATCCACCAGGGCACCAAGATCCCATGTAAGTGGCAGCAGTGCGCGGTACAAGACCAAATACCATAACATAACATAACATACCATAACATAACTCAAACAACGCTAAAGGACAGGTTGATAATAGCAATTGATTTCAATATGCAATTGGAATAGTGTACTGAGCTTGAAGCACTCATGGAAGAAGACAACTCTATTTGGGGTGTCCCATTAGCTTCAGCTTCTAATCCCAAATCCCACTATCCTTTGGGTGCACTCTGTTGCTTCTTTCTTGTTCACACTGGGAATCATGGCCTGCAATGGCAGGCTCCCAGAGGATAATCCGGCCAATCCCAAATTTAGAACCTATTCAAGGTCCTCATTAATACATTACTTTTTTATTGATCTGAATCTTTGGTCGATGGCCACAAAATTCCAAGTGTCGGAGAGAATGGAAAGCAACCATGATCCCATTGTATGTTCATTTTTGTTACTAGGTGGCGAAAGCACTGGTAGTGTTGGGTCCACTATCTCAATGACCGATGTTAGGGAGCACTGGGCAGGCTTAGATAGACCTCGCACTATCCCAGAGATTTATAGGAGCCTGGTACACTTCAACTATGCTGATCAAACAGTTCCTTCAGATCTAATGGGTTTTTATTCTAATATCAAAGAGGTGATCATGGAATTGGACTGGCCTTTCCCAAGAAGTGGCCCTTCTATGAGTATGGCTAATAAGAAGACCATTTAGTACGATGCTGAGTGATGTGATGCAAAGAAGGCCTTAGTGCAATGAAGCCAACAACTGTCAATGATCAAGAGTCTGTGGCCAGGTTAAGGGCATTCTATAAAGTACCCCTAGCCAAGAAAAAAGATGCACATGCTCGAGCTGCATGGCTTGAGTTAAAGGGTGTTGTTCAGTCGAATGATGAAAGAACTTTGAGAAACTAGTTCATAATTAACAAGGGAAGGTGTGCTCTGCCTCTCCCATTCTGATTTTACTGGATGAATGGGTTGTTCACTTTAGTGCCCTACATACCAGCTCAGCAAAGCAATATATAATCTTCCCGTTTTTTGTCCATCACAAATAATATTGTGTGAGGATTTCCCGGTCTTTTCCATGGGTGAGATTGAATCAGCAATTAACTTGCAAAAAACAGGGAAGGCTCCAGGTTCAGATTTTCTTCTGGCTGATTTATTTAAGGAACAACCCACAACATGTGTCCCCTTTTTGATGACATTTTGTAATGATTTACTAGTTTAAGGTGATGTACCTCATAGCTGGCAAGGCGTCTTGTTGCTGCCTATCTATAAGAAGGGCCCAACCTGCTCCCCATCTAACTATAGAACGATCTGTCTCCTAGACTGCCTAGGTAAGATTTTTGGAAGTATTGGAATCTAGGCTCACGCTTTGGTGCACTAACCACAACATCATCTCACTTCTACAGGCAGGATTTCATAAGGGGCTATCTACATGTGATTAGGTGTTTCATTTGATATTCATTTTGTACAAATGTGTACTTCCTAATAAACAACCCCAATATTTAGCGTTAATGGTTTTGGAGGCCACTTTCAACACTGCTTTACATCCCCTTCTATGGAAGTTACTGGAATATTATGCAATACCTTTGCCTCTAATACAAGCATCTGTCTATTTTATACAAATCATTTCACTTGCCTGAGAGGAGACAAAACGACTTGTCCTAGTGATCACTTTTCTATCGATATTGTGGTGTGCAAGGGTTGTGTCCTAGCTCCCTTATTGTTTTCACTCTTCATTAATGACCTAGTTAAAACACTTCAGGATGCCCCCCAATGTGGTGGTCAGATATTTGCATCCATCTTTTATGCAGATGACAAAACTCTGCTTTCCAAGTCTATAATGGGCTTACAGTCACAATTAACCACGTTATATGGGGCCTTTGCAGATAAGGGGTTAAAATTGAACATTTCTAAGGCCAAGATTCTAGTGTGCCATCCCCGGAGATATAACAAACACTGTAAGCTAACATTTAGTGTTCAGGGAACCAAGATCGAGATGGTCGACATATTTGATTACTTGATTATAAGATTTTACTCATGTCTTTCTTAGAAACCACTAGTTAAGTGCAGTTCTATACTAGGTCACAGAGGGGAAGCTGTGTTAAAATTCTGTAGGAACCTTGAACACTGATTACTGTCCATTGCAGTGGAGGTCTGTACCATGCAGGCTGTATCTGCAGCTACATATGGTGCAGAGGTTTGGTGGCACACAGATGTGCCCGATATCCAAATTGTTGGGGGAACTCCCAGGTATGCCAGAGTGAGGCTGGGGGTCCGTGGACTTTGAGGGCCCAACACCCTCTCCATAATAAACAGAGAACTCAGTCAACGGCAAGTACAAACTGCTGTTTATTGTAAAAAAAAAAAAAACTAACAGGGATCAATACAAGGAAACAGGAATTCTCTGGTACATCTGGTGTGCAGGCCAGTTTTGTGTGACTCTGGCATCATCACTTGGGCCCTTCCCCAAAAACCTAACAGCACGAGGGATTGAGTATTGAGAGTGTTATTACCTATGGGGTCTCCCATAGAAGATATTCTACTGGTCTTCACATGTCAGGTGGATGGCCTGTCCCATCCTCAAGGAACTATCTATTACATTGTTGCAGAGTAGTAGGCACACCATTGGTTCGTGTCCCTTGTCATCCAACCCTGGGTTTCTAGACTGTGATTGGTTAGAGCTGATCTCCCCAGGCCTGGGACTCGATCGAGCTCTCAGCTCGCTGTGCACCTCTTCAAGGTGATGTGAATGATTATGTGTCTGTATTGCAACTTGTGTGTACCACCTTTGCCTATGAGAATATGCTCCTCCAGTCACACACTTGTTGCAATCTGTGTCTGGCTTGCTGGGATCGGCTTTATTTTGTTTCTCTGCAGCTGGTCCCCTGGAGATTGGAATGTGTCCTTGTATCTCTGACCTTGGCTCTGAGCCTGTCTTGCACGTCTTGCCCTCTGTGCGGCCTGAATCAGCTCTGCTCGTCTCATGCTCAGTGGTTTGAGGCCCGCTGTAATTTTCCTAACCTTTATAATGCGGTTTCTACATTGTCCATGTTATACTAAATTCTCTTTATGTTAGTCACACTTGGTCCTATCAGGTTCCATATATATCCCTGTAGTTCCATTGGGTTATTTGCGTTAAGCATCTGCAAGCTTGCTCAGGATCTCTTGTGCCTTGCAGTTCTACATTACTGCTTTTGGCTAATGCAAAAATAATAAAAGCATCAACAGTATGTATATGTAACTGTCCTCTAGCTATAGAGCTATGTAAGCATGTTCTTCATGTATATGAGTGTGTGTTTGTGTGATGCAGTGCAGAGCTGCAAATGTGCTTCATGTCTAACGCTGTCAGTGATGTCAGCACCGTGGCTTCTTGGTGCTCAGTCGAGGCTGTTCATCTCTGTCCACGATCTCTGCCTCTTCTCCCACACATGTAAAAATGTGCATTGTATTCGGTCTGTATGGCTGGCTGAGAGGATACCTCTCTGTGTACTTGTCAATCATTGGTGCACTTGGGATTTGTCCAGAATAAGATGGGTGGCTGCGAGCATTTCTGGCCTTTCATCTCATCATGAATATGGGGGAGGTGAAGGGGTGGTCTCCGGACCCCTTCTTCACAATAGTGGAAAATAAAGTTGTGAAAAGATTGTTATCACTCCGCTACAGTGCCCTGACTAGTGCATCTCTGCTTAAGGTTGACCTGCATGGCATAACGTACAAAATCAAAAGAAAGCCCTTGTTGTATTGGGTGAAGTTGTGGACCAATGATTTGTAATTAGACTATTGGAAGATCCTAATGGCTCTTTTGGATCTGCCTGGATCACCCTCACCATCCTGGTTTAACTGTGTAAAGTTAATGTTTGGGAAAGTAGGTATTCAAGATTTCTTGCATTCCCCACATAATGTGGGCCCCCATTCAAAAATGCTCTTAATAGAGGTGTTTGATGTGTGAGTTTCAAATGAGCTTAGGTGTGTCATGGTTAGGAGTAGGCTGGCCTGGGACTATTTAAGAAGGAAAGACATGCCTGTGTTTGAGCTCTACCTTGATAGGTGGGACAACGGCCATTTGATGCTATTGAAATTCCACTTGGAAATTTACTGCAAAATGGGAGCAGAATAATGAGAAATGTTGCAATTATTGTAAAACAACTACTGAAATCATGCCACAATTCCTGTTCTTCTGACCTTTGTATCTACATTTTAGTGGTCGTTGACTGCATCCGCTATTAATAGATGATGGTGCGCTTGATTTATGCAGTCAGTTAAGTGATAACACAAAAGAAAAACACTTGATATTATATCTATGTAGCTCATGGAAAAAGAGAACTGTTTATATGCTAGCTTCTACGTAATCCATTGTTCTTAGATTTATAACTTTTTATTTTATGAAAACTGCATTTTGCATTTTATTAAATGCATTTATTACGATCTTATGCTGCCCGCTCTGCTAATAACCATTTATTAAGATTGTTGCTATTTTTGTGTCGTTGCCTTTCTAATTTGCACCCTGTAAATTTTAATTGTAATTTTGAGTGTATGCATTTACATTAATTATATTAATTTAATTGTTCCTATTTCTTCTTTTTTTGGAATGCATATTTTATGGTATGTTGTATTTTATTGTTTGGCCGTGTGATCATAAATTGTTACTATTTATATTTGCTTCACGTTTAATGCTTAATGCTGAAATGAAGCTTGATGATGAGATCTATCGGTTAATTGTAACTCTTGTTCATAATAACAATAATAAACATATGTCTGGAAGGAGCAGGGGCGATAACTTTAAGTTTGTTGTTAGGCTTCCCTTTGGGGTAGCCTTCCTCTAACAGCAATATACTTGATCACACAATTAACAATGATTACATAATAGGGTTTCATGAATATTTTACTATTCATACATCTTGCGCTGCTAAATGATGGGTGTTAGTGGGCCATCCACACCCTCTGCATTATTTACTCTGCATTTTCCATTTTTCATTATAAATCCATGAGGGGCACATTGTAAACACAACTTAACATTCCAATGTGAGACCTAGTTTTACAATGGTAAATATATAACGTTTTACACATGTTTATACTAATTTTTTTATGTCCATTTATAATGCATGTTACTACGTCAGTACATGTTTAGAAACATTATTTTCCTATTTCAAGTGGATTTTTAATTATTTGCTGTTTCTCATTTATAATATCGTGCAAGGTATCTGCCTACTTGTGCAAACCACATTGACAGTCCTTTCTAAATATTTGTACTTTTCTTTTGTAGTGCACAACAAAATAAAATGCCTGCACTACCAGTGGGTATATTTTCATTAAAAAAAGAAAACGAAACCTCCATCTGTTGGAAATGTTTCTTGCATTTCATTCTCACCCCACTAGCCAACTCATCTTCCTCTCTCTCAGTTCTGCCAGAGAACCTGGAGACCTTTCAAATCTCAATAGTGCCTGACTTTAATCTCAGTAACATGTTATGACATGACATGACACCTGGTCACTTCAGAATATTCTGGAAATTAGTTGTAACAGGTGAAGCCATAGTTGAGCTTGATGACTAGACACATAAGTGTAATAAGGCAGCTAGTTTTTTTCTGATAATTACTAATGTGATATTGAATATATTCGGACTGCTTCCCATAGGGGTAGCAGACACAAATCGCAGGTCATTGAAACATCGAATCCTTTGACTGTGAACCCAACAGAACATTTTAAATAGATGTTCAGTTTAAAAACAAGCAAGTATGAACTATCTTCACGCAGGTCTCAATAGCGACTCTAGATAACTTTGTTAGCGTTTTTCGACAACTGAGACCGTTGTCCATATCCTCTTCCAGAACCTCCCTTGTCTGACCTACTACATGAACAATGCAGAATGGCTGCACAAATAGACACGGGTATTTGATTGCTACTATAACACACATTTTACTTCAGACGTTTCTTAGGGAAAAATAGTTACATTGGGCCTCATTACACGGATGGCGGTGAACCATGGTGCTATTAGCGCCATGGCATCATGCCGGTAAAATACCGGCACCGCCTTGGTGGAAAGGGGAATTACCGCCCTATTCCAAGGTTGGCGGGGCGGTAATTCCCCCTTCCACCATTGCCCTTCCCCATTCCCATTTTTGCCCCATAGGGCTCTATGGGAATGGGGAAGGCGCTAATTACGGTACCGCAAATTGCGGTACCGTAATTAGCTCCCTGGTCCCTTTGCAGGTTGGTTTTTAACGCCTGCAAAAAGCAGGCGTTAAATTCCCCAAACCGCAAAGGGACCTCGCAGTAAGGCGGTAAGGATTTACCGGTACCGGTAAAATACCAGTACCGGTAAACCCTTACCGCCATCCGTGTAATGAGGCCCATTGTCTTACTTGTTCATCCCCATAGACTATAAGAAGTAATTCACACACAAACCGACTCCAAGTGAAAGCAACCCCCTTTTCTTCAAATATTACATTGAGTCAGGGACAGCAAATAGGTGCGTAAATAAGTGTGATTTTGTTGTGTAGGTCCATTATATTGCAGACTGGTGATCTCTTTGCTTGGCAGAAGGGAGTGTAAGGAAGTAAATGCCCTCATCTCAAAGTGGAGATTGAGGAAGACTCTAAAGTATTGTGTATATATTTGCATTTTTATTGATTCGTGTTTTAAGGTATTATTGAATTGTTGTGGTGCAAAGTAGTGGTTGTTGAATTGTGTGGAGAGTTATGTAGGATATTTAGTGTGTGTAGTGTGTGGGGCAACAAGGGAGGGGAGGGTTAACAGGAAAGGGGGACAATAGAGGATGGTGTAGAGGATTGATATCACTGGATCGCTACCTAGGAAGTGAAAAAGAGTTACAAGATTAGGCACAGTTACAACATGAGCACCCTGACGCCACTCGAATAAATGTGTAGAGCAGTTCTGCTTTACCAGATAAAAAAAAGAAGTATCACAACAAGTGGGTTGTTAATAAAAGAGAGGGAATGTTTTACCCTGGTCTGAAAAGGGAAGAAATAACTGAGTGGTTTTGGGTCATATGCATAGGTATTTCGTGCCAAAAAATAAGGAGACAGAATCAAGGAATAGGAAGGGCATTCTTGAGCTTTGGCGAATGGTTGCAGATTTGGAAGATGGCCCTGAAGATTCAAATAGGGGAGAAATAGTATTACAATGAATTTGTGTTACCTAGTGTACCATTTGCATCCTACGGACAACCCACAACTCCCGTAAAACCCAAAACCCCCACAGCTCTGTAACCCCCACAGGGGTGATATCCCATGCAAATAGCTGCAGGGTATACTAACCCCAAGTATGTGGCACATGCAACTCCACAACAATAAGTCCCTGCAACCTATGAACATTTCCTGCAACCCCTAACAGCAAGTGCAGCACGTATCCCATTAGTGATGAAAACAGAAAATAGGACACAAAGATATTTGGAAACAGAGCTCCGAAGGACAGAATCAGAGCTTGCGCGAGTAACGCAGGAGAGGGAAGAAGGACAAAGAGCGGCGATAGTTACCGATGAATTGAGAGCACTGCAATTAGAGATTTTCATGTCGAAACGAGGGATGATGGTCGCAGTGACGAGAGATATAATAGAAGAGCGACCACAAGCAGATAGTTAAGATTATGAATAAATCAGATGAGATGTTGATACAGGAGTAGCAGAGGAGGAGGAAGAGTGGGGAAAAGATGAGGAGCAGCAAAACGAGGTGTCACCTAGAGTGACGCCAATTGTACAAAGTTTGTGAGGCCTGAGGTTAAGAGCACAACCAGGTCATATGGCAGTGGTAAAAGTGAAGCAATGGGGGAGGAAGTCACCAGCGAGCAGGTGGGAACACAGTTTCCATTACAACAGAAAGGTCCCGGCAGAGCACAGTATGTGCCCTGGCCACACATGGATAGGAACAATTTGATTAGGGTGTTGCGCTTGCTTGCTACAGAAGTAGGCATGTGGATATATGTGGATATATGTGCTTGGAAAACAGACTGTAGGCATTACATTGGCAGTAGGAGACATGAAAATGTTGTTTGCTTCAGTATTAGGGGGCCAAGTGGATGCCATTTTGAAAAAGGCAGGATATCCAGGGGTACGGATGGGTGACAAAAATCATGATGGGGCACACTTTGACGATTGTCAGGCTAGAGTGTGGGCTGCATTACGAACACCACATACATACACACCCAATATACATTCAATAATGGCACATACCATGAAGATGAAGATCCAGCACAGTACATATTATAGATTTAGCAGATGTGGAGGGCTGACACAGGGGGTTCATGGGATAAAGCCATATCAATATTGTATCACTTGTTGAAGGAGGTGCAGAAGGATTTGGATAAGGTAGTAGTGATTAAGGCCAAGGGATGGGCAGAGGTTCAGGCAATTATAGTACATCATTGTAAAATGCGACAGGAGAAGGAATTGGAAGTAGCGGATAGCATGCAGAAGGCTGAGGCAAAGTTAGTGCAAAAGAAATAGCTGAAATTGAGTATAGAAGGAGCAGTAATTGCAGGTTACCCATACAGCAGGTGGAACAAAGGACTGCTTTGGTAGAGGCAAGAATGGCCCCATTGTGGACCGAGGTGGGGTACAAAGGATGTTCAGCCAACGGAGGGTTCCAGGGTAGTTATCAGGGAGGTTAACCAGGAGGTTATCTGTGGGAAAGAGGAGGGCTTCAAGGGGGCTAGGGAGGTAGAGGAGAAGGATTTGGTGGGATGGGTCTGAGATTTGTTGCATCATGTAGGGGAGGCATGGTATCAAAAGTATGAAATGGTTGGTGTTAGAGAAACTCCTAGTATGCCCTATAACTAAGATGGGAGTAGTCTCAACCATCAAATAATAAATAATGCAGTCCCGGTGGAGTCTGTCAAATCAAAAACACCTAGCCTAACAAAATCTAATGCCTGCCCTATTTCTTGTACAAACAAGTGAATGAACGAGAAATGTATGCAAAAGGAAAGATCAGTGTTCAAATGAAATAAATGTGGTTGAACTAGCTCTCCTCCCCACGTTAGGCCTCCCAGTGTAAGGCTGTCCCTGTAGGCAGGATGACACACTCTGGCTCGGCTTCCAACTCAAATACAGTTCCAGAACATGGATTGAGGCCTGTCTGGCCTTCCCGGTTTAAGTCTCTTTCTTGACTTCCAAAAATAATTTTTCAACCAAAAAGTTCACAAATGTTCCCCTCTGTCTGGCTCAGACTTTTCACCACACAGTTCTTGTAGGTGCCCCTCTGCCAGCCTTAGACCTCACACAATAAAGTTCAACATAAAACTGCAAGGCGGTCTCCCTTCCCCAAGCTTACTTCTCTTCGGGTCTCCTTCGGTCTGGCTCAGACCACTATGTCATAGCCGAACAAATGTGTGTGGCTTACTGTTAAGATCACTGCAGGACCACTTGGACTCAAAATGTATAGTTCAACTTTTACTTCCCCCTTTCTAGGAGTTAAACATTTCCATATCACTTTTGCTATATATTCGCTCTCTCGCTTCAAACAATTTAGCTTTCACTGAGACTTTCGAGTGGGACACTTCCTTTCGCCAGACCACTCCATTAGATATTATCGCTGAACTTGCAGCTGCCTTTTACTTCAAAGTTCATTCACAGGTCTGCTTTTCCTTGCGTCTCATTCACACGCATACAGCCTTCAATTGTAATAAAATGTTGCTATTTCAAACTTTAACACACACAGTATTTCAGGTCACTTGCCAACTCACTGGCTGTGTGTATTTCTTCTTTTCTTTACGATTTCCAATTCATGAGTCAAGGTTAGTACTACAAGCTTGCCCTCGCCTCCCCAACTCTGCCATTCAGCCCGGAGGGTCGCTGGTGTCCTTGAAACACAATGCAGTTTTCACTTGCAAGATCTGGCCTTCTCCACGTGTCTCTTGTGGCCTGTCAAAGGCAACGACCTCCAGTAGAGAACACTGCAGATTTCCGACCAGTGGCTCTCACCCCTTTGGCCGTCTCTCTGCTCCAATAGGTTTGCCTTTGCCCCGGAAGCCCTGCTCAAATTACGTGCTTGACTTTTCCTGTCACGATTAGCGGGACATGGCAGTAAAATGTGTGAAAGTTAATGGTGTTACTCTCAGTCACCCTCTTCCTTGGCCCAGTGTTTGCGTAAAAAGAGGGGGGAATCGGGACCTCAGAGCAATCTAAAATTAAGGATGGGTTGGATAAACAAAAAAAAAATAGGGGGGAATACAAAGTCTCACTGTTGGTGGTCTCACCCACACTCCCTGAAAACCCCTCACCGCACTGGTCTACCCCAAGGGTCTGCATCTAAAGGCGATGGCCGTGCCCTGGCCACCTGAGAGAGAGATCCCTGAGGACTAGCTGGTGAGACACCCTCTGGTTTCTCACAGTCAGGACTGTGTTGGTCATGTGGGAAGATGGGTCATTTTGCATGAGAATTTAGGAACAAGCAAGTTTAGGCATATTATCCCATAGCATATCCTAGTGGACCGACATCCACAATTAAGTCTCAACAGGGGTATGTGATGATGCACCCAAGCACTCCAAATGGTACGATCCCTGTGCAAGCACCCCAGCAGGTAGAACGGCCCCAGTATCAATATCAATTACCCATACCCCAGCAGATGCAATCCCCAGCACCCAATAATACACCAGTGTATGCACAGCAGCAGATACAACCGCCAGCACCACAAGCTTGGGGAACAAATGCTTTGCTGCATGGCATAGTGACACTGTACACTGGGGCAGGTATGTTGGGTGGTAACCCTTTTGAATTCCCAGGGTTGAACACATATCCTGATTAGGACAGCTGTAAGGAAACCATGGTATCATCAGTAAGACGACAGACACAAGTGATCACAGTTCAAGGGTGTTTTTTGAACTTTAACTGGGTTTGAAAAAATACTTATCTAATCCTAACTTTAAAGATGGCAGCAAGCTACGACTATCAAATAATAATAACACATTCCTAATGCTGTCTTGTCAAAATAAAAAGGCTTATACTAACAAACCTATTCTCAATCCTTACTTCTAAATACAAGCAGTGTGGGAAACAATGTTATGCAAAAGAAAAGTGTTCAAGAACTGATATGTCAGGATATTGGCTTCCCTTCCCCACATTTTTAACACGGGACAAGTCGCTACACTCGAGCTTAGCACAGTCACTGGCTTCTCTAGCACGAGATTGCAGTTAAAATCTCAATATCAAGGCTTTCTGTACCAAAGTCTCTTTGCCATTCAAAGTATCTTACTTCAGAGGGCCTGATACGACAAACAAACCTTCAAAAGTTCCTTAATATCTCAGTATTCCCATGTACAACTTCATGGGTGATTTTGAATTCACCCCGGGCCCCCGTCTGCTGGGTTCAGACCCACTTTAACACAAAACCTTTTTGGGGGATTCACTGTTCATCCCGGGTTCCTCTCTGCCGGGTTCAGAGGCACTTTAACACAAAATCCTCTATTGGTCTCCCTCTGCCGGGCTCGGACCAGATTTATGTTTTTTACCACATTTTCTCTATTTCATCAAAATCGAAGACTTTCGACTGTGCACAGGATTTTGCTTGACCCGTTCCAGGACCACTTTGATTCACATTTACTTGTTCACTTTCAAATGATCTTCCTTCGCCGGGCTCGGATCAAATTTATCAACTTTCGTTACTCCTCAGCTGCATACCTTACAGAGATGTTCGATTGAGTACCCACTCGGTGCTGGACCATTCTATCGAAGGTATCGTATTTGGCTTTTAAAGTTAAAGCATTCATCAGCATTTCAACTTTGCTCAAACTTCCTCAGTCGGACTTGAGTCCATCTTGGTTTCAACAGTCCATTTTAGACACCTTCCATCACAAATCCCCTTTCTCTTCCTCTGTCGCTGTTTTCTAGAGCTACAGGTTTCATAATGCAACAGTCACTTTTTACTGTAATTACATGAAATGTCACAAACCGCGCTCTCTCACATTGTACACGAGAACTCACTGGTTGTCTTGGCCTTCCTTCTCATCAATATTTGCCTTAGGTTGCAGCCTCCAGTGCCGGTCTTGTTCCTCCCCAACTCCATCATTCACCTGGGAGGGAACCGGGCAGCCGCCAGGAACCCGTGCAGGAGGACACACACTTCAATGTAGGTGGAAGGGTTTGAAAGCATTCACTCTCCGCCTCCACCTCTTCTGCCTAGCAGACCTTGCCGGGAGCATCTGCTTTGCTCCACATCTGTCCCTCCAACAGTCAGTCCTGGGCTGAAAAGGATCTGGGGTTCTGCTCTCTGCTCGGTGGCTCCCCTTCGTGTCTTGCCTTCTTCTCCGGGCACGCAGACTGGAAACACTTAGGGATCCTCTGCTGATTTCAACCGTATCGCCTCCCTATACCAGTGCTGGGTCTGGTCCACTGTTTTCTCCCAGTGCTTGGACTTCAGGTAGGGATCCACTGCTAGACTCATTCTTGCAGCCTCCCGCCTGGTATCCCAAGAGCAACTGCCCCTTCTTGCTCAGCAGCCTTCCTTTATACACCTGGAAGTTGTTAACAGGCTGCAGGTGTTGAGTTAGGGTTGAGTCTGCCTGGCCTTGCCTGACTCCATTAGTAGGACAGCCTACTGTCAAGGTGTGATAGGCTGTTTTCTGCTTCCTAAGTGGTTTTTCCTTAGTAATCCTGATACTCTTAGTCTCATCTCAGTCCTTGGGTATTTCAATATGGGATTTTGGAAATTGTGGTGTTCTACAAAGAAAGGGATAAAGATGGTGTAGGTTTTTGTCAGGAAAAGGGGGATGAAAGTAGGTAGGGTGAAAGAGGGGTAAAACCATGTTTGAATTTAGGGATGGTCTTTGCTTTCCCTGATGGTTTGACTTTTTCTTGCAGAAAGGTATTGGGGTATGATGGGACAATATTCAATGACAACTGAGGGGATGTCGGCTAGGGGTGTATTGGAATGTGAGGAACACCATGTCATGCCTGATGGCATGTCTCCATTGTTCCCAAGGATACCTTGCCCAGGAGATCCTCCCTCTCTCTTCCGCCCCCAGAGTTGGGATCCAAGATTGATGGCCGTCTCCTGGCCACCTGAACAAAAGGATCCCCAGGATTAGCCTGGGAGAAATGCCTCAGGTTTCTCACGCAGCCCACAGAGAGCCCTGATATGCCCAAACTTGTAAGTCACTGTTGACCCATAAGAGGACCCCCGGGTAGGTTTTGAGGCAACAAATCCTTTGTTTTTATGGTTGCAACGAAATCATTCATAAAGTAAGGGTGCATCTCCTGATCAGGTGAAATAATGGACACACAGGGATTCCCTGGGGCAATACATTTGGTTCCGTTCACAGAAGACTTAGCCATTAAGGTAGGTAACCAAGAGGTACTGGAGCCACTATTGTTTTCAAAGGCGACTGCAGTAAACTTGTTGAGAAGGGATTTGTTAACCAAATTGAATATGGGCATTTCATTTACAGAATTAGGGGTAGTGTGTTCCATACCAGGAAGTTGTTACGCTAGGATCTTGGTGATAACAAGAGCATTGTTCAATGATGGTGCTACTGGGGGAGTACCCATGCACCCAGATTTGTTTAGTAATGGAGTAACAGTGCTATTGAGTTGGATGCCCAGGATTCAAAACAAGCAATGGAGACCACTGTCAGAATTTGTGTTTAGACCAGCAGTACCCCAAGACCATGGCCCAGGTACTATTAACCATGTTAGATTTGGTGGAGTGTGATTGCAGATGATAACATAGTGCTCATAGGGACTGACGAAGAGGGAGATGAGTGGCAACCAGTTTTGATTATTGAACCTGCTCACCCATTGAGTGGGGTGTCGGATGGACAGTTGTTTGATGATGCTGACAATGACGATGACATTATTTTGAAGGTGTGTGTTCCCAGACAAATAATGATTCAGCATGGCATATTTATCAGAGGATCTGCTACAGGTCCCAAGCACTTTTTGGACAAACAATCCCCATGACCTAGGACTCCTAAAGAGTATAGGTTCAGTACTCATTAAAATAAATCAGGGAACAGTGTTACCAAGATGTGCAACAATACCCATTGTCGAGAGAAGCAGATGAAGGGATACATGAGACAATCATTGTGCTATGGGGACAGGGCATTATAGTGCTCTCAGAGTCACTGTTTAATACAGCGATACGCCCTGTCAAAAAAGCAAAGGGGTCAAGTTGGAGGGTCATACAAGATTAACAGCCATTGAACAGTATAGTGGAAGCAAAATTCCCACTCGTGCCAAATCCTGGCACAATTCTTTGCAAAATACCAACAGAGGCAACATATTTTACTGTCATTGATTTGAAAATTTCATTATTTTCTATCCCATTACACCCTCATTCTCAACATCCTATTGTGTTTATTTACCGCAGACAGAGAGTTCAACATACCAGACTCCCACAGGGGTACTGTCAGTCCCCTATCATTTCTAACAGAGTATTACACATTGATCTGGGCAATACCATGTACCAAGCATGATCATTTAGTATGCAGACATCCTATGTAGTACCACAGAAGAAATGTGCAGGGCCGATTCAATTACACTAGTGACATTGCTTGCAGACAAAGGATACAAAGTAGACAAGGAAAAAATGCAGTATAGCCAGGAAGAGGTTGTGTTTTTTGGACAGATATCATCAGCAGGGAAAAGTCTAACACTGGACAGGACTCCTGCAGTAGAGAATACAGCACAGCCAACTACAGTTAAAGAAATGCAACCATTTCTGGGTTTGTACAACTACATTACTGCATGGACTTTTGACTATTCTAGTAACACAAACCTCTTTTGCTGGGACTCAAAGAAGCACAGAAGAGGAAGGGGTAACTGACATGGACAGGCGAAATGCTTACATGTTTCGCGGAATTGAAAAATGCTGTATGTAATTCTCCAGTACTAGCAACTCCTGATTAGACAAAAGATTTATATGTGTTCTCACATTCAAATGGCCAAGTAATGGCTGCTGTATTGGCTCAGCAAACATCCATGGGACACAAGCCCCAACCATATTATAATGGTATCTTAGATTCAGTAATGCAGGGTGAATTTGAACAGGCATTGGCCACTACAGCCTTTGCTTTCAAGAAAAGCTCAACAATCACTATGGGGTGTTCAGTGACATTACATGTAGAGCACGCTGTATTTGCAATACTTGAACGATATAAGTCCACATTGACTACACAGAGGGCCTCTGTATATAAAGTGATTTTCTCCAGTCCACCAATTCACACTGTAAGAAGTCACACAATAAACCCTGCCACATTTATTGCTATACCTGTTGATGAAGGAGAGGCAGTGTATGATTGCATTACTAATGAAGGTCCCAAAGAAGATTTAGTGTGGGCACGGGAGAACACACTGGAGGATGGGTAAGTACTTTTCATTGATGGTTCATCAATGATCCATCTGGAGACTGACACACGGGTACAGCGATAGTGTGCCTCATAGATGGGCAATATGAGGTTGTTCAGAAAAGATTACCAACACATTATTCTCCTGAGGCAGTCAAACTCATTGCCTTAATTGTAGTATTAGAAGTATCACTGGGATGCTTGTTGACCATTTATTCTGATTCTACATACATGACCACCACCGTACATTCAGTGTGTCCCTGCACATGTGATTAGAACCTGGAAGACAAAGCCTATTCATTCAAGCCAGGCAGAGACTGTTGTTCCCATCCAACTGAAGCCAAGATATTACAAAAGTAATACCATTTTGAAAGCAAGCTTAATGTTCTGTCTCAAGGCCAAGAGGATCAGCAATGGTAACTTGTTTGGGAATGTGCAGCACCTCTGGGGCTGTTCCCACCACCTTGAATAGTTGCTCATGGGATGGTGAGGTTCCAAAGCACCAAGGCTGAGAAGACCCTTGTCGACCAATCCCTACCCACTGCTAGCTCACACTTTGTTGCAAGACCCAATGGCAGCACGCTAACCTGACATGCCTGTAGTTGCAACATTTGGGAGGTGGTCACAGGAGGAGCCACCAGATAAGTTTTACCCAATAAGATTACTAACCCCATATATATTCTATATGTAGCCTACCTCACTAACCAATCCCATGCTACCTTAGGTTTTTGCAATGTATCATTTATTTTGTGATATCACACAACCTTAAAAGTTCATGACAAGCCTGACAATGACCAGAAAGTATTTGAGAATTATGCGCTGACCATAACTTGATCCCTGTTTCAAAAGCTAATAAACATTATGATTTGTCAAATTTTGGACTCTTCCATTTTTGAGTGCAGGGATTTCCCTAGGCCCAGTTCCTCTTTTTTGTAATTGGGGAAATTAACAATCCCTTGCCTTACTTCACCTGCAACACAAACCCTTAGCATATTACAGTTGTATATTAGATTCAGTAATGCATGGCCAATTTCCCTGTGAACAGGCTTTGGCTGCTGCAGCCTTTGCTGTTGTGAAAAGCTCAAACTTCACCATGGGTTACATTATACGTAGAGCACTCTGTGTTTGCAATACCAGAACAATCACAATCCACATTAACTACACATAGGGTCTCTGCATATGAAGTCATTTTGTCCAGTCAATCCATTCCCATTGTAAGATGCTGCATAGCAAACCCTGCCACATTTATTGCTACGCCTGTACAGACAGAACATTAAGCTGTCAACCTGGTATTACTTTTGTAACATCTTGCCTTCTGTTGTATGGGAACAACGGTCTCTGTCTGCTTCGAATGAATATGCTTTGTCTTCTAATGGGGCACAGACAGTAACTGTCACATACCTTTGCATTGGAGCAGTAAAATTAATTGCCACACTCCTTCACATTGGCAATGTTGCATTGATACAGTGACAGACATGTAATGAAACATCGCACATCTTATGGTGCACAGTAACATAGGGTGGCGTATATATTAAGAGTGACGGGCGGACATTGAGGAACACACTCACCAAATCGTGACACACAGTGCTTGTCAATATCATTCTAAGTTTCCCAGTGTCATGGCAGTCTACACAATGCTTAGGCTGCAATAGTTCCTATTCAAAGCACATTAAAAGGCAAGGGCTTTGAACATCAGTCAGGCACTATG
The DNA here is from genome assembly GCF_040938575.1 of Ambystoma mexicanum. Classification (NCBI taxonomy): domain Eukaryota; kingdom Metazoa; phylum Chordata; class Amphibia; order Caudata; family Ambystomatidae; genus Ambystoma; species Ambystoma mexicanum. The sequence goes on from NC_090926.1 coordinate 497,449,427, forward strand.
TTCTTGCAAGATAAGAAAAACATATTAGCGTAGGCAACTCACTTCACATAGACTGCTGTGCTCAAACCAATATACAGGCTGTCACAATGACACAACCATAAATGGAGTGAGCTCAGATACTCTGAGTGCACGTGCTTGGACTCAAATTTCAAGTCATGTGGGAGATGACTCCCTGTTCACACACAGACATCAGTGGCTGCATGGGGAGATTAACACCTGTGATTGGATGCTCTATGGGGGGCATTATACCTTGCATGACATATGCACTGAGTCCATTATTCTTTTGTTTTTACAGCTTCTGGCCAAACATCTATCACTGTTTACAGTGATTTTGTGCACCAGCAAGTACCAAGGTGGTACCCCCCCCCACATACCTGTGCCAGCTTGGTGTGCTGCCCAACTGCCTTCTACAAAGGTACTGCATAGCTCACCATCATGCTTTCAGACAACAAAAAGAGCAGGGCATGCTCCAAGGTGTGGGGCAGCAGGCATGGCATGGCTCTGCAGTCAACTCCCAGCCCCATTTGATGCTCTAGGGACAAGCACCCCACATTGGGGTTATAAATACTTGACTACTTATCATTCTCAGTTCGAAGTGGAAGCGATTCATAAGTGATGGTTCAATTAAGTAACCATTGCTTTGGACAAGATATCTTTAGGTATCACTGAAGAAGGGTCATTTGTATGCTAAAATGGCACACAAACCACCAAATAGCCACCAAATTGTATGCCTTCTTTTCAAGTCAATAATAAAATGTCACATAACATGTTTAAACTATGTCTTCCTTTAGTTTCATGTGTTCTTATTTGATTCACCAGCACGTGTTAATATTTTTGAAGGCCACATTTTCTTCACATGGTATATCAATCATGACTTTGTTAGAAAATAAAAAACAAGCATGTTATCTTGTGTTTAACCTCATCCCCTCAACCAAGCATGACCCTGGAGTAGTCCTGCACCTCCCCCTGTGCAGGCTCTTGTGGAGGGCTCACGTTTCACCCTCCCTACAGAAGCAGGGCCCCGGGGGTAGAAACCCTGCCCCTTACTGCTATGCTGGTCCCTCGTTCCTCATTGCTGGGCTCTTCTGGGCATGGGGGGTCATGCCCAGCTTAACTCCCAACCTAACTCGGCATCCCTTTTGCAAGCCGTCGTCAGTGGGTAAACCTAGTTGAAACTCATCCAGTAACTAGCACCAAAGGAACCCAATCAGCCAAAGAGGAAGCGCACATCTAGCTTAGCGAGGCCGAGAATCCTGCCCAAATGTATCCAAACTCTTCTCCCACTGGCAGTAACAGTGCAGTGTCAGGCAATACTCGCAGTGTTCAATGGGAAGTACATTGGGCCAAACCAACAATGGCAATTATCATGCTCGATGACAGGATTATTTCAGAAACGGCAAATCCGCTGGAGCTTCAATTTTTGGCAATAATGCTGCAGACAAGGCAGCCAAAAAATCAGCATATTTAAGAGAGCCATATGTATATAGGTGCGTTACAAATGTCATATCATATCATAACATATCATGTTACTGCCTACCCTGAGGTGGCCAACCAACAGTTGCAGTTGGCAGTGCTATATATTGCCGTGCCCCTTACTAAAATTATTGAACTGCAAGGACAAGCACCCAGAGAAGAGAAGGGATTGTGGGTGAAAAGGGGGGGTTCACAATTCCTGAAGGATATAATTTGGATACAAAATATTACAGGTACAGTAGTAATGCCACAAGCTGATAATGGTTGCTTTTGAGCAGCTGCACTACCTGGCACATGGTTTTAAACAACACATTGCTGTAGATATTTCGGAGGACTGTTTGTCACCAATCTGGAAGAATTTCTCAACACGTTTGTGGCAAATTGCACAACATGCCACATTTACAACATTTGCCAGACGCTCAGGATGTTGTGTGACAAATTGCACAACATGCCACCTTTACAACACTGGCCAGATGTTCAGGATGTTGTGTGGCACACTACACTATCCGATCCACTGGGCCATTCCAGGAGCTTCACATCAATTACGTGGATATGCTTAGCAGGTGCATTAATTACTGTTACCTTATTTTTGTAGTGTGCCCTTTCTCCGGTTAGGTTGAGGTCGGTCACTTTGCACAACCTTATGCAAAATCAGCTGCAAAGTGTTTAGTATGCAAGGTGTTTCCTCATTGGGGTTGTGTGAGGTCCTAAAATCTGATAACAGAACTCACTTTTTGAAAGAGCTATTCAAAGAACTAGAGTCTCTATTTGCAATAAAGCACAAACTATGCTCAATTGACCACCCCAGGCGAACAGGATTGTGGAAAAGATGAGCACACTTTTGGAAAATAAACTGTCAAAGTATTGTGTAATGTTATGGAGGAAGTGGGTGCACTGCCTCTCTCTGGATCTATTTTGCTTGGGAACGCAGCCCAGCAAAAACCACCACTTGTCCTTGCACAAGATAGTAATGTGGAGACGGATGCACACACCCCTTACTCTGACATGCATGGCATCAGATGCCCACAGTGCAGCAGTTTTTTGTGGAAGGAGTTTCAGGGGTATTTGCATGAATTGACAAAATGTACAAAAGTTCTCTTCTGCCAGAAAACATACGGATGCAGCATCAGCTACAGATGAATTAAACTTACTGCCACCTCAGCTCTGCTCTAGAGATAAAATCTTTGTGAGGCACGTTATGCAACACTGACATTAGTAGAAGTTTTGAGGGCTGTATATGGTCACATTGTTCAACCACCTTTGCTGTTTGGGTGAAGGAGTTGCAGTATTGGGTCCACCTAGCCAATGTTTCGGAAGGCATCCAACTCTGCTCCACTTTCTCATGAGATTGATTCACATACAGTACATTTTGAAGTACGTTTTTACTACATTTTACAGTTGTGTTTTCCTTAAAGAAGAGGATGGATTTGCGGTTGTTTGCATGGATAACTGTTTTTTACCCCCACCTGTTGGTTCAATACCACAGATGTTGGGCAATATATATGTCATATTGTATAAATTGGTTTTTCATTGCAGGTTGTATATTGATTTTGTGTGAGTATTTTATATGGTGGGGCAAATAAGAGAGTTATATTGGAATATTTCTGAGAAGGAGATAGTGTACCTTCAGTATAAGGGCATTATATTTGACACTGTGGCCAATGTGCATCACCAGAACAGACAACATGGGGTACAATCACATGTGCAAAGCGGGGAGGGAATGGTCAAAAAAGAGCTGCTATGTATGCTCTTTGATACCTCACGTGATGGGCACACCCAAGTTGATTATACCCCAAGTAATGCCACCTCTTAGAGCCCAGTGTCTGGTACACTTAGCCCTGTGCATAGTACAGAGCCTTTTCTAAGGGCACAATGTCCAAGCAGTAATTATGGACAGGGATGATGAATAATGTGCCAAGAAGAAAAAAACGGAACAGTGTAAGGTGCAACCATTGTTGAAGATGGAAGGAGTGTTGTTTTCCAACAAAAGATGGGTTGCAGGAGTAGTGAGCTGTGCAGTGGGGAGCTTACTGGGGTTTCCTGAAGAAGTGGTTGAATCAGAACTGTTGCAAAGTATGAGTTAACTACATGCCAAAATCGACATGGATTTAGTTTACCAAAACACTGGCCAAAGTACAGAGGCCAGCAGAGTATTCTTTTTGCTTTTGAGGAAATGGCACCGTACCCATAGGAATGAACAGCCATTGCAACAAGACCTTGTTTATCCCTGACCGAACATGAATGTGTACTGGGTGCGTGGACAATATGCCTATTTACACCTCCCACCATCATATTGGGGTGTATGCTGCTGACTACCCTACACCCGCAGTTCTATTAGTTCCTGATTCTCAGTTATCAGTTATAAATGTGCCACCCCCAGAACTGACTAAGCCCTCAACCATTAAGTGTGTTTGTCACTCTCTAAGAGGTCTTTGTCAGAAGAGATCCAACGATCTGGCCAAAGACTGCTCTGAGAAACTAAAAGTGATTCTGGACCAATACCAGTTGTCCAACAACACAGAAACCTTTATTCCCTCCCGTCTGGTGCCAAGTATCCAGACTGCAGTAAACGCAAGGTGGCTGCAGAGAACTAGTTGTGAGATGCTTCACTTGGCGAGTGAGACAGAGCAGGGCCTCAATTCAATTCTGAGTGGGTTGAGAGCAATTATAATTACAAAAATTCTTTATAACATGCTTAATACCGGGGACCAGTTTCTAAGCGTGACCCCGGGCTTCAAACGTGTGGTGCTATGCATTGTCGTGCTTCCAGGACAAAAGTGTTGCCCTTGAGCTATCCTCCTGGGCCAATTAGGCTCATGATCCTCCAGAACTGATATCTTCTAGATTTGCTCACAACTATGGAAGGCAGTGTCTGTAAGAACACTGATCTGTCTTGCTGCATGAACGTACCCCCCCAATGATGGAGACAATGGATCATTATCCAATGCAATAGGGAGAAAGAAGCTGAATGCAGATGACTGCTTGATGCCATCTCTAACCACCCATCGTGGTTAGAGATAGCTGTAAAAAGGCTGATTCCCATCATAGTATTTTTGCTTGTCATTTTTTGTTCATGGCAGATGATCATGGGGTGCTGCACAAAGACATTGCCAAAGAGTGCCATGATGATGATTTCAATAAGTGCAGGTAAAGCTCCTCCTCTCACAAAGCACAAGTACACGCAGACTGATTGGTGTGATGGTGTTGTCAGGTAAAAATTGAAAAATAGAGTGATATTTAGAACCCCTGGGGACGGTGATGACACTGCTTCCAGACTTGGAGAATTACATGGAGTGTTGAGTCGATTTAGCAGGAGATGGAGAATGCTGTTTTATGACTGGCACCCCGAAGAATATGCCAGATGGGGCGGGGGGGGGGGGTTACACCACATGAGTAGAGCTTGGGTAGCTAAGGATGACAAGTATAGAAGGAAAGAAGGAGAAGGGTTAGTTAATGGAGTATTAGTTAAAGGGGAGAATGTTGGGATGAACAAACAGTGTTACAGCCAGGCAAAAAGGTTCAGGTTGAGGAAATGCAAAATAGGAGGAGCAGGGTGAATTTTGCATCACAGACAGTAAATATGTTGTTTTAGTTAGGTTTGATACACTGTAAATACACACATATAGCAACAAATGTATTAATGTTGTGGTTGCAGAGGTCATAAAATGGGAAGCATTATAGCACCAGCTTTTAGTTTCAACTGTAGTAATGTAGGGTAGCGTGATGTATGGAAAGGATTGAAATAAGTGGAATATGGAGTCAGTAAGGCATTGTGTTAAAAGTGAGGTTGGTGTGTTAACTTGGCAGATGTGTCACTATTTGTTATGTTAAGGCCTAACACAATAAATAGAAGAAAATGCAGGCCTTGGAGTGGAGCTTCGGCTCTGGTAGTTTAGATCTAGAAACAAATTCCATTTACCCATTCCCCAGGAGAGAAGCTGAGGTCAGAGGCAAGCCTGGGGCACAGATAGGCACTAATTGTATCCAGCTGCAAGGCGTGAACATGGTGGGAACTGAATGTTAGTCGATAGAAGAGCAGGACGGGGATGCGCTCTTTGAAGGACAAATGTATGAGAATAGGGAACAAGGTTCTGTGATGCCAAAGAACCAGTGCATGATTTAGAACAATACTGCTGCCGGACACCCCATATGAATTACACCTAGACACACACCTAAGCAAACCAATCCTGGAAATTCAGACTTGAGAGTGGTGCCCTGGTCACATCATCCCAGGGGGACCTGGGGTTGGAAGGAGATAAAGGGGGGAGTCGTGTTTGGAACAACTTGTGATTTGGCACAGGAGGAGCGGTGGTGATGCAAACACATTTAGAACAAGGTTGGGGACACAGCTCATGTGCACCATGACGTCTAGGTTAATGAGGAAGCCTATTGTCTTATCAAAGCAGAGTTGGCCTCATCAAGTTACTTTGATCGCATCTGGAATAGAGGGGTGCACATCACATGATGGTCCCATATTTACGAACCTATTGATAAGAACCCAACAATCAGATACTTGGGTTTGACAGATGTGTGGAACCCAGTGTTTAGGGGGATGGTGGTAGCGTAGATGTGGCCAATCGGTCAAGGGACTGTAGTAGAGATTGTTTCTGTTTGCAAAGAGGTGTAGTAATTATTTGACCTCCTCGGTTTTTGGGCTACCTTCCTTTCAAGGCGCTGAAGGAGAGTATGGCGGGCTAACCCCCTATACAGTGACATTTTCAGAGCGGTGCAATGTAATAGATCTGAACATTTTTCTTTGGTAATATCTTTGCTTTGCATACTGGCACTTATTGATGCCATCACACTGCAGGCAGCACGTAAGGTTGCTTGGCTCGCATTTGTGAGGTATAGACTTCTGGCACACCTCCAGGTTTCATATAAGATCATATGCTAAGTCTATCAAAAACTACTTTATGGAGGCATGTAGATGTTTAAGTCAGGTTAGGGTGACATTGATGTCTGCCAATGTTCACTACTATGGCCCTCATTCCGAGTTAGGACTACACCATGGAGTAAATAGCTCCATGGTTGGCAACCATGGAGCTATTTACTCCATGGAATACCGGCATGGTGAATGGAGTAATTTCCGGTCCATTCCAAGGTTGGATGGACCGGTAATTCCCCATTCACCATAGCCCTTCCCCATCCCCATTTCTGCCCCCATAGGGCTCAATGGGAATGGGGAAGGAGGTAATTACGGCACCGTAAATTACGGTGCCGAATTTACTCGAAGGTCACTTTGCGGGTCCCGTAATTTACTCCTGCTAAAAGCAGGAGGTAAAGAGGGACCCGCAAAGGAAACTCGGAATACGGAGGTAAGGGATTACCGCCATCGGTGCCCTTACAGGCGCCGGTAATCCCTTACCTCCAACCTCGGAATGACCCCCTATGTGTATAGATTTAACAAAGACCTTGAATTGTGCCCATCGATAGTGGCTGAATGAAGAAAAAGTGAGTTGTATCACTGTTTTCATTTAGGCCAGCTATTGATTGGAAGTATGATGTCCCAGAGTTCTGTTAACAGCTATAGTTGATGGGTAAAAGAAGAGAATGAGGGGTGGAACAGAGGCAGTGGGCTATAGTCAGGAGGGATACTGGACTTGACAGGTTTGGGGAGGACGTGCCTAACGGGGGCTATGTGAAAACAACATATTTTAAAACGCCTTTCACAAAAACATCGCCTGATTTTGTTAAAACCCATCCTTTCACAAAATGTGTATGTTGCCACTATATGGGGTGTGAAGAAGATTCTCCATGCAGGAGAGCTTCTTGCTTCTTCCAGGGCTTGACAGAGAGCAAGGATGCTCCAACGAAGGTGCCATTTAGTCCTTCTGAATGAGCACTTTATGTTCATAGCGACTTGAATTTATGTAACATGTACGTTTTCTAGCCGGGACAATAATTAAAAAGGTGATTTTTGAAATGTGTTTATTATTGTAAACATTTTTGGATTCATGATTCGTGTCTACGTATGGGGGTTTTGATTGCACAAAGTGTATTTATCTTTAGTAAATTAAGTGTATATTGTATTATGTATGCATTATATTGGGCCAGGAGGATATATCATGAGCAAAGCCTTTAAAAAAGCCAGCCCTATTAACTTTGTCAATCCTTGTTCAACCTCCTGGACTTATAAATGTTACCAAAGTCTGGTTAAGGTTTCACAGGTACTTTGGGCACTGACTGCAGCTGCATGATGGAAATAAAATGGTTACATGCATTAGACATGAAGATAATGTAGGAAATCAGGGAGGCTTGCCAACTATTCAGAAGATATGAAACATGATCAGTCACGTGTCTGGCAATCCTGATGCTTCTGCAATCAACGCTGTTTGGAGAATTTCATGTTGTTTGCCGAAAGGTCTGTCGGCTTCAGTCGACTTCAGTTTTCATGCAGGATGCGCTGCCTGCTGTCAATATCATACAATGACGGCACTTCAGAATTGTACCATTGCTAATTTGCTGAAAACAGCCCTTCCTATAGCGCTGTAACTGGAACATAGCACCAACGTTCTCTGTCCACATTTTGTGATGAAAACGCTTTGGGCATTATTCACTCTCAAGAAACAAAGGTGTCAGAATGAATTAGAAGTGGAAATGCTGCGGGCAGTTTATATGTGCCGCTGAGTGTGGAAGTATGCCTTGGGCAAGTCCTTGGCTGCTTGTGTTCATCTGTGGTCTGATCAAGGCCAAGTGCAAATTCAGTGAAGAGATGCGAACACATGATGTCGTTTTGGCAGCCAGGGTTTCATAATAGGGCTTATAACGAGCAGCATAACTGTCGGTGGTTTTCCGAATTTTTAGATTTCAACGCACTTGATTGTTATAAATCGGAATCTGTATAGTGAAATCTGTTTAATTCAATACAGACAATTTAGTCTACAAACCCGACATGTCATGTTTCTGTTCCCTTCTGTGGATAGGGAACATTCTTCAGTGGTATATTATAAGTGTGTTGAAATCTAAAAACTCAGAATTCATTTCATTTACTGTGATCAGATCATAGGATACAAGGGAGCTTTCCTAGAGACCCATTAGAGATTTGAATCGAAGGAACCGCCGGCAGGCGGAATCGCCGGCCAGTACTAAGGCCTACAAAGGCCTGTTCTGCGCCCCAGATCCCCCACTTCTTGCATCCACCTAGAGGGGTGAGGGCAGGAGCCCCCCCAGCCCCCCAGCCCAGCAGAGGATCCACATCAGGACCCAGGCACGGAGCGTGCTACAGAGCAGGGCCTGCCTGACCCTGTCCACACGAGGTGCCTGACTCGCCCATGCCGGGCGCATCGCGGCACGATATCGAGGCTGCACCTCGATTTGAATCGAAGGAACCGCCGGCAGGCGGAATCGCCGGCCAGTACTAAGGCCTACAAAGGCCTGTTCTGCGCCCCAGATCCCCCACTTCTTGCATCCACCTAGAGGGGTGAGGGCAGGAGCCCCCCCAGCCCCCCAGCCCAGCAGAGGATCCACATCAGGACCCAGGCACGGAGCGTGCTACAGAGCAGGGCCTGCCTGACCCTGTCCACACGAGGTGCCTGACTCGCCCATGCCGGGCGCATCGCGGCACGATATCGAGGCTGCACCTCGATTTGAATCGAAGGAACCGCCGGCAGGCGGAATCGCCGAGTGCGGAGTGGCCACCCCTCTGCTCAACGTGCAACTTACCCACTACCAGAACCCTCTCGCATAAGGAGAACGCATTGTAAGTACATGCAAGTACCGTGACATTACTGCATGCATGGACTCTTAGCCTTAGATGGGTCTATGGTCTCTAGTACTGGTCACATACCCTATGACCGCATTTAGACCACACTACTGTGTTGTGCCCTATGGTCGCATTTAGACCACGCTATTGTGTTGTGCCTATGGTCGTATTAGACCACATTACTGTGTTGTGCCCTATGGTCGCATCTAGACTACATTACTGTGTTGTGCCCTATGGTCGCATCTAGACCACATTACTGTGTTGTGCCCTATGGTCGCATCTAGACCACATTACTGTGTTGTGCCCTATGGTCGCATCTAGACCACACTACTGTGTTGTGCCTTATGGTCGCATAGTGACCACGCCATTATGTTGTGCCTTATGGTCGTTTAGTGACCACACTACTGTGTTGTGCCCTATGGTCGCAGTTAGACCACACTACTGTGTTGTGCCTATGGTCGCACAGTGACCACGCTATTGTGCTGTGCCTTATGGTCGCATAGTGACCACGCTATTATATTGTGCCTTATGGTCGTATTTAGACCACACTATTGTGTCGTGCCTTATGGTCGCACCAATGTCATTCATCCGCCAATCCTCTGCACGGCGCATCGCCCCTAGCACACACATTATGCTACTTTGCCTTATCGCGATCATGTTCCCCTTCTGTGTCATGCAAAGCAATATACTTTGCAACGGTAACAGCTACATAACCTATAAAAATGGACTAGTTAGACCCGCCTGCCCAAGACATTACCCTATCGTCTGCCCTACACCATTCCTGCCCACTACTCCAGCCTTCCTCCCGGTCTCACAACCTGCCCATCCTACCCATGACCACACACAGCATTACGATGTCCTAGACAATAAGAGTGCAGATAGATCCAAGCAGAACCCTACCAACACTAGAGCACCCTGCCCTACCCATCATCACAGTCCCTCCACGATGACCGACCTTACTGTCTCTAAAACAACCACCCTTATCCCTACCGAGCGCAACAATAGACTTGGTGCCAGAATCCACCACATAACTAGCAAACGCCCAGCTAAACTACCCAACAAAACTAACAAGTTCACTATAACCCCCATTAACTCTACCCTCCATACACTAAAAGGAGCTCTTCTAAATGTTAGATCACTAGTCGCCCATTCCACAGAAGTCGCCGACATCATTCTGACCAACAACCTAGACTTCCTTGCTATGACAGAAACTTGGTTACATGAGGCTGCGGGACCATCCCTTACCCTAGCCATCCCTGACAACTATACTATCCTCAGAGTAGACAGACCTAACGCTCGAGGAGGTGGTGTAGCCCTCATCTTTAAGTCCTCACTCGATATCAGACTATCAGGCTCCTCTCCTCTACTCAAATCATGTGAACACCTCACAGTTAAACTACAAACCTCCCCGAAGAGTACTATCACTATGCACCTAATCTACAGACCCCCCGGTCCACCTGGCTCCTTTGAGGAAGATATCACCTCCCTAGTAGCCGAAAGCTCCAAACCTACAGCACAAATGATTATACTGGGAGACTTCAATCTCGGGTTTAATGACCCTCTTGACACCCCTGCCATTGCCCTGGCCACGGCATTAGAGGAGCATGGCCTCCTTCAACTCTGCTCCAAACCCACCCACTCGAAAGGCAGAATCCTTGACTGGGTTACCGCCCTCAATTGCAACATCACCCTAAAGGACCCTGTACAGCTCATCTGGACGGATCACCACTTCCTCCCCCTTGACATTAATATCAACAACCTAGTGCACAAAAAGCCTATCATCGCTCCGGCCTGCCTAACCAGGAAAAAGAGCAACATCACAGCTGAAGCCTTAATGCCTCTGGTGACCCCCATTCTGAACGCCCTACCAACCACAACTGACTTAAACTCGATGGTCAACGCCTATAATGACTCCATGGCTAAAGCTATCGACACCATTGCCCCACTGAAAATGCGTAAAGGGAAACCCAAAGCGCATCTGAATACATGGTACACCCCAGAGCTCAAACTTCTCCGACTACAAAAAAACAAACTCGAATTACTATGGAATTCGGTGCCTTCAGTAGACAATAGAACTAACCTCACCAACATCTCCACCCACTACAAAAATGAGATCACACGTGCCAAGAAAGAATCTCTTAATTCCAGGATTTCACAGGCAGGCTCAAGCACAAAAGAGCTCTTTAACATCTTAAAGGAATTAGAAAACCCCACTCCTCCCGAAGATACCTGCACAAAGGATAAACCGTGGTGCACAGGGATCCAGAACGCCCTGGCCAACAAAATCTCAGGGCTCCAAACCAAAATTGGAAACAAACGGCAACAGCTCACTCATGACCCCACCTCCAGACCCACCCATCCCCCACCCACCGCCACTAGCTCAGGCTTCACCTTCAAAAAGGTCACCACACCTGAAGTACAAAAAATTATAGCATCCTTGAAACCCTCGAACTGCAAGGGGGACAGTTGCCCCGCACAGATTATCAAGGATGCTGCCAGGGATCTCTCCCCTTTCATCACCAAATTAATAAATTTGTCGTTCTCCAACAACATGGTCCCAAGTAATCTGAAACAATCCTGGGTCCTACCCTTGCTAAAAAAACAGACCCTCGACCCAGACATACCCACAAATTATAGACCCATTACCACTGTCCCATTTTTACTAAAGATTCTTGACAGAGTGGCCTATCTACAAATTCAGGATTACCTTGAAACTAACCTATTACTAGGTACTCGCCAATCTGGCTTTCGTCCCCAACATGGGACGGAAACAGCCCTTGTTGATCTCAAGAGCCAGATAGACGAAATTAAAGATAAAGGGAGGGCTGCCATCCTGCTTCTCCTCGACCTCTCCGCTGCCTTTGACCTGGTTGACCACAAAATTCTGTGCAACCACTTATCATCGGCAGCACACTTCTCCCACTCAGCGGTCACATGGATCCAATCCTTCCTGGACAATAGGACCATGCGAGTCTTCTCACCCATAGCAGCAGCCGACCCTATTCCCATTACCTGCGGTGTCCCACAAGGATCGTGTGTTTCACCCACTTTGTATAATATATTTACAAAGCCCCTATTCGATAAACTGGACCATCTGGGTGTCACCTACACCAACTACGCAGATGACACCCAGATACTCCTCACTTTATCAGGCAACTACAACGCGGACGCCAACAGGATCGGCGAAGTCTTCTCCATCGTTCAGGCATGGATGGCCACACATGGCCTCTGCCTGAACGATGACAAGACTGAACTGCTCCTTGTCGGCTCACCCAACACTATCCAGAATCTCAGCCCGAGCTACTCTAGCTTCATCATCGACGGCAACACTATTCCCACTGCCAAAAGTGTAAAAACTCTTGGTTTCTATCTCGACACTAACACCAACCTCGCCAAACAAATTAATATGACTGCCTCAGCCACTGCTTACACTGGGAAACTAATTAGAGCCTGCAGACCTCTGATATCCCCCAACAATTGCCTCACTCTAGCCAGAGCACTTATACAATCCAAACTGGATTATTGCAACAGCCTGTATGTAGGTGCCAATAAAACGGTTGTCAACAAACTGCAAGTCCTACAAAACAACGCACTCCGTGCCGCCCTTAATATTCCCAGAAGAGAACATATCTCAGCCACAAGAATCACATGCAAATGGCTCTCCATCCAACAAAAAATAGACCTAAAAACTATCTGCCTCACCTACAAAGCTCTTAACCACCTGGCCCCACCTTATCTAACTGATAAATTCATCTTAAGACAGAATATTAGAACTACCAGATCCTCTAATACACTACAACTGACAGTGCCCAAATACTCCCTCAAAAGAGCCGGTGGCTCCAGTTTCCCAGTTCTAGCCTCACAATTATGGAACACTATTCCACTGGACATCAAATCCACCCCTACATTTCAACCTTTCAGAACTAAGATCATCACCTGGTTACTTAACAATTAACTAGCACTGTATGTATGCATGTCACTAATTCTACTATAACTGCTCTCATAACTGATTTTGTAACTATACTTATACTGCACAATTGTACAAATGTTCCTACCTATGCCTGTAACCTGATGCTTAAGCGCCCATATACCTCTGGGTCAGGAGCGCTATACAAATAAATAAACAAACAAACAAACAAACATACCAAGTCCATTCATTGGGCCTCATTACGAGGTTGGCGGTCCGGTGATAACTGAGTCGGTAAGGCAATACCAGCATCCATTACTGGTCCGTAGTATTACGACCCTAGACGCCGGTCCTACCGGCATCGACAAGGGCCCGCTGTGGCCGTGCACCACGTACTGGTATGATGGCGGGCGCAGAGACGCTGTGCCTGTAATACCGGCAGGCCGCAAGGAAGAGGACATCATGAGTCACACGGACATGTAAGGAAGGGCAACCATGATGCCGCCAATACCGGCATCGCGCATCACCCGTTAATAGGAAACTGCTGTGCACCCAACTGCCACAGGTGCACACAATCAGCACAGGTGGAGGCAATGGAGCCAGGCCCTGCACAAAAGGAACACACCCACACACCACACCTCTTCCAAGACCAAAATGATACCACTAGCACTTGCCGTACTGGAACTGGAGGACATGCCTGCACTGCTACTCCTTGAGCAGGCAGTACAACAGGCAACACAGAGGAGACGCAGGAGGAGAAGGAGGCTGGGACCGGGCCAGCAAATTCCACCAGTGCAGGCAGTTGTACCCTGCAGACAGTCATCAATACCACGTATAAGGGCCAATCCATTTGACTTAACCCCAGCACAGAGCCACACCTTGTACCACTTGGACAGGGACACCATCACCACCACAGTGGAATTAACACAGGAAGACTTGGTCAGCCAGATCAACAGCCACACAGCAATCCCCCCTCTGCTGAAGGTGGCATCTGTGCTCCACTTCCTGGCCACAGGCACCTACCAGCACACAGTGGGCCAAATGCATGGCATGTCGCAACCATGTTTCTCTGTCGTGCTAAACCAAGTGCTGGATGCACTATTAAAGCATCCAAGGGCCTACATATCCCTACCACGGACACCACAGGAGGCGAATGCCACAAAAATAGCATTTCATGCACTGCCAGTCATGCCCAATGTAATTGGTGTCCTCGACTGCACCCACGTAGAGTTGGTAGTCCCACATGCCGTGGAGACGGTGTACCACAATCGGAAGCTATTCCACTCCATGAATGTGCAGATGGTGTGTGATGCCAGCCAGATCATAACACATTGCTGTGCCAGATACCCAGGATCCACGCATGATGCCATGGTGCTGCAGAACTCGTCACTACCCCACTACATGGAAGGAGACGTCGTACAATGTGGCTGGCTGTTGGGTGAGTCTGCCCTCTGGGCCATGGGAGGAGAGGGTTGAGGGGGGCCCTACATACATCTTCTGGAGTAATCCCCTGCCACACAGCCCTCACATGTGCGTGCATCATGGACCTTGACAATGCATTGGGGTGGCTGGTGGTTCAAATGTCTAGGCCTCTAAGTCATATACGTCACCCAAGGTTAGCACCATGGATTGGCAAGTACTGTACAGGGCACATAGTTATGTAGATGTGGCTGGTGTCGACAGGACAGTGCATGTCAACTTGAAAGATGTACAGGCTGAGCACATATGGTAACTGAATGCTATCATTACACATACCACCTTCTGCTCCCATGCAGGTGATGCTGGCTATCCCCTGAAGGCGTGGCTCCTCACCCCTGTCAGGAATCCGCAGAACAGCCACAAAGAGGACTTAAATCGTGCACATACACACAAACGTGTGGTCATTGAGCAGACCTTTGGCCTGTTGAAGGCACGGTTTTGCTGCTTCAGCAGGTCGAGTGGCACCCTCATTTACAGACCTGAGAAGGTGGGCAAGATCGTCATGGCATGTGCAAATCTGCATAACATGTGCATCCGGCGGAACGTACCCCTGCCACCTCACATGGAGCTGCCACCACCTGGTGAAGTAGAAGGAGAGGAAGGAGTAGATGTTGGACAATGGCCAGGACGCAATACACTTGAGGGTTGCGCAGTGCGCCCATCAGTCATAGACCAATCATTCTAATGTACTGGGATGCATAGGGTGCCATGTATGTGGGACTCTGGGCACTTGGTGTGGGAGCATATGGGCACAGTGCAAAATGAAGCAATAGATTGACACACACCAAAGAAGCAATGTCCACTCATGTGAGGTTTTGTACACAACGGGTGTATTTAAGTGATGGTTTGAACAACATGATTTAACACTCCATGCCCCCAAACACCCCTACCCCTCCCCTTGACACACCTCCACACACACCCCTACCCCCCACACACCCCCATACTACACCCCCCCAAACTCTGCCTAACACCCCAAGTCATCAATGGCACACCCTGTGTCCGGATGTGGTGTAAAACAAAATGTGCAGGGTGGCCCTGCTAGTGTGGATCCCCCTTCAGAGGTGGGGGTTGCATCTATGAGCGCCACGCACTTCGCAGGGACATGCGCATCAGGGTTGGGCTGTGTCGAACTTGCTGGCGTGGTAGATGCAAATGAGGAAGATGGTTGTGTCCCCAAAGCCGCAGTTTGCCGCTGCTACATGCTGTCTGCAATCCTGGTGAGGATCTGGCCCAAAGCATTAAACCCATCCTGGACTTGCTGGGCGTTAGAGTTGATGGCCTTGATTATGGCTGCAGTACTGCAAAGGATTACACATACACAGCGTGTTGCCTCGCCTTCTGCAAGGTACTGTTTTACATAGCTATGCATCTCCTCCTGCCGGCCCTCCATCCTGGACAGATATCCTTCAAGGTCCCGTATAGCAGTGTTGGTGGTGGATGGTGGGTTTGGTGGTGTTACTGCAGCCAATACGGGGCTGTGCAATGTTGGGGACCACTCTCCATGGGTGCCCTGTCCTGATGAATCCTGGCGAGGGGTGTCCTGTGGGGTGACCTGCAGGCTTGCGGTTTGACCTACAAGCTCTGAGTGGAGGACTCCTGCATTGGTGTATTTGTCAGGGACACCTTCCTCGTCGCCGCTATGCTGTGCCGATGCAGCCTTCTCCCCTATTGAGCTTGCGTCAGAGGACTGTGTGCCATCATTCTCCATGCCAGCATATGTTTCCTCACCCTGTGTGGGTTGTGTGTCCAAGGGTGCAGGGGCAGGTGTCTGCTGCTCCTGTGCAGTTGGCAGCGTGGCTGGTTGGGCACTGGTTGATGTCTTGCATGCCGATTGGCCCATCCTTGGTCCCCTCGACATAGATGGCCTGGTGCCATCATCTTGGACCCCTGGCCTTTGGGCTGGTGTTGTGGCCTGTGCACTTCCATCAGGTTCTTCGGTGTCTGCATCCATACCTGTGGGGGACAGAGAGTAGCAGGGCATCAAAACAAATGTAAAGATAACTCATGTGGTTTGTAAAGAAGATGTGTCAGTACAATTGATTTACATTGATGACATTAACTCCTAGTTAATGAGACAGAACGATATTTAATTCAATTTCATTCACTACTTTATATAATTAAAATAACAATTGGTTATTTAGGTTTCTAAGCGCAGACCCGGATTTGATCCTGCGTTGCTCTGCGTTGTCTTGCTTCCAAGAGAGGTGCGTTGCCACTGAGCTATTATACCCGTGCCAATTTTCACCATCTAGTGGACTGAGCTATACTACACGTGCCTATTTTGACCATCTAAAGGACTAAATGAATATAGGACTTTTTAAAAATAAATATATGGTATACTCAATTAGCGGCAACTAAGTATTTTTTAACAGATCCTATTAATGCATAATTTTGCATATCTCTTGGGATGGATATGAACGGTAACCCACAAACTAGCGATAGTTACCCCCCTCGGCCCCTGGCCTTCCATTCCAAAGTACCTAAATATGTATAACAATATTTGTGAATAGTATTACCGCCTAAAAGTACATTTTGCAGAAAACAAAATAAGCATAGGTACACTTGTGGATGCTTATTCATTCAGTGTTCATGACTTCCATGTGGTAGACAACACATGGGATCTGGGGTCAGCCTGAATTCTGCTTGCTCCTGGTGACTGCCACTGGGTGTGGTTTGGGAGATGGCCCCAGGATGCACAAAAGTCAGCAAGGTGGAGGTGGCCTGTCGAACACGATATGTGACACATGTGACAAAGTCCCCTGGTTGGCACTTGGGGCTGGCAATGCAGTGCCCAGAGGGGCCAGGGACTCCCCTATGACCAGCATGGCTGCCACGGAGGTCAGGACTGTAGCACTGAGCATTAACCCAAATGCATAATATTGCTCAGTCACTCTCGAAACTATCTCTTCCAGTATTTCCCACTTGGTGAAAATCAAAACCTGGACTGGATCCAGGTAAAGCAACTAGCGATTATCGAGAGATACCACTGGAATGCCAGTAAAGTCACAGAGATCCAATGGAACACCAGTGAATACTTCCCAACTCAGCTCACCCAAGGTGTATCAAAAGTCTCATAATCCCTCTACACAATTCCAGACCAGGAAGCCACAATCATGGCCAAATGGCCAGTTGGACTGGAGGAAGAGAAGGCCAACCCACAGAGGGGGTTTCCAGTACTGGGGGAAGATAGTGCAGGGGAACCCCCATCTCTTTCCCATAGAAGTGAGAAAAAACAAAATTGCAGCCTCTCACTCCCTCTTCAGGAGTTTGTAAAAGCCATTCTCACATGCTGAAATCAGGAATAGATCACACCACTAGGAAACCCATAACCACCACTGTCATGGTCCAACTAAGCCCCGGGGGAGGATGTATGTCCAATGGAGCCCTGAAAGTAAAGTTAGAAGCCACACCTTACAGTGTTTGCAGTGGGGTGAATGTGTCAGGCATCCGGAAGGGGGAATTCAGGCGCTGTAGTGAAATCCAAAAGGGCTTCCCCACCTCTACTAGCCTCTCTCCAAGTGAGACACACCCCAAGCAGGCACAGGAAGTGAGTACAAACAACCAATCAGAACAAAGTCCACCCCTGCAGTCAGACCTGCAGCCTGTTACTCTAGAAGACACCCGAAGGAGAGGTAAAGACAGGTTGAAAGCAGCTTCCAACACATACAGTTGGTGGAGAGCACAGTGGAATGAGAGTGTGAGAGGAGGAGCAGAGCCAGACATGAGCCAGAAGGAAAAGACTAGAGGAGCACTGTATGGAATGGAGGTGCTAGGAGTGTCGAGGGGGAGAAGGATTAGTCAGTAGGGTACTCTGTTCCTGAATTTGGTTTCAGTGAGCACACAGTATAAACAATATCTATATGGTGGGAGCTAAGTGAGCATGACACTATATTCCTGGCACTAGTACAGTGGGCAGGGCACTATTTCCCAAGGAAGTTAAAGCAGGTAACATCTAAAGTAAAGCCTTGTTGGAAGTGGTTAAAGGAGTTATTGGAGAGAGCAGGAAAATTATTGAAAAAAGGGCTGGGTGAAAGTCAGAACGAGGGGGACAAGGTCAAGATAGAGGTTAAGGATACGATTGGAGAGGATGAGGAGGGAGGTTGACCATTCATAGTTTGCAGTCTATTCAGAGTCTTACATGCTTTGACAGAATGGCTGAATTGGCCACACGTGTTAAAACATATAGCCATTAGACTGATAAACTGTGTATCTAGAAATTGCTGTACTAAGGGTTCCACGCAGTGCGAAAAACAGGGCTCACCGTAATTGTTGACATTCAACTTTGCATGCACAATTTTGTTACCATTTTATGCTAACAACAAAACCAGCATTCAATCCTATTGGTTGAAGCCATCCAAAACCATTCTCTTTTAATATAGCCAGAATGGATGTGCCAGGTTAGGAAAAGTAATAGTTTCTTTACTTGAGAAATGCAGTTTTGAAAACTGCTCCATCAAATCCACAAGGAAATTACCAGCCCTTCCTTATATAAAAGGCCAGTAGTTTCTTCAGTGGAAGGGGACAAACATTGGACCAACGAGAGACCAGACCCTTTGGGGAAAAGAAACCAAAAAAAAGTTTACCACCAAGTAGTGGAATACTTTAGGGAATATATACAAATTGTGTCAGAAACACCAGCCTCCCTGTTTACAGGCTGTTCAGTGGATCACTGACTCCTGGAAAATATCAATGGGGAGAGGAAAACAATAGTGACCCCTGCAGGACTTCTGTGGTGGTTCCACAACAACAAAAAATGCTGCTCTGAAAATCTCAATAAAAAAATAACCTGAGCTCAGAGAGAAACAATATAGAGTAGCTCTTACAGCAGACAACTAGTTTAAAGGAAGGAATGGTGCCAATGTTCCCTCTAATTATTTTTCTCTAAGTGCAAACATTGTTTGCTTTTGTGTGCACATTATGTTCCATGCGTGTAACTAACTAACGAGGCGAGTCACTTTGTGAACACATGTAATTAGGTAGTGAACATCTCTGAAGAGAGTATCGGAGGGAATTCCCCACTCCCCAACCACTGCAATTCTGTACAAATCAACATAAAAAGGTGTATATTGCAATGCTCTTTTCAAATATGTTGCATAACACAGACAATGGGCCTCATTACGAATTTGGTATTAATTCTGATCGAATTACTGCCAATCTCATTCACCATTACCACCACTCAGTCCTGTGGAATTACCATCATATTACGAGTATGGTAGCAGTGGTGTTAATCCCCGTATTTGGAGTTCATAGGACTTCAAGGGGATTCTGGAGGCATTATGTTGGTGTTAATTCTGCCTGTAGTTACATACCTCCTGCAATATGCTAGCAGTATTTCTTCTACTTTTCATTGCAAGTCATGATTCAGTATGGCGGAACATTGGTTGTAAAGTGCCGTGTATGAAATTACCTTTGTTTTACTGCTATATTTGCTTGCACCACTGAATTCGTAACACGGCTCATTGTTTTATAAGTGGTTAGAAGCCATCTCATAAAGAAATCCAACCAATTTCAAGATCTGCCACAGTACCTACTTCAGCGCAGTGAAAGACGAGTGTATCAAACAAAAGCATTGTATGCTCAGCAAAAACAATGGGTTATTTGTGGTTATTCATTTGGTGGGTGGCATACACTGCTCAGAGGGAAAGCAGAATATGCTTTATGCCAGTGGAAATAAACACACTCATCTGAAAATGTGTTGCAAAGAACAAATAGTGCTTTACATTACTCACATGGCTGTCAACACATCCACATATATGTTATTTGCCAGATAGAATAATGACAACCAAAATCAGTGTGCCAGAAATCATAACAAAAAAGGTTTGCGTGCCACTGGAACTAAGAAATTCAAAAATGAGTGGAGCATGCCTCTCATTTTTGTTTCAGGAGAATAATTGCTCCAGAAATGCTGCGCCACAGAGTATGATAACCAGAATTCATGCGTCACTGTTAACCATCAACATAACATTGCACTGATAAACAGCTATATATAAACAGAGAAGCAGCCACATTTACCAGGGAACCACTTGCAACAACAGAAAAATAGGGAGAAAACATACACATTTCAACAATGGACACATAGAAACCTACCCCATGGTTCCACCAGGAATGTTCAACTAATACTCTTAGATCAGTTGTACCAGAAGGGCAGTAGCAGAAGAAGGATCTCGAACAATATTACTATTAATAGATTTACTGCCTAATCTGAAAAGGAACATTAAGGGGAAAAATGATCTTTTAGCTGACATGACTTTGTCGTGATACATCTAGTGACAATCCTTAACATGGAGATTTCCTTCCCTCCACAATCAAAAGGGCTACTATGATGTTCAGTCTAGCCCTATGATATGATTTGATATGATATTTTATTTGTATAGCGCCTTTACACATGTGTTTCAAAGCACCTCAAGGCAGGGGAGGGAGCAAAGAAAAATACAATAATATTCTTACATGGCTTGAGACATTTAAGAATGGGTAATTAACTATTGAACTAGGCCTGACGACATTTTTGATAGTTATGTTATGTTATGTTAGTCAACTTGTAACGCAACGCCATGAACCCTGAGGTGTGAGGGCGCAAACATGACAATCTAATAAAAAACATCAAGTAATCAAATAATCAGGGGAACCGATGGCCAGACAGAGTGAGGAGCAAGAAGGAGATCTGCTGAAGAGCCAAGTTTTATGAGCCTTCTTGAGTAGGATAAAGAAGGGAGCTGTCTCAGAGTGTGTGCAAGAGAGTTCCAGAGCTTAGGGGCCGCAATGTAGAAGGCCACATTCTCAACCTTCTTGAATTTACAGCGTGGAAGGGCTAACAAATTCTGGTTACTTCACCTAGGAGGCCTATGGTTGGCTTGCCAAAGATGTAAACTTGCAAATAGTTGGGCATTCTGCCGAGTCTACATTTAAAGACTATCGTAAGTAGTGTAAATATAAAGCGTGCCACGATAGGCAACCAGTGTAGGGTGCGACGGGCTGCTGAAACATGGTCACGCCAAGCTAATCCCAAGATTACACAGACTGCACCATTCTGGACTACTTGAAGTCTCTTAGAGTCAACTTTTCCCAGGCCAACAAGGAGTCTACTGCAGTAGTCAATCTTTGCACCAACTATGGCTCTGGCAATGGTTTCAGCATTTTCTTGCAAGATGAAAGGTCTCAAGTGAGCTAGCAGTTTCACATAAGAGAAAGATGCAGCAACCACGCTGTTCACATGAGCTCTCATGTTAAGAGACTGATCCAATATGACGCCTACTATTTTTCCACTGAGCCTAGCCTAAATGATTTAAAAATGGGGTCCAATTTGGAGAGATAGTTGGAGTTACCCACAATCATCAGCTTTGTTTTGCTTTTATTAAGAGCAAGATTATTGGCCATCATCCGATTTTCCATTAGTGAGAAGATTCTGTTTAGCTCGTGTTCGTCATTGGAGTGCACTCCGGAAAGTTAGACTAGTACCTGTGTGTCATCAGCGTAATTCGAGATGGAAATCCCTTCCGCCTCGAGCATCTTGAAGAAGGGCAGTGTGTAAATGTTGTAAAGACAGGGAGAGGTAGTAGCTCCTGAGGAACCCCAAAGAGAACCGGAATTGGAGCCACTTCAGAATCCCCTAGGCAGACTCCACTCTGTCTGTATGCCAGGAAGGACTTGACCCATGAAGCTGCTCAGGAGGAGAAATTGGCGACCTCAACCATTCTGGCTACCATGACCGAGTGATCAACCAAATCAAATGCCGCAGACAGATCCGACGGGACAAGAAGGGAAGCCAGACCTTTGTCCATGCTTGCAAGAAGGCATGATTTAAGATCCAAAAGAGAGGTCTCGGTGCCATAATCCTGTCAGAAGCCAGACTGATAGATATTCAGGATGGGGTACTGGTTCAAACGGAAAGCAATTTGCGAGTAAACTATGTGGTCCAAGATATTCAAAAGAAATTGGGTATTAGTGATTGGGCGATAGTTGAGCAGATTTACGGGGGTCAAAGTGGGCTTTTTGAGGATGGGAGGAATCCAGGCTGATTTCAGGTTGTCAGGGATGCAGCCCTTTGCTAAGGAAGCATTGACAAAAGTACAGATTGTTTTTAACAGTAGGTGGGGACAGGATGTTATAATTAGGGAAGAACAGGGTCTCCCTTACATTTGGTGGGCTTGAGTTGTTCAATGATGATCTTCAGCTCAGCCTCGGAAATTGGGTGGAAGTTACATTCTGTGACTGCTGGGTTTCTAATGAAAGGTTTGTTATGGATAGTGCAAGAGCATTGAACAATAAGAGAGGGAAGGAGGGACGGGAGGAGAGGAACAAACAATGACTATCGTACTAGGTCTGATGACATTTCTGATAGTGCAAGGGCATTGACAATAGTTGAGGGAAGGGGGGGAAGAGGGAGGTTAGAAGGAGAGGAACAAACAATGACTAACGTACTAGGCCT
The DNA here is from genome assembly GCF_040938575.1 of Ambystoma mexicanum. Classification (NCBI taxonomy): domain Eukaryota; kingdom Metazoa; phylum Chordata; class Amphibia; order Caudata; family Ambystomatidae; genus Ambystoma; species Ambystoma mexicanum. Next base: position 497,472,413 of record NC_090926.1, read on the forward strand.
GACAACATTTCTTAGAGTGCAAGAGCATTGAACAAAAAGTTAGGAAAGGAGGGCGGAGGGGAGAGAGGCGAGGAACAAACAATGGGCCTCATTCCGAGTACGGCGCTAACCAATGGCGCTATTAACGCCTTGGTTGACGCCGTACCCGGACCGGCAGCGCCTTGGTGGATGGTGGAATTACCGCCCCATTCCAAGGTTGGCGGGGCGGTAATTCCCCAATCCCCATTTACCCTTCCCCATTCCCATTCTTGCCCCATAGGGCATAATGGGAGTGGGGAAGGCGTTAATTACGCCACCGTAAATTACGGTGGCGTAATTAACATCAAGGTCCCTTAGCGCCATGGTTTTTAACACCTGCTAAAAGCAGGTGTTAAAACCTCCATGGCGCAAAGGGAACTCGGAGTATGGCGGTAAGGGATTACCGCCACCGCTCTCGTTAGCGGTGGCCGCTATCCCTTACCGCCATACTCGGAATGAGGCCCAATGACTATCCGACTAGGCCTGACAACCTTTCTGAAAGTGCAAGGGCATTGACAATAGGTGAAGAAAGGGGGAGCGAGAGGGAGGGGGAGGAAGCAGAGGAACAAACAATGACTATAATAGTAGGCCTGACACCATTTCTGTGCAATGACATTGACAATAGGTGAGGTAAAAGAGGGGACAGGAAGGAGAGGAACAAAGAGTGACTATCTTAATCTTACTAGGTCTGATGACAATTCTGATATTGCAAATGCATTAATTATGGTGAGGGGAGAGGGGAAAGAAGGTAAAGGCAGAGGAGAGGAAGAGAAGACTGGGAACAGTGAATAAGGTGAATAGATGCAAAGCCAGTGAAAAACCGTGTTAAGGAGCAAGCAAACAGAGGGAAAGAGCACCACGAAGATACAAAAGTCAATATTGAGCATGAGTCCAACATGTGCATGCCGTGATTCAAAGTCATTAATGGGCACAACATGATTTAGGACCACCATGATTACGTAATGATTCAAAAAAAGTCAAGCTTGAGAACGTCAAGAGTCAAGATGGGTGAACCAACAAGAATCAAAAGTCAATTGAAAGCATTAGCAACAGAGTGAAGGCAGTGTTGCTAAGGTGCCAGGACGGACATAGCCAACGGGAGGGCGGGTGGGAGAAGGAAAGGGTAGGCAGTGAGGTGGGAAGAGGGAGGGGCCAGGGAGGGGGACCAAAGGGGTTGAGTCACGTCATACATGCCGAACAGGGGGACAGCTAGTTACTGTTATTCCCGGAAGCAAGCACTTTCATAAAGCAAAGGGGAGACAGCTAACTACAATGTTCAGGCATGCACACGCTCTCAAACAGCAAAGGGAGGGACAGCTAACTACGATTTTCAGGCATGCAGGTACTTTCATACAGCAAGGTGAGATAGCTAGCTACGATTTTCAGGCATGCAGCAATCTAAAACAACAAAGGGGGAACAGCTAACTATGGTTTTCAGGCATGCAGGCACTTGCATACAGCAAAGGGGGCAGCTAACTACGATTTTCAGACATCCAGGCACTTCCATACAGCAAGGGGGGACAGCTAACTATGATTTTCAGGCATGCAGGCACTTTCATTCAGCAAAGGGGGGGCATCCAACTATGATGTTCAGGCATGCAGGCACACTCAAACAGCAAATGGGGGCAGCTCACTTAAAATTTTCAGGCAAGCAGGCACTCTCAAACAGCAAAGGGGAGGACAGCAGCTACGATTTTTGTGAGAGTCACAGTGGAGGGGAAGATGAACGAGGGAGTCCATCGAGGGAACTGACCATTGGATAGCAGCCTCATGAGAGCAAGGGGTTAGGAGCTGTCCCCCAGACCTGGCCTCATAGCAGATAGAGAGCAGACAGGGGACTTAGGAATGGCCCTTTGGAGAGGGGGCAGGCAAAGCATGCCGGTCCCCAATAGGCCAGTTGATAGGACAGCACTGCCCAATCCCAGTGCAGGCAGGAGGAAGAGGATGACTCTGAGGACTATACACCAATGCAGGGTAAAAATGTTGACCATCTTGGAATATCCGCAATGACCACCCCACAGAATGACTCATATAGTGCCCCTATGACTCATATAGGGCCCATTTGCCATAGATAAGCCAAGAACCAGGCCGGTGTACAGAATGAATATGTATTATTAATCAATATGACCAATTAATATTTGAATAAAATCACTATGTGTGCCACGTTTCTCTGTGGCACAAAACAATTCAATCTGAAATTACCACCACATGTGTGTTTTCTGTTTTGGGTCTCATGGATATAGAAGACGGGTCAAATGAACAGTTCCAACCTTCTATCACACGCATAAATCCCTTAGCATCCAAATTAGACAGTACTTTGGTACATTACAAGATCATGAGTATTGGAACGCCTTGATGAAGATTACATTTAAACAAATGCACATTTTTTCTATTTTCAAAAGCAATTTCACACATGCAGCACTTTGCATATTTAATTTCCCTGCTCACTTGAAATTGCTAGCCGTTTTGATAATGCTTTGGGTATATAAAACTCTTCTTCCTTTACCCCTATCCAATGCAGAATATCTTCTACCTGTAGTCACATTCTCACTCTCTTTACAGAGTGCACATTTCAATTAGGGACCTCACTTTATTTCATTTAGCAAGACACCTTTCTGCCCAAACACCAACAACCCATACTTCCAGTTTACATTCAGCACCCCTCTGCTTAAAGGCAAGTTTTGAGGAATGGTGAACAGTTAGGAATTTTGCTTTAAATGCACCCCTGCCTTTAGCAAATTTTGGGGTTGGCAAAAATAAATAGGCGTATCCAATTGTTTTACAGACTATATTTCTTTCCACACTGGAAGAATGTTTTTGATTTCAAATTTCAACAAAATCGCCCTGTGTAATATGGCTGTATGGAAACTAATTAAATTATTGTTTAATAAAAGGCAATGGGTCTACTCGGTTTGCCCCCACCAATTTATTGAGGGGAAGGTATTAACTCAAACAGATCCCCAACACATTTGGTTCTGTAAGACAAATGACTTACATTGAATATATCTACTTTTGGTGCTCAAGAACGAAATCAACATTTCTGGACTCTCTCTTGAGGAATAACAGGGGGTCTGATCCGACACTTCAGTCATGGGTTTCCACTGGAATTCAACCCTTTATCGGGCTCTCCTGCAAAGATCCCAACCTCTATTTTTTTTCCTGCTGATTAGCAGTTCTACCCAGATGAATTCAGTCAATCCTGCTCCTTCATTTCCTCGGCTGTTCTCCCTGGCTTTCCTTGTGCATCTCCTTATGAATCTTTTACCACACCCACAAAAATGTCTAAATTATGACATATTATACAATATGATATTTTATTTGTATCACAGTCATACACAAGTGTTTCAGAGCGCAACAAGGCAAGGGAGGGGAAACAGGGGAGAACAAAACAACAATCTTACTAAGCCCAGTGACATTGAGAACGCGCAAGTGCACGGGAAAGAGAAAGGGGGAAAAAAGTGCATGGAAGGGGGAGAGTGGAAAGTGCGAAGCATAGCAGAACAGATACATAATAATAAATACAAATAAATAGATAATAGAGGCAATAAACAGTAGTCTGTAATGTACAGATACAGTCCCCAGTGCAAGGGCTGTCCAGGAGGCACTGCAGGAGGGTGGCAGGGTGAGCAGGTACCTGGGCCCAGGGGACAGAGGGTGGCCAGGTGCACAGTGCAAAGAGAGAGCAGATCATCAGGGGAGAGGGGGAGTGAAGGCAGAAGCAAAGAGGAAGGTCTTGAGGTGCTTCCAGACCCAGAGATGATTCTCCTCAAGTTTTAGAGTGGCAGGGAGACTGTTCCAGAGGGAGGCCCCAGCAGAGGACAGAGATCTACCCCCAGCTCATTTCTTTGAAAAACGACTGACCCTGAGGGAGATAGAGGTAGAGGAGCAAAGAGCTTGAGAGGGGAGGTATTTGTGGAGGGATAGCTGAAGGTATTTTGGACCCAGGCTCCAGAAAGCCTTGTGGACAATGCAGAGGGTTTTGAATTTGATCCTTGCATCCACTGGGAGCCAATGGAGAGAATTCAGAGCTGGAGAGATATGATCCCAGGGCTTGAGGCCAAGGACAAGACTTGCAGTCCTGCTCTGGATTAGTTGCAGAGGGAGAAAAGTAGAGGCAGGTAGATTTAGAAAGAGGCTTTTGCAATAGTCAACCTAGAGAGAACCAGACCTTGGGAGACAGTGAGCTTCTGGGGGAAGGAGAGGAAAAGCAGAGTACCTCAGAGGAGGTGCAGTAGAAAGTTTGGCTTTTTAGAAACCTCAGAGATGCGGGCAGAGAAGGAAAGTGTGGAGTCAAAGATGACCCAGAGGTTCTTAGCCTCACAGATGGGGTCAGGAGGTGGGCCAAGGGAGGCCGTCCAGAGAGTGAGGGGGAAGGATGGTGAAGGTGTGCCGGTGAGGAGGATCTCAGTCTTCCTGGCATTTAGGCAAAGATCATTTGAGGCACACCAAACTTGAATGGCAGTTAGGCAATCACAGATGAGAGAGGGAGAGGAGGTTGCCGAGGGCAGCCTGAAAATGAGTTGAGTGTCGTCAGCGTAGAACTGGATATTTGAGTAGAAAATGGCAATGCAGTGGGCGAGAGTTGCCAGGTATTGGTTGAAAAGCCAGGGTGGGAGGTTAGACCCCTGGGGAACACCACGGGTAGAGAAGAACATAGATGATAGGAAGGACCCAAGTTGGACCTGGGAGGGTTGATCAGAGAGGAAAGAGATCAGCCAGGCCCCAGCCTGATCAGTGATACCCAGGTTATCATGGAGACAGTTGAGCAGGATGGTATGGTTGACAGTGTCAAAGATAGAAGAGAGATTGAGTAGGATGAGGACAGAGGGAATGTTAGAGTCAAGGTTGGATAGCAGATCTTCACACGGATGTTCAGGAGAGCAGCTTCCATGCTTCTGGCAACTCTGAAGACAGACTGATGGTCATGGAGACAGCCAACAGAATCATAATGAAGTTTAAGCTGAGAGATGACCAGCTTTTCCAGGAGTTTGCCAGGAAACGGAGTAATGGAAATTGTACGATAGTTAGCCAGACAGAAAGGATCAGCTGTGGGTTTCTTGAGAAGAGGTTGCACAAGGGAGTGCTTCAGAGGGGAGGGAAAGGATCCTGAGGCAAAGGAGTGGTTTCAAAAATCAGCAAGGGCCAGAGCGAGGGTGTCAATGTGGTCCTTGATGGTTTTAGAGGAACAGGGAGGAACCTGTTTTGACAAGGCTTTCATAGATCGGACTTCATAGAGACCTCATCAGGGGAGAAAAAAGGAAAGTACGAGATGGAGGGTGGGGTGGTTAAAGGGTGGTCAGCAAGCACAGTCTGAGAGGGAATAGGATGGAGAGGGAAGGAGAGGGTGGACTGTATGTCCTGGGTTTTTGAGATGAGGTGAGAGGCAAGGGCATTGAAGAGAGCCTGTGAGGCAAGAGGAGGGGTAGAGACAGCAGCAGGTTTGGGAAGCTCCTTGCAGATTTTAAAGAGTTCGGCCGAGTTGTTTGATGCTGCAGAGACACAGGCTTGAATGTGGACTCTCTTCTTGGTGCGGACAGAGAGTCGGTATTGCCTTCGGAGCAGGCGACAGGCCAGTTTGTCAGAAGATGAGTAAGAAACCCTCCATTTCCTCTCAGCCCAGCTACACTTCCGTTTAAGTGTAGCTAGGTCAGAGTCAAACAAGGAATTGCACTTGGCTTTGGACTTCAAGCGGATCCTCATGACAAAGGCAAGAGCATCAAGAGTATCAGAAATGGAAGAGTAGAGAAAGGACAGGGCTGTGTCTGGATGTGAGTCAGCCAGAGGAGGAGGGGGGAGAGAGGGTGGCAGCGAAAGCCTCAACTGACACATGCTTCATAGGTCGGATGTCCGACAAGGTAGGTGGCAGTGTTGGAGTGGGCTTGGCTTGGGGTAAGAGAGTGAGAGATGAGAGGAGAGAAGGCAGTGGTCACTCCAGGGGAGAGGAGTGGTCAGAGGGATAGAGAGGGGGAGGCTACAGAAGATCAAGACATCAAGTGTGTGTCCTGCAGATTACGTCAGACCAGAGGGGAGGATAGAGAGGGAGAGGGAATCGCAGATGTTGCGAAAGAGCAGGGATGAGGGACAGGGAGAATCAAGGTGGATGTTGAGGTCACCAAGGAGGAGGAGTTGAGTGGTTGAGGCCAGGAGTGAAGAGGAGAGGTCAGACCACTCAGAGAGAAAAGAGGTGATCTGAACAGGAGGCCGGTAGAGAGTAGCAACAGTGAGAGAGTGGCTGGGAGAGATTGAGAGCCTAAAGACAAGGCATTCGAAAGAGGAGTAAATCTGAATGGGAATGATAGTGGCAGGAATCCACTCAGGAAAGATCTGGGCTATGCCCCCTCCAGGCAGTGTGGGTCTGAGTGCGCAGTGGATCTTGTAGCCATCAGGGAGGAGAGTGTCAAAGCTCGTGACAGAGTTGGCTGTGAACCATGTTTCCGTAAGACCAAGGACAGCAAGGTCCAGTTCTTCAAGGAGGTGGCAGATGTCGTAGGAGTATTTGATAGCAGAGCGAGAGTTGACAGTGACAAGATGAAGAAGGTTGCCGGCCTTAAAGACCTTCAGGAGAGGGGTACAAATCAGAGGTACGCCCTGCGGTGTTGTGGAGGTAGCCTGAAGAGGGGCAGAGGAGGGAAGAGTGGGCATGGTAGCCGAGGAATGCGAGGAGCGGACAGCCAGAGATGAAAGGAAGTTGATGAGGCGAGGGAATCACCTATCGAAGAGGAGGAGATTGGCCTGAGGACCTTGGACCATCACAGGACCATTTAGGTAGACATTAAGGATGACTCTGGAGGAGTCGAAAGAAGCCACGAAGACTTCCCAGAGAGTGCCACCATTAATGGGAGAGGATGAGACAGGACAGAGTACAGAGATCATATGGGGGTTCATAGATCCGGTGAAGGAACAACAAAGAGGATGTCGGTGAGGGTCTGTCTGAAAGAGGCGCTGGTATAGGTATCAGCGATAGGGAGACCAGGGTTGGAGGCCAAGATATCCTTTTGAAACTTCTTCTTTCCAGACTTAGTGAGAAGGGAGGGATAGTTGATAGAGAAGCTGTTGGAATAGATGGGAGAAACAGAAAGTGCCATGAGTGTGAAGAGAGGCAGCAGAGGCGAGGAGCATGCGAGTAAAGTGGTATAGAACAGTCACTGGGCTAGCAGGTTACAATCAATGGGCAAAGTTAAATGCAAAATACACCCAAGTTTGACATTTAAGTTAATGCAAAATACAGCCAAGTTTGACTTTTAAGTTAAATGCAAAATACACCCCAGTTTGACTTTTAAGTTAATGCAAAATACACCCCAGTTTGGCTTTTAAGTTAATGCAAAATACACCCCAGATTGACTTTTAAGTTAAATGAGGGCTAAGTAGTTAAGGAAATGAAAGTGGGAGTCAGATAGTAAAGGTGAGTACAGAAACAGCTTCATATGAGTACATAACAGGGAGAGCTGAGAGTAACCGCCGAGAAGGAAGTACAGGGAAATAAAGAAGGAGGGAACTAACCCATGCAGAATATGGTGAGGGAGCCATGGTAGCCCAAGGGTATTAGCCTCAGGGAGGGTTGGGCTGTGGCAGAAGTCTCATCTAGTGGCCTGTAAGTGGACAGGGAAGCTGACAGGGGCCTTCGAAGTGGGCCTTGGAACAAAAGGGTAGCTCCCGCCTCCTAGTGCCAATGATTGGCAGATTAAAGTGGGGATGCCAGTGACTGGTGTCCAGGGCAGGCTACACAGACTGCATCAGGGGCGTGGCAGCCATCTTCAAAAGGGGAGAAGGCTAATGAGAATGGATTCATATATCTCACAACTTGCCCAAAATAGAAGCACACACAGATACTGCGGGTAAAAAAAAAACATGTGTTACTACACATGCACTTATTAGCAGAATGCAGCTACGATTTAAACGCACTACACCAAAAAATACACTAAGTTGCCTGCTCATTGGTCATATGTTTTGATTGGACAACTATCTTCGATTCCCTCATTCAAGCCTAGCTGCCTCTCTTTGGATAGGCTCCTATTGTGATTAAGTTTAAGTTATGGGAGGCATCAATCCACCCACTGAAAGGTACATTTAAACACATTTAAACACATGCCCGTTTGCACTCAAAAACATCTACATATTGCAACGTTCTCTAATTTCTAAATAAACCTAACCTTCATGAACAAACCTTCATGAATTATTTAAAAATGATAAAAGTCACGATTACTGTATTTTACATACAGTTACATGATTCACTAAGCTACTACCTCCCCAAACATCTGCTCTGTAACATTTTCTGGAGAGCCATACTCATTTTTACGGTTGTAGCCATGGGTTACCAAGGTCAAATTTAACAGATCAACCGTGTGATAAGTTTTCCAATTATGCATGTCCCAATTCTGTAAGTATCACGGTTCCAAAGTTAATGGATAAAGCGTGATTCCTAATATAAATCTGTGGCAAAATAATTACATGTATATGAGTTCTTCAGTTTCACATTTAAGTTTTATTTTCCTTCTGAACATAAGATCTGGGCATCTGCTGCCTTTGTTGACTTTGTCCTGCAATGAACCCATCATCTTTTCTTCTCCCAGTGCTAAGGGGTCATCTTGTGGCTTATCTTCGAGAGCAGGCCCCCATAACATTCCTTCTTGTTCAATGCCTGATTGTTCTGAATAGAAACTGAAGCCATTTTTCAGGAAATCGAAACTGGTGCGTGAATGTCACAATTAAATTAAGATGAGGCAATGTGTTCATTTTTAATATAATTGTGTCTTTCCATCAATGTCTATTTTTCCAGCATAATATGTTTATAATACTCTGGAAAGGGACATTTTGACTCCATGTTCATTATTTTAGGCTGTAAATGCACACACTTCATTGGTAAATGTTTGCTTTGCTCCAGTCCCAGTGCTCCTTCCCACCTGTACCCTCTGCCACTAAAATAGAAGAGACTATCTCCCTTTTCTATTTGCTATGGTAGTGGCCATTTTGTTTTTTTGTTCTCAAGCAACCCGTGCAGAGTCCATCTCCCAAGAAAAAAGGAAATACAACTGTGTGCACCCTGTATGGAGCCCAGGGGTGCAAATAGCAATCACTCCTTTGTCAGGTGAGCGTACATAACTGGTAATGGCCGTAAACCCTCACCTATGCTCGGGCTGTGGGCAATTACCGGGAAGGATACCTATAATAACAATAGTATTACTGCTAGTAGTATTACCAGCAGTATCAGTAGTAGCACTACGAGTAGAAGCAATAGTAATTCCACTGCTGCTACTGCCAGTAGTAGTCTTATAACTAACAGTACTAGTAGGGTTATTAGTGCTAGTGGGGTTACTCCTAGCAGTAGTAGCAGCACTTTTAGTACTCCTAACAGCATCAGAAGTGATACTACTAACAGCAGCAGTACTACTCATACCAATTCTATGACTACACTATGACTGCTACTCTTACTAACAAATAATTAGTTATTGTACAAGAAGTACTATTAATGGTAGTTGCACTGCTTCTAGTAGTGTAGCAATAATATTAGCAGTATTAATACTGCTTGTAGTGCTACTAGAAATGGTAGTAGTCCTGTTACTAATAGTAGCAGTGTTATTATTGTCAGCAGTGTTAGTATTGGTAGTTTTAGTGCTACTGCTACTGATAGCAGAAGTGCTTCTACTACTGCTGGTAATCATACTACTACTGTGGCTGCTGCTACTACTGGTAACAATAATGCAATGTGTTTATAGGATCAGTGTTATTGGCAGGTCTGCTGTTGTTAGTAAAAAATACTACTTTGAGTAAGAGTAATAATACTGCTGCTGATGTTAATATTACTGTGGGTGTTAGTGCTATTTGTACTAGAGCTAATAGTAGCACTAGCATGTTTTGTACTACTACTAATGAGGGGGGTATTAGGAGGAAAGTAAACTTGTTGGTGCAAAGGCCAGGAAATACAACTTGTTATTTTGCCCCTTTGCTGCTCTACAGAATCCTCACACTGAACGTCCTCTCCTCTTTTCATCTTTTCTTTAAGGTCTGAAAGCAGTTCACTTAGTGGAGGACATACATAACAAAACATATGCCTACAGAAATGTAGAATTTGAGAGATGGAAGTGATTTTTGGGTGACAATAGGCAGAAGATAAACAATTAACAGTTAGGATAAACGTGTTATTTTTGTAAAAGTGGCATGTGCCTTAAACAGAGAAAGTGAATGGCAGGTAACTGCTGGTCTGTGCATTACAAATGCTTCAGTAGGTGCTTATTTTCTGTGTGGGCTGCTAATGATCTTCTGAGCGGCAGCCAATAGGAAGCTGGGCATGAGCACATGCGCACGACTTAAAGTGAACATAGGTGCTAGGGTAAAAGCAGAACAGGGATATGGTCATCCAGCTTAATGGGGTAATAGCAACATGCAGGCCTCCACAAAATGTCAATGGAATGGGATGTAGCTATTCCCAGTGTAGGGAGAGGTAGAGTGCGAGATGTAGGATTGTCAGCTTAGCACAGAGGAGAGGAGGGCATTCTGTCTCAAAGCCCTTGACAACAGCGGCCTGGAAGAACACACACAAGCAGAGAGGCATAGTTGCACAATGTAAGAAGTACGAGAAACAAGGAATAGGGAAGAGACGAAAAGGAATGAGAAATCACCAGCACAGAAAAGGGGATGAGTAGAATGGCAATAGAATGTTTTTGATCCAGCGAGATGAAGGGAAAACAGGAACATGCCACCGCGGGATCGACAAGGGGACTCCAATGCGAAGGGACAAAGGGTAGACTCTGTAATCTGCATTACCCAGTGAAACCAGCGATCCCAGCCAGTTAGTAAACAACACCAATCACCTGGATGCACCAGATACTAGTGACAATGGCGTCTGTGGTTTTCTGAAGAATTGGGATGGAGTGATCCCAGATTAAGCACACTGCCCGTTTTGTTGCAGGTGATGAGCACTTTCCTGCTTGCTCCAAATTGCTTTTTTGGAGGCATTTTGTAGAAGCTGTGGCAACTCAAGAAATGGAATTTATTGACTGATTGATAAGTCCACCTGCATAGAAAAGAAACACAATGGATCAGTATGCAGAGCTTAATGGATGTAATGTATGCACTTGCTTCGGTTTGTAGTATTCAAATTTTGCATAAACACTGTGGTCGTTCTGGAGCATATATTATTCATACGACAAAGACTTGCGTTTATAGATTTATTAAATGATGTAATATGTATGATTACCTTGTGAATCTAAGAGAGCTGCTGCACCTGGCTGAATAGAAGGTGGGGAGAAAAGTTAAAAGTGAACGACAAACTGATTGCATTTTCATGAAATTGTGTGCACTACGCACTAGTTTCAGTTTTAAATACATTAGCACAGTAAAACATGACTTTACATCATATTGTACCTATAAAAGTGATAAGCTATGCATATGATATGTTAATTATAACATGCTTAATACTCAGAGGTATCAAAGCGCGGACCCGGGATCGAACCTGTGTAGCTCCATGTCTTCTTGCTTCCAAGGTGAGCGAGCACCTTGCTGCTGAGCTAACGTACCGAGACTTTCATTCCTTCATTGATTCTTTCTTATTCTGATGTTACTTCATCAATTCCCTGGATCCATTTGCTACATTCCTTTTCTTCCATTTCTGATACAGTAACTGGGCAGTTCCTGACTCAAGCTCATCTCACTGCAGCTCCATAAGACCCTCTTCCATCTACCATTATTCCTAAAGGCAATCCTTTGTTAATTCCATACATTATGGCCCTTTCTAATCTTTTTCATCTGGCATCTTCCCCTCCAAGTTCAAACATTCCAAAATAATTCCCTTGATTTTTCTATTATTCTATTTCTGCCAGCGTTTGCCTAGTTTCCCTTTACTGCTCCTTTGGACACATTTATTAACTAACATGATCTTCTCCCATAAAAACAGTTAGGTCTTACGCCACTTCACTCTACTGAAACAGCACTTTTGCATGTCACTTACTCTTTACCTTCGGGCCAATCCTCTAAACGTCTTCTCTCTTGGTATTATCAGATCTCTCAGTGGCATTGGACAGTGTGTATCATTCTATTTTACTTTTAATCTTTCTACCTTGGGCCTTTTTGAATTATGTCCTTCAGTCATGCTCGTCTTACATTTGAAATACAACGTCTTCAGTATCTTGGGCAGGACAATCCTCGGTTGCTCTTTTTTTACACTTTTGATTTCCCCAGGGTTCTGGATTAGGGACTTTACTTTTTTCTCTATGTAGCTCTCTGCTCGCTATTAACATCACTTCCTTTGGCTTACCTTGTCACTTTTATGCTAATGACACAAACATCTTCTTTTCTTTCTCTTCTCTTTCAGATTCTCTCCAGTCTCCCCTTTCTGCTCGGCTTTATCTGTTCAAATCTGGGCGTTGTCCCATTCACACCACTTTAATCCTGCAAACACTGAGGTTCTGTATTTTCTTCCTCTCATATCCTCCAGTCAGTTCAATTCCCTCTTTGATCTTTTTCTCCCCTTCTCATCTTCCCTGCACATCTGCGGCAAGAAATCTTGTAGTAATCTTCAACCCTTCTCTGCCTTCTCCAGCCAATATTGCTAATTTGGCTAAAACATCCAGATTCTCTCTTTCCAATATCACCAAAATTCGTCAATTTCTGAAAATTCAGGCAACTAAAATCCTCATCACTTCTCTTGTCGTTTCCCAGCTTGACTATTGCTTGCCACTTCTGGTTGTTCTTCCTGCCTAAGCTCTAGTCCCACTTCTTTCTATAGTTTATTGCTTCCACCTGCCTTCTCTTTCGTCTCCCTGCCTGATCCCCTATATCAGCCTTTCTTCCTTCTCCTCATTGGGTCACTTTCCACTATTGTATTATTTTTAATTTCTTATGTTTCATCTATAACTGCTTACACGGTCAAGCTTTGTGTGCACCCCCTGTCCCTCATTTTGGTATGCCTCTTCATTTGTCTTATCTGTAACTTGACCACTCTGTGCAAAATCTTGCTTTTTGGCTTTTTCGTTGCTCGCCCCAAAACATTGGAATGCACATTCACTCTGCTTCCTCTCTTGCTATCTTTCATTCATACCTCAAAGACAGTTTCCTCTCTCTGTCTGCTACCTCTCGATAATGGCTCGTTTATTGCTAAATTTGTATGTTTAGGTACCATTTTATGATTGAATTTGTACAGGCGCTTTGGTGAAAGCACTCTATAAATTACAATAAATACGAACACAAATACAATTAGTATTGGGAGTGTTTTCTTCTTTCTCACTTTTCATGTAGCAATCATTGCACAATCTTGTGTCATTTCCCCTGCCAGTGTCATTCCCCTTCGTGATTTATTTTACAGCCACTCTGGTCCTCAAATGTGATAAGCAATCCATGAAAAATACCACAGTGACAAAATAATTAATATTGATCAGAAATAATAATCTATGTGAACAAAAAATGTAGTATTTCATGAAAAATACAATGACAAATAATAATAAAAATATTGATCAGAAATCATTTTCATTTCATTTTATTTTGTCAGTTTTATAGCGCCTTTCACCTTGGGTATGGTCCCAGCGCGCTGTAGGTTGTATGCCATCAGAGAGACCGCAGTCCGAAGCTTCAGAAAGTTAGGTGCTAGTATGCGTATGTACATAATGGCCATTAAAGGTTGTGAGTACTTGGCCGAGTCCCTGCTAGCCATCCATGTCTAACTGACATGTGTATGGGTGGAGAGAGGTACACTAGGGAAATAAGCTGCAGGGGTGTGTGTAAGAGGATAGTCAATTATGTGTGTAGCTACAGTTTGATTTTTCCTTCTGAAAGGCAGCTACATTGTTATGGCGACAGTGTTGTGCAAAGTGTCATTCGAGTAATATGTGAAAGCAGATGCCTGCAGGAGTGTGGCCATGCCTTTGACTAATTCCTAAAGTGTGGAGTGCGAGAGGAAACAAAGCATTGGTTGTAATCAAGTTAAAGCCTAGAGTTGATGCTTTCAGCAACATTTTAAACCATCTCGGTTGATACATTATGGTGGATGCGATCTGCATGCATGTAACTTTTAATCAGTGGCTACATTTAAGACCCCACTTAACCGTAAAGGGAGCATTCTGCCAACACCTGCTTTACATGTAATGGAACACATTCCACAATCAGCCAGAAACCATAAATTGGTCGCCCTCATGAACTCACGTAAGTGCAGCACCCTGGTCAACTGCACAACCCTTCCAAGCGCTATGCAAAGACTAACACCGGAGACTCCATCTAGGTGGAAACCATGCCCACTCTCAGTATCAATCTAAGGGCAATATATTGCCCACCATCACTGTTGATCTAAGTGCGATATGTTGTCCACTCTCAAGTCTGTCCAACTGCAATACATTACCTCATCAGACAGTTCAAGTGCAGAAATGCATTGCCCATCTCTTACAGCATTTAATCCACTCCCAAATCCATCCAGATGAAACACTATTCCTGCCACCAAGAATCAATCTTTGTGCAATATATTGCCCATCCTCAGTGTTCATCTAAGTGTGATACGCTGCCCACTCTCAAGTCGGTCCCACTGCAATACATTAACCCCGCCAAGTAGTGTATTGCGCATATACAATGCTCACCCTCAAAATGCATTAATGAGTAATGCATTGCCCACCCCTAAACAATCCAAATGCAAATCATAGTCCACCCCCAAATTCATACAGGTGCAACACATTGCCCGTCCTCAGGAAATCGTTCAAGTGCAGGACATTGCCCACCCTCAAAACCAAGCAGGTGCAATACCTAGACCCCTTTCAGAGTTCTTCCAAGTGTGGGATGTTGGACGCCCCCAAGATTCCTCCGGGTGCCATATCCTGGCTATTCTGATAGAGGGGGGAAGCAGTGGCACAGGGAGAGAAAGAGTGAGAGGGCAAGAGCAGGACCAAGGTGAACAATAATGGAATGAAGCAAAGGGCTTTTTAACTGCTGCAGGCCAGTGCATGCGTGTAAGGGGTGGTGGCAGGGTTTCAGATCGCGGGGGAACCATGTTTTAAGGACCTTCCTGAAAGATAAGGACCTTCCTGAAAGGAAAGTTGTCCTCTAAGGGACAAATGGTGAGGGGAAGGGAGTTCCAGAGGGTGGGTCTAAGGACAGAGAAGGAGGAACCCCCCGGTCAGGAGAAATTGAAAGGGGGGACTAGCAGGAGGTGTGCAGAACCTGATTTTAGGATTCGGTTGGGGCTGTAGCGTGTAAGTTTGTTTTGGAGGAATTCAGGGCAATTCTTGTATAGTGCATGATGTGTAATCCACATGGCTTTAAAAGAGGCACAGCGGCTTATAGACAGGGGCAATGTGTTTTCTGGGCAAGAGTGCAAGGAGGAGCCTCGATGCAGATAGAGGGAATTGCTGTGGTCTAGGTGGGATAGGATGATGCCCATGATTGCAGGGATTCTATGAGGATAAGAGAGATAAGGAAAGTTCTGCTTGAGCATGCAGAGGTGGAGATGCCATTAATGTGGCGTGTTAGGGTTAGGTCGGAGCTGATGGTGCAAACTAGCTTTTTGACTGAGGATGATATTGCAGGTGGGGTTTTTAAGAAGGGTGGCCACGGGGTGGGTTGGGGAAGGAGAGCAGTGTTGTCGCAGATTAGGATTTCTGTTTTGGCTGTAATATGGTGGAATGATATAATTGAAGTGTATATGGTGTTTATGATTGTAGTGCAATTGAGCATAGTGCTTATGGAATATGTATTTTTTATACTTGTTATTTGAAGGTATTATATAGTTTAATTCTATTGTGGTGGTTGTGGCCAGTGGCCAGACTGGCCCCATACAGTATAGTAATATGTGTATAGTTATTACAGGTACTATGGGGGAGTATACCGTATTTGTAATATGGTGGAATAATATAATTGAAGCGTGTATGGTATTTATGATTGTAGTGCATTTGAGGATAGTGCTCCTTGAACTCTACTCTGCCTTTGACACAGTCAGCATTCTATCCTCAATAAATGGTTACATGATACCTTTAGAATTATGGACCACGCACTGGACTGGGTGATCTGTTTTCCTCACTAACCACCCTTCCCAGCTGCAACTGGGCTGTTTCTACTGCACCACCTCCCTCTCTACCTGGAGCCTACTCCAGGGTTCTATCCTATCATTGTGGCTACTCAATAGCTATCTCTTCCCTCTGGCTCTCCTGATGTCCTTCTTCTTTTCTCATTTCCAGTTTTATGTTAATTACACAAAGCTTTCCTTGAGATTTTCCTCTGCTAATTACTTCTCTTCATTTTTTATCCCTGATTGTTTGGCTGTCATCCAGGCATTTGTGCGGCTAATAATCTCAGTCTCAAAGCCAGTAAAATGGAGATCCTTCTAATTGTGACACCTGTGCCCTGTTATCCTCCTACCCTATGGCCACTTTTTTGGGGCCCTCTACTCCACCATCCTGTAAGGCCAGAAACCTTGGGTCCATCTTTAAGTGCTCTCTCTCCTTTACTTCTTACATTTTGGAGCACTTAAAGAAGGGCCCTTTCAGCTTCACCTCTTTACAGCCATTCTACTGTTTCTCACCAGAAGCTCAATGTTTTCTTGAGCCCAGGTCCTCTCTAGGCTGGACTACTGCAACATCCTCTTCACCAACCTCCCTCTTTGTTGTTTACGCCCCCTTTCTGCTAATCCAAAATAGGGCTGCAAGACTTATCCTTGGCCTGAAGCCCAGGGATCATATCGCTGAAACCCTAAAATGTGTACATTGGGTCCTGGTGGCTGCAAGGATGTAAATAAAGACCCCTCTGTATTATTGACAAGGCTTTCTGGGGCTTGGGACTATGCTCCAATTTACGCTATCTCCAGCTAAATCTCCCTAAATACTCCTGCTAAAGCCGTCTCCTCCTCTAACTCCAATTCTTTGCTTGTCAAACACTTTTTGAAACAGAGAGCAGGAGGCATGTCCTCCTCCTCATCCGGTGCCTCTCTTTGGAACAGCCTTCTTGTTCCTCTTAGACTTGAGTGGGACTTCCTTAAGTTCCAGAAACTTCTGAATACTGTGCTTTTGTATTCCTGTTTCACTTAGTCTCTTCTCTACTAAATGATGCCACTGGCACTGAGACTGGTGGTCTAGTCCTCATAAACCTCACACGTTCCAAGCCTTATATCTAGTTGACACCAGTACACCTGTCCCCCCTTCAGCACTGCCCTTGTGAGTCTGCCACCTGGAGGCTGTGTACCCCACCATTGGGATTCCTCTGCCCCATCAGATAGTCAGTGCCCTCCCGCCTTGCCCTTCCTTGGCACTTTTCTTTTGAGTTCCAACTGGCAATTTGGCAATCCCTACTCTTCTTTCCATGAATGCACTCGTCTTACTGCACAATACATATGTGCATTTATAGCAGCAGTGTGTAAAATGTTTCGGGATAAGCAAGGGAAATGCAAATGCAAAAGATTTCTAGAACATAGTTAAGTGGCAGTTGGTGTGTGGAAGTTCAATATGTTGATAAGGTTATATGTAGAGCTTTTGGAAGTGATTGATAGATGTGTGACTGTTTGAAAGCAGGCAATGAGGTAGTGTTACAAACATAACCTTAAAAAGGGTAGACGGGCTGTCCTGTGCGATGGTGTTCACTTACAATACTGGTCTTTTAATGATACATGGCCTCGAGGGGGGACTGCAGAGACCACAGATAATCCTAAGGGTCCATGGATTATGGTCCTTTTTGTATGGTAGAGAAAAGTACGTGGGGCAGAAAATTGTTTCTGTGTTTTTTTCTTTTTCTCTAGTATACAATTGCCCATTATGTTCATTAGCATAGTACAAAATGCTATGGAAATGTTGGAGAATCTTATTGAGTCTAACTACTTTACTGAAAAATGTAAAGTAGATGGAGTCTATTAGCTTATTTTGTTTTAGTTCTATTGTTTAACCATAAAAAGTGGTTCGCAAAGGAACAGTTTTTGTGGTATTTTTTATTTTGTATTTTTCATTTTTTTGGGCAGGAGAGGCCAGGAATTATGGTGGGGGAGGGAAATGAGGGACGGCACCAGCCATTAATATGTGGGGGCAGGTGGACAGGGGAAGATGTTGGGCGTGCGCTGAATCTAAGGTAGGGGGCAGTGTTTCTCATGCTCCTTGATAACAGCCTCAAAAGCACTTTGAAACTGCTCCCCCCTACAGAATGGTGGTTTTCAGTATATACAGAGTACTGTTGTCTTGTTAAGATAAGGATCAACAGCCTCTGTTATGTCTTACAAGGTAGCTTGTGGGATTGTGTGCCTGTGTGGTGGGAGTATTGGTTGAGGAAGATGAGGTAGAGGAAGACAGCCTACTACTTCCTGAGAAAGGAACACTCTTTCTGAGATCATCCCTGTGATTGGATTTGGTATGGTGGCTAATGGAGGTGGCCCCAATGGTGGTAAAGAACCTCCACACCCATGATTTTCTCTGGGTGCTGGAGGTAGGCATTTCCTATATCTCATCTTCCTGGTCCTCTTCATTCTTTTGTATATCATTGCGCTTTTGTCATTGTCCAGGTCCTCCAGCTGGTGGCGGTGTATGTGGTGGTGGTTCATGGGGAAGAGGGATGGCCATGGCTGAAGCCATTTTTGAATTTACATAGCAGTTGTGCTAATATTCTTCCAAGCATGTGCTCTCTTCTGGATTGCAGATGGAACATCAGTTAGAATAGGTCTAGAAGCTGAGCTAGGGTACATTTTCAGCTTGAAACTTCCTAGATCAGCTGAAAATGCAGTTTCAAACTGTTTGTGAAGCATGGACCCGTTTGTGAAGCGCCAACACATTTGCGACCACGCGGTCATGCTCACGTAACACTGTACGGAAAGTCTGCAATGACGTCAGACATTCGCGTATGTCGGTGGACAAAAAACAGTGCAAAAAGTAGAAAAAAGTTTTTAGAGGTTTTAAAAATGAAACTTTCTAGATTGGCCCAAAATGCTGCTTTATTGGGGATAAGTAAGTTACAAAACTGGTGAATTTCTGGAGGTTTTAGGTTTTACTTGTATCGATAACATCCCTTGGACAACGTTTTTTACTGAATAATATATATACACATTTTTAGAAATCTAAAACTGTAGAAGAAATGTATTATTGTGTCTCATTTCAAAATAGTTTTGTCATTTAATTTCAAGTCCCTCATGTCTGCCGTCCCTATCCTCCTCAAATGGAAAACAAAGGGCCTGGCAGGGGCTAACCTGTCAGCATACAGAGCAAAGAAATGGCTAAACAAATAACCAGGTTTCCAATTAAAGCAGCTCCAATTCAGAATTTATCCTCTGTCCATCCCCCAAATACCCTTCCAACAGTGGTGTAACACAAAATGTGGGGGCCCCCCTGCGAGCCATGCTGAGAGCCCCCCCAACTCAGCAACAAATTGCAAGTCGTGTCACACTCTGGGCCGGCCTAGATTATCAAGTTTGGGCAATACGCACACATGTGGTGTTGAAGGGGTATGCCGCACACTGCACTAGGATTAATATATAAATATGTGTTTTAATGCAATATACAGCACACTTTGTGAGAAAAATTGGCAAAAAAGACAGAGTGTTTGCAATGGTTTTGTAGAGTAACACCAATCGAATACATGCAAGTCACCAAAGGTGCACAGGAACATTAATGCTTTGCTATTAAAAATGCCATGCCACAATGAAAACTTGTCAAACTGGCTTGCCAATGTATATCCGTGTAGACACGTGATAACATATGGTAAAGCATGCCAGGCCACATTTAGACATACGTAGATTGGATGCACCAAAATGCCAGTCGAAGCAATAACACTCATCAAGGAGAGAACACATTCAAGCCTGTGTCTCTGTGGCCTCTAACAACTCTGCCAAACTCTTTAAAATCTGCAAGTAACTGGTCAATCCTGTTGCGGTCTTTACCTCTTCTGTTCCTCCCAGGCCCTCTGTATGGCTCTGTTCACTCACTTCTCTGCTAAAATTCAGGACATCCTGTCCTCAAGCTCCTCTTGCTCTCCCTCTTCCTCTCTTGCCCCCCCCCTTTGACCATCTCTACTTCTCTTCCTCCTTTCTCCTCTTTCTCTCTGACAATACCTGATGAGGTTTCTAGACAAGTCCAATCTATGAAAGTGTTGTCCAAAAAGGTGCTCCCCTGCGCCTCTAGAACCATCAAGAACCATATTGACACGCTCGCTTGTCCGATTTCTGTAATCACTCTTTCTCCACTGCAATGTTCCCCTCTCCCCTTAATCACTCCCTTGTGCACCCACTCTTCAAGAAGCCATCTGCCTTTCCTGCCTGCCCGGAAAACTATCGCCCAACAGTTTGCCCAGTTTCCTGGGCAAACAGTTGGAAAAAACTTGCCATCTCTCAGCTTACTCTCCACACTGAATCTGTTGGTTGTCTCCATGACCATCAGTCTGGCTTCAGAGCTGCCAGCGGCACGGAAACTGCTCTCCTGAATACCTATGAAGATCTGCTCTCTTTCCTTGATTACAGCATTCCTTCTGTCCTCATCCTCCTTGATGTTTCCTCTGCCTTCGACACGCTCAACCATGCCATCCTGATCAATCGGCTCCATGAGAACCTGTGCATCACGGAGCAGGCCCTGGAGTGGCTGACCTCCTACCCCTTGGACTTCCCCTCCCAGGTACAACTTGGTCCCTTTCTCTCTGCCACATCTCTCTATACCTGTGGCATTCCCAGGGCTCCATCCTCTCACCCTGGTTTTTCAACCTCTCCTTGGCACTTTGGCCCACCTGATCTCTACCTTCTCTTCTTATGCGGATGACTCTCAGCTTTCCTTCAGGCTCCCCTCAGACTCCTCTCCTCTCTCTCTCATTCCTGACTGTCTATCCCGATTCAGGGTTGGTGCACCTCCAACGATCTCTCCCTTAATGCCAGTAAGATGGAGATCCTTCTCATTGGGACCCCTACCCCTGCTTCCCCTCTCGCACTCTGGCCGCCCACCTTGGACCCTCTTCCATCGCCTTTCTGCGAGGCAAAAACCATTGTTGTCATCTTCACTCTCTCTTTCTCTCCCCACATCTCGGAAGCCCCAAGAAGTCTCACTACCAGCTGCTCCTCCTCAAAGGGACTCTTCCCTTTCTCACTTTCCCCCAGAAGCTCACTGTCTCCAGAGCCCTGGTTCTCTCTAAGTTGGACTACTGCAATAGCCTCTTTCTCAACCTGCCTTCCTCTACTCTCCACCCTCTGCAATTAATCCAGAACAGGACTGCGATGATACTTATGCTTGGCCTCAAGCCCAGGGATCGTATCTCTCCAGCCCTGAAATCTTTGCACTGGCTCCCAGTGGCTGCAAGGATCAAGTTCAAGACCCTTTGCATTGTCCACAAAGATTCATCCAATGCTTTCTTCCAAAATACCTGCCTTCTCTGCAGCTGCCGCCCTCTGGAAAGGCCTCCCTGTCCCTCTCAAATCTTGAACCAGACCACCTGAAAATCCAGAAGTAGCTGAAAATGTTCCTCTTCTCCTCTGCTTTCTCTCTCTCCCTCCCCTGCTAGCCAGTGCTTTAAGTGGGGTAAGAAATTGAGGGGGGGCCCTCGTTTGGGGGCGTGGCATCCGCTGTGGGCGTGGCCTAAAAGTGCACAAATCATAGTAGGGTGCGCAAACAAATATATAAATGTAGTAGAGCATTTATATATTTGTATGCGTACTAGTATGGTTTGTGTATTTTTCAAGCTTTCTTTTATAAACATAGCAATGTTACATATTTCTATGTTTATAAAAGGTGGCTTGAAAGTGTACAAACCATAGTAAGTTATGCACACTTGTGTGCTTACCTTACTATGGTTTGTGTACTTTTCAAGCCACCTTTTATAAACATAGACATTTGTAACATATTTCTATGTTCATAAAAGACGGCTTGAAACGTACAAGCCATCTTTTATAAAGCGTTGAGGACGGACAAAACCGTCCACAAAGCTTTATAAAAAATGCCTTGAATTGTGTACGTTTCAAGCCGTCTGTTATAAACGTAGAAATATTTCTATGTTTATAAAAGATGGCTTGAAATGTACACATTTCAAGGCATCTTTTATAAAGATTTGCCAAAGGAGACAGGCACCTCGGGCTCAGTGATCGCTGCTCTGAGCAGAGATCACAGAGCCCGAGGCGTCTTTCACCCTCTGGGAACCCGCGGGCTCCGTGATATAATCTACATATTAGATCATGGAGCCTGCAGGTTCACAGAGGCCGAGGGTCAGTGACCTGGCGAGGGCAAACAAAGGAACTGTAACTTCCCTGATGACCCCTCAGATGGGGGGTCATCAGGGAAGTTACAGTGACTGACAGAAGTGCCAGCCAGCCTCAGCGACGCTGTGGCTGGCTGGCACTTCTGTCCACTTGCCTAACGTTACACTGGCGGGCACATCTCCCGTCGAGGCTGCGGCCGTGACGGGATAATGCGTCCTGCAATGGCGTGGTGGGACGGGGGGCCCCGGCAGGGCCCCGGCTCAGCCCCACTTTTTGGAGACTGGCGGGGCCTGGCCCCGGCAGGCCCCGGCCCACTTAAAGCACTGCTGCTAGCCTTCCTGACCTACCTCGCTGCTGCACTGACTGGTTGCTTGGCTACCCTCAGAGCCTCACTGAGTCCAGACTCTTTCTTCATCAGTCACCCCTGCACTGCCTCTGGGCCTACCACGCACTTAGGGGCTGTAACTGTAACCCTACAGTCCCTTGTTCTCCTTGCATTACCCAGAGCCGTGCTGCCCTGGCTGCACTTACTCAGAACATTGCTGCCCTGTTTTTCCCTCTCCTCATCCTGCACTCCCCCCCCCTCCCTTTCCCCTTGCCCTTCTCGTTCTTGCATCTGCACGATCTGAATGACACAAGGCCTGGTAATATCATTTGTCTTGTCTTCCCTCTATCTTCCCTCCCTTATCTTGTCGCATCTAGAAACACTTGTGTACTGGAGCTATATAAATGACTTATATCATATAATTTTTATCACAGATGCCCATAGAAACATACAAAGCCACAGTAAGAAATGACTAGTCTGGCAGCACCCAAATGCCAGTCTAGCCAGGTAATTACACTTAGTAGGACTGCTTTATCAGAAATGCCCAGTTATAAAATCATACCAAACTGAGGAATGTCTAGACTGGCTGCATCAAAATGCCTCTCTAGCCACTAATACTACACATCAGGCCTGCTTAGCCTGGACATCGACAACCATTATGATTTGTTGCACAATCCCGCCCCCCCCAAACATATCCCCTCTCCCTCCCACCCCTACCCCAACCTCCAAAATCAACTCTGTGGCCCAGAATTACCTCCCCATGCCTCTTCCTTGTCCCAGAGCTTACGTATGAGGATCCTTGCCTCATAAGTAAGTACTGGGATGAGTAAGAGTGGGACAAGGAGTAATGGAGATTACAGGTAGCTAAATCCGGCATTACCTCCATGTACCTCTACCTCATCCCAGTACATGTGTATGAGACAGAGTGTCTCACACACACGTACTCGGATGAGGAAGAATAGGGCTAGCAGTAATTAAGATTACCAATAAGTAATCAAGGCATTAAACACAAGTAGTGGTGCAACACCATTGAGTTGACTGGGATTCAGCACTCCACCCCCCCCTGAAAATTTGGGGCTATGTTGACTCAAACTGGTTGACCTTTAGAGCAGTTGCCGGACAGAACAGGACACAGATGTTAAACAGCACCTGGGCTTCGCTGTTAACAAGAGACCAGCAATTACTAACATAAAGCATGTCACTGTTAGTACCGGCATTCAAATCCCACATTTTTTTAGGCCATTGAAATCGTGATGTGGGTTTAGTACTTGCATGCCAGGGGAGTGATTGAAAGGGTAGAGAGGGAACATGAGACCACTCAATTCTCACATCAGTCCATAAGTGGGAGCTTTCAACCTTAAAGGAGAGAGTTAACTGCTTGTAAAATTGATACTGTACTAGAATAGTCTTATTAAAATGTGTAAAGAAATTAGATGCCCCCACACAAATAGGTTTTCCCCTCCCCCACCACCCGTGAAGTTATCGCATCTCCCAACATTTGAAGGGTTAGCCCCCCCCTGAAATGTTGGCTTTGTGCACCTCTGAACACAAGCACACACACCATTCACCATATACACACATGCACACCCAGCCATCCATATATTTAAGTGTGCACTCTTTAACCATACAGGCACACCCAGGCAGCCATCCATACATTTAAGTGTGCACCCTTTCACCATACAAGCACACCTAGGCAGCCACCCGTACATTTAAGTGTGCTCCCTTTCACCATACAGGCACACACACCCAGGCACCCACCCATACATTTAAGTGTGCACCCTTTCACGATACACTCACACAGGCAGCCACCTATACATTTAAGTTTGCACCCTTTTACAATGCAGGCACACCCAGGCAGTAACCCGTACATGCACCCTTTCACAATACACTCACACAGCACACGTCATGGGGTTGAGGGGAGCCCTCTTACTTCAAAAAGTCATAGGGCTCAATCCCAACACATGACATGGAGGCCTCCAGCCTAGCGTCTTCCATGGCATGGGGTGGGGGGATCCCTCAGACTTCAAAAAGAATGTTTGTTTTTGTAGTCACTCTGCCTTCATAAAGAAATTATTTCTATTACAGAAATAATTTCTTTATGAATGCAGAGTGAAATCAAAAAGAAAGAAATGTTTAAAAAAATATATATATTTGTATTTATTATTTTTCTCCGGGAACCGCGTGGGATGCGAGGACCCCCGTTACGCCAGTGCCTTCCCATCGCCCCAAGCCGACTCTGCTATTGCTCCTCTCACACTGCCTCCTTGGTTGTACATAACATTGTGCACTGGCAAACACATCATGCACTGCAAATAAATCAACTTTTTTGTGGCCTCTTGTTCCCCCACCTCCACCATGTGATCATCCCTCCCCAAAACGTTAAGCAACCCCCCCACCAAGTATTCACCATTTAGTTGTAATACCTGTAGTTCGTACTTATCTGTGTTTAAGTATGGAAACAATCTGCATCCCACACAGCAGAACAAGGGATGCATTTGGATTCTTCAAGTCAAGGTGGTGTAGTCAATCTCACTAACGGGCTGACCAGGAGAGAAGAGCAGGAAGTGGAAATGTACTGCTAGCCTGCTTGCTATCTGCAGTGCACGGTGTGCATAACACTGTCCCCCCTTTTACGGGAAGTCATTATTTTGTGGGGAATGATTTCAGCAAACAGTGTTCAATTTCTTCACCACCACTTCCTTCTTTCAGCGGGTATTGGTAGATTGATGTGTTAGAGCAAGCATTTAATGGTAAATGTCACAAAGTGTGCAAAGGCAAAGCTCCTTTGAACAGCACCACTTGTTACCTGATTACAGTAGCGCCATTTTAGTGCGGGCACTCTCTTAAAGAAGCAGATCATCATAGCGTGAATCCTTGACTGTGCCTGTGTTTTGTTATTCAGGGGCAAGGGAATAATGTCCGAGCATGGTGGTATGAAACACGCTGATTAGAAAATAGTGCATTGTTATACGAATTCAAGTTTCATTTGTATGTGTATATTCTGTGAACATATTATGCACATTCTAATACAGCCATCATCCTTGGGGATTTATTTTGAAGGAAGTCACCAAACAATGCAGGGTGTGTGTCCAGTGTCGTTTCAGCATACAGAAATGAAGACACGTGCGATTCTATAGGTGGGCAGGTGTAGGTAAAGGATGTTTGTACACACAGCAGGCATCCGAAAAGTCAGCAGAAAAGGTAAGGGCCTATGACTTCCAGTTCAGGTTCCATGGGAAGATTTTGGGGTCAGTTTACTTGTTTTATTTGGATACAGGTCTCCGGCATGTGTCAGGTGAGGTTTGGCCATCTTGTGCCTGTTTTTGGGACATGGCTGATTAGAAGATAATGCTTAGCTGCATGTAATGCCCAAGGCTTAGTTTAGCAGCTTAGCAGCATTGTTTCCACTGCATTGTTCATGTGGATGATGTAAGTCAGTGGTCTGCAAACGTCGGATCTCCATATGTGTTGGATTATAACTCCCATCCTCCTTATCCAGCATAGTCAGAAGCCAGTTATCATGGGCATTGCAGTCTGAAACATTTAGAGAGCCAAAGGTTGCAGACACCTGATCTAAGTACTAGTAGCTGGAGAAAATGTCTTTGCTTAGAAAGGAGTATGAATTAATGAGTTATATGCTTTGGCTAAAGTCAATTTGTTTCTTCAATAGGTGGCTGCAGGGTAGCATGTATCCTCACAAGAGAACTTCTGTTGACCACTCTCCTGTCAAGAGTAGTTACCTGAGTACCCACCGTTTGGGGAAGGTAACCTGTTGGCCGTTTTCTTCTGCAGCAGGATGCTGATGGGACAGTTTCTCAAGTGCAGTCCACATGTACCTGCAATTTTCCTTTTTCTCAGGAGGCAATTTCTAGGCTCCCTTCTGTTGTTGGAGGCCATCTACGGGCTTGGTTTGTTATAGGAGGCCCTGTGCGGGTCTTTCTCTGTTACTTAAAGTTGAATCTAGGTCTATTCCTTGCAGAGCTGTAAATCGTCCTGATTTTTTCTTTGTTGGGACGATGTGTGGAGGTATCTCTTGTGACTCATCAGCATTGAAAGTTGGTAAGGATGCTTTGCTGTGTTGCAAAGAGAAGATGTTCATAGGAAGTTGCTTCATGGGTAAAAATGACTCACTTTGGGTTGTTATCCATTGCTTGTGGTTGCACAGTGCCTTGCTGGTGTGTGCTTGTCTATGAGTGAGTTTGTGGGTTGTTTCTGTTTACCAAGGGATGAACTGGGTTGTTGTGCAGGTGTTTGGTTGGATCATGATTGTGTGGTGGTGAGGATAGGGATTTTGGATTGCGGTCGATTGTGACTCTGGTATTTGCAGCAGGGATGAAATGTGTACGCCACAATGCAAACTGAAGGTTGACGACTGGAAGGTTATGGTATGAATTAATATTAACCACTAGAAATTGCACTGGTCAACCCGCCAGGCCATCATTTTCCAGCCTACTGTGTAGTTACAGAAGAAAGCCCAAATGTAAATCAGGCTTTGACTCACGCCAACAAGGGCAGTCCAGCCTGAACTGCTAGGTGACATCCCTACTGCACAAAATCTCAAGCAACCCCAGACATGTGCGACCACAATGCCACCATGCCACCATTTAGCTAGTTGTAGTTTGTGCTCTGTCTCGGCTGGTGACCACAGACCACTTACACAGAAGAAATGATTCAGCACCTTTTTTCAGTGTATAACATGGGTGAATTGGAAGATGGCCTACAGGCAGTGCTTAATTTGTAAAAACATAAGTGCCAGTGCCCAAAACTATTGGCCCCATAATGCCGCGGGGGGCGCTGCCCAAAGTGCAGGTGCGCGGCCCATGCCAGTTCAGTTCTAGATCTAGATCGGCACACCACCAACCCATCACACTGCTGCTGCTCCATGTCACATGTTTGGTGCTGCAGCAACTGCTGGCACAGGCTAGTAGTGGGTTGGATGTGGAATATTACACATGGGTTGAGAAAGTATAATGCTTTAAAGTTGGAAAACACCTCTTGGTTGGCGGAGAATGAGGCTGATTTGCTCACCTCCCGTGCCTTTAAGACTGAGATAGGGGATGGTCTAGGCCGATCCTCCAACGCCCCTTTTGCACCTCCTTGTTCCTTCCTTCTTCTGTCTCATTGTGCCATCCAGTCTGAGGAGGTCCCCCCACCCCTGAACCCCCCATCCTGTTGTTGGAGGGGGATGGGGTACATGGGCCGGAGTGTGTCCGGCTGAGTATAGCGGTTATGATGATGTCTGCTACATTACTCCTTGCACTCGGAGCATCCCCCTGCTTAGCCGCAACACCCCACACAGGCCTTCCACGGGCCCTGCATTTGATTTACCTGGTTTATAAATTCACTTTGGTTTAACCTGCGGCCCTCCACACATTTCCCTTTTCCCTTAATCTCCCCCAACACCCCGCCAGAAATAATACACTGACTCGGGTTATGGATGTACAGGCCGCAGTTGCTTTAGTAGCAGGAGGTATCTTACAGGTGCTCCCTTACTTGTAACTTGGTAATACAGCATCAGGTTATTCTGCTCTTAGCTGCACACCCTTAGACTCCCCAATCGGTGGCGAGCAGCATCCGCTGATCAGAAGTGACGCCGTTACTTTTCCACTTTAATTTGTATAAACTCAAACTTGAGGGTAGGAAAAAGAAAGCCTAGGACACAGTGGGCCAAATCTGTAGGCAAGTGAGACATGTTACTAACAGGGCAAAGTTTCTATGGCAAGGTGGACTTAACATGACAGGACGTTACACACTTCACAATAATTTACTGACCTCCATCACAGCACCTGCAGACATATGTTTGACTTGCACTTGCCTTCAAAAATGCAGAGGGGAAGAAGGGGGTAGAGTGACACCCTTTGCAGTTGAAGTCAAGGTGAGATTACATTATTTGCCCGGGATCACACACTTATGCTGAACAGCGAAGAAGGGATTTTAACCAGATTTGGGAACAGAACAGCCACCTTCTTCTATGCTTTACATGGAACAAATATTTCAGTTTTGGTTGTCAACAAGACCTACAATACTGTCCTATAGTTTACTTGCAAAACACACAAATTGCATAAAAGCTTCATGACAACATGTAAATCTTTATAGCAGCATGTTGGGACAAAATAATATCAGTGTACCATAATTTTCCACATCCTGGATGGAAAACTATAAGTTGCAAAAGGCAAAATATGTATTTACCCACTTTATTTTCATCGCGTTAAGACGCAAAATGAAATAAGTTGTGTCATAAACTCACTTAGGTATACTGATTGCTCTAGCTCTCTGGCTATGTGTGCCAAAGAAGACAAAGTCCTCACTGGCGCATACAAGAGCTTTCTTTTTTCAGATCTTGTTCTTGCCATCTTTTCCAGGGTTGAAGGTAGGTATCCATTGTGTACTCCCATCAAGTAAAAGGTCCCTTTTTACTGCAGCGTTGCAATCATTGTCACGGGACTCAGGATTGCTCAGCGGCAATGTGCTCCACTTGGAAGGAAGATGACACGAAGCAACACAAGTTCGATCCCCAACTCCTCACTTAGAAACCTCTGGGTATTAAGCGCGTTATAAATACGCAACTAAGACATGCTCCTCCTGTAACTGCGCCTCGATGCACCCGGGCTGTGCGCTTTAAAAATGCAAATAAATAAAAAAGCATTCTGTTTCAGTCACTGTTGCAATGTATTTGTCTCTACCCCTTCTGCCCCATCTGACAGTCTATTAAAGTACAATAAGTATTGTTAATCGGTTACCTCCAGGAAGAGCACCCTCCCTTCAGCCCGTTCTTCAGTCACCTCGTCCAGGTGTTTTGTGTAATCAATTTACCCTCAAGCCCTTATCAGTCATCACATCTCATAAATGCATCCCCCCTCACCCTTCCTTCAAGCAGGAGCATGGTGTTGTTGGGGCATACAATTGTCTCGAGTCGGGCACCAATGAAAAAGAGGCCAAAGTTGCAAACGACAATTCATTCCTTTTATGACAGACTGAGTAGTAAAATGTGAGGCAAATTGTGCATTTTAAAGAGTATTTTTTCAGTGACACTGGCCCAAACTACTAGCCGAATGGTGAAGTAACTTGTCAAACTGGCCCACATGGGACAAAAAAGTTGCCCGCATGGACCAAAAAAGCTGGCCCACAGTAGCCTTTTGTGTTTTTGGTTTGTGCATTGGCCTATAGGCCAGTCCGAGCCGGATGCTATCTTTGCTCAATAGGCCAGTCGAGCCGGTGCTATCTTTTCAATGAAAATGAAACACTCAGCCCCTACATCGCCCAAATCCTTTCCGGTACTCTGCTGGGTGTGCGTTTTGGGGTGAAGGAAGCAGTGCAGTATGTTAGTGCAGTGGAGAGAGGCATAGGTGACAACACCATGGCTGCTCCTGCTTGCAATCAAAACGGTGTCAAATGGGCGGACGGGGGCCCGAAGGATCGAAATTATGGAAAAGGAAATATGCAAGTGTAAAAACCTGCACAGGGCCTCGTGGTTTACCGTGTACCGCGTTGTGAAGGGGGGGCTAAATGCACATCACTTGGGCCAAGGATTTCGGGACACCCACACCCCTCCAGGATATTGTGGCTCTGCTCAGGTGATGTGGGGCATGGGGCTGGATTGCTAACTGACACAAACGAAGCTGCACGCGCTGTGCAGTCCGGATGGGGCAGTGCTGTGCACAGTGTCCTGGAGGGCTGTGTGTGCACATGCTGTCCTGAGGGGCTGTGCACGCGTTGTCCTGGAGGCTGAGAGCACCCAAGGTCCTGATGGGCTGCGTATGCTGTGTCCGGGGGGGGGGCTGTGCACGCAGTGTCCTGGGGGGCTGTGCATGTGGTGACTGGGGGGCTGTGAATGCAGTGTCCTGGGGGGCTGTGCATGCAGTGTCCTGGGGGCTGTGCATTAGTGATCCCCTTGGCTGTCTGTGCATGTAGTGTTCTGGTGGGTGGCTCACGTTTCAGGGGTCTGTGGCTGTGCTCATGGAGTACAGAGGGGATGGGAGGGCTGTGCTCACAGTGTCCCGGGGCTGCGCTCATGGTGACCTGGGGGTTGTGCACGTAGTGTCCTGGGGGGCTTTGCACACAGTGTCCTGGGGTGACCCATCCCATGTTCAATACTCGCAACTTCCCCGAGACACAAGGGCCACCCAGCCACGGCCACCCCAGTCGGACTCTAATACAAAGGGGTCACAGACCCAGCAGGACTCAACCAGGGATGAGGACCACGCTGCCGCCTGTGCCCCGCCCGGTCCTGGGACTTGCTGCCTGAGCTGCCTCAATCACTTTAGCCTACCTTCCGTGGGGCCACCCACCACCGCCACCGCGGCCATGCTGATGACAAAAATAGGTGCGCAGCAGCCCCACGGAAGGTAAGATTTTAAAAGAAAAAACGTATACTTGGGCGGCTGAGGCCCATCACTTTTGTGATGGGCCCCCAGCCACCACTCAAAAATACTTATTTCTTTTAAAACCTACCTTCCGTGGGCCGGGGCCCCGGCCACTGGCCCCCCGGAAGGACAGGTTTTAAAAGAAAAAAGTAAAAAATGTACTAATTTGGGCACAATCCACAGGCCCGCGCCACGGCAGAGTCATCCGACTCAGTGTGCGCCGCGGCAGCCCTGCCTGGTGGTCACAGAAATTGGCCTGGGCCTGGCACTGCAGTCAGCAGCACACAGGTCACACAGACAGAAGCCTGGGTGCGGACGGGCCCCTGGTGGGGTCCTGACTCCTGGGCAGTCAGGACACCACCAGGGGACCGTGCCGCCGCCCGGGCGCCGACCTGGGCCTTCCTTGTCTGATCACTGTGACAGGCTCAGGGCAGGCTGCTGTTTTACGGTCCACACTTACCTGCTTTGGCGACTGGGACTTGGTCTTCTCTCCTGTCGGGGCCTCAGAGTGCGGGTGGGGGTACACACTGGCACAAATGAAAAAGCAGGCAGAGGGGGGCCCCAGGAAGCAACTAGACCGCACCACGCAGTGCAACAGGGCAGGCTGTTTCTCTCACACGCCATGCCTAGACACCTTCACTTCACAGTAACTCGTGAAATGAAAGTGGCGCCACGCTGCCTCCTGTAAGAACAAGACGTCACCATGTAATTTCACTGGCCCAGAAGAACAGCCAATGAAAACTGCACATTCTGTGTTACTATACAGAATGCATAAAATACTGCATAGTAACAACAGAATGGCAGTTTTCATTGGCTGTTGTTTGTAACTTGTTGTTCATTGCTATTGCTGGCACCTCCCAGGCCCAGCCAGCCATGGCCTGCATCTGCAAGCACGAGAGATCCCAATGACAACCGAACCCAAAAACTTATAATGAAGCAAAGTGAAGTGGAAGAACAAATAAAGCAATTGGACATGCGCTGGCCCCCCCATGATTAGTTCCGGTGCCCAAAAAAGAGTGCCGGTGTTGGGCACCGGCAACCACCCCCACAAATGAATTACTGCCTACAGGATAGGAATACAAATTAAAAAGAGATATACAAAGAGAAAACAGTGTGAGGATGGCAGATTAACCCAATGTTCTGCATAACAGGGACCTGTGGTGAAAGATTTGTGGTTCAAAATCCAATCCCTATTCGGATTTCCAATAAAACTCCCCGGCATCCATCCAGGACAGTGTCCACAAATTCACAATGGTGTTTTACTTGATGTTGCTGGGGTCTTTGTCCTGGCTGTTGTTTTTGTCTTTCCCTGATTTTGTGTGGGGTTTTGATCAGGGTCTTGGTTCTGGTTCAGTATGGGATCCGTTTTTTCCTAGGTGTTTCTCAACAAGACTGGTAGGTATTTGCCATCGTGCTGGGTACATAGAGTTAAGACTTTCTAATCTCCTCACTTGGGTTTCAAGCATTAGAAATATATTTTTTTGGTGCTGGTGGCGTTACTACTTCCACAAGAATCTGACCCCTATCACGTTTTCTTTATTTGGCCTGGCAGCATCACAACTGCCAATTGCTTCCTGACTATATCTCCCAGAGAGGCTTACTCTCAATGCTTCAGGAATCTTAGAATGTGGTTTCCTGCTATCTCTGAGCTATCATCAGTAGGCCTTTGTGCCTAGAATGTCCTCACCACCTCGATTCTCCTAAGCTTTGGCTACACTGGATTAGCCAGCTCCCCTTCGCACGTCCTGTATCTGACTGACCCCCTTGGCTCGGCCAAAACAAGATAAACTATCCTGACTTTTTCGCCATCCTGACTTAGTTTCACAGCTTGGTCCTCTTAAGCTTGGCCAAAGAAAGTCCTTTTTTCCTGCTTTTTCTTGTCTAACTTAATTCACCCTCCCAGTAAAGCCATCCTATCATCAACCAGTCAGGATGATTGTGTCTCCTTTCATACAGATGTTAATAAAATGATTGATAATGACGGCTCTGATCTGTATCCCCATTAGCTTAATAGTTCCACATCTCCCCCATCTATAGGGCCGATAAAAGTGGTCTCCTGCAGGTTTTGTTCATTTTCTACTAATGAGGATCAGCCCATGCCTTGGCCTCCATGCCACATAGTTAAAAATACTCTGCCCGCTGTGTTGGAATCAGGCTGCAGAATCATGGCAGCCCACAGACACAGAGAACCAGGATGTCCCTGTTCCTGTGAAAGTCTTTGTTCTTTAGCAGTGGTGCTGTGCAGCGCCCACACATTTGCTGAGTATGCTGATATGATATGTGATTTATAACATGCTTAATACCCAGAGGTTTCTAAGCGCAGACCCGGGGATTGAACCTGTGGCGCTCCATGTCATCTTGCTTCCAAGGCGAGCACATTGCCCCTGAGCTATCCTCCCGCAACCTGTAGGATTTTTATTTAGACTCAGGGCCAATATTCATGCTGGAGCTTGTGAACCCATTGTGCTGACGCTCAACTCCTGCTCCATGCATGAACCCATGACTGGGGTTCAGGACATGTAAAGAATCACATGCTAATATTGCATATGTAAAACATTGAGTCTAGCAGCAATTCTCTCCAGGTTTTCCCTATGGGACGATTGTGCTAGGCTCTGGGTTTCTATTCTCGCCATCCATTAAGCACTCATTCCCCTCATCAACATGGGGCACCTTTACACTGCAAGGCACTGTTGACCACCCTGTCTCCACCAAGGAAGGCCTTGCTGAGTGCTGAAGATACTCTGTATATCATATCAAGGGGTTGAATAACAGAGCTCCCAGGCAGCAGTTTGTGGGTGAAACTGAGTGCACGGAACACAATATTTGGTGTGAGAGTGGGCAGTCTGTGGCAGTCCCTCTCAGTCTTTCTCACAGTCTTTCTACAGTGGCTACAGAGACATTTTGGCGCCTTTTTCCTTCAAAATCAGAAGGCAACAGCGAAGCGGAGCGGAGTGGTGTGAGAGTGGGCAGTCTGTGGCAGTCCCTCTCAGTCTTTCTCACAGTCTTTCTACAGTGGCTACAGAGACATTTTGGCGCCTTTTTCCTTCAAAATCAGAAGGCAACAGCGAAGCGGAGCGGAGTGGTGTGAGAGTGGGCAGTCTGTGGCAGTCCCTCTCAGTCTTTCTCACAGTCTTTCTACAGTGGCTACAGAGACATTTTGGCGCCTTTTTCCTTCAAAATCAGAAGGCAACAGCGAAGCGGAGCGGAGTGGTGTGAGAGTGGGCAGTCTGTGGCAGTCCCTCTCAGTCTTTCTCACAGTCTTTCTACAGTGGCTACAGAGACATTTTGGCGCCTTTTTCCTTCAAAATCAGAAGGCAACAGCGAAGCGGAGCGGAGTGGTGTGAGAGTGGGCAGTCTGTGGCAGTCTAATGGCGTCTAAGGCGGATGGGGGCGAGACCCTGGACCTGAGACATATCACCTCTGAAGAAGAGGATGCTCCACGAAGACTGCGGAGCGCCACCAGCTCGTCTGCCCTTTTGTTGGTGCCCTCTCCTTCTAGAGAAACTCACTCTACCCTGCTTTCTAACACTTTAGCCTGTGCAGGCTCTCTGAAAAGATCAGGAGGTAAATTACAAAACATTCCAATAAAGAAGCTATTCAAACCAACTGTGCAACAGCACGCCACTAAAACCAACATCTCCACACAGAAGCAAAAACAACAACTACTTCCAGAGGAGTGGATCGAACATACCTCTGGGTTCCCAATGGCAGAGGACGCCGCTGGTAGATCGAGGCGACTGGAGCATCGTAGCATTCTTACCCTAGAGCCGGTGAGGGGCTCCAGCCCCAGAGGTCTCACGATGCCACGATCTCCGGCTGCATCGGTGGACGGCGTGGGGGGTCCCCCCCTCGTAGGAGGGGAGGCCCCCCGGGCCGGAGACCGGGTGGGGCTGGGGTCGGATGGCGCCGACAAAGAGTTCACGAGCAGGACTGGCGGCGGGGCTAGCCGCGGCTCCCCGGATCAACGGAGCTGCGGGAAAGCCTTGCCTGAACAGCTGTTGGAGGCTGGGGCCGAGCGCGGTCGGTCTTGCACAGGAGCTGGGCAGACTGGGGCCCGGTGTCCGGTCCCGGTGGACGACGCGGAGGAGCCGCCCCTCGGAGGAGGGGGGGCCTCCCGGGTCGTTGACCGGGGAGAGCCGAGGTTGGGCTGCACTGGTCCTGCAGCACTCGAGGGACTTCCGTGTACGCTCCAGCACCCGGATGAGGAAACCAGAGTCTCTGGGGCAGAGAAGCCCTTAAACTTGACTCCTCCTGGCTTAGCAGCCCCACAGCACCATCAGGCGGTCACGGACATTGTGACAGAGCCCTTACTGCAAATTCTAACAAGGGCTCAAGTTCACAATAACCTTCCTGCACTATCAGCAGAACGTGCTGAATTGCCCATTTACGAAAAAAACGGCCAAAAGTCGCCAGAGGGAGGGGACAAGACTCTTGAATATTCAGTTGAGACGATCTCAACCTGCCCCGCACTAACCCTCTCGCCTTTGGCCCCCATAAGTCCTGAGCCCATCGATCCTGAGGTTGCCAAACTTATAGACCTGAGGAGGGGTAGTAAACAGGGGGATCCAACTCGCCAACTACATGGAATCCCATTCAGACTGCTTTCTAAGAAAAACTTCGACCTTCCAAAGCCTACCAAGCGAATAGCTGCAAAAAAACCTCCGAGACGGGCGACCCCAATGGCGGGTCAGCGTTTGGAAAACTCACTAAAAACGCTTTTTCATAGACAAGCCAAAAAGAAATTGCACCATGCAGGACTTGGGGAAATTTCAGACGCAGACCTCTTGGAAGTTCTCTTAGAACCTCTACTCACTGCAACATCGGACTCCCAGAAGAATTCCTCTAGCTGTGGGTACATGGCTCCAACAACTCACACAAAGGCGCACCCAATAGATACTTCTAACTTTGGACCACCAGGCTCACTAACGATCTTGGAAGCACAAAAAACTGGGATAGAGAAATTGGTAACTCCACCACCATCACCAGTGCATAACGAGCCCTGTGGTGAAATCCAAGAGTCTTACAGCGAAGCCCCAACTGTTTTGGAAGCTGAGCCTTCTATTGAACCTCTACTGGGAAGTGGGAATTTCTTGGAGACTGAGCCTTTAATTGAACCTCTACTGGGAAGTGGGAATTTCTTGGAAGCTGAGCCTATAATTGAACCTCTACTGGGAAGCAAGAACTTCTTACCCCAGCCAGACAGCTCAGGACCAATACCACCTCTACCAATGTCATCGGATCTAAATAGTTTGGGGCTAGCTGACAGCCCAAATATGAAGGAGTTCCCTCTTGAGAAAAGCAACCCGGGTTATAAGTCCACCCCTTTGGTAGCTCCCTCGGCCAGGGAAGTACATGAGGACAATGGAAACAAAGAGGGCCTGCTGGACCCCCGAGAGGGCTCCACCCCAAGGTTGACGACCTCTCAACAGAAAACAAAGGAACTGCCACGGCTATGGCCGCCTGCAACACCTGTGAGTTCCGCATCTAATAGAAGATCAAGTGAGGCTTCTTACACTATCCCTAAGGAAACTCCATCAAAAAAAGCGGATTTCATGTACATCATGTCCGCTGTAACCATCGCTCTAGCACCTTTCTGCAAACTCTATGAGGCAATAAACGATTCTTTGAAAGACCATACTTCCATCTTCGCGATGATGAATTCTAAGCTTATCTACTTAGAAGGTTACATCAACGCTTTAGAGAAAAGAATATCTGACCCAATTGGTGCTTTGCAGCTCCAGCAAGTTGAGTTCACGGACGCCTTATCAAGCTTAAAAAAAAAAACCAACAAAGATAGGCCAGGGATGGATATAAGTACCCAAACAACATCACCTGTCACTCCGTGCAACGACGTATCATACATTGATTGTGGGACAAGGCCAAAAGTGGGCTTACCCTCCACGTCAGGCTCTCTCAACACACTGCCAATCAGAGCAAATCTGACATCTAACATCTTGAGCGTAAACGATGTAATTTGTTTAGACGCCATCCTTCCACAGAAAGACAACTTAGGACCGAAACTCACCCAAGGCCCAGGCCACAAACAAGGGCCGAATTCCGTGGGGAATTTGGACAAGAGATCAAAGCAACAGACTCTTAAAACGCACACATGCCTCAAGCCGGCTCCTTTGTTTAAAACATCTTCAGTAACGCCGCAATGCGAACTCCAACATAAAGATACCTTACCAAAGACGCCCCAAAGTTGGGGAGGGATGAAATCAGTGACATCAAAAGTGACAGACACAGAGGTACATCTAGAAGTTCCATCGCAGTCACCAAAAACACAAGAAGACTTTCTCATGCAAAAGGACTTGATGGATATAAGCCAACACTTTGATGACTCCCCGGATAAACAGAAAGGGGCGAACTCTCATCTAACTAAGATGACATACAACCAACAGTCAGTTACGAGAGACCTTTCAGGCTTCAGCTCACTGGATGAGCGTTTTAAATCTCTACGTAGCACTCAAGGGGATCAATCCAGGAAATTTACTGAAAAGTGTTCTGAACAAAATCGTGAAGTGGTTCCACCTCCTCATCGGCCTCAAGTGACGTATAGATCAAGAGCTCATACTCAATCAAAATCTGACCTACCGGATAGTTCTAAAGACTTGACGCATTTCTATAAGAGAAAGGGACCTCAAGAATACAAACAACACGAGAATAGGGATCATAGATTCCACCATACGAAGAAGCCGCACCAAGACTCGAAACATCACAACAAGAACCCAGTGGCCAAGATACGTCAACGGTCTGGGAACCAAAAATATATGGTACTAAATAGACGTACGGTGTTGAGACTGCTACATAGTATTTCCTCTTTAAGAAACTTAAAATCAGAGGACCTCACAACGGTGGAACCTTTCCACAAGGACCATACAGCATACTGTCTGCTATACACATCATCAGCTGAGGTGATTACAGCACTTCTAGCAGCAGAGGAACAACTATTCAAACAAGGGTTTGAGTTAACAATAACCGGACCATACAGAATAGTCAATGACAAGTCAAAGGAACGCACATGGGAGGAAAGATCAAACGAAGAATGTCAGCCCACTAACTCAAAGGAAAATTCCGCAAAGAAATCACCAGCCACCCTTAAGCCCAATTCGATCAACTCTATTCCTCAGGGGAAAGCAAATCCCCCTAGTATCTCCGCTAATACAGAGGTTCCTACAACCTTAGAAGAGACTCAAAAAGTGACTCAGTCCAGACCGTCTTTGGAATCGTCTTCATGGGCCTGGCTACCAAAAGTTTTATCCACACGCCTCCAGAGATAGCCATCAGAACTTACAAAAATTGACCAAAACCAACAACAACTGTCTCTGGCAACATGGAACACAAGAGGGTTCTCACATTTGACAACTTCTGGAGACATTAACTTAGGGGACTATGACATCTTATGCCTCCAAGAAGTTTGGTTACAATCCAAACCTACATTGGATGGTTTTGAGATTGCCTTCTCAGAAGCATTAGTGGGCCCTAAAGGAAGACCCTCATCAGGCCTAATTGTTGCAGTCCGGATGGGTGTGGGTTTAGTAATAACCAAAACCATCTTGAAGACCCCATACGCCATCGCGGTACTTATCTCGTGGCAACGAAAGGAGACTGGGGAAGAACATCAAACATGCACCCCCCTGCTGGTGATGTCGATCTATTGGAACCACAAAGGGATTCAACAGACCTCACTGTTTGACATAGTAACCTCCACATTGGACTCAGTCTACTTAGAGTTCGGGGTATGCGATGTTATAATATGTGGGGACTTAAACATCAAGTGCCCATTGGTTAATAACAACAGCACAGACCCCGCACAGAGTAAGCCTTGTAAACAAGGCTTGGCCTGGCAGAAGCTAATGACGGCCAGACATCTTTTCAACTCGGCAACTATATTTCTTGATTCTATCTCTCTACCAACATGGAAAAGAGGTTTGACCAGCTCAACAATAGACTACATATTTGTCTCTGAGTTGCTGTTAGCCCGGCTGATAGACTTCAACATTTGCCAGTCACAGCAAAGCGATCACAACCTGTTGGCCATTAAATGGGCCTCCACAAAACCAGATACAGATCATTACTGTGAAAGAATTGAACCGGTGGGGAAAGGAAACCGGGTAAGGATCTCACGGACCAACATTCAAGAAATTACCTGTTTGTATGGAAGCGGTAAGGAGGCCGCAAAGGTGGATTACAGACCATTTTTGGAACCTTACAGAGCCTCGTTAAAAAGATCGAAGGGGCCTAATACAACCCAGACCTACCACGCACATACTTTTGACTCGCTTTTGGTGGCACAGCGAAACATTCTTCGCAGAGCTAAAAGAATGGCTGCAAGAAATAACTCGCCCGCTGCTAGGGCTTACATGGAGGAGACAACAAGAGCCTACAAAAACTGGCTACGGGGCCACCGTTTGAAATTACATCAACAAGACTCTGAAAACATGTTAGAACAAATCGGAAAATCCAACTCTAGAGACTTTTGGAGTCTGGTTAACCCACGAGCTAAGGAGGCATCTACAATGATGGTAAACAGCATATCGGAACCAGCATGGACTGGGTTCTACTCATCACTCTTTAAATCTCCTGACTCTGAGGAAGGACCTTTAAATCCCCAGACGACAGCGAGGTGGGTCGACCTTTCGGACAGAGCCGAAATTCTGGATAAAATCCTCAAGCTAAAGAAATCAAGGGCTCCTGGGCCTGACGGTTTGTCAAATGAGAACTTGAAATCCGCACCAGAAGAATGGGCAAACCTGCTGAGCATAATCTTCTACAAATGCACCACCTCCCGCTCAATCCCGCCCACTTGGACCACAGGAGTCATCATTCCCATATTCAAAAAAGGAAGGAAGGACGACCCTAGAAATTTTCGCCCGGTGGCCCTCCTTGATGTTATAGGGAAAGTTTATGGCTCCCTTCTGCTGGATCACTTCAATCAGTGGGCAAAAAGTGCACCTTGTAATGACCCTCTCCAATCGGGGTTTAAAAAAGGAGTAGGAACTAGCATAAACATCTTTATCCTCAGCCTCCTAAAAGCAAAAGCCCGCGAAAAAAATCGGAACCTGTTTCTGGCATTTATAGATCTGTCCCAGGCCTTCGATCTGGTCAACCGAAGGAAGCTCTGGGGAAAACTTTCCAGTTGGGACTGCCCTCAGGAGATCCTGAATCCCATCAAGGCACTGCATGCTGCCACATCAATGCAGGTACGACTGAACACCAGTGGCCTACTCTCGTCATCCATAACAACAGACAGAGGGGTCAAACAAGGTTGCCCTCTAGCACCAGCCCTTTTTCTGTCCTATTTTGGGGACTATAAAGACTCTCTAACCAGCTCACGAGTATTTCCCCCAGAACTGGGCAAGGAGAAGATCCCGAGACTCCTGTATGCAGACGACCTCATTCAATTGGACCAGACCCCAATTGGTTTACAACGGCAACTGACTGCATTGATCACATATTCAGCCGCCAACGATCTAGAAGTAAACAAACAGAAAACGAAGATAATGGTATTCGGAAAGAATCAAAAAAAGATAAAGAAGAAGAATATTTCGTGGTATCTGGCCACAAACAAAATCGAACAAGTGGCTGAATTTAAATATCTTGGAGTCCTCATTGATTCCACGGCCAAGGACTCAGCGATGCAGCACCATCTGTCTGAAAAAATGAAATCTCTAGCCTCGCAAGCAAAAATACTGGATAACAAATATGGACGTTTTTCATTGCTGCCACTACTCAAATTCTACAGGGGCAAAGTTATCCCGGCCATCACCTATGGAGCTGAGGCCATGCCATCTTTACCTCACTTCATATGGGCCAGACTGGAGAGTCAATTCTGGCGCTCAGTACTGAACATGCCATCTTCTACTCCGATTGCTCTGATTAGACGTGAACTTTCCCTTTCCTCTTTAGAGTCAATTGTGAAAAGAGCGTCAGTTATGCTATATCGGAAAATAATAGATCCTTCTTCCTCTGCAATTTTCCGGATGGTCCATGAAGAGATGACTTCAAGCAAATCCATGTTATCGTCCAAATGGGAGCAAATGTGTTTACAGCAACTGGATATCTGCGGCAGCTCGACTGAAGAACTTCTGGGGAATCCGACAAAAACTAAAACCCGACTAGAAGAACTGGACTGGATAAATACACTGGAAAAGGCATCTGAGTACAAGTCAACTAGCCACCTTCCACCAACAAACAGAAAACTGAATGTACTCCAACCCTTCCTGATAAAGCACCCAGACAAAAAAACCAGGAACATCTTACTTCGTGCGAGGCTAAATTTGTTACCTACAAATGAGATTCTGTACAGAAGGGGCCTCTCAACAACAAACACTTGTCGCTTTTGCAATAACATTGAACAAAGCGAAACATTACGGCACCTTTTATTACTGTGTCCAGGTACTGACAAATTTAGATCATCATACATTCTCCATCACTTAAAAAACTCCTACCTGAGGGAGGAAGAGCTCTGGTGGGAGCGCCTAATAGGAGGCTTGAGAACATCTTGGTCTATTGCAGCCACAAAAATATTGGATCAGATTTTCGCACATGTACCCGCGTCTTAACGGGCCTGGCCACAGTTAGACAGTTTGACAGATAATTGTTAGAACTGAGGAGCGTTTCTTGTTCATCTTCTTGTAAAAATCACCACGGTGATTATACACTCGTAATAAAAAAAAAAAAAAAAAAAAAAAAAATATTTGGTTTAAAAAAATTCAAAGAAACATGAAGCTTTGAACATGCGTTGAGCTCTGATTCTTATCTTGCTGCAGTGAGCTTGCTAAACTGCATGCTTCACTGCACCTTTTCCTGATGACCAGGCACCACGCCTATTCTGGGTAAATAGTAGGATAGTAAGGGAGACAGAAAACAAACATGCCTGACCCCTTTCTTTATTGGAATTGAACTGGTTACAACCACACTGATATTTTCATGCACATTTATTATCATGCTAAGTTCCTGAAGGTACTCCAATTGCTGCCAAGGTGAGCCATAATGTTTATAGCCAGCTTTTTTGTGGATAAAGAAAATGTAGTGATGAAATAGATAGTTTGCTTAAGTGGATGTTCACAGATAAATTGGATTGTAACAAATAATTAAGTACCCAAGAGCTCCTCAAAGTGATGATTATACAATAACCCTCATACACACAATGTCTGCCCCCTTCCTCTATTCTGCATTCACTCCTCCACAACAGTGATACAGGCTGGCACCAAAGAGGTACTGTATATCTGTGGCAATTTCAGCCTGTCGCTATTGTGGAGGCGTGCCACCAGAATAGCCATGCAATTAAAGGATTTCTGAAAATGCTGGTTGCTAGGTTGGTTTCCAATCAATTCTAGCAACCTGCACACAGGTTCCAAATGTGACGCTGTTCTGTGCAACCTTAGGAAAATGCGCATACTTTAGAATAGGTGTTAATTACCGAAAATGAAGGAAATCCTTTATGTGACTGTTTCGGTATTTAACACCTAGTTGAGAATTGGCCCATGCTACTCTGGGACTTACTCTGGGCCGATTCAGAAGTCGGCGCAGTGAGCGTGCAAAAGAGCATGAATCACTGCACCAAATCTGAACTCCCAGGCTCCACCACTATTCTCAAGTGGGCCTGGGCGTCCTCGTAGTGCACAACAGTGCACCGCCTTCATTGCACCAATTTTTGGGTACAGCGGTCGCAATGGAAAAATCTCGGCAGCACTTTCCTTAAATAACGACATAATTGTTATTTTACAAAAGTGCTGAAGAGAACCCTTCATATTCAACACGCAAAGTAGCAGTTAATGTTTGCAATTGTGTATGTCTCCAAGAGGATATTGGTTACATTTACAAGGGCATTGAATCCTGTCTCTCACCTGCATACTAGCACTACCTCATACGGTGCACTTTAAAAAGAAATGTCATGCTAAAATACAGCTCAACGGTAGTGCTAGTATGCAGGGTTCAATGCAACCCGTGTCCCACCCATCCCACCCCCCCAAACACTAATGTTTGGCCAACCACCTACACTGCGACCAGCCAGCCTCCTGTGGCACTCCTTCACAATACCGGCACCAAAATGGTACCGTATATGTGCGCCACTTTAACACACATTTAAAAGTGAAGGAGTGCCACAAGAATGAATACCCGTCTTAAATGGCAGGTAACATATGTGGTGGTTACTAGGTTGGTTTGCCACCCATCCTAGCAACCGCCACATATATTCAGAAAATGGCGCCTTTATACCGACTTCGGAAGAATGCGCCACCTTCAGAATAGGTCTTAAGTACAAAAAAAGTCGTTAACCCTTTTTGTGATCTTTTCGGTACTTAACACCCACGTGAGAATCGGGCCCTCTGTGAATAAACCTGCTTACTAGCACTTGGTTGGTAAAAAGCTGCTTTAAATGAAGGCAATAACTCTTGTCTAAAACAGACCAAGGAGGAGAATGGGGAGATCTACCTCTTTCCATAGAGGTCACTCTGATGTCAGCCAGTAGACCATCTTTTGTACACTTAATTGAACATTAAATTCCATCTTTTCTTAGTGGGAAAATATAAGGTATAAGTTCCAGAATTCAAAATCATAAACAACGTACACATACAGGACCACATTAGATTTCAGCAGATGACAACGACCAATGCTAATGAGTGCCTGTTTTCATTGTCCTGCCATCATTTGGGTTTCAACCAACTAATTTGCTTGACGAGTTTTGTAACCTGGCACTCAGTGGTGTGCAATGTGTTCATGTTGTGCAGTCCTACTCTCTGTGGTGTACTGGGTCCAGTGCAGAGAATTGTTATAATGCCTCCTTTGGGGCATGTCTGGCCCTTTAGTTTGCTGTACTTATTTAGAGAACATCTCAACCCCATCACGCACCCACTCACTAATTTCAGTACTCCCTGTTGTAAGTACTAGAAACTGAGCACAGAGTGTACGCATGTTTGCAGTAAGATTATGCATTTGACCTTTTGTGATAAGCACTATGCTTTGAGCATTCTACATTAATTTACGTGCATGAAAACTATCACAAACCCCAAGGCTTCCCTCATTTGCCTTTTTTAACTGCACACACCGTTCACATGCATTTACCCTTTCTCCTGCATTTTCCTTCTATTTCCCTCTGCTAACCTTCTGTTTTTCTCGCAGACCAAGGTTTGTAAACCCCTGGTGTGGGCACAAGATGCTACTATCCAGACAAGCCTCAGTGGGGTTAAATCACTATGGCGGTGACCTATGCTGTATAAATCTCCTAACATAACTTTAATGTACAAAACACATTTGACATTGACTAGTTTCTATTGTCT
This sequence comes from Ambystoma mexicanum, assembly GCF_040938575.1. NCBI lineage: Eukaryota > Metazoa > Chordata > Amphibia > Caudata > Ambystomatidae > Ambystoma > Ambystoma mexicanum. Next base: position 497,516,507 of record NC_090926.1, read on the forward strand.
CATTCATACACACCTAAACAGCATAACAGTGTCTTTCCCATACCCTATTGTTGTGCATACTGTCCCACTTATCCATCTTTTCTGTTCCTTTGCGCTCTGTGCATTGAACCGTCCATGTTTTAAAGAGCTTGTGAAGGATTGTGAAGCCTATTTACAAACCAAACTTCCATTCTCTTTCTGATTGCAAAGTGCATAGTCTGGGAGAAAATCAATTTTTGGAGCAAATTGATTTGTGTTTTGACAGGTTTCAATGATTTTCAGACTATAAAGTCAAGGGGTTTCCAAGTGTATCAGCTTCCTTCATCACTGTTCTTCCTGTGAATCAGTTTTGGAGCACATTCATGTGTGCTTCATTCCCCTTTATCCACTAGCGTTATACAAGCAGCAAGCGTGTCATAACCTTATGTGGGTGGTGGCAGTAACGTAACAAATGCAGCGCTAGTTACAGGAACCAAGAGCTGTGCAGCAAAAGCTCTCTCAAACAATATATTAACCGATAATTCACTCCCATTGCACCAATCATTCAGCCTGGTTCTATGCAAGCATGGCAACGGTAGGATAGCTCAGGGGCAACGAACTCGCCTTGGAAGCAAGATGTTACCGAGCAACACAGGTTCAATCCCCGGGTCAGCATTCAGAAACTTCTGGGTATTAATCGCGTTATAAATACCCTATCATAACCCAAGGGGCTGCCCACACACCACAGTTTTCTTCCTCTGTGTGACCACCTCACCTTGCACTTAGTTTGCTCTCGGCTATATTTCTTCTGATAGTTGGCTAGGCAAAATCTGACGTATCCCTCTGGCCTCTGTCAGGTTAGGGTGACGCCGACAATTAAGCTTCTACACTTCAAGGGTATGCCGGAACGCATCTCAAGACTATCGGGGCAACCACTCACTGACTAATGTCAGTACTCTGTAAGTACTGGGAACTAACCACACAGGCATACACCCATTTGCAGGAGCATTAAGAATTTGTCATTTGCTTATCAGTACTATGCTTTGATCATTCTGCAGGCATGTACACTATGGCAAATCTCCGTCCCAACCTCTCATTCTCTTTCTTACAGATCGATACCCTTAGTGTTTGTTGAGACTTCTCCCCTTTGCCCTTCCTCTACTGCCATTTTCAATTCTCCCTCACAACAAGGTCTGGAAGCCCATAGTGGTGGCAAAACATGGCACTCTCTGGACAATCATCTGCTCTCTTAGACCACTATAGTGGTGACTGGATCAATATAAATAAAAGAAAATCTCAGCATGACAAAAACTAACAATTAAGAACACAATTTTGCTTGCTTTTTCTGTATCTTCTACTCCCAGAAACCCTGTACTTGTGGAACTTTGATGAAAATGTGTCATTCTTAATTTGCACATACATCTAGGGTATGGATTTCATCACGTATGCACTTGTGATCACAGATATGCAATCATGTTCATCTGTCTCATAACGCACACAGGACCTCATCACATGTTGGATGGCAACCCGGTGGTATATCTGCCGGGATACCGCCCAATGTAAATAGCATTAGCTTAATATTAGCGCCTACATCCCAAGTTGCGGTAGGGACAGTAAGTCCGAATTTCCATTGGGCCCAATGGGGCATTGTGGGTGCTATTACCGCCAGCGCTAATAGCACTGCAGTAATAGAACTGGAAATGGGCAGAAAGTGGCGAGAGTTGCCTCCAACTCAAAGTTGGAGGTAAATCTGCAACTTTCCGCACAAACTCGAGATTGGTCTGAGCGGTAATGTGGTGGTAATGCTATTACCGCAACATTTGTGCTGCTCCGCCCAACACCTGATGAGGCCCACAGACTGCAAACCAGCTTCAGTACACTGCACACACAAATATTTAAGACGATAGACAAATGAATACATCCTACAATGAAAGACAAAAAAACATTGCTAGCAGCATTGTTATCATAAAATGGCACTGGACGAACAAGAATACAAATATTCCCAGGGAACCCATAGGGCTTACAGATGCCTTGCAATGCTACGCATCTGCGCACTGTTATGGGATATATTTTGGAGACACCTCCCTTGGGCCTCCCCTGCCTATCTTCCAGCCTTCCCTCTCTGTCTTTTATTTTTTCCCGCTCACTGACTGATCTTAGGCCTCTGGTAGCTTTGTGCAGAATGACCCACCCCAAGACAGAGTCCCTTCCATGACTAATCATCACCTCTCCAACAGAACTACTCGGAGATGGAGAAGCATCACACTTAAAAGCTGCGTTTATGATAATTAAAGCCGGAACAAAAACAAAAGCTATTAAATATTTCTCTTTGCGAGCTTTCAGGCCCTTCCATCTTTCGAGATCTGGGTGCAGTGGGACATGGAAATATTACCACGCACTCACCCGGGGATCATGAAGTAATTAGGTTCTGACTGCGTGGAGCAGCCCCTTGGATGCAGAGTGTGTGCATTAGCGCTGGCTATCATGCTGCCTCCTTTATTATTCCGGATCCAGGCGTTTTAATCTCGGTGGCGTGTGGACACATTCGTTAGACTAAAGCACTCACTAAATATCTTGCTATCTCGCCTTCGAGAGCGATTTCTCTGATAGAGCCCATCAAGCAGGCGCACACTACTTTTAGCGAGTTCCATTTATCTCTCTGAAACTGCCCTCATGCAAATATTCCCTTCTCTTTCAGTGGTTTTGGGATGTATCCTCCTAATTTCTACAATCGTGTGATCTACTTTGGCTGGATATACACGTAAACCTGCTGTTTTATGCATGTATTTATTTATTTATTTATATCGCACACCTAACCCAAGTGTATCTGGGCGCATATGACAAACATCCTTTCTTTAACCTGCCCCACCAGTTTGTTTTATGCATAAGCTCTCACCGTCACCACTTCACCACTTCCCTTTTCTTTTCCTCTGGGGACTATGGTCTAGGTAGCCTGGGTGGAGCACAATATGTGAACTTCCAGACAATCCTTGCTGCTTTGAGGCAACTACCATGATGTGGTACAGTATACAAGATTATAATATAACATGACATGCACTGGGTAGCTACAACACTAATGGTACTGTGAAGTGGCTAATTTAACGGACCTCATTACAGTTTGGCAGTGCTGGGAAAAAGTATTGGAAATGTTGTTACTGTCTCTTTTTTGGATGGTGACAGAATGACCACAAATTAAAGGTTTTTGTAGAATTCTCTGCAGGCACTATTACTGCAAGGTAAATCGGTCTATATTTGGAGAAAAAGTGGCAGATCTGCTTCAGCTTGGTGCTGGAAGTAAATCCTCCACTTTTTTTTCCAAAAATCGCCAGATTTACTGTGCGGTAATACTGCCAGTGGTAAATCTGCCAAAGATCCCCATTGAGTTGAATGGACTCCAAAAACGAGAAATGACACTGCCATACCAACACTGGTAATGCCATGGTAAACCCATGGGACCTGGTGGTGGTGACGGTAAGTGATGTTGGCGGCAATTCAGTGGAATTACCACCAAATTACTACCAAACTCGTAATGAGGTTCACATTTTAACTTGGTGAACCGTGGTTCCCTTGTGCAGCCATAGGTCTCACTATGGGAACATCTTTATAGCGGGTATGAAATATTGGCATAATGAGGCACCCCTGTCTCTGTGCCTGCCTGTGTACATGAATAGTAGACAGTACAAGACAAGGACCCCTAGAACATATTTAATTTCACTCCTCCCTCAGATGCAGTGGAGGTCAGGTGTTCTAGATTGCTAACAACAACTGCATTTAACTCTAACACGGGATGAAAGGGGCACGTTCTCGATACTAGACATGAAAGAAAGGTGTGGCCTCAGTGGGTGGCATGTTGAGAAACAGATTTAATATCTGCACGGGGCAGTGTTTCTAGGGAGCAGTGCGAACTTGGAAAATGTGAACCACCACCACTGTGCCAATCCTCTCGCAGCCTCGGACAATTATGGGCATTTGGGATGCCTGCGGCTTTGGAATTATCTTGATTAGCAAGAACATGGGTCACTATTTTGAGGAGTTTGCCATCAGCATTCAAGACTCCTCATGGTAACATTGCAGCAGTCTTTATCGTTAACGCTTGAATATTGGACATATTGCGGGTCATTTTTAATAAAATGCAAATTGCATGCAGGGATCCACCAAAGGTTGCATTTACGTGCTGTTGGTTCCCTTACATGCAATCTTCAACAATCACAAAGTGGAATGTAATTGTGGGGAGTAAATCAAGGTGAAATTGCTTTTACTCTTCACTTTCACTCTCTGTTGTGAGAGAAATAAAAGGTTGCCTGCAAATTACGCTTTACAGCTAGCCATTAAAAATGGATTCCTATGGAATCCACCTGCTATTTACCAGGTGTAAACATAAGCGGATTCCAGAGGAATCATTTGGTTTTACACCTACATGAACATCTCATTCTACCTTAAAACCATGTGCTCTTCTGAGACAGAAGAAGAAAGCAGAATGGAGATGTAAATGCCTTGCAAAGCCTCATAATTTAGGTGTAGTGAAAAATTAAAGCATAAAGGCATTACACCTTGTTTTGCACTTTCATTGTGCGCACCACTCAGTGCAAAATAGCCTAATTTTGTCAAAAGTAAACCTCACCAACATGTAGCTCAAGCAAGGTCAGCCTGCTGTGGGTAAAATGAGATATGAGATGATTAACAGGAGGTTCAGTGCCCTTCATGTTGCTGGCGATTGAATATGCATAAACTAACTGCCACACATGGGAACTGCTTAGAAAACACGTTAACACACCTAGCCATAAGTAGACACTTAAGGGGAGTGCTTCTCTTTCACGTAGCCAGCCAGTAATTGCCCTGCACAAATGGCACATGAGCAGGCATCCACTCGGAATTTATTCCAATGATTTATTTGTAATCTCATTTTAAAGGTTTTTTGCGAGCTCTACTCAAGGTGTACTCTGGGAGGTATCAATTTAAAACGGCGTGAGGAATCTGTGTGCAAGTGATGGCCAAATGCTGTTCATCCCCCTAAGGTCGATAAAATGACATCCAGTGCTACCATTTAAATTGGGCTAAGATAACTGAAGCTATAACGTCCTCAAGATGTATTCGGTAAAACTCACTATGTTCATTATAGGGGTCATTTTCTAAGTCCCTGGAACATAGACAATTGGTGTGAAAGCCAGGAACAAAACGTGTATGCCTTGATTTTGCACACCACCCCATATTTGCCGTCCACAGCCTCTGACGCTTGACTTTACGTCATAAAACACAGACGTAAAGACCGGCTGCTAAAATCGTACAGATTTTACATGTGCGTTTCATGTCATGTTTTTACGATTCTGATTTACCCCTACACTAACATTATTCCTGTTTTAGCTTCACATTTTACTCATAAAAATAGTACCGACTTAGAACAGGTGCATTCGAAAAAAAATAGTAATTAGGGGGTGAGGGTGGCACATAAACTGGAGAACCACACAATATAATTTTCCCAGTACCATGGCAGGAGCAACACCTTTGTTGCTCCAACTAAGGCAGCTATGGCAATTCCTTGTGCAGACCCAGCTGGCCCAGCAGCAACACCGTGAAGTGACACATCTGTCTGCTCTCCAGCCAGCCCCCGCCTCGGGTAGTTCATCAGCTTGGATCCCAACCCTCACATCAGGCAATGCATCAGCTAGCATCCCTTGCCCCACCTCAGTCAGCTCATCAGCTTGGATCCCAGCCACAACTCAGCAAAGGATCAGTTAGCATCCCTTGCCCTACCCCAGGTAGCTCATCAGCCTGGATCCCAGCCCACACTTCAGACAAAGGATCAGCTAGCATGTGTTGCCCCACCCCAGGTAGCTCATCAGCCTGGATCCCTACCCACACCACGGCAATGCATCAGCTAGCATCCCTTGCCCCACCTCAGTCAGCTCATCAGCTTGGATCCCAGCCCACACCTTAGGCAATGCATCAGCTAGCATCTCTTCCCCCACCTAAGTTAACTCATCAGCTTGTATCCCAGCCCACACCTCAGGCAATGCATCAACTAGCATCCCTTCCCCCACCTCATGAGCTCATCAGTTTGGATCTGCTAGCACATCACATCAGCCGCCCACTTTTCAGACATTGCTACCGCCTGGATTAGATCCTTCTTAAGCAACAGATCTAATGGGGATTTCTCTCCATCAGCATCCGCTGAGCCTGCCCCCATTAACTTTGCCATTCCACAAGGGTCCTGTGTGTCACCAACTCTTTATAATGTGTTTACTAAACCTTTGTTTGATGCTCTTGACTATCTGGGTGTCTCGTACACAAATTATTCCAACGACACCCAGCTACTCATCCCCATCACGGGTGATCACGCAGTGGACACTAAAGCCCTGAATGACATCTACTTGGTCATTCAGGCATGGATGGCGCAACATGAGCTTTGCCCCAATGATGATAAGACAGAACTACTTATTCTGGGTTCACACCAACGTCTCAATAAACTTGATCCCTCTTTCAAGTTCTTCATCATTGACGGCACCGTCATCAAGGTCTCCAAGGACACCAAAACTCTTGGAATCTACTTCATTCCACACTCTCACTTTTCAGACAAACCAACGCTGTCAGTTCGGCACCTGCATATACATGTCAACTGATTGCGGCATGTAGACCATTTTTGACTACCCCAAATTGCATCACGTTGGCTAGAACACTTGTCATATCCAAGATTGACTATTGTAGTGCCCTCTACTTTGGGATCCGTCAATCCAACCTAAACAAACTGCAAGTCACTCAGAATAATGCCATCAGAGCAGCATTAAATATACCTAGAAACCACCACATCTCTAACCATAGGCACGATCTACATTGGCTCCCTGTCAAGCATAGAATTGCCCTGAAAACTCTTGCCCTTACTCACCAATGCCTTGCCAACCAGGCACCCATCTACCTAGCCAACCGTCTCACGTCACACACCTCTAGCCGGCCCTTGAGAGCTGCCCAAGCCATAGTTTACACCTCCCCAGGTTTAAGCTACAAAAACCGGTGGTGCCAGTATCCCCGTCCTTGCCTCGAAGCTATGGAATACCTTGCTCAATGCCATTAGAGCTGAGCCATTCTTCCGAGTTTTCAAGAACAAAACTAAAGATTGGCTCTCAGCACAAAACATCCGAGATATCTAATGCCGCATTTCTGCCATGCCATCTGTCTTTCACCCAAGAACACTATGATATCTAGTTAATGCGCTTTTATCCTCTTCTTGTACCTTCTGTATTCTGATGCACTATTATCTGAGGAACGTTCTGCATAACTCTTCTGCCTGTATTTACCGCATACTATGCTAAACTGTATATATTTTGTCACTCCGGAGCCTTCTGTATTCCAATGCACTTTTGTCTTGAGGAATTGTCTGCATAACTCTTCTGCCTGTATTTACTGCTTACTATGTTATACTTTATATATTGTGTCACTCCGAAGCTTCACCGGCATGTCTATTGTAAGTTGGTAGAGGTTCCTCATTCTCATGTATGTAATCGCAACTTTGCCTCCAATGATATGCGCCCAGATGCCTTCTGGCCCGGTGCGCTATATAAATAAATAAAAATCTAAATACAAATACATAGCAGACTCCCAGAACCGGGTATGTTGCAAATAGCAGCATCATTGGCAAACTGAGAAGTACCTAAGCAGGAAAATCCTTCAAAAACATTTACAAATCCAGGCAGGTTTATGTTAAAACATGTGGAAGCCCACATTCATTCATGCCAACACTGACCCCCAAAATAGCCCTTATTCAAGCAGCATAGTGAAGCGTAAATGTTGGCTCATTCTGAGACTACATTTCCACTTACCTCTTTCTGTTAAGGGGTTTAATTCCCAGAACGTAAGGGGTGAACTAAACAATCAACTATTGATTTGATGTAGGCAGGCTTACCTGTATGCTGAGGTTTTTAAAGAGCATGGGCCTCATTCCGAGTATGGCGTTAAGGGATAGCGGCCACCGCTAACGAGAGCGGTGGCGGTAATCCCTTACCGCCATACTCCGAGTTCCCTTAGCGCCATGGTGCTTTTAACACCTGCTTTTAGCAGGCGTTAAATACCATGGCGCTAAGGGACCTTGATGTTAATTACGCCACCGTAATTTACGGTGGCGTAATTGACGCCTTCCCCACTCCCATTATGCCCTATGGGGCGAGAATGGGAATGGGGAAGGGTAAATGGGGATTGGGGAATTACCGCCCCGCCAACCTTGGAATGGGGCGGTAATTCCGCCAACCACCAAGGCGCTGCCGGTCCGGGTACGGCGTCAACCAAGGCGTTAATAGCGCCATTGGTTAGCGCCGTACTCGGAATGAGGCCCCATGATTTGAGAGATTGAGGGGTTAGGGGGTGCATGTGACTGTCATATGGGAACTAGTTGTGCTCCCTGTGGTATGGGAGCTTAGCGGCATCACTGATTTCCCACAGCCCAGAAATGGTATACCTACATGCATTATACATATATATCACCATTTCTGAAGGCAAAGAGAGTGTTCACAAGCAGAATCACTATTTTGACAGCATTGGTAGAATTCGCAAGTGTTCCTACCATAGCTGCGTAGAACATCCTGAAAGCCTGATTTGTCAAACCCTGACTCATATCATCACATGTGGAAGAGCTCTCATTTGTCTCAATGCCATGTGTGAGTGGGCCGTCCAATCCAGCCTTCATTTCTAGCATCGTAGGACTTCCAGTATTCCTTTGCAATTGCTATTCCAGTCCTACAGGTAACTGAACACAGGGGAGAGGAACTGGTATCTCTTTCAGGAATTTTATGGGGAAACCTCAGAGCTATATGGTGGGACATCATGACTCAAATGAAAACACATTGGGCCTAATTACGACCCTGCTGGTCCGGTAAGAACGTTGCTGGTAGGCTCGCCGGCACTGTTGTTACCGGACCGGCAGAGTACAAGTTTGCGAGGCACCTGCCGTCCACCCGTATAACCTGGCGGGCGGAACGATAGCCGCTCGCAGACTTTGACAGTAGCACCGGCACCATTTGGTGCCAGTGCTACCGTCTTCCCCATTCCCAATGAGTCCTATGGGACTCAATGGGAATGGGGAATACCATTCTTCCTGCGCCTGACTTCCCGGAACGCCAGGGTCATAGGGTCATAATACTGCGGTCATTCTGGGAAGCCAGGCGCCGGAAAAATCACGAGTCCGGCAAAGCTTCCGCCGGACTCGTAAGGAGGCCTATAGACCCTGAATGAAACTGTGGCCTCTATGATCCTTCATCATATCAAAGAATGGCACCATGCATGTACCGTGTCCTTCACATAAAACTCCCCCCACCCCACACTCATGCTTGAGGTTCACCTGTACACCATGAACCGCTGACAGGAAGAAGCAGTGCAATGTTTCATGGGCAGACCCATAGAAATGCAGGGTAGAACAAAATAGCATTCAGAGCCAGTTGGATCAAACCTTTTGAGTTACACCTGCTGCCATCACAACCTTCTTCCAACTCACCGGGTGATGATAGACAACTTATTCACCATTGGCTGATGACACCACTGTGCAATCCAAGGACTCTCATACAGCAGCGCAAACATAAATGCTCAGACTCAAACCCACAACACCATTGAGCTGACATTTGGTCTGCTGAAAAACTGCTTCAGTGTCTGCACACAAGCATAAGTGCATTTATGTAGTGACCAGAGAAGGTTTAGCTCATCGTGACTATGCTGCAGATTGCACAATGTAGAAGCAAGTGCAATGATGAGCCTGATGATGGTGTTGATTCTGATGCTGGAGGACAAGGGTGCGAAAGCCAGCCACCAGTTTTCATGCAGGCAAATGGACCGGATCAGCTTGTACTGCAGGACTAAATCATCAACGTCCTCGGATAAAGGTGATTACATCACTGCAAAGAATAACAGTATCTCCTCCCTCATCCCCTGCTCCCCGAATCAATCCCACAAAACAAAGGAGCAGAAACTCATAAACCATCTGTTTATTTTTTAACAGGGTAGCAGGTAAAGTTAATTCTGCCTCTTTGGGGTGAGGTCAAATGTTAGATAGATATACATATAAATCTCCAGAGCAATATCAACATAATTAAATGTCCAGTCAGGGATATCAATTTCACCTAAGTACTAGGTGTATCAGATTTGATTTCACAGGCACAGTGACCTGCAAGAAGGGGACATCACATGACTTATGAAGAAATAGAAATAAAGAACGTGATGTTGGATGACCTTGGACGCTAATAACATCTCAAAAAGTGCTAAAAGGGTAGATAAGCATTCATATTGTAGTCTCATATGCATAGCTACTGACATCCTTTGCCACCTATAGCCTCACATGCACATTGAAAATTACCTGGCTGTGCCTGGAGAACTGTTCTCAGGCCAGTCAATCACCTCCCAGGACCTAGTGTAGACCCTCTGAGCAGCAGTAGAGGCCTGCTCTCGGGAAAGTCAGGCAGCAAAGGCCTGCTGTTTGGTCATTTGGGAATCCTCACTGGCACTAGAGTAGGGCTCAGCAATAACAGCAGGAGGAGGGGCCTGCTCTTGGGCCAAAGAGGCATGATCTGGTATAGGCCTCACTTTAAATGCTGCCACCTGCCCTGGGGAAAGCCTGGAATGCTCCCTGTCTGAGCACAGACTTCTGTAGATGCAGCTGCAGCAGCAGAGGCCTGCTCTTTTATGAGCTGTAAAACATACATTAGTTTTCAAAAATTGATTAGCAGAGTTTGTTAATTAAACTGTTCTTGATTGGCAAACACACCCATTTGATTAGCAAAGTTATACTAATATTTTTAATGCCACCAGAAGTTATTTGTACCCAAGACATAACATGGGCATTAACACAGCATTATTGTGTACAGCTGAAGTAAAACATTAGTGAGATGAGTCAAGCTTTGCAAATTCTTTAAAATGTTGCTAGACCTGCAGGCTGAGTAACTTAGTTTACCTACTCGACCTAAAAGAAATGCACTCGACACATATCAATGGAATACAAAAAATGTAAACGTGCTTTCTGTAAAATGTTGTATTTCACCACAAACCCACTTTATGGTTGGCACACTGTTGCCGCCCAGAGGCCAGCCATGCAAAGTGAAACCTTTGTTTTACATTTACTGCTAAGTAAATGTTACATAAAAGTTTCAAACATCCCCTGAAAATGGTATTCGCCCCCCATAAAATCTACTTGACTATCCGATTGGGCACGTAGATTTTGAAAGGTTAGCTGCGTGAATGGACACAGATAAATAAATATGATAAAAAGGCTCTGAAAACAGTTTGGCAGGTTCTCTCCCACAGGTTCTAATGTATAATGCAATCATAATCATAGAGCAAATCGAGCTCTGGAGGCTAACTACAGTGTGTGGTATTACAGTAGATCTGTAGATGTTCTGACTGGATGGTACTATTGATTACTAATTTGGGTAAACACCTAGTTAGCTTTGTGCATTCATTATGTAAGAGGAAAGAAAGTAAGAGACTAAGGGCCTCATTACACGGATGGCGGATAACCATGGCGTTATTAACGCCATGGTTCATGCCGGTAAAATACCGGCACCACCTTGGCGGAAAGGGGAATTACCGCCCCATTCCAAGGTTGGTGGGGTGGTAATTCCCCCTTCCACCATTGCCCTTCCCCATTCCCATTTTTGCCCCATAGGGCATAATGGGAATGGGGAAGGCGCTAATTACGGTACCGCAAATTGCGGTACCGTAATTAGCTCCCTGGGTCCCTTTGCGGGTTGGTTTTTAACGCCTGCAAAAAGCAGGTGTTAAATTCCCCTAACCGGAAAGGGACCTCGTAGTAACGCGGTAAGGATTTACCGGTACCGGTAAAATACCGGTACCGGTAAACCCTTACCGCCATCCATGTAATGAGGCCCTAAGAGTGGATGGCATAGCAGGCACAGAACTGGGCAAACCTAATGGAATATTGTAATTTGCTGCTATCTCACTTCCAGCGTAGCTGCAATAAAGCAGCAGGGTGATAAGAAAGAATGTCAAGAAGTATGGGATCAGCTCATGGGATGAGTACCAGTTGCATAGATGGATCCAACCAGCAGGTCACAGGACTAGGTTTGCCATCAAAAGCATTTGGCTTCTTATCAAAGGTGTTTACTTGTCAACGTGATGCATCTTCCCCAACAAAATGAATATAGTTTACACTATGAGATTTATATACACTAACCAAAACATTTATTGTAAAGCATGGAGACAATATAGTGTTTGACAGAAGCAATACTGTCATTAATTATTATGAAATAACTTATTTTTCAGAAATGGAATTGCATGAGTATCTTTAAAAAATATATATAAATATATATATAGTTAACGCATATTGGTCTTTGCCAGAAAGGATATAGTTAGCTTAGTAAAAGTAGCATCCCAATGACCTCTTGCTTTCAATTATTTGAGAAATAAAAATAAAATCTTGCCTCACACTCCCGCAGAGGCCTTTTGCACTTAAGAGGGGTGGATACGAATACTGCTGCACTCTCTCTCTCCATTAGCCCCTTTGAATTTGCAATAAACAGTGAAAAGAGGATGGAGAGAGCACTGAGAGCAAGAGAGGAATGCAGGGTGACTTCAATAGTTATAATTGCTACACATGTTTCAATTTAATTAGCAAAGCTACAGAATTGCATAACAAATTGCTATGTGTCACTGCTTATTTTGTGCCTTGCACTGATATCTTCCCCTTGTCTCTTACCTTGCTGTCATACCTCCTTCAGCACATTGGCCCTCAGACATTTGGCTGCCTCTAGGGACTGTTGGACTTCTCCCAACATTGACCCACATGAAGAAAACCATCCATAAGTCCCCTCTCACTCTCCTCTACCAATGCCTAGGCTGCCTCCATAGTTTTTCTATGATGTCAGCTAAGACTCTGTTGGCCAATAGGGTGGGTGTAATATTACAGGAGGTTGGTGGGGGACAGTCGATGGATGATTGGTTGAGAGGACAACACCAAGGGTCACTAGAGTAGGAAGAGACTGCTCAACAGTGAAGGGGCTGTAGCAACCATAGTCTTGTGTGGGCACAGGGTTCATATGTACAACAACAAAAATAACACTTGTTTGCTTCCTGTTCATATCGTTTTCTGGTGGTGTGTGATAGGGGCTGTGGTGGTGCAGGAGAATAATTTTTTTTTTTTTAAACCTGTTTCTCGGTCATGAAGGAGAATGCCCACTCCACTGTTTTTTTTCCTCTTGAGGAGCCACTTCGTTATGCGCTGACCCAAAAGCAGAGAAGACACCTCATTTTTACATTTTACGTGGCTTTCCTGCTCTTTCGGAGGGTTATGTGAGGGATAAAACCATTAATTGACCCATTAATGTTAAGACTTTACATTATGTGGCCAAATTGTAAAGTAGTTCCTGAGTGCATTTTATGCATTCAGCGACATGATGCCCCATGAGTGTTATTCTTATGATTACAATCCATTTTAATTTGGGATTTTAGATCATTAAATATTTTAATAAAGCCCAAGAGTTTTGATGCCCTGGCACAAAACATTTGGGAGCATGGTGTTGCAGAGAATTGGCACCATGATAATTGGTTTGACCCCACGGTTGGGCAGGTTCTCACTGCAGTCGCCTTTGATTGAAACTTTCCTATGTCAAGTCGTATTGTCTTGTCAATAATATTCCACGGTAGGGTTGAAACAAATGTAACCAGCTATTAGAAGAGATAAAGCTGACTGGGGGTGTTTCCTGCTTCTGACTAGCCAGCCAGGCTTCCCCTACGTACAAAAGCTATACAGCCTCAAAACACTGTCAGCACTAGCCCAGAGGCTTCAATTCGGTTCTCCAGCCGGGGACTGAACATTCTCTTGTGGAGAACATTAATCACTGGATCAGTAGAGTGTGTTACATAGTGAGGGTGAAACTTCCTTTATACATGTGAGGCCTTTGATGAAAGCCTAATCGCGTTCGTAGACGGCGGACTAACGTTTCTAAATAGAACATGGAGGAAGGCAGGTACTGGAAGTGGTAAAACTGGTACGACGTTCTTTCATTGTCAGGCATTACAAAGCCTGCAGTTTAAACATGTTTGACAATTCATTCCATTGTTTAGGGGGTGGTGGGAAAGGGCAGATAAGTGGTTGGGGGTTGGTTATAGGTAAAAATAGATGCAGGAGGGGGTAATTGGGCCGCCCCCCCAAAACCCCAAAAAAAAGAATTCGATGAACTGTCAAACACATTTAAATTGCAGGCTTTTAAATGCCTGACGACGAAATGGCATAGAATTGGTAAAACTGTGCAATGTCGTGGGAGACTCAGACCAATGAGTGGTGTGGTTCTGAATTTAAAATGTGTGTTTATTTGGCCTTTGATCTGGGAACCCTATTGCATTTGTATCTGTATTTCGGTATTATATAGCGTGAACCTCCCAAGGAAGTAGCATAGCATTGTAAATGTCATTGAGGTATGTGGTAAGGGAGCGCGGGTTGCAATATGTGGTATGGGATGTTCCACAGATGGGTGTGAGATGTGCTTTTTTCTGGACTGATTTCCTTTGTCATTTTATGATTACTTTTTAAGGCTAAATTTGAGATCTGCTTAGAGAATGTTGACTACAAGCATTTTTTTTTAATAATCATGTTTTATTAACACTGTCCCAACTTTGCTTTTTCCGCAGGACATCACAGTGATGTATTTTAAAGCTTAAACTTTCAAAAATACTGGCACCACGGTAGCCAGTTTTAAGGATTTGAAAAGGCCCGAAATTAATAGTGGCCAGAGTTCTATGACTACAGCTCCAACGTCAGCGTGCTTTTGTCCAATACTTTAAAACAATGCTTAAAAACATGGCTTTATTTTGCCTGATTAAATTCAAGTGTGTGTGGTTGGGGTGGTCCAGAGGAGTAAGGCGGCAGGGTGAGAAATACCATGTGTTGCTGAGATTTTAGTTTGCACGTGCAGGTCACCATTTTCACATCCCTTGTAGGATTTGATTTTGACTGGTATCCCGGTGTCCCTGGCAAAAGGTATTTGCGAGGGCAATTGCCTTCATTGGCTCCCAGTGGATGCAAGGATTACATTTAAAACTCTCTGCATTGTCCACAAGGCTTTCTGGGGCCTGGGTTCAAAATACCTTCAACTATCCCTCCATAAATACCTCCCCTCTCGAGCCCTTCGCTCCTCTATTTCGAACTCCCTCAGGATTAGTCGTTTTGCAAAGAAACAAGCTGGAGGTGGATCTCTGTCTTCGCCTGGAGCCGCTCTCTCGAACAGCCTCCTGACCACCATGAAACTTGAGGAGAACCATCTCTGGTTCGGGAAGCACCTCAAGACCTTCCTCTTTGCCTCCTTCTCCCCTGTTGATCTGTTTTCTCTCTTGGCACCGTGCACCTGGCCACCCTCTGTCACTCGGGCCCAGGTACCTGCTCACCCTGCCACCTGCTTGCACTGCCTCCAGGCCACCCCCTGCACTGGGCTATGTATCTGTATCCATACAGCCCCCTCCCACTTTTCTTACACTTATCAGATTTACCTTATCTGACTAAACTAGCCCCTGCCAAATGCTGGCTGCACTACCATGATGTATCGCCTTATTTATTTATTTTGTATGTATTATTTATTTACTTTATTCTATTTAGTATTTATTCTGTTCTCTCCTCTATTCTGCACTTTTCCACTCCCCCCTTCCACGCACTTTCCCCCTTTTCCCTTTTCCATGCACTTGTGCTTTCTTAATGTCACTGCGCCTAGTAAGATCACATTTATTTTTGTTCTTTTTTCTTTTGTTTGTTCTCACCTGTTCCCCTCCCTTTGTTGGCAATCTTCAGCTATTTTATTAACAATTATCTACAACAGACATGAACAGACGTCTCACAGTATTTCTCTCAACATGTTACATGAAAAAACACATTTATAGTAAAAACCCCTCATCATTGATGTCATACTACGTGGTAAAATAAGAAAAGCTAAGTTGGATTATGGTTGGTCTACCAAAATATCTAGGTACACTTTCTATGAGGGATAGGATTGCGATTGGATCACTAAAGTCAGGTGGACAAATATGCCAATCCCTAGTGCAAGTCATCTTCAGTGTCACAAAATACACAACGTTGCATTGGTTTTCAAACTATAGGGATCTTTGCTATGTGGCTCTCTATGATTGATTGGCACACTTGTACCCTTCTGGAATATTCAGCTCTCTAGGAGCATGCAAGCTGGTACCCCAGGTGATTGTGCGTGGTCTTGATCATGCCTTCCCATCCAATTAGCCCATCATCCATCATCACTCCTGCTGTCGGCCATTCAAATTGTCTTTGCACTTAGCCTTGCATTTATCACTGCGCCTGAGAATAGAAAGGAGTGTGAGCACGGCCTTATCTTCAGTCTTGATGTAACTTGCTCAAAGTTTATTTTCATCTACACCATGTGACAGGAGACTGTGTTTTCGCTCCTTTTTTGCCTTTAATACTATTAAATGAATAAAACCTGGCACTCATAGTGTTTTTCCTTTTCACCTCAACAGAAGCTCACATCTTCTCCAATAGATAACCAGCTTCTTGGCTGCCCCAACCCTTGACACTGGGTCAGACAATCCTTCTTGTATCGTCCTTCATCGTCAGGTGTCTTTCTCTACTGGGTCTCGCTTTCAGCCTTTTTGCAAATGAGGTCTTAGTTTGCAAAAATGCGACATGGAACATCCAGGTTCTATATGCATATATATAATGGCGGCATCACCTGCAGTCTTTTCACTATGTATAGCCAGCCTTCATGGTTACTTAGCATATTGCTTTTCAGCATCTGTACATTTATAAAAACGGCTTGCATTTTCTACAGTGCTTCTTCGCACAGACAATCTTCCTTCCGCACTTGAAATGTTACTCGATTCTTTACTTCGCCATCAACTTCTATAAGGTCTATTCACATTCTCCCTTGGCATCTGTTCTTGGTACGTCATCTCTGCTTCATGTGACGTCATCAGTCTCTTGCCTTCACCGCTTCACACTTCTTCAGGAACCTCCTTTAAGAGACTCTCATTTCTCCGGGGGTACATCATGTAGGGCTTTATCAATGGATACCTTGTTTCAAGGATTATTCATGGTATAGATACCCTTATTGGCGTCGTGCATGTCACAACTTCCGGCTTCCAACATATGAGCAAAATAGGGACAGGACTTCGGTAGGGGAATTTGGCTCCTCCTCTACACAGTAGTTGGCCCAAGTATCTATGGAGCCTACTCCTAGTCAAGGCAAATGTGCATGCAGATTCTCTTTCGCGATTACCTCCCCACCCCCATCTGCAGAGTGGGGCTATTTCTGCTTATTGCTTGCACACAAATGACACTCAAGGGCCAGAAATCCCATATAGGCCTGCCTCTCAAGTCTTGGTTCTGTTACCAACTCTGATACTGCATTTTCTTTTGGTTTCTTTGAGGCACATTAGATGCAATGAAACTGGCCTACAGACTGGCAACTGGCCTACAGACTGGCCTGCAGCTGGAAACCCATGCCAAGCGAGGTTGCAGAGCTGTGATGAGCTATGGAATGCATGATGCCTCTGGTTGCCCCAGGCCAATTCATGAGCCCCTCCTGAGATGTGCACAGCTGAAAACACTGCTGGCTCCAATCCCAAGGCCAGAGGCTGTCAGAGGCTGTCTCGCAAAAATGACAGTGCACTTCGCAACTGCAGGATACTGCTTCCCCCTTTTCTTCAAAATGGACCTGATATGCATTATACATGCTGTTTTATGGGTGGAGAATGGATTTAGCTACTCCGTTTGTATATAAGGATGAGTCAGGACTGGGGGGGTCAAAGGCAGTATGCATCCCTCCCATGCACTGGTGTGTTTTGCTTTACAGCCCATTTCTCTCTACTTCTGGTCTCCTGTGTATTATTTGTGTCTGAGTACCTGGTATGTGTCTTGGGGGAGCAATATGAGCCTGTAACATATTGGTGCCGAAACCCTGGAGCTCCCCTTCGTGACGTTCATGACTGGGGTATACAACAATAAAACGGGTAATTTAAAAAAAGTGTTTTTCACTGTACCTTTTGTGTGCTTGACTATGGGACTCTGGAGTCATCATGGAGTCTAGGAATAGTACAAAGACAGTGCCTCATAGTGCTGCAGTGGTACAGTATAGGGTTTCAAGGGCAATTACAGGACTGCTATAGGGTCAGAGCATTCTTAGGCACCTGTGATACAGTCAGAGCACCTGTTGTGGAAAGACGGTGTAGGGTTGATCCTGTAAAGGGCACAGGGTAAGAGTGTGAGGTCAAAAGCCTGAGCTAACTTGTGGTAGGGCTGATACCAGTTACAGATTACAGTTACAACATGTTGCAACATGTTTGACCCCGGTCCACTGACCAGTTGGGAGGCAGGGGCAGAGCTGTCATATAAGTAAGGGTTGAGGGCAATGCTTGTGAGGTTGAGGAGCATGGTGAACAATTGGGATGTGGTCCCCCAGTTGGTATAGAAGAATAGGGAGGTGGGGTTTGCCCAGGAACAGAAGTTACATAGTGTACTTCATGGATGGGACAATGGAAATAGTGCTGAACTACAAGAGAAGCACAAAGATATCACAAAGGTGATGAAGATATGAAAGTGTCAGAGACCCTCCGATTTTGCAGACATACTTACACAAACCTTCAGGAGGGCAACAACATGGCGGCTGTTGCCAGACGATATAATACGGGTGGCGGAAGGGAAGGGAGATGTGGAGGAAATGTTAAGGTCCGCCCAGGGTTGGGCATACATTCTGATTTCAGGCGATGATGCTTGGCTGACAGAGAGAACAGCAGTTTCTGCGAAAGGATTACAAGGAGTGGGTGGAGGGAGAACACACAGAGGGTCAGGAATGTGAGTTGTTAGCACCAGCACCTGTGCAAATTGGGTTGGATGACGCAGAACACTTTGGGGGTGGCTATACATATTTCAGAGAAATATGTGTTTTGCATTACAGCCCATTTCTCTCTACCTCTGGCCTCCTGTGTATTATTTGTGTGTGAGTACCTGTAGTTTGTTGTGGGGGAGCAGCCTCCACAGAGAGCATCTGATGCTTCCTTTTCCACCTCTTTGCAAAAATAGATATTACAAAAATATGAAGGCTACCATAAACCAATGTGTTTTCAGTATAAACGATCCAAAAGTTGACCCCCCCAAAAACACACATTGAATCCCCTTTGTAACTCTAAATGCTATGAAACACTACCCAAACGTGTTCCAACCTTTAGAAACACTACTCATCTACTTTGTCCACCAACTTTGTCCCCCAACAGTTATATGACAGAGGCCTCCCTGACCTCAATAATCTGCCTCTTTACCCTCTCCTCTGTAAGGACTGGGGAGGGCTTATTTTGCTGCACCCAACCAACCCAGACCCACTCAAATTTTGCCCTACATATTTGTTCTATACATTTGTAAGTCGATGTTATGTTTGCAATAGATTTATTCACTGGACACAAATTACCTTTCATTTAGTTTATCAAAAAACGAGTTAGGTTAAGCTACTACAGTGGGGAGACATTAAAGTACTGTATACTATGGTTGTAGGTCAAAGGTTCGAAAACAAAAGGCCATTTTTTTTAATGGGGGGGGTTCCCCCAACCCCATGTTTTCTTTTTATAAATAACTTTATATGTACACTAAACGTAAAAAATATATAAATAAATACATTTTAAAAAATCTACCTTTTTTTACGGTTATTTTGGATTCGAACAACTAATCAAGTCTACATCTGTATTGTAACATACGTTATAACCTGATATAGGTTCAATTTGAGGCTGGCATCCAGATATAAAGGCCAGGCAAGCATTGGATTCAGTTTAAGAGGTGAGTAATATTCCATAGCGTGACATGGCCATCGGTCTACTTCTCTCCTGCCTGGGAGACACTCGGATCATCGTCTCGCCAGGTACGAGATCTCCTTATCCCTCCCGGATAAGAACAAAATCACTACAGAAAATGTAAGTTCTAAAGACGAGGTTAAATCACAACTACTTTTCAATTGGCAGGGCTGCCTGGACTACCTATTCACCCCATAGCAGAGACCGGCTGCATTAAATAGATTTGTAATGGCCATATTTATCAGTTTCCCGGGTTCATTCAATTTGGCGCCTATGAAATCTCTTTGGAGAACTCCAGAGAATGATGCATGTCCTGAAGGCGGCTCTGATTAATACAAGGATTTTTGGCTTCTAAAGAAAATGGGAGCAAGGGCATGCAGAGAGCCTGATGTCGGAATCATGATGAGTAATGGTGCCCTTCAAGGCTGTGAACCATCCTGAGATTTTCACTTCACTGCCTTAGCCAGCAGATTAGGTTGTGGACGGTGAAGGATGTGTTTAGTGTGCAATTACTCTACGTTTTTTGGATCATTCTTTTTGGTTTGTATATGATGGGCCCTTTGTGCCTCCATGCAACCTTTGCCACAGCTGTAACACATCATGTTCTCAGGACACACTTTAAAATTAGTTGTGATCATCCAATGCTGGGATGCAGGTTGGATCCTTACTTCCCTACCAGTGCATTCCCGTAAATGTAGTTCTTAGCAAATAAACTTATGATGCAGTTATTCAACAGGATTAATGCCAACATTGTGTTGCTTCAGAAAAGGCATTAACTCAGGGCTGTTGCAAAGGATCCGTGCCATCTATGGTGAGCATCCCTTTCCCTATCATAGGAACTGTCCCCATCCCCAGCCTGAGACACAAGGATGGGCACAATGGTGTAAACAAAATGTCGCAGTGCAGGTTACATTCCCACCTGAGAATGGTTGGTTTTCCAGCATAACCCTTTACTCACCCTACCTTGTTCCTGCCTGTACTCTGTGCCAGGAACTCATGGACAGATATTGACAGACCTCTGCAACTTCAGTGTTTCTTTGATCTGTGCCACGTGTGGGGGTGGTGTGTGTGTGTGTGAGTGTGTGTGTATATGCATGTGTGGTTTCTGTGCCTGCACAAGTATAGTGTACGTTCATACAAATATATATGCACAGATTGTGTACTGGTATAGGCATCTGTGCTAGTGCCACTAAAAGGGGGTATTGGACAATTTAGGGCTAATGTGACATGACATGGGGTTATTCTGGGACAGTCTGAAGTGGAACGGAGGAGAGTGGCATAGAAATGACATTGACTAAAGTTGGCAACAACATTATGTGGCATTGGAAATTCTGGGGGCAAAGTGAAAGTTATGCACACAAAAGTAGGGTAGACCAGAATTCTCACACTTTCATCATGGTCTGGTAACTGTATGCACAAAAGGAGAAATTTCGGTTAATAGCTTGCTACTGGAACTGGAAAGTGGTTGGTGGAATAAACATTAGATGAGTAGGGAAGTCCAGTTGTGCATTTCGTACTATTGATTGAATGTGGGTTTTATGAGGAGCCATCTTTCCCACAGCTCAAAAACAAACTAAAGAGGCTATATTCCACTATTAAAGACGAATGAGGGTGATGTGCTACTTTCTAAAGGTTAAACAGTCCTAAAATGTAGTGATATTGGATCTTTATTCCCTTTTGTTTGTAAATGAGTGTGATAAATTAAAAAATGATTACTAACACGTAGAAGATTTCACTTTATAATGTCATGTGTTCCTTATACACCCAGTAAAAAAAAACAGCATTCTCATTGAATGTACTTGCTCTCCACAAACGCCAAACATGTTTCTTATTTTTGAATTCGGCCATTCATCAGGCGTATGGGAGAACATGCATGCATGTAAAAGATTCCTGGTTTACTCACTATCGTGTCGCAGACTTTTAAAATATTTCTTCCAAGCTAATGAGTACACAAGTTGCTCAAAAGAAATCCCATGTTGGTCAGCATGAAAATAGTAAGCAGTGGCACACTTCCCAGACAAATAAATGGCGTCTATGTAAGGACTTCTACTCCAATATCTGCAGCAGGAGATGTTCGTGTGTTTAGCAATTGCAAAAGGCAGACCACTTCATATTATATAGAAGCATGACTTTGCAGGAAAAGAGACCCATTGCAGAATGCATGAAAATGTTGTACTTCACCTAGCCCACCAAAAGGCCCTCTCCAACCTACTAGACAACTGTCACAACACCACCCCCTCAGCAACACTTCCTAGCCATTCCCCTGTGTTTGATTTCAAGGATATGAGTGAACTCGAAGTCACTGCCCTCCTCAAATCCATCAAACCTAATTGTAAAGGGGACGTCTGCCCAGCTCAGGTTATTAAAGACTGTGCCTATTCCCTTGCCCCACTTTTCACTGTCTTCATCAACTCTTCCTTCCAGTCTGGACACGTCCCTACTGGCTCAAGGAAGCATGGGTCAGACCACTTCTAAAAAAAACCTTCCTCGACCCATCAGTCCCAGGGAACTACAGGCCTATCAATACTGTGCCCTTTGTGCTAAAAATTCTGGACAAAGCAGCCTACCAGCAAGTCCAAAAATGAATCGAAGACAACCACCTCCTTGGTCTCTGACAGTCTGGCTTCCAGCCCAGGCATGGCACTGAAATGGCTCAGCTTGACCTAAAAAATCAAATGAACGACCTCAGATACACAGGTAAACCTGTGCTCCTTCTTCTCCTTGACCTTTTCACTGCCTTTGATCTGGTGGATCACAAGATCTTCTGCCATCACCTCTCCACCGCAGCTAATTTTTCCCCGAGGGCCTGTGCATGGATAACTTCCTTCCTACAGGACAGAGTGATGAAGGTTTTCTCAGAATCTTCTTGTGCCAACCCTAGTCTCATTAAGTGTGGGGTCCCACAGGGTTCCTGCATATCTCCCACCCTCTATAACCTCTTCACAAGGCCCATGTTCAAAATCCTGGATGCCCTAGGCATCTCATACAACAACTATGCTGATGACACCCAAGTGCTCATCCGCCTCTCAAGTGATTATTTGTCTGACCTTAACACTCTCAACTCCATCTACTCAATGATCTAATCATGGGTGGCAGAAAACTGGTTATGCCTCAACAGTGAGAAGACAGAACTTCTGTGGCTAAACTGGACGAACAATACTGCTCCTTCACAGTTGATAACATCCCTAACGCTGTCTCAAAGTCATTAAGATGCTGGGCGTTCATATTGAACCTGACTTAACAATGAATAGACAGGTTAATGCAATAGCATCCTCTTCAGCGTACCATTACAAACTTCTTAATGCAGCCAGACCTTTCCTATCCTAATTGAATTGGCTCACCATTGCTAGGGCGATAATTGGGTCAAGTCTGGACTACTGCAATGCCCTTTTTATAGGGACCTGCCCAAAAAATCTGGCCAAACTTCAACTAGCCCACAATAATGCTCTGTGGGCTGCAACTGGCATATCAAGAATGGACCACATTTCTGAGGTCAGGAGGAAGGTCCACTGGCTCCCCGTCAAGGAAAGAATTGTCTTCAAGACACTAGCCCTGAAGCACAAATGTCTTCAAGGTCTGGCTCCTCCATACCTAGCTCAAAGAATTGCCTTCCACACCTCATACAGACCCTCCAGAGCTGCCTATACAAACAGAATCACTGTACCCCTCACCCACAGAGTACATGCAGGTGGTACTAGCTTCCCAAACAGGGCTGTCACTTTTTGGAATTCTCTCCCACTCACATAACGTTGATTGACTCCCATGCAACCTTCAGGAAAGCCATCAAAACTAGGCTCTTTGTTTGACAATCCACTTGTTCTACATGTTGCTTCATTATGTTTTTTTTGCCTGAATGTGTCAAAGTAACTGTAACCAAGCATACTGTATTTCTGTGTGGGCCGCATTCTTGTATTCCTGAATCTAGCCTGCTTACGTTTCTTCATAGCGCCTTGATGCCCGTGGGCAGCAGTGCACTCTATAAATACAAAAAATAAATGAAATAAAATAGTATTGTAGTTTCTACAAGTAAATAATTTATAATAGGGGATTACCCAGTGTGGGGGTGACACAGTGGGCCTGATTCACAGACGTGTGTTATAAAGGTGCAATGTCATTGAAAAACACTCTATTAATCTGGCCCAGTATATATAATCTACTCCTTTAGCGATTCTGCTAAAATAATTACAATGTACATTGCATGTTTCTTTTGGGTTTGAAATTTGGATTTGCTGATGAGAAATGAACATGTGAACTGAAATGAACATGTGCATTGAAGCAGGTCTGGCACTGGAAGTATTGCAATATCTCAAGTGCTCCCCTTCTGTTCTATCCATACAATATCTAAAACATTTCCCCAAATTAAGCCATAAAGCGACCCATTTCAGCACATCATGTTGAAAAAATATGTTGGTGATGCCAATTTGTAGGCACTTGCAAGGAAGGACAGTTGCACGCTCCTCTTTTAGGTAGGAATTTACACCCCACCTGCTTGAGAGTTCAAAAGTAACCAGTACTAAACAGCATATTCTAAGGCCTTTGTGCATCAATAGATTACTGAAATGTTGAGACTCTGATGCAGTTTTACTCTCGACATCACATTTACCATATCCTAACATAACATAATATTGCTGACTGCTTACTGCTTGAAATTCAATCTTCATATGTAAAATGCTTAGGTATGTTTCCGTACGGAGCTGATGCAATTCATCAGTGTTAGGTTGCCCTCTGCTTTCCAAATGGCAATGTGTACCTCTGTGAGCCCTTCCAATACAACAACAGCTATCATTTAAACAACAGAATGTGCATGGTTCTATGCGATCACCTTCACCTTCCACTATCGCAAACATTTGAAATTATTTTAAATGACTGATTTCCACCCCCCACTTCTCTTCTCATAAGGCACAGCGGTTCCAGTGTTACTTAACAGTTAATTACTGGCTCAACATTTCAGTCTCTAAAGAGCGAAACACTGTAGGATGAATGCCTCCCCTTGAGCTAAAACTGAAAGTAGGTGCTGTAATTATGCTACTACACAATCTTATGCTATCACAGGTACTCTGCAATGAAACAAGATTGACAATAATGCATCTACAAAGACATATCATAGAGGCCCATGTAATCGGTAGAACTTAGATACTGTTCTTATACCGCACATACCTCTCATTCCATCTGATACAAATATGCCTGCCTAATTCAAAAGCTGACACTTACCTATACGTTTATTTTTTCAATGACCATTAATAAGTCACAGGGACCTATGCCCCCTTCCTGGAAGCAATCAGTGTTAACCCAGATATTTGAGAAAGTGGACAGAAGTGACCCTATGAATTACTGACCAATATTGACCTTTAAGATCGGCTAGAACAGTGTATGTTACCCCCAGAATGACTAACATACAGTGTTTGACCATGTGGTTTCAGCTGGCTTTGTTGGAATGATTTCTGTGTGCCAATATTCCCAGACCCAATTAAGTGTGGTACTACCATCAAAGCAGCGGAACCTACCACAATCTTGGTTGCTGAATTTTGTTTTTTGAAGGTTGCAAAATGGTGTACCATGCTGGCTGCACCACAATTTCGATGGATTTTTCTCTTTGTCTTTGCACCTTACAGTTTGAAAATCTATGAGTAGAGGTTTGCATCAGGGTCTAAATAGACTGCCTGGAACTGTTCTATGAATGCCTATTTTTCAAAGGAATAAGGAAGGCATTCCTGTAAACCTGTAACTCCTAGAAGCTTTTTAGTCAGATTTGAGAAGGGTGTTTGATACCAAGATATACTGGTCCAGTTGGTACCAATGGCAACTACTGGTAGGAATAAGTATACAGACACGAACACTGTGCAGTGTTAGTACAACTTACTTTTATTCCTTCGTACTGTTCAGCAACTACTTTTCCGCTGCATCTCTCTTCCTGTCTTGACCCATGCGTTAGTGCATAGCTATAGGAACAGGACATAACATTTACTCACCCCCTTATATAAATAAATACATACATTTTTACCCCATTTCTTCAACCCAGCGAACTGGCTTCTTTACCATCCTTTGAGACGGTTGTCTTCTGTATACTTCACAACCTTCCTCACAGCTATTCTCAGCAGTGTCAATGTCCACATCCATATAGTCAGAACCACTGTCTTCGGAATCTTGACAAAACCAACACTTCATCTGTGATGGGATTATCACCTGTTATTCTCCTGAAAAATTATGAGTTCATCATGATAGAACTTCCCTGCTGGTCAGCGGAGATCATCAATCCCTTTACGCTTTTCATTGTTAAAGGGTTAGGGTTGAATGCAGGCATGTCCTTGTGCACAATAACACAGTCAGCTATATTTATCTCAGATTATTTGGCCACCTTTTGTTGGTCTGCATATTATTTCATCTTAGACTGGTTTTCACTGACTTCTTGTGCCCTTCTGACTATTTCACCATCCTGCTATTCACCTGACACATGAGCTATTCTGGTATGGGCAGACACCTGTAGTACTATTAGAGGTGTTTCTGTAATCTCTGAGTAGGTTGCAAATGGCCTGAAGGAAAGACCCTTTTGTGATATTGCACACTTGAAGTGTTCTCTTAATGTTGGCCATGAATCATTCCACCATGCCATTGGCCTGAGGCCATAATGGTGTGATTTTCTTATGGTGAATACCTAAATACTCAGGAAATATTGCAAACTCATTGCACTCAATGGGGCCCATTTTTAGACTTGAAAACGTTTGGGATTCCATAGTCACATTTGGGATTCTATAGTCAGCAAACATTTGATCAAGAGCAGGAATCACTGACTGTGATCCTATGGAAAACACCATCTGTACTACTGGATAACGTGAGATCTCATTCATAACCACCAACACCTATTTGCCATTAGAGAGCGGTCGAAGAGACCTATTGCTACCTCTTCTCAGTCCTTTGTAGGAAAGGATGTCATCTTTAGAGGCTACGTGAATGTTCACAGTGCTTTGGTGTGCAAATACTGCACATTTCTAATCTTGGCGTACAACCACACATTCTGTGCCACCAGCCTCTTTGTCGGCACTATTCATCTATGGCCTGTATGTGCCAGTTCCATTATCTTTTCATGAAAGGATGATTAAATTATGATTCTATTCTCTTTGAGAAGTGGACACTACAGTGAGATATAGAGTTAATCTTTTATGAGTGCAAACATCTGTAGCATTATGTACTCCTTTTCCGGTATTGCCCCTTCTTCTCTGGCTATTAGATAGTATGCAATATTTTAACCTTCAACAATACTTTGTCCTGGGATGTCTCAGCCACAATGGTGGACATGGAAAGAGCTGTTGGGAGTGCATTATGTGCCACGTAATTGATATATTGATCAACCTTCGATGTCCGGGCACACCCTGTGTTTGGGAGAGGATGTTTTGACAAATAGTCAGCTGTATTAGTGCCCTTGTCTTGTTTGCGAATAATGTCAAATTGATATTCCTGGAGCCATAGACCCTATCAAGCTATTTGTGGTGGCATCTTGGCACTGGGTTGCCTATACATTTTCGTGAGCAAATTTGTGCTAGCCTCAGGATTTCCTCCAGTGTTCTTGTTTTCTGCAACAACTGGTCTTTAATGACAATGAATAATTTTCCATACAGAAATAAATGGTAGTGTTCAAACACCCACACCGCTGATAGTTTCCCCTTCTCTGCCTGCGAGGATGCACATTTAGTTGATGATAGGTTGTGGCTGGCAATGGATATTATTCTATATAGTGATGATGATCAGTTTTTAGGTCCGGATTTTAGTACGCCAAGCAGGCAGCGGCTAATATATGTTACTTGATGGTGCAAAAGGCTTCTTCACAGTCTAGTGACCATTGAAACTCGTGTCCTGTTGCTGTAAGAAGTCTCAACGCCATGCTGATAGACACAGAATCCATGATAAACTGGGTTCAGTTGCTGGCAGGGAAAGACCATAATGCAAAGGTGTTGTTAGAAACTGGCATTGAGACATGGGTCTGAACTTCCTCTGGATCAGGCTGGAGTCCATTGTTCAGAAATATGTGTCCAAAGAATTTGAATTTGGACTTGTTCATTCACATTTCTCCACCATGTGTGTCAAATGCGTGTCTTTTAGGGCCATGCACAGACTGGGATGAAAGAGTAAGAACCATGATAGAATTGTAGAGACTAACTAACGAAACATAGAGAGATGAGAGACAGCCATGTCATGCTGAAACTAGAACACTTTGAGGATGACATTTTTGACTTAAATCCTGAAAGGCACACAAATGAATGTGTGTTTTCTCCATGCAACTATACCAATAACTGCCCCTACTAAAACCTCACCCCTCTTGACACACCTCTCAAACCCTAACCAAACACAACCATACCTCTTAGACCACAGCTACCCGCACGCACTACACCACACTGCAACAACAAACACACCACATACAACAGCACACAATGGATTCCGACCGGATACCACACCAAAAAAGCTCAGCAAACAGTGTTAACCAAACTGAAGCTGCCAACAGCACATCACAGCTCCCTTGCTCTCTCTCTAAATTGTATCCTACTAACGTGCTTCTTTTTCAGATCTGCCAGAGTGCCAGGGGAGCACTACGGTGGTGATAGTGCGCAGTATAAATATCCTTTAACATTAACATGCAGACCCTGTGCATGGTATCATCATGGGCTTCTTGATTTGTTCTGAACACAAGATTGTTGTCACTGTAGTTTAGACATTGTGGAATATGACATTATGGATTTTATATTGAAATATCTCGACACTGATGAAACCCCAAAGCTGAGTCATTTATATCTGAACATTCCAACATGAGTTGTGAAGGTTGTTATGAATTAGGAATCGGGATGGAACTCTAACTGGTGATACCCTTTGTTTAAATCCAATTTCTACAATACAGTGGCTCCATGCAATAAGCGCATCATGTCAATCTTGGTGACATATGTTTTTCTCTCTCGATTGCTTGGTTTGTGGTGCTCATGTCCGCAAACAACTCCCTTTTGGGTACCAGCACTATTGGGGAAAGCCAGAGCATTGGTATATTTAAATGTTCTATTATATCTTGTTCTAATAGTACTTTATTTCATTCTTAACCTTTGATTGTATGTTGAGAGGGATGCCTCTTTAATGTTGTGCTACAGGTTTAATGTCTCCATTTCTGTGTAACTTTATTGGACTAGCTTTTAACTTGGCAATATCTTGGAATAAAGTTGGATATAGTTGCATCAACATGTTCTTGGCACTGGATGTATATGCCATTATAATACAATACAAAATTTGAACCAGCCCCATCTGTGTCGCCGATTTAAAACTGAAGATAGATACGGTTGGTCTGTCCCTGTTATTTGTGCTGCTTTGTCCTTATGGGAACATTTGGTGTGAAACATTCCTTTACACAGGAGTATTGGTTTCGAGCCATGTGGATATATGTCGTTGTCAGCTGATCTAAGATGAGGGGTGTATCCCAGCCCTGCATAGGCCTCTTCATTCCTGACATTTACTGTCACTCCTGTGTCAATCAAAAACTCATTCAATTGCAATAATATAGTTTGACTATGCTCAATTGCTGTCGGATTGCCTATACATATGGCATATACATACCCTGATTTTCTCTCCCTACTGGATGATGAGTCATAATCTTTTCGACATTGGGGTCATGATTAAAGATGCCATATTTGTGATGTGTTAATTGCCTTCAGTGCTCTACTTGTTGGTTTTTATGATGAGAAGGGGACCATCTGTGTCGATCCTCTGGTTTCCGTGCTCTCTGTGGTGAAGATGTCTTTGTTCGGGTGATCTCCTTTGTCTTTGCTCGGGTGACCTCCTTCTCGCTTGCCGGTGTGGCATTGAATTTTGCAGCGATGCACGTGTGTCACTTACACGGTTTCCATATTTGTCTGTATACTGCTTACTGAATGAAAGTGATGTTCTCGACCACATGAGCACATGGCCAAATGAATCACAGATGTTTCCTATCTCTGGGCATATTTCTTCCTGTGGAAAGTCATATCTGCATCTATAGCACATATACGTTTGTGAGCATTGTCTGATTTCTATGCAACATTTACTTGGCATATTGGCACAGGAGTTTATTGTGATATCTTAATCTCATTCATTGTGTCAGCTTAAAGGTCCATGGCCATGGAAATGTGTGCTAACATCAGGATTTCTTCCAGTGTTCTTGTTTTCTGCTAACCTTCTTCTGTAATGCAGAGAATGTGCATCGCACAATTATATCAGAGGAGAGGGCGTCCTTGTTTGAAGAGTTGTCAAAATCACAGTGCTTTATTCTCCTTCTTAGGGCCTAATTCACAGAGAGTTTTCCAGTAGGGTTTTGCCATTATAAAACGATTCTGTGAATTAGGCCCTTAATCTTATTCCAAAATGTTCTAGCGTTTCTCCTTTCACTTGAATGGTAGTGTGGAACACATACCTCTCATAGTCTTTATTTTTATGCAGGCAGTTGATCAGCCCTACAAATGTATTTGTGGCTTCCTCCAGCATCTCATAAATCGCATCGCGCACCGTGTGCATTAAAATTTCACTCAAACCTCTGACATCACACCAACCCATTGTCTCCAAATACACATGGAAGTCCTTAAGACATCAGACCCATTTGGCCCAAGATTTCTGTAATCAGTAATATCGAAAGGCAGCACTGCTTGCAATTTCACAGCATCAATCGGGCCTTAAGGTGAGGAAAATATTTTATGCATGGCTGAAGTATCTTCATCCGACATGCTGGGCTCAAAAAGGTTGCAGTAACAATGCTCTGTTAGCCTGGCTTCTGAGTCTCACGTGTGCTTCACTGAGTATATATGTATTTTCTTTTGTTTCAATTTGTTCTCCTAACTTGTGTTTCGGGACACAGTGGAGGAGCAGGCCTTCTTCAGCTCCACGGGGAGCTCAGTGCGTGGTGGAGTTCACTTTCTTCAGTCACCAGATGTGGCAACAAGCACCCAAGCACAGTGCTCTAGGGTGAGGGCATGCTTTCTGGCACTGACAGCAGCAGTGCACACCCCTCACAGAAGAAATGTTGGGTGCCACAGGCGTCGGGTCTATGCGTGAAGAGCGCACATGGCGGTTCATTCCGCCTCATCCTTCTGCAAGGGCGACATTTTCCCAGCCAACCTTATCAAAGACTGTGCTGACGTACTAGCTCCCTTTCTCACCGCGTTTATCAATGCGTCATTTGCCTCCAGTATCGTCCCGCCCTCCCTCAAGGAAGCATGGGTTTGTCTGCTGCTAAAAAAAAATCCCTGGACCCAGACTCCCCCAACAATTACAGGCCAATTACCACTGTGCCTGTCTTGTTAATAATTCTAGATAAAGCTGCATACGCTCAGATTCAGAAATTTTTTGGAACTAAGAATATCTTGGGGAAGAGGCAATCTGGTTCCCGTCCACGTCATGGCACAGAGTCAGCATTGCTCGACCTCAAAAATCAGTTACTTGAAACTATGGAGAAAGGCAAGCCAGCGCTGCTCTTTCTCCTTGATCTGTCTGCCGCCTTTGATCTGGTTGACCATAAGATCATCTGCAGACACCTCAGGGAGGCGCCCATTTCTTCCAGGAAGCTACAGCCTGGATCACCTCCTTCCTGGAAGGAAGAGCCATGAGAGTCTTTTCGGATCAGGCATGTGCTGCCCCATCCCCCATCCACGGCAGAGTCCCACAAGGTTCATGAACCTCCCCTACCCTATACAACATCTTCACCCTGCCCCTTTTCAATGATCTAGATTAACACGGCATAGCATTTACAAACTATGCCGATGACACACACATTCTTCTCCCCCTTTCAGGCTCCTATGAACAGGACGCTAACACCCTTACTGAGACCTTTGCCTTCATCCAAGCATGGATGGTGGCTAACGGTCTTTGTCTCAATGGAGACACAACAGAAATCCTCCTGGTAGGCCCCAAGGAAATCCTTAACAAACTAGATAGTCAATACAGTACCTTCAGCATTGAGAACACCGTAATTACGGTCTCTGCTGTGGCCAAAGCCGTGGGTGTGTACTTGGATTCCACCCTTTCAATGAAGCGTCAAGTCAACGCCATCTCAGCGTCAGCGGCACTCACGACCAAAATCATTAATGCAGTGAAACCCCATCTATCTGCAAAAAACTGCCTTACTATAGTGAGGGACACTATTGGGGCCGAGTTGGATTATTGCAATATCCTTCTCTTAGGCACCTCAACAAAAAACATTAACAAACTGCAAATCACACAAAATAACACCCTCAGAGCAGCACTAAGCAGTCCTAGAAGGGACCATATCTCACAAGCCAGACAAGAAGCCCACTGGCTCCCTGTTAAAGAGCGTATACTCTTCAAGACCCTCGCTAACACCCATAAGTGCCTCTCCCACGCTGCACCGCTGTTTCTGTTTGAAATAATTCACCATGCAAATGCATTCAGACCTTAACAGGCCCAGCACTCACACCGGCTCGTGGTCCTTGCCTTCAAAAGAGCCAGAGCTGGTGGTGCCAGCTTTTCTGTGCTAGCACCAAAAAAATGGAACGCGCTGCCACTCATGCTCAGAAGGGAAACCTCCTTCACTGTGTTCAGTACAGCTTTGAACACAAAGCTCTCTAACTATATTGCATATCAAGATAGTTCCAGTGTAACCTTGGAACATACTTACCGTGTTACTGTCATTTTGCCAATATATAACTGTCTGCCATATATCCTGTTCCTATGTAACTGTGTACCTGTGTAACCAAGTGAATCATCACTAACAGCGCCACAATGCCTCAGGGCCGCTGCGCGCTTTATAAATTCAAATAAATAAATAACATAAATAAATAAGTGTGCTGTTCTGGTTGGTAACACTGGCAACTAATTGTAGAAATAATTACACGGACACTGTTCAGTGTTAGTATGTCTTACTTTTTTTACTTCTTCAAACTGCTTAACTCCTCCTCTACGCCTCTTTCCTGTCTTGACCCATGCGTCAGTACATGTTCATGGAAACAGACAGGACACTAAACCAGTATAATAAGCAGCTTGTGTTTGTCCCTCTCTAGGGAAAGTAAAAGTGAGACTTTGAAACGCCTGAAAGCACTTGGAAGCTGTCAGAGGTCAATATGCTAGCACTATGTATTATGTATGTAATCTGGCACTGTGATACCTCTGGGTCATGGGCGTGTATGTCAAATGAAATAAGTACATAAATAATTAAATATATTAAACACAAAAACAAACAAATAAAAACATGACATATCCTTAACATAGCTGATCTGTTGTTAAATTATTTTATTAATGTTTTTCTGAGCACCACATCCCAAATTCCAGATTTTACAGATTGTAGCACCTGTCATCAATGCACTATTTGTCATGATATGGGTCCCTTTCTCTAGGTGAGAAGCTTTCAACATATTTCTTTCTTTTTTGTCCATCTCCAATATGCTTGAAGCAAACTAATTGCACCTTTCCATCTTCTCTATGCTCTGGCATTGGATGTCAAGCACTCTTTCCATGAGCAAGGTTTTAGCCATTGTGTTTCATCATGTTTTGCTGAGGATGCAACCTGTGCTATCCCACAGATGGTGTCACGAATATTACATAAGAGCAGCTCCTGAACATGCTACAGTCAGGGGAACCGGCGAGTCTGCCAGTCCTATTTTTTTTGTTATGCTTTTTTTTATTTTTTTTATTTGTCTATGGTTCAATTACAAATGTCGAACCTTTACAAAAATTAAAAATACTAAAGCAAAAGTAAAACATGTTCAAGTATAATTACATTCACATTTCTTTTCATATTGCAGTTAAAAGTCCCTTTTTACAATTCTTGAAAAATGGGCGTCTATGTGACATGGTTAACAAGTTATTTTTCTATATGCTTGCACAAGCTGACCAATTCGAAAACAAGAGGTTTGTGCACTCCCTGCATCATCCGTGCCCAAAGAAAATGCAAGCAATCCTCAAAGTCGATGTTAACAAATTTCATCAAGCGATTAGTGCGCATAGATTTAAAATGAGGCATTCAAGAATTAAATGTTTCAGAGTTTCCCGGGGCTCATTACATTCAGGGAAGCGACAATTAGTTTGTGTAGCACCATTGCTATTCCAGTTAGCAGTTCTTTCTCTGGTATGATACAAATTCATTCTAAACCATATATAAGCCTTCCTGGGGTAATTACATGGGAATAGCATAACATGGTCCAATCTCGGCAAGCAGGGTTTAGTAAACATACCATATTCTCTATACATTTTATATTGTGATATTCTTTCTATTGTCAACCTCCAATCTAGTTCAAAGAGTTTTTTTTTGGCATAAGCCGGACGCTGGTGGACATCTTCAATGGAAATATTCAATGAATTCAATAATTGCTCCATGGTGGATTGATGTTGTGAAAAGGACACCGAGTAAGTGGAGTCCAACAAATCATGCAAATCTTCATATAAGCAATTTTTTGGTGGAAAGTAGATTTTTTCATATCTACATAATTGACGCCATTTCCAGCGTCCGGATAAGCTTTTTGTTGTGGAGAGCAATTAGCTCTGTAGCATTGGTGGCCGAGGGCGTATGCATCGGTCTGAGAGCTGGAGGTAGAGCATCTGTGGGTCAAAGTGCTGGCAAATATATTTTTTGTTTTTATTTTCCTTCTATGAGGTACACAAATGTCATTCAAGCTGTGAGTTTTAATTTTAGACTATCATAGAATGATAATGCTTAATTATGAAGTAAATAGATGAACTGATCATTATTTGAGATTAGGAATGATGGCAAATGATAATGTGTATAATTGATAATAAGCCACTATTTTCCATAAGGTCACAGCAGCTGCCATGTTGTGTGTGATGGGTAGGTTAGTGTATGTGTTCCCTCTGGGATTGAGGCCCTTAATGTGATATCTTCCTCTCGTACTATTTCAATACTGACTGTGCTGCTTTACTGATATGCAATCCTGCAAAAGTGCTTGGTACTGCATTGATGTGTGGTCCCTTCCAGCCTGTAACTTCTTTCAAGGCATTGATTCACACAACCTTTTCAGTTAGGATTATTGAGTACTTGGAATGCCAACGCCAATGTGCAATGAATATTAAGGTGATAAGGCTTAATGTGTATTCTCAACATGATTCCCTATGAACGAATTAACCTTCAGACTAGCCTTGTTACCCCCTACTACTCCCACTAGTTATGTAATGATGCCTTTCGAAGATGTCATTCCTTTTTTGTAAATTGCTATTTCTGTTCTACTTCACCCCGTTGTACTCACTTCTTTTCTGGTCCTGCCCAATGACTGAACTCAGTGGCCCAGAGATTAATGCTAGCTGAAGGAGCTTTTCATCACTGGGTATACCATTAAAGGAATCCAGAATTGCATCGTAACTATGATAATTCTCATGTGGTCTGTTATCCACTACCACACTTGAGAGACAGCAAATCCACAGAAGGAAATAATGAAGCATGCTGTATGAGGTGATAGTAGCTCAAACAAATGACCAATAGATGCCAGTTTCATGGTACAACACAGAAAGAGCAATCATAACAAATAGCATATAATCACAATACGTTTTAAACATAATATATCAAATCCAACCATTTTTCAAAACACACAGTTGCACAATATAATGGACAATATTAAATGCAGACATGACTGAGTTACAAAACCCGTACTGCAAATACATTACATCTCAGTTTAAAGTTCTTCATTGAGGAACAGTTCCTGTTAGAAATGGGCAAGGCATTCCAGGAATGCCATCACAGATCCCAATGTGGGCATGATGCTCAACCAAGTCAAACAAATAATCAACAGTGGTCTCATATTGGCAGAGCCTGAATTTGATCCTCTATTGAGAGCCAGCACATGGTAAGGTGGGATGGAGTGACATAGTCGAATTCCTTTAACCAAGAGACCAACCATATAGCTTTATTTTGAATGCTTGTTCAAAGATTTTTAAGTAATACGTAGAAAGGGGGATATGTGCCTTGAACCACCATTGCTGTATAGGGGCATTAGAAATACCGTATAAATAAATAAAATAAATATATAATATTGAATTCTAGATAAAGTATCCAGATGGTAGTGTGCAACTTTCACAACCACATTCACCTGAAGGGAGAAAGGCATAGGACTGTCAAAAAGAACACACAGATTCCTAACCGTCCCCACTGGGCCGGTGGAGTACCAAGGTATTGGCCACCGAAAGGAGAGAGAGTTAGAAGAAGGGCAGCCCGGGAGCAGGATCTCTGTCTTATCACTATTCTTGCATAGACAGTTCTGCTGCATCTACTGCTGTGTCACCCCAGCACCCCCTTGACCCGCAGGGCATCATCCGGCCCACTGTGTAGATCAACCGGAATCTGAGTTTTGTCTGAATGAATTTCGCACCCAAAGCCAAAGCTCTCCACCATCTCGTCCAAGGCATAAATACAGATGTTAAATAGGAGAGGAGAAGGACAGGAGAAACAGAGGAACCCTGAAGAACACCACAGGGGATCAAACAGGTGGCTGAGATTAACTTTCTTCTAGCTGTTGTACTGGAATGGCATGATCCAGTGTGTCAAACACTGCCAAAAGGTGAAACAGATTCAAGACAGCCCGCCTCACCATATCTTTGGGTCTAACAGACTTTCCACTGTCAGCAGGGTTGCTATCTCTGTGCTCTGCAAAGAACCACACACCTGACTGAGAGTCGGCAAGCAGATTCCCCCCCTCCAGGTAGCTGGAAGTCTGTGCTGTAACCTCAACCTTCAGATTTTACTTTTAAAGGAAAGTTTACAGAAAAGCCTAAAATTAGCAGGAATCACAGAATCTAAATGTCCCTTTTTCAGGATGGGTTTAACTAAAGCGTCCTCCAGCTGACAAGGAAACGGTCTTCTCTGTAAAGAATCATTACTGTACAGCTGTAGGTGGGAAGTCCAATGACGTGTAGTTCTTGCGCTGTATTGAACTCTACCATTTCCCTTTCTTTTCTGTACTTCTAGGCACATATGTGCTATAACCAATTCTTTGATTGAGGGAAGAACTGCGTCACAACTCAAATCACGAATATCCTTAATTCGTGGGATTCTTAATTGATAACAGATTAACAGGGTAAGCTACCATGCTCAGCAAGTTCTTTGTTGGAATTGGTAGATTGTAGTGTGCATTAGACTGTACTGATGTCCTAGCAGATTGGCACAGGGAATCTTTACTCTTGGCACAGGGAAACTTTACTCTTGGCACAGGGAATCTTTACTCTTGGCACAGGGAAATTTTACTCTTGGCACAGGGAATCTTTACTCTTGGCACAGGGAATCTTTACTCTTGGCACAGGGAATTTTTACTCTTGGCTTTGTGCTGTGTTTATGTAAAGTTTTCATGTTTGTGTACAGTAAATAATGGCGTGTTTCAGGGAGTTTATATGGTGCTGCTGCACTGACAGGCAGGGGAAGTATGTAAAACCATACCTTTCGTGCAGTGCATATATACATTGTGTATAGTAAAGTCATATTGTAATTTTGTTATATTCTATTCTCTTACCTATGATCTGTGGCGTGAATAAGGAGAAGAGTTTGCTGCATGTAAAACACTTGACCGAGAAAGAAGAGGGCTTCACAGATATTGGGCCTCCTTACAAGTCAGGCGGAATGGGTTAACGGGGTCCGCTAATGGGTGCGGTCCCGTTATTCCCATTCCGCCTGATTACGAGGTCCCCTCGCGGGACCCGGGAAGGACGCCTGGTAAAACCAAGCGTCGTTACCGGATCCCTTCGAGGGGACCAGGGAGCTAACAACGGGCCGGTCGTAATCGGCCCGTTGTTAACTCCCTCTCCCATTCCCATTGAGCCCTATGGGGGCTGGAATGGGAATGGGCAAGGGTCGGCCCGGGTTCCCTGAGGGAGGAATTACCGGGCCCTCGAAACTCAGAATGGCCCAGTAATTCCCCATTCAGGGAACCCGGACCCGGTTTTGGAGGCAGCCATGCCGCCAATAGCGGCATTGCTACCGCCAAACCCGTAATGAGGCCCATACTGTTCACAGGTAAAATGTCAATTTCAGTAGAATGATTCAACAGGATGGCTTTTCAGGCGAGAGGGCAATTCCATACTTATCAACAGCTGAAACATTTGGTGAAAGCCCCAGGGGCATCTCCAAGTGTGACCCAGGAACGAAAAATATCTTCAAAGGCATAATGGCCATCTGCCTTTTTAAGGAGGACATTGTCTGCGGGCTGCTTGTGAAAGGGGTCTATACCAGCAGTAGCAAAATCAAGGAACAATAATAATCAACAATCCAAAACATTCCTCACCTCTGGCATTCATGACCAGCAAAGCCTTTTTTGTGTCCGGGCTGCACCCGTGGCTCGTGAAACAATTCTGACTGAAATAGTCTGGATGCTACTCAGTTTTTATTTGAAGGTAGAGCTGTTGGGTGACATCATGCATTTTAGCCAGAACTCCTTTTCAAAGATATTTTCTGCTGGCCAATTGGCTATATTAAAAGGACAGTAACAGTGGTCATTGAAACGGGTGGGGGCAGTGATGAGTATGCAATAAAGAATCCCCATAAACGTATTTGATCTGCAAAAATGGTATTCTTGTTCATATTTTTAAATAAAAGATAATACATACAAAAACATTTTAGTCGGTCGTGTAACAGTTTCACGGAACAAGGAACCTATCCTAGCAACTGAATTCAGAGAACCCACCGTACAATGCAAAGTACTGAAGGGAGAGTGTTCCTGCAGGTGCAGAAATGGGAGGACAGCGAGGGGGGACGCTACATGCGAAGTGGCAAGTTTATTCACAGAATTCACTCTGTCCGTGTATGTGAAACAACACAAAAGTGTCTACATCCGGCAGCTCTCCCACATCAGGCGATGGAGTGGCTGTAATAGCGAGAGAATCAATCAAACTATTCAAAGCCAACCTCACCTGCAAGGGATGCTAAGGTCTACATTTGAAATTTACATATACACCTAACGACTGCCTAAACATCGTAGTCATATACAGGCCCCCATCCCTAGTCTCAGAGTTTTGCAATGAGATAACGCCTCAGTTAATCAATCTCAAGTCGTCGAATGCATCTACTTTACCAGTGGTAGATTTTAATAGATGGAGAGCGAAGCCTGCAAATAACGACACCATTTTATTGGAGAATACTATGAACATTGTTGATTTCATAGTAATAAATGAAGAACCCACAACCCCGCAGGGTAATCAATTAGACTGGTTCATTACTCAAAACATGAAGGCCCAGAAGGTAATTATCGAACCTCGCATATGGACCGATCATTTTCTGGTAACGTCTGAGGTACTTTTAAAATGAGGCCATTAAACAGTTAAATAATCCCCACATTAAGGTGTTAAACAGACATTTTAAAAACTTGGGTCCAGAGCAACTAAAACCCTGTTTATCCAGGATTTTAGACTCTTTCCAAGATCAAGACAGTTGTGAGAACATGCTTCAGAAATATTTAACTCACATGCAAGATGTGATGGAACAAGTCTCTCCACTGAAAACCCAAGTGGTGAGAAGAAACAAAAACCATCATTAATGGTACAAAAAAGAACAGTTAAACACATTAAAAAGGGAAAAACGAGCCATGAAAAGAAAATGGCGGCAAACCCCCACCATGGAGAATAAGGATAAATGGAAGCACTTAAACCAAAAATACAGGGAAGGCGTAAGAGAAGCAAAGGCAAATCATTATAATAAGGAAATAGCAGCAGCTCCCAATGCTATCAGCAGAATTTTCGAGATAATTAAAAGTATAGAAAAACCTATGTCGCTCACACCTCCTTTTATCCCACACAGGAAGATTGTGATGTTGTACAAAATGCTTTCACAGCCAAGATTGAAAAAGCGTGAAATAATATCATCAATGCTAGAGAAGCCTTAGGTAAGGTCATGCATGCCACTGAAACTCTTAAGCTAGGTGATATTGCCTGTTTTAACTTTACACCAGTCTCTGAGGAAGAAAGGTTAGCAGTATGGGCTGAAATGAAACCAACATCCTGTGCAGAGAACATCCTGCCGACGAAAATCATATTAGACAGTAAAGAAATATTTGTGTCGGTTCTAACAAAGCTAACAAATGCCTCCTTCATAGAGGGCATAGTGCCCAAAGAAATCAAGAAAGTGACCATTACACCTATGGTCAAAAAAGCCACTCTAGATCCAAAAGACCCTGGTAATCTTCGTCCTGTCACAAACTCCAATTGTATCTTTAAGATTCTGGATAAGATAGCGACCAACCAACTACAGAAACACATAGAAGCCCAGGGAACACTCCATCAGCAGCAATTAGGTTTCAGGGCCACTCACAGCATTGAAACCACCATGTTAGATTTTCAAAATCATATGCTTGAGTTAGTAGATAAAGGCAAAACAGGGATATTGATGCTGCTTGACCTCAGTGCAGCTTTTGACCTGGAAGATCATCAGCTATTAGAAAACGCCCTGGAAAAGATAACAGGGTGCTCACTGGTTGCCCTGGCCTGGTTTTCTTCATTTCTTAAGGATCGCTGAGCCAGAGTTCATTGGGGGAGACATTTTCAGAGGCCGTCTCTATCATTTTGGGAGTCCCACAGGGAGCAAGCCTATCACTATTATCGTTCAATCTTTAAATGAGGTGCCTCTGTGATTTGTTGGATAGTGTAAGCGTTTTCTTTGCAAACTACGCCAACGATACTCAACTAATTATTGAATTAGAAGGAGACCATCTTAAGGACAGTGCAAAAATACCTGAGGTCTATAATATTATAGATCCCTGGATGCAACAACACTGGATGTGTTTAAATAATACCAAAACAGAGTTAATGATCTTTGGAACACGCCAAGCCATAGCTAAACTAGTTGATGAATATAAAGATTTCTCCTTCAAAGAGGCTAAAATCCTTGTAATGACGCAGGTTAAAACACTCAGAATAATGGTAGAGGCCTCAGTGTGCTCAGAGAGCCATTAGACCATTTCTAAACGAGGAAAATACAGCCATGATCGCCAGAGCAATAATTTTGTCGCAACTTCATTATGGGTATGCCCTGTTACTTGGAGCAACCAAAAAAGATCTAGAGAGATGCCAAGTGATGGAAAATGATGGGGTACATATAGTAAAGATGATTTAAAATAGGGAACACATAACAGCAGGAAGAAAATCCCTACATTGGCTTAGAATCAAAGACAGAGTCAAATTTAAATCAATGACAATTGTACATAGGTGTCTTTTTGGAGATGCACCCATGTACTTTAAAAAGCAGTTCTCAAGATATACTCCACAGAGACAGTTACGTTCAGCTGACAAAGGTTTGCTTAATGTGCTGCGCTACAATCACTCCGCAGGACTTGGCAGATCTTTCCCTGTGCAGGCAGCGCAACAGTGGAACAAACTACCTAACACCCTCTGGCTGGAAGAAAATTATCAAACTTTTAGGAAATGTCTGAAAACTCATTTGTTCAAGTGAACTATCTTATCTCCCAGAAACAGGGAGCCTGCTTCTATGTAAATTAGCTGTATGTTCATTTGTTAGTCCTGTCCGTTTTCTGTCACTGTGCTCTGATTCCCACGGACTACCGGAGCGATACATTCACATATAAACATAAACATAAACTTTAACCACTCAATAATTGCATCCATTCTGTGACCCCAATGTCACTGTATTACAGCACTTCAGGTGCAGGTAGACATCTAAAAAGATCTATAGTTGCCACAGTGCTCACATTAAAATATATATAGTGTTAAGCATGAAGCCACAGCGCCATACAATCTGCAGTCATGGAAAATGTTCTGCTGTTTATGCTTGGGTGTTCAGTTGCATACTGGGATTAGGTAAACCTATTACTCGGAAAAATGCACATTGCACATAGCAGTAAGATGCACAATCGTATGGCAAAATGTTCTGTACCATGCTGTCCTATCTTTTCTCACTTCTTCATTAATAGTGTACCAGGTGGAGACAAAATACCCACCCTGTCGCTACTAATATTATGTACGGCATAAGATATTGCCAACTAGGAATCTACTGCCATAGCTAAAAGCACCATCATGCTCAGGCAGAGTGTGCCCTTTTCTAAATATTCCATGCCATTACCCTCATGCTGTGGCATTATGCTTGCTATAGTGTTCACCGTTCTATGCTACCTATGCAACTGCAGGTTCCCCTGAGCCGGTTTCCTTTGGATAAGGGAAGCATTACTATGCCACTATTACCGGTCAGTGCATACTGTAGACACTACATGTATTGACTTTCTCTTTCTAGTGGTTTTGTGGATGGTAGAGTGTAGTTGATAGGCCTTTATCTGCACTGCTCAGTCAGTGATTTATCTTTTCCTGTGTAGTCAATTGGACAACATGAACAGCTGTTTAAGTCATCCCACAGCTGTTGAGATGTATTAGCCTACAATTCCCATCATCTCTCACCGTGAGTCATCCTGGCTGCAGCTGATATAAATAGTGAGGCCAACCATCGGGGGAGCCTACCCCTACAGCCAGTGTGGACAGATTGGACTATTTTCAATAGTTCAAACTTGATGGCAAGGACTCTGGTTACATGTCTTTATATCGAAATATTTTAGAATGCACTTATAAAGAAACTTATAACAAAAATATAAAACATTTTAATTTTTCTTTTTGGCGGGTTACCCCCCAAACCCCTGTTCCCAGCCCTAAAAACTCACGCCAACCATTCCCCCACAAGATTTAACCCTTTACCCGACCCTTAAGTGCATTCTTCATAAAATGTTTTGTTATAAAAGATTTGATACATGTTCATTCTTTATAACATGTTCGTTATAAAGACTGCATACCCAGGACTCTCTCCTCATTTGTGTGCCCCCTGCAATGTACTACAGGCCAGATCAGGAACAACATTGTTACTTACATTGCATGCAGTAATACATGTGCTGAAACTGATAAAGTGGGTTGAGGGAGAAGAGGAGCAGAGCCAGCAATATTTCACTTTTCTGAAGGCTTCCACTGATGGGGATAGCCTGAGTGTCCAGTGAGCCACAAGCCACCTACTCCTGATGCATATACTGATGTCATGAGACATGACCATTTTTCAATTTTCCACAGGTATGGCATTATTACTCATGATTACAAAGAGATCTCACACATAACTTTACTGTTTGTTTTATGCTTTATTTACAATCCAGGATCAGTTGAGGGCATGCCTCATTGGAACCATCCCAGATATACTATGAGTGCCACACAGTGCCTATTTATCTCCTTCACTGTTTAAGGTTAATATAAAACCATTATGCGCACAAATGTAACAGATGGGTCTGAAATTAAAGAAATTACTCAGAATTATATCAGAATTATTCAGCTGATAATGGAACTCATTGAAGACTATACACAAGATTTGGGTAAACTAAATCAAGTGTATAACGTCATCAAAGATTGGATGACAACAAACTGGCTATGCTTGAATAGCTCAAAAACAGATCTCATGATTGTGG
This sequence comes from Ambystoma mexicanum, assembly GCF_040938575.1. Lineage (NCBI taxonomy): Eukaryota > Metazoa > Chordata > Amphibia > Caudata > Ambystomatidae > Ambystoma > Ambystoma mexicanum. The sequence continues at coordinate 497,559,619 of NC_090926.1, forward strand.
ATCAAAACAGGCCAGGTCAAAGTTGGGACAAACATACTAAGGATTTGAAATTGAAGGATGCCAAATCCAGGTGGCAGATAAGGTAAAAATCTAAGCAGTTTACATGGATGCAGCCATGGGCGCAGGTGCCCATGTCAATCAAAGTTCTTACTATAACTTGAAAGTCCTGCTGATTGGGGATGCAGTGACCTTGGTTCGACGACAGTTCAACAGGGTAAATGTGATGAAACACAGGGCTCTGGGATGGCTTGGCTCTCATGATGCTTTGAGTCCCATTCTGGAACAGGTTCAGTCCTTGTTCTCAGGTTTCCAACAAGAGAGGCTGGTGAACACCCTGAGGGGTGCTTCACCAATTTGATGTCCTGACAGTAGTGTCACTGGAAGAGACGGTGGCCTTGCTCCAGCAGAAGGTTCACCCCCAAGGGTCCATGGAGATGGTTAGGGAATGGAGCACACCTCTCCTTTGGACCCGCAGATTTCACCTCACTGTTGGGGCTTTGGAAAGTCAATTCGCCCAACAGAGGTCCAGCAACATTTTTACTCAGGCTTTTGTTTCAAAGTGAAACTGAGAAGTCCCTTTATTTAATGACAAATGCCCCCAGGTGATTGAACTAATGCTAGCCTGCTTTAGTGGTCCAAATCCTGTTTCTGGAACCAGTGGAAATTGCATTCTGACATAACACCCAAAGCCTTGTGCTAAACAAAGTGGGGGAGAGAGGGGGGAAAGATAGAGGTAGAGAGAAACAGGATGGCACAACCTCCCTCCAGTTGTCCAGAGCTCCCTCTGTCTTAAGTAAGCCTGCTCCCTTCACTTCTCAATAGAATAAAGGGCCTTTAGACATGCAGCACTGTTGGGTGAGGCTACTCCTGTGTGTATGGGTGTACTACTTTGATTCCTGTTCCCAGACCAGCTTCCTGTGGAGTGGCTGTCTTCTGGGGACGGCGTTACCTGCCTTCAAAAATGTTCAAAAGTAGTTTTGCTAATGATTAATAGACAGTGGTAAAAGAGATCAAGAAGAGCACTGTGGCTCATGTTTGACTTCTGTTTTTTTTCAACACTACAAACCAGAGGATAACCGTGTTAAAAAGTTGTTCAACAATTCATGTATGTTGTGTTACCCAGGTCACCCTTGGGGAAACTGTAAATGAGCAGGACCAGTGAAGAGGTCCTTGTGTTTAGGTTTTTAGAATATCATGTTTTGATTTTTGTATGAAATGTTGTATTGATAATTAAAATTGTTTTTTAATGTGACTGAAAGACGTAGTTGGATAAAGATGTCAGTGTTTCAACCTGTCAGACCAGTCTCATTATTGTTAATAGTTATGAGCATACATAACTCAGGTGTTGCTTATAACTAAGATGTCTCTGCCACCAGAACAGTAACTGGACTTGGCTGTCACTGCAGCTGTGAGATGGGCACCTGTGTCCTCTTAGCCTGCTCCATCTGCCTGATGAGCAGGCTCTGCAGGTGAGGCTCCTGATGCAGCAGGGCACAGGTGTATACTATGTTTTGGCATGGAGTTTAAGCAGGAGTAATCAGATCAGCAGCATACCCTTTCGAAGATGGAATTACTTGCATCATTGTTATGTTAAAGATATTTATACTGCTAACTATCCCCACCTGAGTGGTCCCATGGTGCTCTGGTGGATCTTAAAAGCAAGAGGGTTAGGTATGGGGGTTAAGTTAGTAGGGCTGAGCGGGTAAAAAACACAAGAGAGCTATGATATGCTGTTGGCAGCTTCAGCTTAGTTTACACTGTTCGCTGAGCATAGGCGTGAATTTTTGGTCAGTAGTTGTCATGTGCTGTTGTTCGAGGCTATGTGAGGATTGCTTCAGTGTTGCAGTGTAGTGAAGTGTATGCAGTTTGTTGTGCTTTAGAGGTATTGGTGTGTTTAGTTTAGAGTTTGAGAGGTGTAAGCAGAGGGATGAGTTTTTTAGTGGGGTTGGTTAGTGGTCATACTTTATCGTACCCCCTCAATTCTGGCCGCCTATGTCCCATATTCCTGCCACTGTCATTCATTGTGGTGTGCTAGGGTTATCACTCCTATTTTCTGTGCAGAGTTGTGTGTTGTTAGCAGGGCTATTTAGTAGTCATACCTCATCCACCCCACCCCTTGTTCAGACTAATGGGTGCCTACATTGCTTTGTCCGCTGACACATCCTCGTGTGCAGCCACCATCGACTCCCCGGTCCCCTTGAAGTCAGGGGCCTCTTACCTGTGCCCTTGAGCTCCCTGGGCCTTATGGTTTATCCATGCTATCCCCTTTAATTCTGATGCCCTCTGTCTGTGGTTCAACTTAGGTCGGTCCGATCTTTCTCCTTTGTTTCCATAGGGCCCTCTAAGGTAACGGGTGTACCTGGATCTCCATCCCGTTCTGAGTTCCCTCTACTTCCCTGCACTTCATCGTGGTCTGGCCTAGTATCCCGTCTTTCCAATTAATACAAATCAAAAAAAGCCAAGGCTTCTACACCTTTGCCAGAAGGAAATTACTCACAGTCCTTATGAAATGCTTGACTAAGAGGGAAAAAATCGACATACCTCCTTTAACCTCCTCATCCAAGTCTTATTTGTTACTTTTATGAAAAGAAAATTTAAAGTCTCCTGACACGATCCTGCTGCAAATATTTCATTAAAAACATGATGAAAGAATGAAATAAAACACAAAGCACACTATAGGCCGTTGGTAAAATCCATCCATCACAGTCCCACTAGACTTTATGTCAACAGTTATGAAAAGTGATGCTGTTCTTTGATCCATCTCATGTCAAACAAGCTTTCATTTTTTAAGATGTAGCAATGCATTGCGCTTGTGTCCTGAACAATAGCTTTACTGCACACCTCACTACTTCTTTGACTATGAGGTTGCAGTTTCCTAACTTTCACTCCCAAAATTTGAAATTCTGTCCATCCTGACTATGACAGATGATCTCCTTTTGTTCTCACAGTCATTTTCATGCATGCCATTGACTTCCAAGCCCCATCCAGTCTTCTCTTCCCAGCTCAGTCATCCCTCTCAGGCATGATACTGACATCTCCACCATCCACCCCAATCACTGTTTACATTCCCTTTGAACTGCTTTACCATGACAGATCAATTTATTCCTTCATTTACAATGTTGTAACTTATTGACTTCTGCCCTGCATGGGTACACAAATGAGTAGAGGCTAAAACGCCTACTCATCCCTCATACCTCTACAAACCAAGAGCCAACACAATCATAAAGGTAAAACAGACAGAGTCAAGAGATATATTTCCTTCGCCTTTTGTGTCAACGTGGGCCGAGAGAAGGCTATTCTCCCAAGATTGGTGTGAATGTTGTTCAGTAGCAACCTAAACAGCAAAAAACTACAGTCCCAAATAAAACAATATCCAATCAAGGTTCTATAATAACATATGCACTTTAATTAAACACACCATGTACAATAATAAATAATTAGAAAAACACTACAAAACAACCAGTCCCTAAATAATTAACACTGAATAAGCAAAGAGAGTAGATTCAGCCCTCTGGGTGATGAATCAGGGATTCAAGGTAAGTAAAAGCAACAATGTTCTTGAAAAAGGATATGTGCTTATGAGCAAAAATGGTTCACAGTGACCCAAGGGTCCTGGACATGGACCAAGGGTAAGTTAGCAGTAAGTTAGCAGTCAATAGTACCTTCTTTGTAGCTGTTGGTGGATCGGCAACACCAACCCAGACTTCTTGGTGCTGTGTGAAGATCAATAAAGAGCAAAAGTCAGTAATGGAGGGTCCTGCTAGTTCAAATGTGCTGAACAGTTCTTGAAACACGATTCAAGCAGTTCAATGGTGAAAAATACTAGGATGCCACCTGTCTTCATGCTCAGGCTGCTATAAGTCACAATCTAGGAGCTATGGGGCAAGATTTTTTATTTTAAAATGTTTTTATTGGCATTTGCTTAAGTACAACCATGCATTTAACAATTGTTACACATCAAGTACAGACCTTTATACTTGCAGCGTTACTCCAGTAAATAATCACAACAACAAATATCTTTCTTCACTTGTCCAGCATTATACCACTTCTAGTCTCTCAGCATTTGTGTACAATGGTCAGGGGCCCATCCCGGGCTTCACCTCTCACCTCCCTATTGCAACAGGCGGTCTAGTCCAGTTTTGTATGGATTGCATTGAAATCAGAGACAAACTTTGCGCAGAAGACGGCTATACTTCACAGGGGTTTGCCATCCAATGGGTGGAAAATGTCCCAGACCAGCGGTTTCAAGGCTTCACATTTATCACTTCCATCAGACCCTGATCTGTTCGTCCCTTCCATCCATACCTTAGTTTCTGCTTCTGCTCATTGCTCAAATTCTCTGTGCCATCTTACATACTGTGGGCCCCTAGCATATTTCCAGGCCATAGCAATAGCCCTTTTAGCCAGTATGCATGCCATGTCCATAAACTTGATCACCTGCTTATATTTGCTAATTCTGGGAAACGCTCCAAGTAAGCATTCCTCTGGTGACCACTTGTATCTCACTATTCCTGCTCTCTTGCAGGCAAGTCCAATTCATCCCCAGAACTTCTGCACACTCGCACACACCCAAAACATATGTATTACATCCGCGTCCCCCATCCCGTACCACGGGCACAGTGTCGGCGTGTTTTTATTGAACGCTGCTATCCTGTGCTGTGCCATATATGTGCGATACAATACATTCAGCTGCATCAACTTAAAGCAAGAGTTTCTCGATTCTTCTTTGGGGTACACCAGTATCCGTTCCCATTCCTTCTCAGTTATATCTGTGACCAAATCCTTTTCCCATTGCTCTTTCAGTGTCGTACTCTTGGGGTTGGGTTTATCTATCAGTGAGCTATACAGTCTGGATACCGGCCGCCATCCATCACTCACATTGTGTACATTAGGAGCAACAGGGCATTCATTGGCGGTTTCTCAGGCCAACCGACCCATTTTCCCTTGGCAACACTCCAAGATTTTGGGTACCAGAGGAACTTCCCACCAGGCACTTATTCCTTCTCTTGCAGCGAATCAAACTTCCTGAAGACCCCCGCCTCATACAAATCTCCCCAGGTGTATATGCCCCATCTCTCCCATCGTCTCACTATTGCCAGATCTGTGTTACCTCTGCAGGTGACAGCCGTAATCGGCACCTCAGGTGAATAGGGGTGTCCAAGCTTCAGTAATGCCACTGCCCTAACCCATATCCTCCTCCCTAGTGTCACCACCATTGGGGTATGCCCCAAGCAACCCAATGGTACCCACACTATTTCTTTCAGTTGTGCAGGGGCCATGAGTCATTGTTGCAACTCAATTTCATAGGTGGGCTTGTCCGCCAGCCATTTGACTGTGTGGCTGAGTTGGGCTGCCAAGGAGTGCTTTTCTAGATCTGGTAATTGCACCCCACCTTTTCTGTATGGCTGGAACAATGCGGCAAGTGACATTTTGTGTCTGGTCCCTCCCCACAAAAATTCACGCAGCAGTGTTTCCACTAGGCGGAAAAAGGACGCCTTAACAAAGCATTGTACATTGTGAAAAATAATGCAGGAATCTCAGTAGGATAATCATTTTGGTGATGGCCACTCTACCCATTAGGGACACTGGCAACTTGGACCAAAATTGAATGGAGTTCCTTAGACCTTTCACCACTGCCACTGTGTTGTTCTCATGCATCTGTTAGGGTATTTACCCCCATGTTCTTGAATGATTCCAGCTCCCACCTGAGTCGAACTTCCAGCAATTCACTCATGCCCTTTCCCCTCAAACCAGCTATCGGGAATATGCAAGATTTTGTTTTGCTGAAGCTGATCCCCGACACCCTTGCGTAGTTGTCTAATATATCCAGAACCTGTCCCAAGCTTAGGTAAGCCAATTTCTTCCAGTGTGCCTAGTATGCCCTTTTGGGGTACCTGGTTCAGGGACAAGATGAGTCCTTTTCTCATGCTCCCAAATACAGGGAGGCTAGCACACAACTGCAATGGTCCTCCAACACGCTGATATCCGGGGTATCACTGTGTTTGGCAAAGAGGTGATCCAACTCTAGGGACTCAAGGACAAGATGGGTCCTTGTTCTCAGACTACGGAAATGGTGGAGGCTGGCATACAATTTCAGAGGTCGTCCAACACAGTGAGGCTCTGGGTAACGCTCTTTCTGCCAGAAAGGCATGTCCTGTTCCAGCAGCAGATCACCCCAATGGCCCCTAGAGATGGTCAGTGGACATGGCTGGTCTCTGCCTTGAAACACCTACCTTGATCTCACAACTGGAGAACTTTATGAAGGACTGCTCTCTCAGTAGGGTCCAGTGAAATCTGTGATGACCCAAAGATGCTGCAAGATGATTGCCATGATGATTTGCAAGATGATTCAAAGTAGTGGTGGGAGACCCCTTCTTTTGTAGGCAAATGTCCCCAGGTGATTAGATGACAACTAGCCTTCTTTAGGGGTCCAATCCTTGCTCTTGAAATGTGTGGACTTTTCCTGTATGATGTCACAAGAAAAGTGCTTTGTTCCAGAGGAAGTGGAGGGAACCAGAAAGAGAAAAAGAGGTGGGGGGGAATCAAGATTGCAGAGGCCCCTGATGTGAGACCTGGCTCTCTGTGAATGGTGTACAACTTGGTTTATGTTCACAGGTCATTTTCCTGTCGAGTGGGTGTCCAGGGTGAAGGGTCTAAACCTGCCTTTACAAAGGAACAAAGAGAAGCAATCCCCCAAGGTGACAGTCCTGTCAGTGGACAGGGGTGGGACTTGTCTGGGAGGAATAAACATAATCCTTCCACAGCTGAACTGGGCCCACAGGGTGGAAACATGTGCAACATCAAATTAGATGTGGCTGTAATAATTAGAATACCACCCAACTTGATCATGTCCAAAGTAGACTATGCCAATAGCCTATACCTAGGCATGCCCGAACGACTTCTAAAAAAACTGCAACGCATACAAAATGCAGCAGCCAGACTCCTCCTCAAGCTACCCAGAAGAGAACACATCACACCCGCGCTAAAAATACTACACTGGCTACCACTGAAACAACGAATAAAGTTCAAGGCCATGTGCATCACGCACAGAGCAATACACAAACAAGGCGCAGAATTCCTAAGCGACAAACTACACCTACATCAACCGACAAGAACACTAAGATCAAGCACCGACATACGCCTGGAACCAAAACCCTACAACAGAAAAAACTCGGAGGATCGTCTTTCTCACACCAGGCACCCAAAACCTGGAATGACCTAAGAATATACGGAATACAACAAACCACCTAGCATTCAGGAAACTCCTCAAATCATGGCTCTTCAAAGCGTAACCACAATGGAGACGCACTAGAAAGCCCAGACATTAAAACAATGATGAAAATAACTCCAACCTGGGCCACTCTCAAATTGGACAAACACTCAAACCAAAGAACCAACCACTCGACAGAGCATAAGACATCATGGAAAATAGCCAAAAAGGAAGGCTGCAGAGACTGACCACATACCTAGACCCAGACAAAAGCCCTCAAGTGACTCTCCCACTCGTACGTACCGGACAAACATATCCAGACCGGCAGACGCACCTAGATAGACGTTAGCCTGCGTCACATCTGGATAGGATTGATTGAAGGATAACATGCCCGCGCCTAGAAAAACGTGAATGCCAGCATGTGCCACACTTAGAGTTGTGAACACCAGCCTGCGTGGCGTTCGGATGGAGTTGTGAATAAACATTGGCCTGTGCCGTGTCTAGATGGGAATGTGAGGGCCAGCAAGTGCCATGATCAGACAGAACTGTGAATATTAGCATGGTAAAGGTCAGGTAACCCACTAACCAATATAAGCTCAAACTCTGCATACTTATCTCACTCAAAAAACTCACACAACCATCTCACGCACAACAAGCCGCACACATTTCACAACACTGCAACAACACATAAGCCGGAACAACAGCACACGCGGACTGACTCCGATCCAATACCCGCACCAAAGCTCAGCACCCGGTGTATACTGAGTTGAAGCTGCCAACAGAACACCACTCCCCTCACTATCCTACTCCCTTCTTCACCCTACTAACCCATCCCACCTTTATCATTTACAGATCCGCCTGAGCGCCTGGGGACCAATTCCGTTAGTGACGGTGCGCGGTACAAATACCTTTAACATTTAACATTTAACATTTAACCCATCATACCATAACTTAGGCAGTGCTTATGTTTAAAAATTTTAAATGCATCTCCTGAGCTGCAGAGACTTGGGTGTCACTTCATTTATCAAGAGGGCACCTGTGACCTCTGAACCTGCTCTGTGCCACTGGTAAAGCAGGTGTTGTGAATCAGGATACTGATGCCGCAGGACACAAATACACACTAGGCTTTTGGCATTGGAGCTTATGAAAGGGGAATTTGATTAGCAGATTTCCGTTTCAGAGATGGAATTACCCGCATTATTTTATTACTTAAAAACAATAAAAAAGCCAGGGATTTAACACCTTTGCCAGAGGGCAATTCATCACAAATGTTGACTATTAGCATTCAATCATTGGCCTCTCTGCTAAACAATGGTGTTTATTGGTGCCAAATGTACTAATAAAGTGAACATTCGTCCACCATTTGAAATAAAGTACAAATACATATAATCACACTTTTCACAGAATATTGGTGACCCTTTGGCCACTAGTAATGGAGTTTCCTGGATAGGTTTGAAATTAAAGATTGTATTAACTTCAACTAAACTACTTGACCAGACAATTGCCTCAACGAGTTTTCTTTTTTTGTTAAGAATGTCCTACAAAAAGGTACACTATTCAGAGCCACCACGGAAGCAAATTTCCTCACCAGCCACGTCCTTACCATTAACTGATCAGTAAGTTGTCCCATGCTTCTGAAACCACAAAGTGAAGAAAGAAAACCACAGGCGGCCTCAGCTTGAAATTCACAACCCACTGCTTGCATTCAGAGTTGCAGAAATGATTCACAAAATGCATAGCAGCATTATCCCGATGTCTCTACAGAACAAATGATTACACCTTGCACCCCCACTGATGACATAACTCCAGAGAGAAACATTCTGATGCAATAGGACGACCTTTACATGGACTTGCTGCAGCTGGGCCCTGGGAATGGAACACTCAAACCCACCCTCTGGGCAGTAGCCAATGCAGCCTGCTACTGCAACGTCTAAAATGCCAACCTACACGGGCAACAACAAACACGAAAGTGGCAACAACTTAGTAGCTCAAGACAGACTTACAACAATTGATTTGATTCTATAATTCGTATTACTAGTTAACCTGCTATTACAGCCAGCGTAATATGCCGCATAACAAAGACGTACCTGCCCTTATAATATATCTGTTTTTTTTTAAATATATATCTGTGGTTTGCCAGAAACAAAGTACGTGACTACATGTCAGCATTCCATCACAGTGCTGTTCCATACAAGAATCACTGCACACCTGACCACGTCCTAGGGCTGGTGATGCGATAGGTCTTCCTTTAGCAATGCACCTGGGTCACCTGAAACAGGGTGGGCGGACAACTAACATATGATTCAACACTCAACCGATGACAGTTTCTTTGCTGAAGCTTCAGGCTGCCAAGCTTTCCTCCTGGCCAGCAAATGGACATAACATTGTGTCATAATTCAGCAATTGAAATAACAATTGAAAGCAGTTGTGTTGCTGGAGTGACGTTTCAGTGGTGCCCGCATTTATTACCATTTTATTTGTGTGACTTTGCGTAAAATGCACACACTGAGTTGCAGCATTTGCGGTACATATCATTGGGTATGATGTGGAAACTACATTAATATTTAACTTTGAATATAGCAGTCAGAAACTGTCATAAGGCTTTAACGCATGCTGAGTCACACGTGTTTACGGTTTGGATGGTGATTTCCAAAGATTAGGTAGGATTTTAATTTTAAATTATAGTGAGGTCTTAAAACTACAAAATCGTTTTGGAAAAAGTGTTCCAGGCTTTACATGTTTGTAGCTTTGGGAAGCTCAGGAAATCCCATGTTGGCATTACAGAGGTTGCGTGGAAAGGCCTTAGGATTCCTACAGCTGCGGCTGGCAGCTCTTAGCCCCTAATAAGCCCTCTTGGTGTTACAGAGTGATGGCACCCCCCCAGCACCAGTAGGTATGGTGTCACAGTGTGTAATTGTGCATAATGTTACTTCACCTGCACAGACGGCAGAGTCAGTGTAAGCCCTGTGGTCAAACACCTGCATGAATGCTGACTCGCCTTCCCACCATCACGAAAATGCCAACCATTGGCTGGGAGATTGTGGAATCTTACTGAGCCTTGCAAGCCAGAGTCTGTGGGTAGCCATTTTCTGAGTGCTTAATAGCCAGCATTTCTTTGGGCCGAAAGGAACAATCCTCAAGACATGGTCAAGGCTGTATTTATTTATTGAGCATTTGTTATGTGGCTATACAACAAAATGGTGCTTCCAGGCGCCACAAGGCAAAGTGGGGCGGGAACGAGGAGAGTAAATAATATTGGCAAAAACAGTAAAAATACAATTGTGGCCCCACTAGGCCTTGTGACATTCGGAGGTGTAAGTGCAGTGAAGAGAAGTGCAGGAGATAGGGATGGGGGGGCAAGGAATAGACAAGTGCTGGTGGGGGTCCGGGAGGGAAGTGCCAAGGGAGGAGGCCTAGTGCTAGGGCAGACGAATCCCAAGGGTGGGGTGCACAGCTGCCAAGCAGGAGGCCTGCATGGGGCAGTGCTGGGGGGAGGGAGCTGGTGTCGACTGCATAGAGTACCTGGTATCCTGTGAGATTCATGAGGACCAGGCCACCAGTCAGTGGGGTGATTATCAAGGAAAGGAAAGAGGGAGAGAGGTAGAGAAAAGCAGAGTTTTGAGAAGTTCCGGAATTTAGGAAGGTCCGGCTCAAATCTGAGAGGGGCAGGCAGGCTGTTCCAAAGGGAGGAACCAGCTGAAGAGAGAGACCTGCCTCCCCCACCCCCACACTCTCTGCTTGGAGAAGTGTTTGACAAGCAGAGAGTTGGAGTTAGAGGAGCAGAGGGCTCTAGCACGGGAGTATTTAGGGAGGGAAAGTTGGAGAGAGCGACGATGATCAGTGATCTTGGTTATGTACGCTGGGGTCTGTGTTGCCTGTGGAGCATTCTCTTGCTCTTGCCTGAATATGTTACCACAGTATGTACTGTCTTTGTGATGTAGAAAGCCATGATGTCTGAACCCTGTGCCCAGCATCGCAAGACATTATGCAAAACAAGAGAAGTGATGGCTGGAAGGTTTGGAATTAATCTTAACCTCTGGCATTGCTCTGGGCAACCCTCCAGACCATCGTTCGTCAGCCTGCCATGCCATTACCAAAGGGGAAAGACCATATGCAAATCAGGCTTTGGCCCACCCCAGAGGATATGGCATTGTATAGTATCTACAATTCTGAATTGTGCATCACATGCCTCCCTTGAGTAAGGAGCTGCAACATATTTTATTTCACTTGGGAAATATGTGTATTTGAAACAGACCCATATAGCCTTCTGTAAAGCCTGTGCATTCGTTTTTGGTTTTGGACATTTTTGGAAGATATAAGGGCATACTTCACGGAAGCATTTTATAATGGCACAATCCCATTGGAAAACGCTTTGTGAATCAGGTCTTTAGTCTCCAGATTGGCAGCTTCCTGCTAGACACTTAACATTTCATTGAGTGATGAGGAGAAAATGGTGCTTGAGTGCACTGCAGCAGTGACATATTGCTTTGAAACCTAGCTTTGCCATTGCTTTGAGAATGGTTAAAGCTATGCTATGTCATGTCTTTTGATTGCCATTATCATTGGTATAGCATATTTGTGTGATTTTATTCATTGAATACACTTGTTTTTTTAAATAAACAGCTAAGACCATATTTATTATGGATGCATCTGTGCTATGGAATATTTGTAAGGGGGGATAGGGAGCAGTGTCTGGACCATCAGGTAGCCAATAATTAGGTGCAATCGAACTGAAACTGCCTGCCTCACCCACATATCCAATATATTCTTTTTTAGCCAGTGCCTCAGCTGTGCAGACCAGTTCCCCCATTCCTGTGCAACCCAGGTCCTGCAGACTGCCCAACACTTCAACCCCTCCCACTTACCAGGGTCCTGATATGCCTCCCAGAGTGCCTCTATCACCACCCTTTGCCATGGCTGCAATGGAAATAGTAAAGAGACTCAATCCTTTTACTATTTTCCATGGCAGCCAGCTTTGTTTGCGTTTATTTTGGGAAACTGAGTGTGCACAATACATGCTGGGCCAAAATTGCAATCTCCCCCCACGTTCAGGCTAGGAGAGGGCTGCGAAAAGCCCTGACCCGCTGCGGAAGTCCTAGCTTGTCTCGGGGCTAGGATCTTAGCTCAGGCTTGTCATCCATCAGTGGCCATCTCCCACAGAACACAAGTGTGATACTTGTAATGCAAGCCTGCCGATTTGTCTTGGACAGCAGCCTGCTTGTTCAGATTCTATGTGATGGCAAGTTCTGGTTGTCACAAATTCTTTTTGAATACGCATTGAGGGACAGCCTTGGCTGCGTATGTTCCCTTCAGTAAATTTCAGCTGAATATTGTTACTGCTATTTCATTACTTCTACTGCTCTTTGTTTATGTCCTTCTGCCGCATAATGGAAGCATTTGGTTGCGTGCAGTTTCGCAGTCGTGGGAAAGCGAGGAATGTAAGAAGAACCCATTAACATGGGAACAATAAGAGATCACGTCTCAGAGCACAAAGAGCCCCCTAGCTCACGTCCATTTACTTTGCTGCAGCACTTATCTCGGATCACATCGGAGAGGAAGCTCTCCGTCTCCTGCGCCCTGCCGCATTTATATGAGTGAATGTGACTATCTCGAGCAAGCAAATTATCTGGCCACAATGCAGCTATGATAAACTAACTCCATGAAAAACCTTGACATTTTATGAACAGGAAAGCAGGCAATGTCACCCGTATCCCCGCTTCATTCATTTGCCAAGATCGGCCGCTAAACACCATAGGCTGCTTAGACCGCAGCCTTCAGGAGGGCTCTTTCAGGTAAGGCTAAGTGCAGTCTCAAGTGTGTGTGGGGGGTGTCACACAAGCGGAGAGAACTGCAGTCATCCTGGGGTTACTGTACCCAGGGCCGGTCTTAGAAGCCGCGGCGCCCAGGTCACGGCAGGCGCCCTATTGTTTTTAGAAGAGCTCCGCTCTCCGGCTGGCGTGGCAGAGGTCTAGGGCAGGGCGCACTGGGCAGCCACCCAGCCAGCCCTGCCCTATGTCCGGCTCTGACTGTACCCAAAACTAACAATGCAATTAAGAATGTATGTTGATTTATCTGAATGCAACCAATGAGTTGCAAAGACGAATCGGGGTGCTCAACGCCTCCAGCACCATCGGCCTGCACATCACCAGTATGAAGCTCTGCAAGGCCAATTCATCCCTTCACCATTTTGAGGTGGATCAAGTTAGTCCTGTTGAGTCGATTACGAATATATGTTGTTAATCACAGAGGCATGCGCACAAAATCACAGATTTTTGTTATTGCATTCCTTACCCTGTGCTTGACAAAGTAGGACTTTGACAGTTTCAGGGCTCTTAGCACTCCCGAAACACTGCCAAGGCTCCCTCTGTCCCCCACTAACAAACACCAAGGAGATTTCTCCTGGGCATGAGTCAGCATTCCGAAATGCCTGCTTCACGAGACTGGCGGGAATTAAGAATTTTAGGGAACAGCGTTCCATTCACAAGCGACAAAAAGATGCATTTAGGAAGTGGCCTTATGCTCAAATAGGGAAGCCCAAGCTTCTCACCTGAGAGTTGAGACTGTCCAAAGGAGTATACTAGGCTTGTGGATGTCTGACATTTTAGTGTTAGAGGGAGTTTGGTGGCAAATCAAATGAGCACCAAACCCAGCGTGCCCAGTATGTGCTCAAACGAGTTTTAAGCTTTAACCACTATGACAGACATATTTGTGAAATATAAGCATCTGCAGTTGGTTTAGTTTGGTATAATATTTAATAGAGCGCGCGCATTCCTACAAATAAAACTTCTTGGAGCTTGAAAAAAGATCCGACATTTTGGGCATAGTACAATGTAAAGCATCTCAGTCAAGTAAGACAAAGTAAAATAACAGCAAGAGCCAGATAAAAGCAAGAAAAGAAATCCAATGTCAGCCCCAACATGATAATAGAGCTCGCAGAGAGAGTAAACGTCATCTATTCGGGACGTGGTGACCATAGCTCAAAGTACCTTGCCCTCTTCAGAAAGAAGGTAAAAAAGGACCCCGGCTATTGGCATTCACCATGCCTAGTACTCATATGTGATCACTAAGCTGGCAAGATAAACAGATAATTTCTAGAAGTACATCCTGTTTCAGTTCTACAGAAGCTCTCCAACTCAAAGGGTAATGGAATGGCGGGAAATAACACAGAAAAGATCCTGCAGGGAAAGCAGAGAAGGAAAATCGAGAAAACGGCTGGCAAACAAAGTTCACACATAGGAAATTGATAACAAATGAAAAGCCTTGCTGGAGCCCCATCCTCTGACAGGACTCTGCAGCAGATTTTGCTTTCGGTGATCGCCATTCAAACCATGATGACCATCCCCTCCACCTCTGATACACACCAACAAATGCTCCAGGCAAAAAATACAAAAAAGCACACAGTCTTCTGCTGGCCACTTTCACTGGTTTTGCTCCTCCGCTCTACCACACCACCTTCCGACCATGACAACAACCTTCACTATCTCCACTATTCACAGTCATCCTGTGTTGCTTATAAAGCAGATATCGACAGCAAAAGCAGAGATCCACTTGCATCCTCTGTATGGCTACCACTGAGCCGATGCTCCGCATGTCACTTCAGCATCTAAAGTATCCATTGCTCTAGCGGCCCTGATGGAATCCTCCTCAGCATCACCAGAAAAGATGGCAGAGCATCCGCAGCCGTTATAGCAGCTGTGATGCCAACAGCATTGCCACCATCATGGATAACCTCTCCTCGGAGAGCATCCTCCTCCTCTGGTCATTCTTATGTTCCAAAATGCTCATGGATTTCATATAAAACTGCCAGGAACTCACATTCGTTCTCTTTTGCCCCACCCTTTTGTTAAAGGTGATTTATTTACAGAATTAGAGTGATTTACTCACTAAACGAATGTTTATTTATATACTGTGTGAGAGAGTGATAATACAGACAGTGATACATTTACAAACAGCCAGAGAGATTGATTTAGAATATGTAGATTGGATTCAAACAAGACCATGTGAGACCATGCTGAGTAACCCAAAATATGTGTATGCATGGTCTCCTGAATTATTGTTTGGGGCAGACCAGCCCTTCTTAAGACCATATCCAGCCCTTAGGCCGTGCCCACATGTTAGAGCCCATCCATCGTCCATTTGAATACTGCTTAATGCACTGGACAAAGAAACGTTTGATCAGCTGCTTCTGGGCTTGGGGAGACATGACTTGCCACTCTTCACCAACATGCCTGCAACCTTTTGCATAGACACTGTAGGTTGGATGGTGGTGTACATATATGGGGTAATGGTATGGTTCATTGGGGTCCCTGTGGATCTCATACTAGCAAAATAAAACCTGGAAGCCTCAAGATAAATGTCAAAACTACTGGGATGACCTGATTGTTCTCTATGGGAATGGGGATTAACAAAATTACTGGTGCCTGACTTCTCGGCCGCTGGACTTGTAATAGCCCGGTGGTACCAGGAAGTCAGTAATTTGTTATGGGACAGGCAGCAACCCGCCGGTAGCACCGGCAGGGTTACCGCCGCACCCTAATGAGGCCCTTAGTGTCGAAACATCTTTAGACTGTCAACCAAAATAGACATCTCAGTGACCATTTTAGAAATAATATTATAACGTTAATTTGTGTAAGAGTAAGAGACATTAAAAGACAAAGACGAAAATAATCAATGTTATGACCAACGAATCATGAAGTATGTGTGCATTTATCATTGCTAAGCAGTTGGAAAATCTATGTTTAGTGAAGGTTGCTCCCCTTTGGTACAACTGCTTCCATGGATACTAGCCCCTTTTGGCATAAATCTTGATTAACTTTCCACATGAAAAGACTATCATAAATTGTGAGGTTCTGATGAGAGTGAGGTTCTGATGAGAGTCCACACAAAAATATGTCTATGTGACAAACGTACTTTGACTCATATATAAGCTTAGTAGTGATGTATTGTATTGGAGTAGGGGTGTCGTGTGCATCACAAATCAAACGTGAGTGACATTTGAAAGGATTTTCCCGGGTTTCTCTGAGTACTTGCCTCATCTTCTGCTGCAGCGCTGCCTGACCCAGTAGCACCATTGACTAGCAGGGCCACTTCCCCACCACTAGCTGCACAGCCTCCCATGGTGGTAGTGGAATTCGACAAGTGGTGCCATTTGGACAGAATAGGTGAGAAAGAGAGATGAGAAATGCACGTACAGGCTGCATAAATTGCCTGGCCTCTGTCCATCAGTGTGATCCGTAATTGTAGATGCACCAAAGAAGCACATGCTCCTCCACCACCCTACCTAATTTTATTGGACTGGGAAAGAGGTTTGACAAAAAGGGGACATGGTGCAGTGGGACAGTGCAGAACAAATGGCTCCACTGGTTCTTAGAGATCCATAAATTGAGACAGAAACTCCAATTAATCTTATGTTGATATTAACCGGACTAAAGAAGTTAATAATAATGCAACCCTCTGTACAGGGTGTTATGTGGCTCTGCTGCTTAGCAGAGCCAAATAAATTGAGAATGAAGGAAAAGCTAAACATTTCGTTCTGCCCAACCATATTTATTTATTTTTTACATTTCTAAACACACAAAGCAGCACTTAGGCATTGTGGCACCTGTCAGAATCAAGTCTTCACCACCTTTCCCCTTGCCACTTCATCTGCGTGGCTATAGCTGAATCACACACTGAATCACACACAGTCTTTTGTGCTGGGTCTGGTGTTACTTCCTGCCATAGTGTTTGTTGATAAGGAGCATATTCATTTTTATGAACCTACGTTCTATCACATGTGTTTCTTTGACGGGTCTCCTGTGGTCGGAGGCAGTATTGCACATTTGCCAGGGGGCAGCTTAGGCTTTTCACAGCCAATTGAACAAGTGCAGATAGATGATTCAGCGTCTGGTCAAGCCAGGATTGCTGTGGATCATAATCGCCACCTGCTGCCATGTGTTGAAAATATGGGCTTCATCCATCTGGTCTACACTAGTCCGCTGAATTCCCATGGGACCCAAATTCATAGACAAGCCATACTGGGGATAATTGATCACCTTGGAGCCACCAGATCTAGTGTCAGGCATTGTGGAGGATGGGTGTGCTTATACCCTTTCTTGCAGTGGTAGAGTCCCACACTGGCTTGTTCATCTCTGATCTTTGGCTCTCTCCTCCTTTCCCAGCTAGGCCTTTAAATATGTCTTTAGTGCATCTTAATGTATGGCTAGCATGTCCTCTTGTGATTGCAAACCCCCTGCATTTTCCTTATCCTCATTCACCTGCTGTTTAAAAATTATCACCTTGACTGTGAATTGTGGGTCAAGAAAAGGTTCCAAGAACTACTCCTTCCACCTCTTCATCCCAATAATGCGTGGATCTTAACAGGTGGTTGAGTGCAGATTCATAACCAGTTGCCCTGGTTCCTCATCATTAGATAGCTCATGTTCATGTATTATGTTGGGTAGTTCTGATTCCAACAAATACACCGCTGGTAACACTGATCAGTGTACACTGCAGGATTGCCCACTGAGTATCCTCTTCAAATGGCTTCTGCAAAGGGCAAACATCTCCATACATGTGCCACTGTGTAGATGCTAAGTAGACATCATCCACTTGCTGCCGCTGGCTATTGCAGTAGCCATCACTGCATTGCACAGGGTTGCATTCCATTGGCATGCAGTTTTCTGCTGGTTATATGGAGCTGGTATTGTGACTTTAGCTTTCCTAACATATTCCAGAAACTGTAGGAGCAGCTAACAAGGGCGTAGATCATCTGGGTCACACTTACCATCTCATCTAGGGATGTGTTCTGGTTTATGAAGTGTGTCTCCACTTGATGGAGAGCATGGGCAAAACAAGGCATATGCATGGTTTTGTCTAGCCTCAGGGCAGCTACAAGATTAGATCATTTCCAGGTGCCACAACGCCCACTTGGAAACCCTGGGGAAGGAGTCAATGGGCCACAACCTCATTTATTCTCTCCCATAGAGTAACTCCCCTTTGGGACCTGCTGTCAAACCATTCCATACACAAGTTGGCCTTTGGCGAATCACATTTGATGGCTGCTGTCTTGAGCTTTGCTGATGAGAGGTAACAGGGAAAGCAAACTAATGTTGGTCGATGGTCATTAAATCTGTAACTTGAGCACTGGTTTACAGGTCCATTGTTAGTTGGTCCAGTTCCATTCTCACTGCTTTCACGTCACAATATGACCATAGAGACGTGGTGCTGTTTTTTGTATGAAGTAGTGCTGACGTGGAATTTCTCAGCATGTATCAAGAAGGCCAAGGAGTCATCTGATCCCAAGGTATACAGAAATACATCTCTTGTCAACATTACACTAAGGCCGTCATTGAATAGACATAGGTTTTCATGTCCTTTGTGATATTTTGTGACAGCTCCAAAACCTCAGCAATGGTGGGCTGGTACATTTAGGGCAAAACAAGTTGTCTGCATTCTGTGCCAACCAGAGGCAAAGATGGTGTTCCAATAGGGCTTGTAAAAATCTTGGCATAAGCAAGATTCTCTGGGGTAGTGACGAAGGAAGGTGGTGCAAATGTGCACATTACCTGCAGTTCAGAGGTGCGAGGGTGACCTCTCCCCCTTTCTTTTTTCCAAGTATGCACACGATGTTGTCTCATGTGGACTCTCAGGGAATGGGTGCCTTAATGGGTACCTGGCATCCCTTGCAAGACACAGGAAGTATCTGAAGCGTGTTTCCAATATACAGTGCTTGCATTTGACAGATACATGGATCTGGACTTTTCAGCAATTTCCTCTTCATTATCCATTGATTACTTTCTTGTTTCCTTTTCTGGTAGCATATTCTCGCTCTCTTGCACATTGGTTACTGGAAGCTCAACTTGTTCCTATCCTTACTGAACTCCACCCTCTGACATCTGGCACAGAGTCCCACTACATATATTACTATATGGGCTTCTCCAATGCAGAAAGCTGCTGCTGTATCAGGTAATAAATGCCCAACAGATACATTCCTCCCTGACCCTTACCCTCTCCCCTACCCTCCCCGGCTTTGATGAGGCTGCTGGTCACATGGCCAGACCCTGCCTCTCACCTGCTCTGTCCACCACCTCTTTTTCTGCATTCCTGGAGGCTATTGAAGGACTCCAGAACAGCTTGAGGCAGACAGCTTTGAGGAGACTTCTAGTCACATGACCAGGTCCTGCCACTCAACTGCTTTGCCCACCACCTATTTCACCAGTCCTCTTTAGGTGTCCTCATCACTGGTATCTTCAGCGAACGATGAAAGAAGACATGAACCTAATCTGTTTGTGCCTGATGGGATAAGGCCCAGACCGGCTAGCCTGCATTTCACCTATGATGCAGTCACAACACACTAACTCACCAATAGATATCACCATATGTCGTCTGCCTCAACAGCCCATCCACAACCTCTCAAGAGTCCAAATGGCCCAGAGACGTGGTCAGCCCTGTCATGCTACCCTACAAATCTCATCATTATCACTCTAGCCCACATGCTTACTCATGCTAATCAATGCTCACTCGGCAGCCACTCATTATAATATGATATATTATGATATGATATGGCATGTACAACGAACCTGCACACAAGTCTTTCTAGGCACAACAAGACAAGGAGGGGGAAAAGAGGGAGGAAAAAACAATGATCTTACTAGTGCAATGGGGGGATGAAGAAGTGCAGGTAATCAAAAATGCAGCCAGCAGGTGGCTCAGTGCAGGTAATCAGAAGTGCAGCCAACGGGTGGCTTATAAGTGCAGAGAGAGGGAACTGTAGGGTTACAGATACAGACCACAAGGGCTGGGGAACCAAGAGGCAATATGAGGTGTAACTGGACAGGCAGGGACCTGGGCCCAAGTTCAGAGGGTGGCCAGGTGACCAGTGCATGGAACAGATGGGTCATCAGCAGGGGAAGGAAAGAGAGGAAGTGAAAGCAAAGAGAAAGGTGTTGAGTTGCTTCTGGAACCAGAGAGATCACAGACCTCATCTCGTACAACAAACGTGATACTCTCTTCATCACAAAACATGGTCTACTCCATCCTCCCCCCATGTTTTGAACATCCTCCTACCTCCCGGCTACTGCATCCAACTTGCTGGCCAGGAAGTGCAGGCGACAGAGTGGCAATCATTCACAGGAGCGATTTACTATGCTACTTCATTCCCTCTCCAAGAATAACCTTATTCAAATAACTCACCTGCTGATTGCCTTTATCACACAAGGAATCCATCACCTTCCACCTCATCTAGAGACCACCTCACATTCATTGTCTCATTGTGACAACATCTCCAACTTTCTCTCAACTGCCAAATTAGCATACACTAAAAATGTCTTTTTCTGAGTTTTTAATGTCCTTGAGTCTCACACTGACAGCCACACTCGAAGTACACATTTCAAACTGACCAAATGCATGGACCTTAAGAAAATTGTGCTCTCCATCACGCACAACAACAGAAACACTACAAACCCAGTCTTAAAAACATCTCCCTCATAACCAGTGTAGGCTGTATCCCACTCTTGATCACCCACTCGACGACAGCCTACAAAGATCAAGCTAAATACACCTTTAAAGCTTTCCAGATCAATGAGCTAGAAATGAATTCTGCAGACATCCTCACCACAGGTAATGCCTCAGTCCTCCCAGTCAGGTACTGTCACTAATAAGAGTAGTTCAGCATAAACTGCTGGGTCAGGTCCACTATGCAAAGAAACAGAAGTCATAGACATTTTAATTTAGTTCCCTACTTTGCGTAAATAAATGCCTATGGGGATCTCAGTGCTTTGGCATTATCCCACCTCCACAAAATACAGATGTGTTTCTCAGCACCACTACTTTCTACTCTGCCTACAAAATGCACATGGCATCCTTAGTGCTTTGAACTTCTCTGCTTACAAAATGCACGCTGGGTTCACAGTGTTTTGGCCTTCTACTCCCCCCTACAAAAATCCATGTGGGTCCTCAGTGTTTTGGCCCTCTCCTCTGCCAAGTAATTTCATGTGGGCTTCTCAGCGCGTTTGCCTTCTCTTATGCCTCATAAATGCATATGTGATTCCTAGTTCTTTTGCTTTCTCTTCCATCAAGTAAATGCATGTGGATTCTCAGTGCTTTGCCATTCTCGTCTGCCTATAAAGTGTGTCTAGATTTCTCAGTGCTTTGGCCTTCTCTTATGACTGAATTGTATATGGGGTTCTCATTTCTGGGTCCTCTTTCTCCACCTACTAAGTGCATGTGGGTTCCCAATTCTTTGGTCTTCTACTGTGCCTACAAAATGCATCAGGGGTGCTCAATGCTTTCAGTGTCTGCACCACATAGAAAATGCATGCAGGGTTCTCAGTGTATTTGTATTTATTTTATTTGTATATTGCATTTTCGACAAAGCACTGGAGGGAAACGGTACAATCAAAATGAGTAATACATTATAGGCAATAATGAACAGTAGAAAAGTACAATCAATTATTGGACAGAGGAGATAAAAGGTGTGTTTTCAGATTGGTTTGGAAGATATGTAGAGAAGAAGAGGTACTGATAGGCAGAGAAAGAGAGATCCACTGCTTAGGGGCGAGTGAGGCAAAGGAACTGAGTAGGGAAGAGGCACTATGTGGTTTAGGGACAGAAAGAAGGAATGGTTGTGGGAGTGTAAGACATGTGAAGTGTAGTAGAGTGATGCTAGTAAAGAGAGATAGAGAGGGGTGAGACCGTGGATACATTGGAAGATAATAGAAAGTAAATGGAAGAGAAGACAAGTTTCAGAAGGAAGAAGAGGTATAGAAAGCAGAGAAGAAGAAAGAGAGGAAGGAGGAGGGAAAGAAACGAGAAGATGAATGGGTGAGTTATATACAGAGCAGAGAAGGGAAAGATGAGCAGCAGGAAGACCAAGGACAAGAGCTAAACAGTAATAGATACAAGAGAAGAACAGGCAGGAAAAGAAGAAGCTTAGCAGTGTGAAAAGGGAGTTAAGGGTGGACATGGTGAATATTAAATAGAGCATAATGGCAAGAGCGAGCAGTGGAAGAATTGTGAAGAAAGAATGAGAGAAGGGGGTCAAAGATAACGCCTAGGCTGCTTGCTGATGAGGAAAAGGGAAGAGAGGAGGGGAGAAACAGAGGGAAGGAGAAGGAAGAGGGGGAGGAATCAAGCTAGCAGGAAAGAAAGGATCCTTACTTTGTGAGGGGTTATGGTGAAGGAAATGGGAAGACATCAAACGTTGAATGCTGACGATCAATTAGAAACAGTGGAGTGGATTGTGTCAGAAAAGGAGGAAAAGAGAAAAAGAAAAAGATGTTGGTGCCTTCAGCGTAACAAGGAAAATTGAGATTATAAAAGGAGATAGGACAGACCTCTGAGGGACCCCATAAAGAAGGGGACAGGGATGAGAGGTTTAACCAGCCAAGGTGTTAGGCGGTTAGAGAGATTTGGGTGGAACCACTTAAGAACACACCCAGAAGAAGCTAGGGAAGAGAGGGTAGAAAGAAGAAGTAGATGATCAAAAGTGTTGAATGCTGCAGAAAGGCCAAGAAGGATAAGTACAGAGGAAAGATTAGAGTGTCGGGTAGTGAGAAGAGTGTTGGTGACGTGCAGACGGGCTTTCTCAGTTGAATGAGAGGGACAAAAACCAGATTGAAATGGTTGTAGGAGGTAGTGAAGATTGAGATAGGAAGTGACCTGGGATTATACAGCACACTCTAGTAGCATTGAAAGAAAGGGAAGAAGAGAAATCTGGCAAACGTTAGCCAGGATAGAAGGATCAGGAGAGGTTTTTTCAGAATAGGAAGGATGAGCGCATGTTTGAATAAGAAGGGGAAACAAGAATTAGTGAGAGAGGAGTCAATAAGGCAAGTGAGATAAGGGATAATATGAAGGTAGATTTCAGCAATACGAGTGGAAGGAAGAGGATCAGAAGGAAAAGCAGTGGGATGAGCATGAGTGAGAAGGGCAGATGCCAGAAGGGGAGACTGTCAAGTGCTTTGCTCTTCTCCTGTGGCCAGTAATTGCACGTTGGGTTCACAGTGCTTTTGTCCTCATCCTATGCCCACAAAATGCATATGTGGCCCTATTGTCAATTTAATTCTTCTCTTACCTAAAATATCCTAGCTACAATCCCATTCCCTATTAGGACTCTTCAAACATCAACCATTGATTGCCCCACGCTTCTACGTGCCTGTCTTTATTTAGATGGAACGTTGATCCCACTCGAACCACATTTCACAAACTTCGGAGAAAACCTATAAAATTCGATTTGGGAGAACTCTTGGAAATTGAATGGGTTCGACTTTCAAATGAACCATCTTCCTATACATTTTGAATAGCTATAGAATCATTTACTTTGATGTTTTACGATTTAACTCTTACACATTCAACATTTACAAAATAATATTGTTTCATTTCTCCATGGGTTCATTTTACTGATCCCCAACGCTTAATGGTGGCCTTTCCACATCCGCTTTAGTTTAAGGCATGTAACACAGTGAGCTGGAATGGTTACCACTAAACATAACAGCAACATTGCAGAAGACGTTAAACAGAACTCATGTATCTTGTCCTTGAACTCTGTTTACTTTTCCTGAATATTGATGCTGGTCATAAGTGTTATGGGTGCCGTCATTGACATCCCGCGGGCCCCCTGAGCACTATGGTTACATGCACTCTACAGGCCAGTGACTGTGGGGGTTGGGACATCCGGTAGGCCCCATGGCACTACAGGTCACCAGCACCAATGGGGGTTGGGGCACAGCCTGCTATGCCCCTGGCCATGCAGCCCTCCTGGCACAAGAGTCCCACGGCATCAGGGCATGCAGGCCTCTACCTCCACGTGTAGGCCTGCAGCCTACATGAAATGAGACACGGACGCAGTCATTCCTCTTCTGGAGTCTGCAGCCATTCTGTTGCAGGTGTCTGCACAGGCTCCTTTTATTAGCTTGGGCCATGTTAAAAGGGCAATACACAGGGGAGGGACACATCCCGTTAAAGGGGCAACACACTCGGGAGGGTCCCACACCACAATAAGCACGCAAGTTCACTTTTTATTACCACCAGCAAAGGAAACGTCCCCTAGACCCCATCATCATGGGTTTGACACAGGCCGGGACTGGCCTATAGAGCAATAGGCCAATGGCCGGACTAAAAATCCAAAATGCTGGTGTGGACCAGTTTTTTGGGTCAAAGTGGGACACCTTTTTGGCCAATGTGAGCCAGTTTGATGAGTTACTTCACTATGCAGCTAGTTGTTTTGACCAGTGTTGCTGAATATATATTCTTTACAATGCCTAATTTGCATCACTTTTTATTTAAAAAACTCCCCCTTGGGTACTATTCAAACAGTGTCACAAAAGGAATGAATAGCCATTTGCAACTGTGGGCCACTTTTTCATTGCTTCCTGAGACAATTGTATGCCCCAGTCCGACCCTGGTTCTGCAGTAGTCTTTATTTATTTATAGTGCTGATGGACCACTTAAAAAAGTTTGTTTTATCACTGTAATCAACCGACGGACACATGGTGAGGATAAAGCGAACCCTTCTGGCAGCAGAGAGCCATTCTTTGAATTAGGTATTAAAGTTGTACCTGGGCTGCAGACATACAATGAAATCTAGAATGCGTAAACATAGGAAAGAGGAAGAAAGAGCGAGAAGGTACCAGCGAAAGAGGCGTGGCATGTGAGTCATTTGGAGGTGGCCTAGTGAGGAACTGGGAGCATGTGACTTCACAGGGCCTGAACGAATAGCAGAACGTTCAAGGCAAGACAAAGCAAGATAACGGAAGATGCTGGAAGTGAGGAGAGAAATAGGCGAGAGAGAGCTAGAGGGAGAGAGAGAGACAGAGAGCGAGAGAGAAAGAGAGCGAGAGGGAGGGAGAGAGAACGAGAGAGAGTGTGCGAGAGAGAGTGTTCAGTGCTGAGGAACACTTGAAGAATGAGAGTGGTAGCTTAAAAGCAAAACCAACCCATCTACTTAAAATGTCGCAACTCATAGCATGTGCATTGCAGAATGTACCAAGAATATCACTGCATGATGATTGCTGTCATTTTCCGGGCGAGGTAAACAAAAACAAAAAAGAAAACTCACAGGGAGGACTGTGCACCCCCCCCCCCCAACATCTGATGAAGGAACACATGGCAGAAATAGAATTGTCTGTTTCACAAATCTAGAACTTGACATTCAAGTGTCAGAGGTGAACACATAGAGTCACCATCTTTTGTATAATCCGAAGCTGATACTAGGGAAAAAGATAACATCGGTAATGGTTTCCAGGACTAGGTAAATTTGTAGGCCCTGCGAAGAGCACAGCATAGATTAAAACGCATACCACAAAGTTCAGTGTAGACTCAGGGAAAAACTGCCCACTAACAAGAAGTGTGCACAAACAACAGGTTGCAGATGCCATTGATCCCAATCTGGTCATGGGAAATACTGGAAGAGACACAGCAGATAAGTAATCCAGTGAAGGGAAAGAAGAAGACTGCACAGCACTTAGACTACAACATCAGAACAACGTACAGCTGTCATTGGTAGCACATTAGTCCATATTGCCACCCGTATGCTATTTGAGTAGAAACCAGCATACAAATATCATCTGCAAAAGAGGAAGATAGAAGTGCAACACAGCCACAGGCACCCTCACAAGAGGTTCTTGGGGAAGATGACATAGAGCTGCTGTTAGGACAGAACACAATAGAATCACAGCCGGTGCAGATGTATATGAACAAAGCACTCCTGCCACTTCTAGTGTTGGCCCAAGTACCCACTTTGACCATAGGGTGACTCCCGTGAGGTCCACGACAGAGGCACATCAACCTGCCAGTGTTTTGGTGCACAGCTACCGTGGTGTCACTAAATATCAACAGCAACCCTGATAGCACCGAGTCAAACTTGAATTCTCTTGGATGCTCTATGGAAAAGCTAACCAACCACAGTATTTAAGGTTTGGTGGACACACTGATGGATGTGAGAGGGGCAGTTTCAGAAACTCCTGCATGATAAGACTCATAAAATCAGTGCTGGTCACTGCTGGTCATATAAACAGATATGCAAGAAGACCTCACAATACTTTCCAGAACCATGGCCGAGCGCATGAAGGCCTTCAAGAGAAATGTAGAGGCTCTAACACATGACATACACAACTGTGATCAAGACCACTAGTAACAGACAGACCTATACAAACAAGAATGAAAGTCTCCACACCTTCTCTTTTACATCAAAGAGTAAATCATCTTGTTTTATTAATTTTAAAATCATTATGCAATAACAATTTATAACTGTACACAAACTGCACATTTCCATCTTAGGTTAGGATTTTGGCCAAAGGAGATCGTTTGCTGCATGGAGACACATCCCAGTTTGGAGCAGCACCTTATTCACAGATGAGGTAGAAGCAATCATGCTTACAGCCCTAGGCGACGTGTGGAATTGACAATATCATTCCCCCATAAATTCGAAGCAGAAGAGGGTGTTATGCCCAGACATCCGGCTACCAGTGAGGGAGACCGCGACCGTTTTGCCTTGCAGACATAAGCTATGAGAAGGGGTACAAAACAGACGAGCCATAGGAGAGGGTAGACTGTAAAACGCCAGGTCACGTAGAGGGCCAGCAGAGAATAATTGAAGACAGCGTGTGCAACAAGTGAAAGACACCAATGAACACTGAATTGTTGTGGGAGTGGCACATTATTGAGATGCCACTCTTGTCCTGATGAAGGCTGGAGCAGTATTTAGCCTGACTGAATGGATAACGAGAACCAACTGAAACACCCCCTGACGGAGAGCTGAAGAAATAGACACAATTGTCTTACTAGCTAGAAGTGTTTGTCAATAGTCCATTGTTGTTAGTAATCTGTTATCCCAGTAATGAGACTGGGTATGGTAGAGTAACCTGATGGTTGTGTATGTGAGAATAAATGAATGTGTATGATTTGAGAGATATGCTTGTATTCAGTTAAATGAAGAGAGGTGTCTTTAGATGTAAATGTGCGGTGTGTGTACAGTTATGAATTGTTATTATATATTAATTTTAAAATGAATAAAACAGGATGGTTTTCGTTGTTGGCGTAACAGAGAAGGTGTGGAGACATTAATTCATGCTTGTCTAGCTCTGCTACTATCGGTCTTGATCACAGTTGTGTAGAGATATGTTATGAGAACCTGGAGGATCACGATGTAAGCGGGTACCCTTGTTAATTATATCTAACACATGACAGTCATGACATCACCCCCCTTCATATCCAAACATGGGAAACTCTCTCAAAGAAGAATTCTATGAGGGATTGGCGTTTTTGTACCCGCCCAAGCTTCCCCCTTTGGTCTCCATCTCATCTACCTGTGCGGAAGCAGTGAGTGCACCGCAGGATAGTGAACCCAGACAGACTTAAAGAAAAAACTCATTAGCATCTTGAACTGCCTGGAATGTCAATGGCTAAGGAGATGTGTAGGCTTAATGTACACAACCATTTAACATGAAGAACATGTCTAATGGACTGTAGAGATATTTCTCTATTATGATTTCTGTACCCATAAGGGACTATAGAAGGACAAAGAAATGCATATGAGCACATGCATACAATTATTAAATGAATGAACGAACGAACGCACAATTTCATTTATTTTTCAAGACAATTTTACTTTAATTTAGATACAGTAATTTGGCAGTCGTATAAAGCCTGTCAATAATGTTCGTGTTACATGCTAGTTGTGACATCACTACTGATCTGTAATATGAAAATGACATTGGAGCTGCCCTAAAATCATTTCTGAATATATAACAAATAATGATATAAAATACAATGCCCTCTATCGCGCGTAAAACTGATATTACAAGTCACCTTTGAGTTCCGAGACCTTGTGGAGGAACTCGGCCAGGGAAACTTTGTCCCGTATATAAAAGTGCAATATGCTGTGCCATGTCCTGTGTGTTATTTGTCAGTGGATTATTTATTCCTGCAAGCCAATAGCTTGTCTAACTATTTTACATGTCTTCCACACCACTAAAGACTTATTAAGTGATGTTCTGCTTTGTTCTGCCTTTGATCGTCAGAGTCAACCCACCTCTGCTTCCTGTTGAGAGAATGCTGTGATCCATATGTGCATCTGGTTTCCTGCAAACAATATTTTTTTGCTAAATACAGTACAAAGCAATCGTGTTACACACAATGTAGTAAAAAAGATTGCTCTGACACACTACATGTCTTTCGAAGAGCCATTATGTGTTTCTCCTCCGGTGCAGTCTTGTGATAAGTGTATGGGATAATTAGCTATGGTCTTAGGGTTTAACATTGATCATCCCTGTCGAAACTCATTTCAGGCTATTAAGATATTATGCCCAGCAGAAGTACATCAAAAGAAAAATGGTCTCCACTTAAATCATTAAATTAGAATTGAAAGGAACATTGCAATTAATGTGCAAGTTATGGTGACATATGAAAGAAGATTCAGGCATCGGAATGGGTCTTAATCAAAAAATGTAGTCAATCGACACAGCAAAAATTCTGAACTATAACATTGTTACTGCCAAATCTTCCCAAAACGAATTAATACATTCTGTTAGAACGTTTTTAAATATGCATGCTTAGGTGTTCTAATTCTCCAAAGTTGTTCCACAATTAAATAATCGTAAACCGATCATTAGTTCTGTGCATATGAAAATACTGTGCCTACATGTGTTTCAGCATAATTGCCAGTGCTTAGTGCACACTACCCTTCAATTGCCTTCATTAGGACCATAGCATTTTATCAGTGGCATAGCACAACATTTAGTGGACCCTCAGTGAGCCATGCTGTCCCCCGCCCCCCAAGTTCCTTAAAGCACAGGGCACGCCAAACCCCGGGCCAGCCCGGATCACCACATGTACTCAATGTCCATGATGATTATGCCGCTGCAGGGGCATGCACTACTCCAAGTGAAAGAAGTAAATATGTTTTTTAATCAAAGCTTAAATGTTACACCTAGTGTAGAAAGAAGGGGGTGATGCCTAGTCCCCAAATATACCAGCCAGCAGTGGTGGCTAGGTGAGTTGTTTTAATGGACCAAGAGTAGTGAGAGGGCCCACACTAACAAACATAGGGCTGGTGTTCAGGGGGATTCTTCCCCCTCCCGTGAGAAAATGTTTTGGAGAATGGGTTCAAATGGTGCATTACACAGCACACTTTCTGTAAAAATGGTGGTAGAAGGCCGGACAGTTTTTCAATCGGTTTTGTAGGAGGTAGGGTAACTCATGAAAAAAGTGCTATAGATGCAAGTCACCAAACGTACCCACGTCCATTTCTCAATGCATTGTCATGCTGGTCCTGCAGTGTAAAGCACATTTTTATGCTGGCTGCACCAACATATGCTAGTAATTCCCATATAAGAACTGTGTTGCTGGAAATGCATCGGAGGGACAGGGCCTCTGTATCCTTGTCCTTTACTGCCTTTTATCATGTGTTCTGACATGTTTTCCACGCAGGAGTTCATGTGGGACTCCTGGTGGTGCAGCTCTCTCTTTTGGTTTTGGTGAACAGATCCATGGGATACCCCTATGGCACCCACGGGTGGGGGTACAACCCTGTGCCCCTAGTGTATGTTTTTGGGCACCTGTGTGTGGCCCACAGAGCAGGGTATGGGCTGGTGGCAGCTCCATGCTGAATTTGACAGATGCTCTGAGTATCCTCCATTTTGGGATACCCAGGACCTGCCATTGGAATCAGTTGATTCCTTATAGGAAACAAGATGGCCCCTGTGGCCTCTTGCTTTCTATTGCCTGTTACCTTGTTTTCCCAAAGTCCTGGGAAGCCCTGACTCTGTCCCTTCACCCTGTCTGGCTGTTGGGTGGAAGTTCCATATATGGTGTTATTGCGAAGTCCAGGCCAGACTGGCAGGAGCCTTCCCAGTGACTGTATGTTGTGGGTATACCCTGTGGGTGGGACCTGGGTGAATGGAGTGTGTGATGAATACACATTCTGTGTTGTGGATGTCTAGTATCTGGTTTTTGACACAATGACTGAGACAGCACTGCCCGAAACTGGTATGAATGCATTGTGGAGTGTTGAATGGCTGGGTACTTGTCCCAATACACATAACTGTTGTGAGTGTCTGGAGAGAAGTGAATGGCTTGAATGCACTATGCACCTGATTGGCTGCCTGCCTGCATGAATGCCCTTCTGACCGATTGGTTGCCTGAGTGTGACCCAGCAGAATTAATGGAAGACCAACTAGTATATCTGGGGGCCTCTCACTGCTAGAATTGGTGTTCAGAAGCTGAAGAGTAACTGGAGTGAAACTGAAGCTTGACCTTGAAGCTCTGCTGGAAGAGAAGAATTGCTGTTGCCCTTCTTCATCAATCAGAAAGCTGCTGTGTCTCCAAGGACTGACCCAGAGAGGACCTGGTAAGGTGCCCTCTTCCCGAGCTATGAGGGACCATCGTGCACCAGCTGATCTTTGCCAAAGCTCCCTGGTAGACAGACCTACAACAGGCTGCCGACCGAAGACGGGGACTGCCGTGGAATCCCAACGAGAAGCGCCCAGACTGTTGTCCATCACCGTCGACGACCGCCGTCGCCGACTGGAGCCGCTGCGCTCCTATTTGCCTAAGAACTTCATTTGATCCAAGGACATTCTCGAGCGCACTATCGACCATGTTTTCCCGCTGTAGAAAGTTGAGGCCGTCAACGCGCTGAGGAACATCCACCGGTGGGTTTCCCGCCAGCTGACGACCACAGAGACGCCGACAACTCGATGCCCTTGCTGGGTCACAGTTCTTCAAACTCTTTGCGGTCCAGAACTATTGTCACTGAGGTGCCCAGAACGCCTCTTACTTGCAGGACGCCTACACTCTGTCGTCGCCGAGCACCACCAGGAATGAAGCTGCCACTTCACCGTCGTGGTTCACCCTTCCTCTCACCGGACGTTCAACTACCCGTGACTCCTGCCTTAAAGGGAGTGCACTCCAGAAGGGCCATCGATTTCCTGACAAGGAACTCCACAACACCAGGTAATTTGGGGTTGCTGAACGATTTGAAAGACTGTTGTAAACAATATCTGGACTGGGCTTGTGTATATCTTTATTCTATAGGTTGCCCAGGTGGGGGGGATCTCCACACAGAACTGTGTCTAGTCGTAGGGGCCAGTATTCTGCCTATTGTTCTAACCAACTGCTTTCCTCTTATATCTATTGTTGGTTACTTTTATTCCTTGATCTGTGTGACATTTGACCAGAGTGTAGTTGATACCCTTTAATGAGATCTGATAATAATTGTGGTACCACTTTAGAACTGTATATATTTGCCATTGTAGATTTTCTGAGCACAAAGTGAGTTATTGTGATTGTGTACATAACCTTGAATATTAATTATATAAAGACTGGGTTTTAACTAATACAGTGTGTGGACATTCCTTTGTGGGGGTTTGGGGACTCCACTGTACTTAAGAATCAGCCTGCATCACCTCCTGAGAAACTAGGCCTTGATTGCTCGATCACGTACCAATAATAGAGAATCTTGGCTGGGGTCCTCTGTGCCTCTCCTCTACCATATAGAGAGAAGAAGTTCAAACACCCCCCTGCAGTCTTTACACTGGTGGCAGCAGTGGGATGCTTATGGTTTGAAGAATCAATGTATGACTGTGCCACTTACAAAATATCTGCACTTTGTTAAATTGAGGTTTAGTTGTGTACAGGATAACTGCATTACAAACAATGGAATCTATTGCGAATGGTAAATTGACTCGGATGAGCTTAGAGGCTCTCCAGAGTGCTTGTGAAGCCAGGGAGTTACACTTTGTGGATAAGTCTAGGGATGAGCTGATAGCTGCCCTGGTGGACTACCAGACTGATTGTGAAACTCCTGAGGGGGAGATACAACCAATGAGGACTCTACCCCGAGGGATGTCGCTGAATCTGTTTCTGGGAATACCACCATTCATGTTGCATCTGTTTCAAACCCCAGCAATTCCTTGGAACTTGAGTTATTAAGGATGAAATTGGCCTTTGAATATCGCAAGTTGAAAATAGATGGTGAGTTTAAGAAAGAGGAGTTGGCAGAGCAGGTGGAACTCAAGAATAGGGACCTTGAACTAAAAGACAAGGGGCCTCATTACACGGTAGGCGGGGGACCAAGGTGCTATTAGCACCTTGGTCCATGCCGGTAAAATACCGGCACCGCCTTGGTGGAAAGGGGAATTACCGCCCTATTCCAAGGTTGGTGGGACGGTAATTCCCCCTTCCCCCATTGCCCTTCCCCATTCCCATTTTGGCCCAATGGGAATGGGGAAGGCGCTAATTACAGTGCCGCAAATTGCGGTACCATAATTAGCACCCTGGTCCCTTTGCGGGTTGGTTTTTAACGCCTGTTAAACAGCAGGCGTTAAAGTACCTACCCGCAAAGGGACCTCGTAGTAAGGCGGTAAGGGTTTACCGGTACCGGTGCCCTTACCGGTACCGGTAAACCCTTACTGCCGTCCGTGTAATGAGGCCCAAGGACACTGAATGTCAGAGAATCCAGTTAGAGAAAGCTTGAGTGGAGACTTCAGCTAAACCAATTGAGAGTGTCAGGTCCCCAGCAACCAAGTTTATGAAGGATTTGGTTGGTGTGTATGCGGAGGGTTCTGATATCCTCCAATGGTTTGAAGCGTTTGAGATGGCTTGTGTATTTCATGATGTTGATAAGAGAGATTGGGCTAGTGCCTCAGACTAGTTATGACTGTATTCTGAAAGTGAGTGTGGAAGAAAGGGGCCAGGATGAGTGCATGAAGTCTGCTTTAATTGCCAAGTTTGGCAAGACACCTACCCAGTACCTTAAGAGGTTCAGTGATTTTAAGAAACAAGAGAATGTGTCTTGTATTGACTGGTTGAGTGCTGCGCACATGAATATGATGGGATGGATTGATGGTTACAAAGTGAAAACGTTTGTTGAATTGTCCCACCTTTTGTTTTTTGAGCATTTTTCAGAAGCCTGTTCACCAGAGCTGTGTCAGTATGTTGATGACCAGAACATGTTGGACTCCTTTAAGCTGGCTAGATTGGCTGACAAGTGGGCCTCCCACCGGATGTACCCTAAGGACTCCAGTGGAAAGAACAAGGACAAGGAAAAGGGGACCTCTCAGAAAGCTGAGGAGTCCCAGAAACAATCACAGTCGGATAAACCAAAACCTTCCTCTCCTAAGACCCAAAAACCTAGTGGGGATAAGTCTGTTGTGGGTGGGAGTAAGAGTAGTGGTCCGCCTGCTGCAAAGCAGGGTCCCAGTGTTTATAGTACCATACCCTGCACTCCCGGCACTTGTTGGGATTGTGGGGCTCTGAATCACCGAAGGGGTGACCCCAAGTGTAAGGGTAAGGCACTTGGAGTCCAGGCTGTCAGCCTGACGTACCCCTACTCCGTATCTGAGGTGGAGGCCACTGTCCTCCCCTCCTCTACTGGGATCCCCTTCGGTGCTCCCGTAGAGATTTCCTTAGTGTCCCTTGGGGCCTGGGACCAGTACGCAGAAGTACTGGCGACTATCTCACAGAACACTCATAGGTTTTTGAGAAGTGTCCTCTTGAATGGCTAGCCTTCTACTGGTTTGAGAGACCATGGGCCAAGCATGACAGTGGTGGGCAGGACCCTGCTCAAGCCAGAGGACTATATCAGTGCTCCTCTGAGAACCACCCGGTTAGCTGGTGGGCCTCCCAAATTATTGCCTGTAGCCTTAGTCAACCTTACGATTGGAGACAAGACAGCAAAGCTTCTGGTCCTGGTTCCGGACAACGTGCATGCAAACATTTTGTTAGGAACCGATTTGGTCGAGATAGGGATGATCACAGATGGTCTACCCAGGGCTGCTGTGGTGGTCATCCAAACACAGGTCACAAAGGGTCCGGCTGCGAGCCCGGTACCCTCACCGATGGGAAAACCCAAGGCATGAAGGAAACGGAAGAGTAAGAAGGCCACCTCTGTGGAGGGAGCCCCTGCTCTTCCTGCTGCTCCGACAGCACCCATTAGGATCCAGGCACTGGATGGGCTGGGTCTAGTGGTAAACCCCGTCTCAACTCCTGTGGGAGAAGAGCCAGAATACTTTCCTGTGGGAGAGGTACTCAACCTAGAGGACTACCCCGACCTACAATGCTTGTTAGCTGAAGGGGGACCCTCCCGGGCGGACTTCTTTAAGGGACAGAGAGAGTGCCGCACTCTCGAGAGCCTAAGGAAGCAGGCCCTGTTCCAGGCACAAGGAGAAGTGCCTAGGACATTCTGGATTTATTGGGAGGGTGAGCTCCTTGTTAGTGAGCCCACTAAGCCTGAACATGGTGCCCTCAAGAGGTTGGTGGTACCCCAGGTTTACAGGCCTTTCCTGCTGCATTTGGTGCATGAGGTGCCCTTGGCTGGTGATCTTGGGACCAAGAAGACTAAGCAGAGGCTCTCTGCCCATTTCTACTTGCCCCGGATGGGAGTAGAAGTGGAGTTCCACTGCAGGACCTGCCCAACTTGTCAGTTGTCTCGCAAAAATAGAGGCAGTGTCATTGCCCCACTGCAGCCATTGCCAGTGGTTGGAACACCGTTTGAGAGGGTAGGCATCAACATTGTCAGTCCCCTTGATCCCCCAACTTCAGGTGGACATCTGTTCATCCTGGTCTTGGTCGATCCTGCAACCAGGTACCCTGAGGCTATACCCCTTCAGACTATTACTGCCAAGGTGGTTGCCAGAGCTCTCCTGGGCATTTTCACCAGTGGTGGATTCCCTAAGGATGTTGTCTCTGACAGAGGATCCAACTTCATGTCTAGTTACATGAAAACCATGTAGCAAGAGTGAGGGGTAACCTACAAGTTCTCCACCTCTTACCACCTCCAGACCAATGGTCTGGTTGAAAGATTTAATAAAACTCTCAAGGGCATGCTAGGCGCTTTGGAAGAGCCCCTAAGGAGGTAATGGGATCTCCTCCTGCCATGCCTGCTGTTTGCTTACAGAGAGGTACCTCAAGAGGGTGTTGGTTTCAGCCCCTTTGAGTTACTCTTTGGACATCCCGTGAGGGGGCCCCTTGCCTTAATCAGAGAAGGTTTGGAGGCCACCCCTCCATGTCCCGCCAAGCAAGGGGGGTCTATGTGTCAGGCCTCAGAATGAGGATGACACAAATGATGGGTCAGGCAACAGCAAATCTCAAGGCCAGCCAGGAACTGAATAAGTACTGACATGACCATAAAGCCTCGCAAGTGGATTGGATTCCCGGACAGGAATTCCTTGTGATGGAGCCTACCAAGCATCGAGCTTTGGCAGACAAGTGAACTGGACCCTTCAGGATTATCTCCAAGATGGGCGAAGTCAATTATCTGGTTGACATGGGAGTCCCTGGGGTAGCCCCTCAGGTATTCCATGTTAACAGGCTCAAGCCTTTCCACAGGCGAGCAGAAGTCTCATGTCTCTTGCTAGTTTCTGACCAAGAAGAGGATGAGAGTGAGCCCCTTCCTGATTTGCTGCATAGCAACCCTCAGGATGGCTTAGTGGAGCGAGTACATCTCTCTCCCGATCTGACGACAGAGCAGCAGAAGGCCGGGCTGATGAGCTTGTGGACACCATAGGTGCTGCCAAATTTGTGAGCACCTTTGACCTTACCTCAGGCTATTGGCAAATAGCTCTGACGGACCATGCCAAGGATATGACGGCATTCTAAACACCTGAGGGACCAGTTTAGGGTCATGCCTTTTGGGTTGAAGAATGCCCCTGCCACCTTGCAAAGATTGGTCAATCATGCGCTCAGTGGGCTGGAAGCCTTTTGTGTGGCTTACTTAGACGACATTGCCGTCTACAGTGCCACCTGGGAAGAGCATTTGACACATCTGGATAAGGTGTTGCAGGCCTTGAAAAGGGCTAACCTCACTATCAAGGCCACCAAGTGCCAGATAGGTAAGGGGAAAGTCACATATCTTGGTCATGAGATAGGAGGGGGTCAAATCCAACCTCTCCCCAGTAAAGTACAGGATGTACATGACTGGGAGACTCTGTGTGGGAGCGAGGGGCCAACAGGCCCCTCACATCCTTTACTTCTCAGTACAAGACTCAGACCAAGTGCCTCCAGTGGTGGGTTCGCCCCTTGCCATTATGCGATGTCGACTTTGGTTAACATTTGCGTAGATGGGACCACAGAGCAGGACACAAGGCTTCCATTTTTGTACCCCTTTTCGACTCCATCTTGGGGACTAGGCCTAACTGAGATAGTACAAAATGCTTCTCTTCCCTTTCTCGCAACGGCCAGATGCGCAGGGCACATGGCCCCCACCATCCTTCCCACTCTGACTGGAAAACTCTGCGGCTCCATTCTCACGCTGAAGCCGGAGGTACTTGCAACAATTAATAAATGTAACACATCACTCTTCCTCTGAGATCACTGTCCTGCATGTGAATGAACCAGCATGAGCTAAGCACATAGCTTGTTCATCTCCACAAACGTTCCCTTGCCCCCGCACCCTCGCCAATGCAAACTTACTGCCATTGTGACCCTGTACCCCTGCAAGGTATTCCTTTCATGTGCCAGACCGCTGACCACGCCCTGATGCCCACCCAACAGATCCCCAACTAACATTAGACCCCTGCTTCAGTATATCGTTGTCTACCACTAACAAATGTCACATACCAGAGATTCTTATGAACACAGACCCTCACTTCAACCAGTGTTACTATGGTGGTCAAGACCCTTAACCTAAGGCCTTTATAATCCAATGTAATTGATAGTATAGATACACATGTGACGTTTATAGAGACATGATGAGTTATTCAAAGACTTCGAATGATTATTATTTAGTGCATGCATTTTGAGAATATAATATGTTAGCTTAGCTAGTGACCACCCTGCTTCACAGCGACCTGACATTCACCCATTCAGAGCACAGATGCCTGACATCCATCCTCCCGCCAACCAAACAGCCAACCCGGAGGAAGAGATGCTGCCCACCCCATGGGCACCATATGGACTCTCCAATCCGGGACCAAATTAGTACCCTATGTAAGTTGCGTCATTTGTCCTATAAAACGTATTGTAACATTAATTTTGGTCACAGCGCTCTCAGAGGCAACAGAGATCTTTGAATGCCACTTACTTATATAAACCTTGCCTTGAACTCTCGCAGCCTGCTCTCTTTGCCTCATTCCCCATCCGGGGTGTGTCAGTTTTATTCTTTTGCATGAGAAAGACAGGGAGGGCACAAACAACTCCCACCACTCAAACCCAGGTGAAAGCCATTTTGGGTCTCAGAGGGTATTATCGCAATTTCATGGCAGACTATGGAACCATAGCTGCACCCCTGACAGATCTGACTTCACCCAAACAGCCTATTAAGGTTAATTGGACTGAAGACTGTCAGAGGGCATTTGATGGCTTGAAAGCAGGTCTGTGTAGGGCACCTGTGTTATGTGCACCTGATTACAGCAAGCCCTTTATCGTTCAAACTGATGCCTGTGACACCGGAATTGGAGCTGTCTTGTCCCAGTTAGATTACAAAGGGAGGGAACATCCAATCATATTCATCAGTAGACAACTCAAGGGTAGAGAACTTAGGTGGGCTACTGTTGAAAAAGAATGTTTCAGTATAGTTTGGCGCCTTAGACATTTTAGGCTTTACCTTACGGGGTGTACCTTCAAAGTCCAAACAGATCTTAAGCCCCTGAAGTGGCTTATTCAGATGAAGGGTGAGAACCTGAAACTGCTCAGGTGGTCCATTAGCCTGCAAGGTCTAGACTTCACCATAGAGCATAGACCAGGGAAGAGTCACGATAATGCAGATGGCGTTTCCAGAAGGTATGTTGACCGTCTGGATGAGGGTGTCTATCTCGTGGGAGATTAGGCACCCTAACCTCAGTCTGGGGGGGGTAACTGTGATGCTGGAAATGCATCAGAGGGACAGGGCCTCCGTATCCTTGTCCCTTACTGCCTTTTTTCACGTGTTCTGAAGTGTTTTCCACGCAAAAGTTCATGTGGGACTCCTGGCGGTGAAGCTCTCTCTTTTGGTTTTGGTTAACAGACCCAGGGGATACCTCTGTGGCACCCATGGGTGGGGGTACAACCCTGTGCCCCTAGTGTAAGTTTTTGGGCACCTGTGTGTGGCCCACAGAGCAGGGTATGGGCTGGTGGCAGCTCCATGCTGAATTTGACAGATGCTCTGAGTATTCTCCATTTTGGGATACCTAGGCCCTGCCATTGGAATCAGTTGATTCCTAATAGGAAACAGGATGGCCCCTGTGGCCTCTTGCTTTCTATTGCCTATTACCTTCTTTTCCCGAAGTCCTGGGAAGCTCTGACTCTGTCCCTTCCCCCTGACTGGCTGTTGGGTGGAAGTTCCACATATGGTGTTGTTGTGAAGTCCAGGCCAGACTGACTGGAGCCTTCCCAGTGACTGTATGTTGCGGGTACACCCTGTGGGTGGGACCTGGGTGAATGGAGTGTGTGATGAATACACATTCTGTGTTGTGGATGTCTAGTATCTGGTTTTTGACCCAATGACTGAGACAGCACTTCCTGAAACTGGTATGAATGCATTGTGGAGTGTTGAATGGCGGGGTACTTGTCCCAATACACATAATTGTTGTGAGTGTCTGGAGAGAAGTGAATGGCTTGAATGCACTATGCACCTGATTGGCTGCCTGCCTGCATGAATGCCCTTCTGACCGATTGGTTGCCTGAGTGTGACTCAGGAGAATGAATGGGAGACCAACTAGTGTATCTGGGGGCCTCTCACTGCTAGAATTGGTGTTCAGATGCTGAAGAGTAACTGGTGTGAACCTGAAGCTTGAAATTGAAGCCCTGCTGGAAGAGAAGAATTGCTGTTGCCCTTCTTCATCAATCAGAAAGATGCTGTGTCTCCAAGGACTGACCCATGGAGGACCTGGTAAGGCGTCCTCTTCCCAAGCTCCCTGTCTACCAGGGAGCTTTGGAAAAGATCAGCTGGTGCACAATGGTGCACCAGCTGATCTTTTCCAAAGCTCCCTGGTAGAAAGACCTACGAAAGGCTGCCGACCGGAGAGGGGGACTGCCGCCGAATCCCAAAGAGAAGCGCCCGGACTGTTGTCCATCACCGTCGACGACCGCCGTCGCTGACCGGAGCCGCCGCTCCCCCGTTTGCCTAAGAACTTCATTTGATCCAAGGACGTTCTCGTCCACACCGTCGACCACGTTTTCCTGCCGGAGAAAGTTGAGGCCGTCGACGTGCCGAGGAACATCCACTGGAGGGCCTCCCGCAAACCCTAACACCACAGAGACGCTGACAACTCGATGCCCTTTCTGAGCCTGAGCCAAACTCTTTGCAGTCCAGAACTATTGTCACTGAGGGGCCCCGCACGCCTCTTCCTTGCAGGACACCTACGCTCCATCGTCACCGAGCACCGCCAGGAACGAAGCTGCCACTTCACTGCCGTGGTTCTCCCATCCTCTTGCCAGACGTTCGATGACCCGTGGCTCCTGCCTTAAAAGGAGTTCACTCAAGTAGGGCCGTCGATTTCCCGATGAGGAACTCGACAACACCAGGTACTTTGGGGTTGCTGAACTATTAGAAAAACTCTTGTAAACAATATATGGACTGGGCTTGTGGTATATCTTCATTCTACAGGTTGCCCAGGTGGGGGGATCTCCACACAGAACTGTGTCTAGCGGTAGGGGCCAGTATTCTGCCTATTGTTCTAACCAACTGCTTTCCTCTTATATCTGTTGTTGGTTACTTTTATTCCTTGATCTGTGTGACATTTGACCAGAGTATAGTTGATGCCCTTTAATGAGATCTGATAATAATTGTGGTACCACTTTAGAACTGTACATATTTGCCATTGTAGATTTTCCGAGCACAAAGTGAGTTATTGTGATAGTGTACATAACCTTGAATATTAATTCTATAAAAACTGGGTTTTAACTAATACAGTGTGTGGACATTCCTTTGTGGGGGCATGGGCACTACACTGTACTTAAGAACCAGCCTGCATCACCTCCTGAGAGGCTAGGCCTTGATTGCTCGATCGCGTACCAAAAATAGTGAATCTTGGCGGGGGTCCACTGTGCCTCTCCTCTACCATATAGAAAGCAGAAATACAGACACCCCCCTCCACTCTTTACAAGAACATACTCATGTTCACTTTGAGATGCTTTTGATAGTATCATTACTTACACTAGGCACAAAGCTGGCTCTACCAATAGGTACCAGTACTCCTATGTAAGAAAATACTCCTGTTGGTTTGGCCATTAAAGTGACATGTCACAATAAGAGAAAAAGTCAAAACTGGTTCCAATGTAAGTCTGTCTAAACCCATAAGAACACTTATCGTTCTGGCTTCGTCGTACATGCTCAGCCAATAAAAAGTTATGCTACAGTAAGAAATATACAGGCGGCTATGCCCAAACGTCAGTCTAGAGAGGTAATACTACATATCATGCTTTCTTCATCAAAGATGCCGATTAATAAATTTCATGTCACCACAGTAAGCAATGGCAAGACTGGCTGTGCCAAAATGCCAGTCTAGCCAGGTAATGACACACATGAACTTGGCTTTGTCTGAAAATACCAGTAACACATGCAAAGTCAATAAAGGATGTGTTACAAATTACGTAGTAATCCCCCCCACACACACACACACACACAAACTCACATTCCTACTCATGCACTCACCATTCACTCACCATAAATCAGTCATGTCCACTTGCACTGCATTCTCGAAACAGGAATGCATAGAACAATGAAACACGCACTATCTCATCCCTACTCATTCACCACTCATTGGCCCATACACCTTCTCTTTCTATCCATTCACACTATGCAGGCACACACTCATCCAGAACATTCAAACACACCATCAAATTCATACTCATTCACCCACCAGTCACTCACTCATACACCTTCTCTCACATCCAATCACACTGCATTATCCACAGAGGCACTTACCCACCCAGAACATTGAAACACACACTATCACATTTCTACTCATTCACCTAACAGTCACTCACTAATACACCTTCTCTCGTGTCCACTCACACTGCATCCACCGGGCAGGCACGTACACACAAACCCAGAACATTCAAACACACACTATCACATTCCGACTCATTCACCTACCAGTCGCTCACTCATGCACCTTCTCTCATGTCCACTCGCACTGCATTCCCCACACAGGCATGCACCCAAACACCCAACAAACACACACTATCACATTCCTACTCATTCGCCTACCAGTAACTCACTCATTCACCTTCTCTTACATCCACTCTCACTGCATTATCTATACTTTGTCTTGCCAGTTCGGCCATATACCAGCAAATTTGAAACATGCCAATATTATGCCCTTGCTGAAAAAAAACCCTCCTTGGACCCCTCATTGCCCCCTTTGGATGCCACGGCCCGCTTGGAACACCCGGTTTTGTCCCATCTATCTTCTAACCTAGTTTGTGAAATTGTTGAAGGCTCTCATCCCTTCTCTTCTTTCCTCTTTTCTGGAGGCCTCCGATGCCTGTGATCCTTTCCAGTCTGGCTTCCACCCAGGACGGGGCACAGAGGGCATCCTTGTGTCGATTCAGGATGATCTAGCCAGACCGGTAGACAGAGGTGGGGTGGGTGCTCTGATTTTATTAGATCTTTCAGCAGCAATCGATATTGTTGGCCACCCCGTTCTGATCTCCCGTATGGCCAAGATTGGCTTGGCGGGGTCAGTTCTCACTGGGTTTGTCTCATTCCTTGCGGATCGTAGCCAGACACTCTCACTGCCCCCTTTTTTCAGCACTCTGCTCTTTCACTTGTGGTGTCCCCCAGGGCTATGCCTTGTCACCAATGTTGTTTAATATCTATATGCAACCTCTTGTGAGACTCATCCACTCCTTCGGGCTCTGTTGCTACGCTTATGCCGACTACACCCAGATCCTGGTCTGTTTAGATCTTGACCAGGCTGAGGTGGCGTCATGCCCTAGCCAATGCTTTGGGGCTGTGGGAAGTTGGATGAATCACAATTGGCAGAAGCTTAACGGCAACAAGACAGAAGTCCTGCTGGTTGGTGCCCCTCACTCTACCTCACTGTGGACCCCTTCCTTTTGGCCTCCATCACTGGGTGTTCTTCCCCCACCAGTCACTGTGATCAGACATCTTGGTGTTATTTTTTCATCAACACTTTCCATGGATACCCAGGTGGCTGCCGTCTCCAGAGCTGGACATTTTCATCCTAAAATCCTTAGGGAACGTCCTTCCTATACTTCCTCTCCATGTCTGCCCTTCGTTTGTTGCTACTCTTGTGCTGAGCCGTATTGATTATTGAAATGCCATATATCTTGTCCAGCCTAAAGGTCTGATCCATCGACTACAATTGCTGCAGAATCTCGATGCCTTTGTTGCTATGAATGTCGCTTTTGAAAATCATATCACACCTGTTCTTCGTACCCTCCACTAGCTTCCGACGACAAAGTGAATAGAATTTAAATCTCTTTGTCTGGTGCATCAGACCTTTTATGTCCTTGGAGCAAGTCATATACATGAGAGATGTGTGTGCTATCTGTCTAGACTTTCTCTTTGATCCTTTTTTGCCTGTTTGCTGTCTGTCCCTACCTCTAGCCAGGGTTGGGGACTATGCCGTTACCATGGCAGCAGCCAAACCTTGGACTGCCTTGCCATCCTCACTAAGGAACATCTCTAATCATCTTGAGTTCAGACATTTCCTGAAGAATCTTCTGTTCTGGGCCTCTCCCTTCTGCCTTACCTAAGTTCTATCCTAGCGCCATGATACCTTTGGGTGATAGTGCACTCTATAAATCCCGATAACATGCACATGAGCCAGCCAGCCACCTACCCAGAACATTCAAAAACACACTATCACATTCCTACTCATTCACCCACCATCAGTCACTCATACACAATCTCTTACATCCACTCTCACTGCATTCTCCAAACAGGCACACACCCACCCAGACCATTCAAACACACACAATATCACATTCTTCTCATTCATCAGCCACTCACTTATCCATAGCACATACATACATCCGACACGCACTTCACACATGAAAAATACACATCACATAACATTTCTTTTATTAATAGCTTTACTTGTTCTTTCGGCTTCTGTCCATCACTGCAGGCCACCCTTGTCTACTCCATGCTCTTCACACAGAGGAACCAGGAAGCTAGCAGAGCTTCCTTGTGCCTGTATATGAGCCACAATGAAGGCAGAGAAAGGGTTGGAGCTGAACGTGGCATGTGACATGTGCCACCTGTCATGGTGAGCGCTAACCGCTACTGATCTTGATGGGTGTGGACTAGGCCAGGGACCCCCCACACATAGTTTGGTGGGGCGCTCACACTGCAGGGGCTGCACGCCCCCCACTATGCCAGTGCATTTCTATGTGGTTTTAAAAGGATGTATAGCAACAGGTGTTTCATTTAGAGGAGGATGTACCCTTCTGATAACAACTGTTGAAAAATGATTGTACACTATGTTAGAAACGATGACCTTGGTCCAGACAGAACATCCATCGTTCCAAAATGCAATCTGTGTGTAATACATTCTAAATATTAAACGTCGTCTGCTTGTCTAGCAATAAAAGTGACATTGATGGAGGAGACATGCTTAGTTGAAGTGGCGCAAAGTGCTTCACATACACCAATAGCTAAGCAGACTTTGAATTATATTGCTAAACTAACAGCATAAGGACAATCGTTTCTTGACCCCAAACTCCAATTGGTTCTCATACCTACTCCTCAGATGGAGGGAGAAATGTTTCCATCAGCAAGAGTACACAAAATGCACCATCCTCTAGAATAGAAGAGTGTCAATTGGCAAACTGATTTAACACACCTGTGTGAGAAGTGCAAATAACTACATCAATATACAGAAGAAATAAACTAGCAAGATGGAGGCGCCCAGGTCAAAAATGTTATCCCTGATGGGGCAAAGACTGTCTTAGCTGAAGAGTAGTGTCATAATCAGTATGCAAGTAACTGCATTCCATATTAAGATTGAGTCAAGGAGTTTGTAATCCTAGTGTGTCAAAGTCAGTGTGGGGGGACATCAGAGCGAATGTCTC
The DNA here is from genome assembly GCF_040938575.1 of Ambystoma mexicanum. Classification (NCBI taxonomy): domain Eukaryota; kingdom Metazoa; phylum Chordata; class Amphibia; order Caudata; family Ambystomatidae; genus Ambystoma; species Ambystoma mexicanum. The sequence continues at coordinate 497,603,768 of NC_090926.1, forward strand.
AATTCAATGCGATTGCACTGAGAATCAAGGATTCGTAAACTCTCTTTTCCCTCATGCCATCAGGGTTGGACTGGGACAAGAAATAGGGCCGGACACCCAAAACAAATTGGCCCACCCTTGCCTCAAAAAAGTGGCCCACCCTTCAACCTCACGACCCTTGACCTCTGATGACATCACCAGAAGTTATGTGATTAGACCCCACCCCAAAGTTACATCCCGGGAAGCGATGAAACAAACCTTTTACCCCTTGACAAAACAGGAAGTGGCATCAAATAGCATTGTTCCTAAGTACACTGCTAAAACTATGGTCCTGATTTCACTAATGTGATATACATATCATACAAGAATGAATCACCATATGTATCATTCATATCTGTGTGTATAGATCCATATTGTCAAATTACTGTGAATGCAAGCAGACGTCCAAGGACAAATGATAATATGTTATTGTATAGCACTTACCCTTAAGCTTTTTTTATACAACAAATATGCATACAATATTACCCAACATGTGTTGGTACTCATTTATCGACCTAAGAAGGATGAAAGGCTGAGATGACCTTGCTCGGATTCAAACCTGCAGATCACACAGCAGCGAGCGCTCAACCCACTGAGTTATCATATCGGCTATAGTAAAATGAACATTTCTTCTGTAGTGGATAGCATTGAACTCGTGACTGAGATTTAACAGCAGACCAGTTAAGTTCATCTGCAGGTCTGGTGCAAAGTTGGCCGCATGTCAAGCCCGCATACATCTATTTTCAGGCTTCAGAGGTTGGCAAAATAGGGAAAGCGGCACACTCACAGGACATCTCATACTTTGAGCACTCGTTACCTCATACATGCAAACAAATATCCCGAACATCATGCCAGGGAGATGGGAAAGATAGACACATTACAACAGAGCATTCATTGTGGCACAATGAAGACAATGGCCAGGATTTTTTCAAGTGACCGAGGATACCGAGATGGAATGTCTTTTGATGATCATAACAGAGAGAACGGCAGAAAAAAAACATGCTATTACTGCAACTTGCGAAAGGCAAAATACATAGTCTGAAATGGATGCTTATTCTACTCTAAAATTGGTTGTTTATCACTAATATCACTAATACATATTTATCACTAATACAACAGCACAGCCACTCCAGGGGCGGCCACGGCCCTCAACTTTGCATGCTGCAGCAGCATATGAATGAATCATGCATCATCATTTATGATGCACACATCATGCATTCAAATCAATCATCAAAGAAAGGTAACATGGGTTACCTTGCTTTCATTAATTATGCTGTTGCAGGTGTGTTTTTTCTTCAAAAATGTTTTTTTTTTAAATCTATTTTTTTCAGTACTGGCCCAGGAGTGGGCAGAAACTGTCCCCCACACCCCAGGGCTGATTTCGGCCTGGCCACGGGCCGACAGGCCAAGGGGCCAAACCGACCCTGCATGCCGTCTCCTATTCATGTAAATACTGAGGTTGCATCCCCATGGTATTTGGTGCTTAATCCCCGATACATCTGACAATCGCTCTAATGTCTGCATATTCAGGTCTGAGAAGGAGTCCTCAGTGGCTTGTAGTGCTACTTTAAATTCTATATCTCCAGGATGCAGGTCATGATGTGCTCATGGAGAGTACAGGGAATATGATCCCATGGTAGAAAGAAAAACATATGTTGGTGCTGAGCAATCAGAAAACTTGGCTTGTTCAAATGCATGCAAGATTATCCTTCAAGGGTATCCTCTCTCTGTCAGTACAGAGGATCGCCTCATCTGTTTAAATGTCAGACTTCTTGGAACAGTTCCTCCTGTTTCTAAAGAAGTGTCCATATTCTATTCTTTCTCTAAGACTATGTTAATGAACGCTTGTTATAAGGAATTCACATCTGTACCTTTCCTGTCAACAGTGATAAAACCTGACAATCAGCCTGTTTGTTCTCCACCTTAATTAAGTAAATGTACCTTCTGCCGGAATGCTATGCTCAAGCATAATCTTTATTTGTTGGGCCAGTAGATTGAGCCATTGATGTATATCAGGGGTCCTTTGGGTTTGCAATAAATAGGTTTACCACCAGTAGTCCAAAATGGAGCACACAGCTGTCTATCACAGCTTGGCAAGCACAAATCAAACAGCACAGTGGAACAGAACTGATTGATGAGAGCTCACAAACTGGCTCGCAACGGATAGTAGTTTTATACTGCTAATACAATGTTTGTGCAATAAGAAACAGTTGCACTTCAAACTTCACATCTTCTCAGTTCGGAAGAAGCTTACTGGTTAATCCACATCATACCCCTATAGCTAGACATACATTAGTTAGACATGATTGGAGTGAACAGACCTGCCCCCTTTCAGCCCATCATACTTTGCAATTAGTAATAATATAATTGTGCTGACCTCCGGATATTTATTAATCTGCCATTGGTCAGCACCAGAAAGAAGGAACATGAGACACCCTAAACTGGTGGGAAGGAAGACATTCACACGGCACCTGCAAGATATCACCTTTGCAAACACTGTTGTGGATACTCTGAGGGCTTTTACTTTCCAGGAACACCAGAATTTACTGTCTGATTGGCTGTTATTGGAGCGTTCCAACATTCCGCATTCTCTTTCCCATAACCGCTGGCCAAGGGGTGATTTGAAACCGCCTTAATGCCATGGGAGTGCCTTTCTGGGTCAGGATGATTTGCCCATCTCCCACCAGTAGCTATGGGACTGCCTCATCAGCCTTGATTACATCACACGGTGTGGTTCCCAGCGGCTGCAGTCTGCTGGAGACGAGGAGCCTGAATTCAGCATCCCCCTCCCTCTGTCGCTGTCCATGGGTCATGTATTTTAAGCATGCCTATGAGGCGTAGCCCACCTGTGTATCCCCTATGAAGGGCACTTACCTGTGGTTTTGCCTTTCTTGCATTTGTTCAGCTACTTCTCTTGTGTCGATAGTATATTTTATGCAACATGTCCCCACTTCTCCCCCCTCCACACCTAGCCCTTGGGGTTGTATTCAGCTCCCTGTGGCCTGCTGTTTTCCCCCCTAGAAGGTGTCCCTGACCACCTCCCCTTATTCCCCACAATTGGTAGTTGTGCTCCCCTGCCTGATACTGAATCAGCACCTCTTTTACATTCCCCCCATTCAATCGATCTTTCAATCGACACTTCTTTCCCCATTATTTCCCTACTGTGTTCCATGGACATCCATAACTGGGTTACCCTGTCCATGTCCCTCCTTCTTCCTCATACCCTTCCAGTGTGTCCCAATTATTAAACAATTCTGTACATTTAGGGAGCATGCAACCAAAAGGCATCTTAATCTTCTGAATTCAGTGGGGGTGCTGCAAAAACCACACACACTCCCGCCTCTCCCTCATTCACCCTGCGCGTTTGTCTTTCTAACTTGCTATCTTCATCATCAGCTTTATTAGCAGGCATTATATGCTGTACTTTTCTTTTGCAATGTTTGCATAAGTTGATTATCCACGGGCCTACGCAGAAGACAAAGAGCATCACAATGATCACTGGGACAGTCATTTTGAACATAGCCGCTTGTCACCATGGCACCCAGGCACATATTGCCAACTGTCTGAGGTGGCATCATGTGTTTCGTTTACATTTTTTTCATGCACTGTATGTATCTCCCTGACAGCCTCTGTGAGAGTTGCATTGGCAGCATCGTTAGCAGGTTTTGTTGTGCAACAGCTGCTTCTCATCTTGGGGAAGACCGAAGCCTCCATTGCAGTCATTTAGTCAAGAATGAATCTGTTCTGTAGGGCCACCAGGCGCAGGGCACAGAGCTCTTCTCGAACAGCGTTCAGCCCGTTTTTGGTTGCTTTCTCCAACTGTTGCACCTCTTAACGGGTAATCTGCAGCCATTTGGCATTAGTGGCTGCTTGTAGCCCAGGGAGTACTAGGGATGTGAAGAAAACTGATGCTCTGTCAAAAAGTCTAAAATGCTGGAGCATTGCCTTCAAACTCTGGGCTGATTCAGCAGATATGCAATTGCTGTTCATTTTCTTTCTCGTCAGTTGCCCTTGCTTGTCTTTCACCTCCTTCTTGCCTTTTTCCTTGGGCTCCTGCCCTGTTGTAGAAAGTTTGTTGAAAGGTAACAGGTCCGCCCGGAGAATGTCCAGTGCAGGGTTGTGAGGGGTAATGAGTGTGCATACCGCTCCCCTGTCTGGAGGCAGCTGGGTGCAAGCTTTTGGATCCACACGCCAACCAGAGGTCCATCATCGCTGATGTCCCTTTCTGCAATGCTGGGATGCCCATCGTCCTCTCGCAGCTAGCGTTAACCCCAATACGATCGATCGTCCCTTTTGCTCTGAAACATAACGAATGCTGTGTAAGTTGCTTTATGGGCGCTGGATGGTGTTTCTCATCTATCCATGTCAAGGCATTTAAATTCATGTCCCATATATTCCCCTGTATTTGTTATTTGTTTTCTTTACCACCCTCTCTTCATACCTTACCAGTCCTTCTGCATGACACTGCATCATCTCTGTTCCCACTTTCTATCATGAAAAACCAAACCCCTTACTTGCATTAGGGGTCTGGTGTGGCAACATGGTGTGTCCTGGCCTGTTGAGGTTTTGGAATATATTCTCCCATAGGCAGTAGCCAATTGCTCAACCCCTTCTGTCCCTTCTGTATTTCACTCCAGGATAACATGCTGTGTTGCCTCTTTCCTGGTCATGCTTTCAAGTTGTATGTAATTATCTGCATTTACCTCCTCCACTTCATCGATCCATTGCATTCTACCGTGTGCTCTTGAAACAGCCCCTGAGTTCTGCATAAGGACAAGTGAATTAGGCAGCCCCCGTCTCTTGTACTACCTCTTGCAGCAAGAATTGTTTGGTATGCCTGTAACATGAGTGATTAGTGAACACACATAGCAACTGCCGTTAGTGCTCTCTCGCCCCACCCTTTTCATTTCATCATACCACATGTTCCCAGATGCAGTGTCTCCCCCCTCAATTTGATTATGCAGTTCTTCGAAACTAAATAGGCGTCTGCTGATGTGTGTCTCCCTTGCGCTATCAGTTGATGCTCCTCTATTCCCTTTATGTAGTAGAAACCAGAACGAGAAAAGAAGACAGAAGATAATGAGACTAAACAGTCCTACCTCGATTTCTTTCATATCAAGCTTATGTTTCTTCCCATACACCCCATTACTCACTTGCACATGTCTTCTTCATTTGTGGGCTTTCTATAAAGTCTAAAAGCTGAGGCAAAAAGTAAATGATAGATGGGTTATGCTCCCCATCAAGTGGCACGTTGCCCTTCTCATTCTGCAATGTTTCTGTTGACCTTGTGGATGTCGGTAATATGAGTCCATGCCCTCCTTTCTTTAACTTTCACGGTGGTGGGCCTCATGCAAAAAACGTTGTAGGGGCCAATAAACCTTGGTCCTTGCCAATTCTGAATGACGTTATGGGCACATATTTTATCCCCCCGAATAGAGGAGCTGTGCTTGTGGAAATTCTTCCTCTCTGAGTGTATTTGTCTCTCCTCGACGTTGTTTGGCCAACTAGTTGAACGTTGAACCTGGCGGGAAATGTATTTGAGCACATCTGTCATTTCAGTTAAGCACATCTGCATCTCTTTTCCTAGAACCTGTGCTGTGGTATTAGCATTCAAAATTGAATGGACAGGAGCATGCATCATCCTACCAGTTACAATCTCATGCATAGTCAAGTGTTGATCTGCACCGGGTGAGTTGCGAACAGAAAAAATATATAGCTAGTTTTGGCACAAGGATGTCATCAGCTTTGGTAAGCGTTCTTTAAGCAATCCGTTTAATCTGTCGATAACTCCGTTCGCTCGCATCTAGTACACAGTGCAAAGCCATTTTTTATTCCCAGGAGGTGTGTCCTTAAATAGTTAACTGGAAAAATGTTGCCTGTTGTCTGACCTAATTTCATCACATACCCCCATCTTGAAAACACCTCCCTTACTAGGAACTTGGCTGCTGTCTTTGTGCCATTTTTAGCACAGAGCCCTGCCTCACGCCAATGTGAGAATGTACAGAAGATGACAATGTACCTGTCAGGAGCACATCTACCTTGCATATCAACATAGTTGTCATGCAAGTGCCGGAAGGGCCCTTCCGGTCGCAGCAAAGTCTCCTTTATGGTTTTCAAAGTTTGACCAAACAAAAATTGCTGACACACCACGCAATTTCCCATATATTCTGCCACTCGCTCATGCAAATGCAGAACATACCACCTTTCATTTATTTCTGCTGCTATGTTTTCTTCAGGAACATGGGCAGAACAGTGCAGCTGTTTCCCTGTGCTGTTTTGCCTCCATATCAAATCAGTGGGGGAAAGGGAACAACCTCTTGGTAGTTACATACATCTTTTTCCTCCTTTGGTGCTCGCCTTGCAGGTCTATAATCTATACAATCGGTATTGTGTTGAAGCTTTTCCTGCTTTCTTCTGCTTGACCCTTTCTTCTTTCTGGTGCCATTGTTTGCATTCTCCCTTTCGTACCTGAGTACAGTCTTCCTAGTCGAGCTGTTCGCTCCTCTGCCTCCAACTCCCTCAGTGTCAGTCCTTTCTTCAAGCAATGAGTTGGTGGTAGATCTCTTTCTTCGGCTGGGGCCTCCCTCTGGAACAGCCTCCCTGCCTCTCTGAAACTTGAGGAGAACCATCTCTGGTTCCGGAAGCACCTCAAGACTTTCCTCTTTGCTTCTGCCTTCTCTCTTCCTCTCCCTGCTGAATTCCTGGTTGAAACTGAAACTGCACTGGTCACCTGGCTACCCTCTAATTTCGTGCCCACATCCCCTCCCTGCCAGTTGCATACCTGCCCTGCCCCCATTGCAACCCTTGCACTTGGTCTATATCTGTAACCATACAGTCCCCCTACCAGCACTTTGGACACTTGCTGTCTGCACTTACCTTTGCTCTTGCCACCAGCTGGCCGCACTTATTTATTGTTTGATTCAATGTACTGCACTGCCCCCTCCCGTTTCCCCTCACACTTTCCCCCACCCTTTGCCCCTGTACTTGCACAATCCCAATGTCACCTGGCCTAGTAAGGTCGTTGTCTCTGTTTTTCGTTTGTTCCCCCTCCATTGCCTCATTGCACCTTCAAACACTTCTGTATTGGCATGTCATAAATGCCATTTCATATTATATCATATCATACTTACCTCAGGTAAGCAGGCCACTTCTTAGGCTGCTCTGTCAGACATTTTGTTCCCTAAAGATATTTGGTCCTGTTCACCTGTATGGTCAGCACATTTTAATATTGCCACCTCCACTGGGAGTTTCAGTGCTTCAATCAGTTGCCCAAGCAACTCAGCATGTTTTACTGGGGACCCGTCACTTTTCCTGAACCACTTTCTCTCCCACAGCACCAGCCCAGAATGTATTGTGGATGTTACATAAGCTGAATCTGACATTTTTGTTAGTTGCATGTCCTTCCATCATTTTTAATATCACTTATCATGGCCACTAACTCTGCTGCCTCCACTGAATAATGCAATGGTAACCTCTGCTATGTTGGAGTCTACACTTGACGACCCATCAATGAAGACCATGTCTGCCCCTTCTATTTCTTCTTCTTTGACCCGTATGTTCACTTCCATTTTGTCCATATGTGCTGCACAGTCATGAAGGTAGTCCCCTTCTTCCGCAGGTTCTGCTATGAATGTGGCCATGTTACCACACAACATTTTACCACCTCAATTGCTGGGTGTGTCAGCGTTAACTCGTATTCTGTCACCCTTTGAGTCGGTAGTGTGCTTTTTGATTTTCCCAGAATGGCAAATAATGAATGCTCCACGTACAGTATTACGGGACACCCATGGTAATCGTCTCGACTTTTTCTGTTGCAAATGCTCCAGCGACAAGCGCTTGTTCACAAGGGAAATGTCCCTGCATGACTGGGTCTAGGATACCACAATAGTAAGCCAGTGGTGTGCCAGTGGTGTGTGTCCCTGTGGCTTCTTTTGAGTGAGGACAGCTGTCATCACTGAGCTATATGAATGGGAATGGGAGAATAAAAAAATAACTCTTTGTAGTTAGGGGTTTGCCAACACTGGTGCATGGGACAATGCTTCCTTTAGCTCCGTGAAGCTTTCATTCATTTCCTATATCCATTTTAGTTCTCTCTTTTCCTTCTGCACCTCCTTATGGGCCGACAATAAGGGTTTTGTGAATCTAGAGCACACATCATGCAGTTTATTGCATAACCCCAGGAACTTCTGCATTTCCTTCACTGTGCTTGGACGTGCCCCAATGAAAATTGCCTCCACCCTCTACTGTATTATCCTGCATCCCTCAATTGATATTATTTGTCCCAAGTACCCTACCTCCTCCTGGCAGTATTGTAGTTTTGCCATATCCCCCTTAGATCCCTTTTGTGCTAGTAATGTTAGGAGGTGCACTGGATTGGCCCTACATTCTTCCTCATCCTCGCTGTATACTAGCAGGTCATCAACTTATTGTATCACTGTGCTCTGCATTTCTAAGTTGCTTAGGTCCATTTGTATCACCCTGTTGAAAATGCTAGCTGATTCGCAGTACCCCTGGGGCAATCTAGTGGCAAGGTGGGTGTCTGTATCATGCCCTCTTTCCATAGTGCATGTAGAGGAGAGTGTATCCCTTTGTCTGCTTCTCTGGACAATGGGTATTGTTTTGCTTGTGGCAGCAGCGCCCCTTCCTTTATTTTTATCTTTAACACCCCCACTCCTTCCATAATTTCTCTGAAACCCTTTTGCGATATTCATTTGCGTGTTTGCTCTCCCTTTTTACCAGTTGTGTCAGTATCAGCACTAACTTCTCTTCTACATTTACTGGGCAAGGTATCTGTAGCTGGATCACCATAAATCCTTCCTCTTCCCCATCATAGAACAGTAGTTCATCCATTATTCGTGTTACTGCCAGTGTTGGGTCGATGCATAGTGCCGTACACCACTACATGCTGACATTTTCTGTCCCGCATAGTATCACCATGTCTTTGCAGATCACTACCTCTTCAAGCTGTAGTAGTAGCATGGCGCCTATTATGTCTTTCTTCTGCCACTGTGGTCTGAACAAGAATTTTGACGACAGTCAGAATACCTTCCCTCGTATTCCCATGTCCCATCCCAGTAGTGTCTAAACCCCATGCAAGAACATGCTAGGGTACATGGTTTGGCCTCGTAGTGTGCTCTCTGCGTGTGCTGCTAAAAGGAGCACAGCCTCTCAGGTGTAGTAAATGCTTGGCATTGAGCACACCATCCCCTATTCTGTGAATGATATTGTGGTGTTCAATTTGCTAGGCAAGTCTCTCCTGATGATATTTATTTGGGTATCTTTGGAATATAATAGTGGTGCTATGATGTGCTGCTTCCCTATTGTTAGTGGTACATCTTTTGTTACTGGAAGCATCACTACTGCCCCAGAGATGTCCTGCGTATCCATCACTTTGTTTGATAGCGGAAATCCCCCTTCCCTCATACAGGATGTGGTTGCTCCTATCTATAAGGGATGAGAACTCTCCCAAATTATGGAATGCACTACCCAGTGAACTCAGAGCAGAACACTCCCTCTCCATCTTTCGCAAAACCCTCAAAACCACCCTGTTCAATTAGCTCTTCCTGCTCACCAAGCAAAACATGTAACTAAGTCCTCTCTGCTTCCCATGTAACCACTAAGCTAAGCATATAATTAACTTTTTCTGTCTCCCATGTAACCACTAAGCGTATTATATCATGTTTGTAACCACTAAGCGAAGCATGTAACTATGTTTTTTTTGCTGACCATGTAACCACTAAGCATACTATTTACACTCTAACCAGCAAGTCTCTCTGTAACAGCGCCACAATGCCTAAGGGCTTCTGTGTGCTTTATAAATGCTAATAAATAAATAAATAACTCTCTTGGTCCTATTTTCACTATTACCTCGGGTTCCTCTTCGTGGCCAACAGCTACTGCTAGGACCGGACACACTCAAGCTTTCTGCTGGCTTCCCCATTGTTGTGGGTTATTCTGAGGAAAAGGTTCCCTCCGACCACTCTGTCCCTGGTGTAGTGGGGTGCAATGCTCCGTCCTAGCATCACTGTACTCCCAGCGGCACGCACTGGTACCTGTGAAACATTTGAAGGTGCTATTCCACTATGCGTTGGTCTCCCATAGACCTACTGCTGTCACTGTGGCTATGTTGCCTGCCCCTGCTGCAACCGAACTGGAAGGGGTTGCACCTGCTACCACTGTGGCTGCGCTGTGACAAACCATTGCTGCTGCACCATTTGAATCGCCTGTGTCTGAGCTAGTTTGTCCAAAAAGACAAATGCATGCAAAATGCCCCATGTTCCCGCATCTAAAGTATGGTCCGAAAGGCCTACATTCTGCACTCCTGTATCCTCCTCCTCTTCCTTGTTGCGAGTATCCTCTCCCCATTGGAAAGTACCCCCTGTGGTGGTGCTCATATTGTGGCATATACTGCGGCTGCACATAGACTCCCTTGATGCAGTGCGTTCCCCATGGGAACCCATCCCTGTTGGGCAAGTGCCACTGCAGCAGTGTCATGTACAAGCATTGCCCCTTCCATTGTGTACAGTACCAGTTTCTTTTGTACTCTTTTATTTTCTACCTTTGCAGCATTTTCTGCCATATGCCTATCACTTTCCTGCTTTCTTTTATAGTAATGTGCTGTTGTTGTCTGTATCTCTGGCCATCCCTACATTTATATTTGTGTAATCTTGCCTAACAAGGCCTGGACATCCGCCGGCAATCCCTTGACCAGGATGTAGTAAAACCAGGGTATGCACTCGTCCCAGCACCTCAGCGCTCCCTGCCTCCAGAGATCCTGCACTTGTTTTATATATCCTGCGGGGTCCTCGTTCAGCTCCATCTTGTGTGTCGTCACTGTTCCTAAATTGTAGCTTTCTGGGTACATGCTACTCAGAACCTCCCACACGTGTGCTCGACAGTTGTTGAATGCAGCCCCATTATGTGCGTTAGTACTTAATTGCACCCCTTACACCCCACCTGCTCCCATATCTTGTCCCCTTGCTCTCATATTATGGCCGCAAATAAACTTTTCATATCCCCTATTGCCTATGTCACGCCAGCTGTCTTTTTCTCGAGCACCTGTATCCATTTGATGGCCCCTGCCACAAGGGAGGGCAGTCTGCATATTAGATTGTCCCAGTCCTTTGTTTACCATGGTACGTAATGTGCATCTCCTTTCCCTTTTTGTAACAGCGCCCCCCTCCTTCTTTTGTTGTTTGAGCCAGCCCTACTTTTTACCTTCCCCTTCCTACTACGCAGGGAGGTTGACCCATTCCTCCCCGATTCTCTGATGTCCTCTCACCTTCTTTCTTTTTTCCTTCTCCTCCCGTCATTGTCGGGTGTCCACTCATCTCCTTCTCTCTCACTACAGTCTCGCCCTACCTCTTCCTCATCTGAGACCGCAGTAGTCTCGTCCCCTCCTTCTGTCTTTTCCTCTCCCCCTTTCTTTTCCTCGCTGTCCAATCTGAATTTTATCTTTCCCAACAACCATTCCGCCTTGTCCCCTCTATTTTTCCTCTGCACCTCCTCTTTTATCACCCTTTTTGCATCATTGAATAATGCATCAACCTTCTCAATGTCTGTTAAGTATTTCCTCCCCACCCTCTTTTGTGTACCTCACCCCGCCGGGTGTCTCTATCCTTCTTTTTCTCTGCTGTCTCTTTTTTCCTCTCTAGGAATTCCCGCTACGGGTTTGTATACCCCGCTGTGGGCTGTAATGTCAGATAGATACCATAGAGTGGGGGCAGAGAACTTGGTTGGTCCCCCTCCTTTATCCCCTCTCCCTCCTTCTTCATCTATTCACCTTTCATTTCCTCGTGCAGTTTCCACAGCCCCAGTATATTCTGCCTACTCTTTAACTTGGAGCCCTTGTATTTTGTTAACAAATATGAGAACATATTTACTATTATTTTACTATCAAATGTTCCTTCTCCGGGCCATACATGGAAACACTGACCTGCAGTCTCCTGGACGCACTGAAAATTATACCTCAGAATTGTATCACACTACTGGGGCCATTTTGTACACATGTGGTTCGAGGGCCATCCTGATAGGCCATTATCTCCTGTCTTTTTGCTGCCCATCCTCTATGTCCCAGTGACCCTGACCACCCCCTCCCACTCTTCTTTATATACCCATCTTCCCCCACAAAACTCACACTTACCCTTAGCCACTAGTCTCCCCATACATTCCCCCTTTTGCTCTGGCCTGCTCCACAGGCCCACCCACACACTTGCACCTGACACACTTGCCCTCTCCACAGCCCCAACCACTCACTTATGAGCAATGACCCTCTCCATGGGTTCACCTTCCCCTGTGTTAGTAAAGGTAGGCGTTGAGTCCCCTCCAACCCTTTCACTCTCATCTACCGCAGACATGACAAGCGTGTTATTATACATGAGATACCTTTTGGTGAAGACCCTTCCACCTAGGCCAATGAACAACACTTACTACCACATTCACGTCCCTCTCTATTCCTTCAATAGACTGCCTTAACAACCACACAATACAATTACACTCGTCTCCCCAAATGATGCAACCATACAATCATGTCTAACGTGGTCCGCCTCTTACTACGCACCTCTCCTGCTCTAAAGCAGGTGTGCACACACCTACACCCACTCTTTATGGGGTGAGACATACTAAAATCTAACACTACTACGGCCGATCATCCTCCCACCTTGAGGATACGTCCTAAACACCATAAAATACAATCCCTCCACTCTGTGGGCATGCAACCATGACGCAGCACTTTCTTGCATGGTTGCACTCACGTGTCCTAAAACATCCTCTACTCCCCTCTGCACCGAGCCCCCCATGTGGGCTAACTCCTCTGCCTGATTGCGGGCGGAGCTCAGGACCAGGCATACCTTTGTGAACTCAGCGGCTGCAGGCCCTCTCAGTTATGCGCGTGGACCAGGTCTGCTGTCACCAAACCTGTGCCACCAGGGAGGGCGGCCGGAATAGCCTCATTTGACCAAGAGAACTGATGATCTCGGTGGGCCTTCAGAAAAAGTACCTTCCCCTGTGTTAGTAAAGGTAGGCGCTGAGTCCCCTCCAACCCTTTCACACCGCAGACATGTCAAGCGTGTTATTATACATGAGATACCTTTTGGTGAAGACCCTTCCACCTAGGCCAATGAACAACACTTACTACCACATTCACGTCCCTCTCTATTCCTTCAATAGACTGCTTTAACAACTACACAATACAATTACACTTGTCTCCCCAAATGACGCAACCATATAATCATGTCTAACGTGGTCCGCCTCTTACTACACACCTCTCCTGCTCTAAAGCAGGCTTGAAGTAAAGCTATTTATTATTCATGATTGGAGCAAACAGACCTACCCCCTTTGAGTCGATCTCCTCCCCGTGTGGTGCCCCATTTCTTCCTGCTTTCTGCTCGTCCCTGCAAACACTTTATGAATTCTAATATCATAACTGTGCTGACCTCCAGATCTTTATTAATCTGCCATTGGTCAGCACTAGAAAGGAAGGAACACAAGACACGCTGAACTGGTAGGCAGGGAGACATTCACACGACACTTGTGAGATAGTAACCTTCGCAAACACTGTTGTGGACACTCTGAGGTCTTGTTACTTTCCAGGGACACCAGAACTTACTGTCTGATTGGCTCGTCTTGGAACTCCCCACCATTCTGCATCCTCGTTCCCATACCCGCTGGCCAAGGGGTGATTTGAACCACTTTATACCATGTAAGTGCCTCTCTGGGTCAGGTTGATTTCCCCAGCTCCCTCAAGTAGCCATGGGACTGGCTCGTCAGCCTTGATTACATCACCCGATGTTGTTCCCAGCGACTGCTTTCTGCTGGAGACGAGAAGGCTAATTTAGCATCCCCCACCCTCTGCTTTGGTCCAAAGGTTATGTATTTTAAGCATGTCTATGAGGTGTAGCCCCACTGTTGTGCCCCTATGACCAGTGCTTACCTGTGGTTTCACTTTTCTCTCATTTGTGCAGCTACCTCTCTTGAGTCCATAGTACATTTTATGAAAAGTGTCCCCCCTTGATCCCCTCAATGCCTAGCCCTTGGGGCTTGCTTCAGCTCCCTGTGGCCCTGCTGTTTCTCCCTCTAAAAGGTGTCCCGGTCCATCCCCAATATTCCCGCTAATGGTAGATGCACCCCCTGTCTGGTGCTGAATCAGCACCTTTTTTACAGATGCAAAGTTATCAACTCAGCTTAGCCACCTATCCAACTCAGGAACTCATAATCCGTGAAGCATTTATATATAGCATAGACTATTGTGAAAAGGATTGTGAGGTGAACACTTAAGTTCTTCCACATACTCGTCCATGTCTAAATTAGCTATGATGGGGCAATTGTTAGGCAGTGTGTGCATGCCACTGTTTCTAGTGAAAGAAGACGTTCCTTGTCTTTGCCTGCATAGGGTTCTCTATAACAGATCTGACCAGAAGATGCACATTATCCACATCAAATCTCCAAGATGCCACATGTTAAATAGTATGTAGGCCAAGCAAGGGCAATAATCATGTGTGCCAGGCAATGTTAGTGTACTGTGTTCAAGGTTACTATGGCAACTGACTGTGAGGACTTGGTAGGCAAGCAGGCCTGCACATGTTTTGCTAATACTGATGCATTGCATGGCTACTGTGCCATAACTCATATGTTTGTATTGTTTGTGCTTCCCATTTTCCAAATGAGAAAGCATTAGGTCCCCTTGGGTTTTTCACATGTAAATGTACTCAAGACTGCATTCACACGTGCCAATAACAAAGCTCTGCCACACAAGCCACTTTTCAGGTGCTGCACAATTGTGTCGTGTTTTCTCTTAGGATAGCTACTACATTGATTAAGCAGTTTTGTGGATCACATATGGCCTGCGGCATGATGGAATATCTCTATTTTCAGTGCTTATAGATATGTTTCATGTCACCAGATGTTAGATATGTTACAGGCTCGTAGAGCCCTAGGGAAAAGGGTATTTCCATAGAAATCTGCATCAACCTTTCCGCCCCTCGGCCAGATTTGGGGCAGGACAAGCATTTAGATGTGCATCTCAAGATGGCCGAACTACTCGCCAGATGACTGCGCAAATCACTCATGTTCTGGAACCATTTTCTCCCTCTGAGATGATGTGAAGTAATCTGTGCAGACGGTGATGTAAGAAGCACCCCGGAGTCCTCATTTGTGGGTGTCATGTGATATTTCCCGTCTTTAGTATGGTAGACCTTTAACTGTGTTTGGCGTCTGCTTTCCAATGCCATTCCGTTTCGGTCTGATTAGGACCAGTTCAATTCAGATTCATAAATCTTCCGTCATGTGACCAGCTGTTGTTCTCTGATCTTTCCGGCACCCTTTGAATTCAGACTTTTGCCTTTTGGTGCAAGGCAAATTCGACATACCCAACGCAACACTAATGAGATAAGTGCCACGCAAAACATTCTGTTTTACCAAAACAATACTCTAACACGCTTTAAATACATTCACACGTATCGTGCATCATGCAATCTTCATTTTGCTTTCTTGCACCAATACTACTGGTTAGTGAACTTAGGGCAGAGGGACATCTAAAGGTAGAGACGACCATTATGCCACAATGTCACCCAGGATCAATGCATAGGGTCGGCCATAGATTCCACCTGCATGTGCCATGAAAAGGTAGTGTGTCTCGAAAAGGGCATGTATTGCTAGGAGCCTCTGCAACTAATAATGTCCCGTTACGTTATGTGTGAAGTCCGAGCAAACTGTGGATTCCCTGGATGAGATCTGTAAATACATGTGTAGTTAAAGGTCAGTGGGGACAAGCATATTTCTACACTGCATCCCTCAGTGCAGTACCCTCTATTATTTGCCTATATGAGTTGGGTACACCCTGTTTTCATTCACAGTGTTATAGTCACTTAGTTTACTGATTGTGAACACTTAGTTTGTCGCACTGGTTGCTTCAAGAGCTAGGCACCGATCATACGTCTTGCTGAAAGTACACCAGTTCTTTTCTGCCCAGTGGACTAATGAAAATGCCCTCGTTATGGGCGCCATGCCATCCTAATGTTCTGCTCAAGAGGGCCATAGGTACATACACCAGGCATGGTTCTATAAAAGGCACAGCCACTGTGCAGCAGACACATGTAGCAGGCACCCATCCTACTTAGCTGCCAAAGAAGCTGCAAAGCTGAGGTCTCGCCTAGAGTAAGTCTATCAGCTCTTTTTTCTTTGAACACATTCAATGTTTAAAACATAAACATATTCACCCTGAGCTTCTTTTCTGGCTGTATCAAGAACACACCACTCTGCAGCCCACCCCACACGTTCTCAATTTCCCTGAAGAGTAAGACCTTCATTATCACCAAAAATGGTATAGGCCTGTTTCAATACCTCAGTAGCTGCAATTTCCCTCAGACCAGCAAGCGCCCCAGGAGAAACACAGACCCCAGAGTACTAATAGCTTTTAGCATTGTGCAACGCTTGAAGAGTAACACGTTTCTAGTCATGGGCTTATCAAATCCGTGATCTATGGTCAGTTGTTGGTAGTGCTTACAATTGTTCAAAATATGTAACCCCCAAATGTGCTTTTCTATTGATCAATAGTGTTCTGGATCCCAGCAGTGCATCAATTGTGCAGGTTCATTAAGGGCTTCAGTTCTGATGTTAGCATAATAATAGAGCCCTTCGACTCAGGAAGAGCGATTGACTAAACCAACCAGTTTGGATAAAGCCACAGGAGTTATTTTCTCGCACGAGTGGTGAATGGGTTTATGCGACATGGGGAACTGAGAGGGAATCAAAACATCGTCACAACATGGCAAGAACACAGGTGCAACAAGTAGGAATTGAACGTCATGATTGTAATGATGGGGTGAATTGTGGGTTTAAGAGAGTGAAGAACCGCCATGACATATTGTGAGAAAGCCTTAAGGTAAGATTATACATTTTCTGTTAAACAACTCATATGGAAGCCTAGTCTCACAAGGTGATGACATTGATATTTGACATACTAGGTCAGCAAGAGTGTCAGCAATGTTATACCCCCTAAAGGGAGGATTATATATTACAAGGAAGTGCATACAAAAAACGCTGGTCTGAAGTAACTGACCAGTAGTTACTCAGAGTGGTGTACTTACAAAGCCTATTTTTAAATGAGGTTGGTACCGAATTTCTATAAATCTTTTCTAGACCACCCTTCTTTTTTAAAAATGAATTGCCAAATATGAAGTAATGCTGCACTCAGCAGTAAGGAGATCGAGTAGTACCCATCCGCACGCTCAGAGGTACATATGTCAGTGAGGCATCGAGCAAATAGACCTTGGTTGAAGATGAACTATTTAATAATTATTTTGTCAATTGCACATTAATTGGTTTTAGGCTGGCTACCTTAAAGCAGTGATTGTGAATGAGGCCTTCTGTGTGTTTGTGATTGAGATCGGCATTCTTCAAGTGCCCTGTTCTTGTGTTTCATCTGCCACAGGTCTTGATTAAACCAGTTGTACACTATTCTGCTGTGCTGGCTGGACAATAGAGACTTTAGGGGGCAGCTTGCCCAGAATTCTTAAAACGTTGTTTCCTATGTCTCTGAGAGACGTTTGAAGTGATTAGTAAGATAGAGTTTTTCAATTCTACAGAGTAATTGAGTAAAGATGTCAATTTGAACCTTGCTCCAATTTCTGAAGAGACGTTATCCCTGTTTTTAGGTCTGAGGTCCAACTCTACATTGCGCATGTAGTCGACAAGGGTATCATTGGCCAGTAGAGATTCTGATAGCTGTGGTTCTGCATCCTGGTGATCGGCAAGAACAAAGGATCCAGGTTGTGGCCACCTGAGTGGATTGATTTGCAAAGTGACTGGATGAAGCTCAAGTCCTTGTTCTTAAGAATGTCTTGATCGTAGATGTTTGACGGGTGATCAACTCAGAGGTTCGAATCACTCACAATGAAAGCCCACTTGTAAAGGGCATGCGTTTTTTGGGGCTATTTAAAGAATATCTGCAAGTAAAGTTGTGATACACATGGAACATAAATAGGAGCACACAGCAAGGGGTTTCTTGGGTTGGGTAGACTTTGATTAGTATATATTCGAAGTAATTCAACACCAGACACAGGATCATCTTTAAGTGCATGTTTTATGACCTGATGATGGCTACACTGTCTCCCTTTCCCAAAACTCTGTTCCGAGATTAAAATGTAGTTTTCTGTAAGCATGACCCCTGTTTAAGGGTCTGATGAGTCATTGAACACTGCGTTTTGTTGTGGAAAGAGGTGAGGGTGTGGTCACTGGCCAAGATACAGATGCAGGCATTCATTTTGAAAGTGGAACACATATTTTTCAGAAGGCTTCCAAAACGGGTTCAAGTGGGTGGAGTGGGTACCCCCAATGATAAGATAAGAGGGCACCTAGTTTAACTGGCATATGAATGACATGCACGTCTACCGTATCTTGGAGCAAAGTGTCTGGTGCAGTGGTCCCCAATGTGTTCTTCTAGGCCCAGTTTATATTGATTGAATGGCGTCTATGAATGAGGTGCTGGGAGATTTTTATCAAAGTAAAACATTAAGGCCTGATTTAGTTCACAGCAGAGGTCCTGGTTGAGGGTGCTGTGTTCTCGGCAAAAGAACTTGTAGTAGAATACAGGATGCTAACAGTCAATGATGTGTTGAGCAGGGTACTGTTTGCATCGAGGGGTGTCTCTCAGTGTGTGCTTAGAGGCACGCGCATCAGCTTACGGGGATGCACATTACACTGAAATTACTCGTTTGCTGCAAATGGCCTCATATCTACTTTAGAAAGGACACAAATTCTCGTGGCTATTGTATCAGAAATTGGCAAGCAGAGGCTGGAGGCAGGGGCAGCTAGTGTACATTTGTTGCAAAGAATTGGGGGAGTTAGTCACTCCAAACCTGCGCCATCAGCAAAGATTGAAATATATTTTATGGCTATTTTGTAAAATTATTATGAAATATGAATCGCCCTGGCCCTGATGAAGACCCTTCTAAGTCAAAACACGTGTAGGCTGACGATTTATAAACATAATGTTTTTCTTTACAAAATAGCCACAACATTGTTTCAATCTTTGCTGGTCGTGCAGTTTTGGAGTGACTCCCCCACATTTTCTGATTTCACTCTGGAACCGTGGCCTGTGTAACTGTGTCACGCTCCGCGCAACCATGCACACATTTTTCAATTGCAATTACTTTGAAAAGCTCGAACACCCAGAAAGGCCCACTGCACCATTAAAAAAAATACATTTGTTGCAAAGTAACAATAGAGGTTCCTCACTCTTGTCTCCCAGGGAATGAGAAAAGACTAGAGTTGTGTCTTCTGTCTGAACTATAATGTTTGTCCCATGCAGGGTAACGTTTCAACTTCCATAGGGCCCTGATCATCAACCTGCACTGCTTTCTACTTAGCAGAAGCTTTCAAAACACCTACACTATTATTTTGTCTGTTAGTTTGTCTAAGCTATCCTCCTAGTCTCGATCGAGGAAGGCCTGGACGTTGACATCTGAAGAATTCCTCTGTACAATGACTTTGTTCCCAGAATCCAAATTAGCTGCTACGAGAGCTTTTCTGATAGCATTCTTGAAAGATTCACTTTTTCTCTGACAATCTGGGATCCACTCTTTCTCTTGAGGCATAGCCTTTCAGAAATTCGGTCAGAATTCTGACAGGGAGATAAGTTGTGGTATGGACAGCAAACAGTATCTTTTGATGCGTACAGGAGGCGAAACCTGTGTCTTGATGCTGTAGATGATTTTGAATTTATCCTTCTAAGGGGCTCTGGTGGCTCCTATCCAACACATATGTCTGCACTGATGGTAAATGGTAACGTCTGTGCTTTCACTGAGCTTGGATATTTTATCCTTTCCAAAAATAATACACCCCTACTGGGGTTTCCAACTCTCGCTAAAATAATGTGCACTGAGTGAAGAAATACCAGAATATAGAGGTCCAGTACAAGAAGTACCTTGCTAATATTGTGATGTTCAACAGTACTTTATTGTCAACAGTGTTGAATTCCTCAGATCGATCAAAGAGATATAATAGACGGTTGTTGATATACCCAAGAAACCAAATACTAATTTCAGTATCTACATGTTATATTTTGTTTATCAGTTGGTTATTAGTAGAGGGTCAAATCCCAATATATTTTCAATAATAAAGATGAAGTGAGTAGTGTGCATCTCAGCTAAGAATTACACAGTGTAAAAATGTGTTGACCCAGATGGAAGGTGGAATCAAACTCGATGGGATAAACAAATGTGAAATATTGAAGAACTAGTGACTCCACAGAAGGATGGAGCTCACTTGAAACATCCCAGTGGTTAAGATGTGTGATAATATCTTATGATCAAAGCACCCTGCAGATACATTGATCACAATAAAATGATGCACTTCAAAACTGAATACATTTTTCATCTGTTAAATCCTACAGGGAAAGAAAGTGCCACAAGCTCTCTGGCAGCCCACTTAAAAACGACTTTTGCTGACCCTTCATGCTTGGCTAATTACCACCCTTCCTCCATCATCCCCTTCCTGGTCAACCTCTTGGAGAAACTGGCCATCTCCCAACTAATCCATCACACTGAATATGTTGGTTGTCTCCACGACCACCAGTATGGCTTCAGAGCAGCCAGATGTACGGAAACATTTCTCCTGAACACCCGTGAAGACTTGCTCTCTGAGCTCGATTCCAACTCTCCTTCCGTTCTCATCCTTCTTGATCTTTCCTCTGCCATTGATATGGTCAATCATGCCACCCTTACAAACCGGCTCCATGATATCATTGGCATCACATACCTGGCACTGGACTAGTTGACCTCCTTCCTATCTGACTGATCTTTCCAGGTTCAACTGGGCCCTTTTCTCTCATCCACCACACTCTCCACCCATGGCATTCCTCAGGGCTCTATCCTACCGCCATGGCTCTTCAACATCTACCTTTCCCCTCTGGCGCACTTGATCTCCACCTTCTCTCCTCATTTACAGTGTTATGCGGACAACACACAGATCTATTTTAAGCTTACCACAACTGTCTCCTCTTCCTCCTCTCTCATTCCTGACTGTGTGACTGCTATTCAGGCATGGTGCACTGCTGAAGATTTCTGCCTTGATGCTGTCCTCCATGGGTCCCTTCTCCTCACCATCTTGTGTGGCTAAAAACCTTGATGTCATCTTGGACTCCTCAATCTCCTTCTCTCCTCACATCACAGACCTTGCCAAGAAGCCCAATTTCAGCTGCACCTCCGCAGAGGCATTGTCTCTTTTCTCACCTTCCCCCAGAAACTCAATGTCTCCTGAGCTCTATTCCTCTCACGGCTGGACTACTGCAACAGACTCTTCGACAATCTGACTTCCTCCTCCCTTTGCCCCCTTCAACTAATCCAGAACAGGGCTGCAAGACTTGTCCTAGGCCTCAAGCCGAGGGACTGCATCTCTCCAGCACCTAAAATCTCTCTACTCGCTCCCTGTTGCTGCAAGGATCAAGTTCAAGACCCTCTGCATCATCCACAAGGCTTTCTGTGGCCAGGGACCCTGCTACATCCAACTCTCTCCCTACAAACCTCCCTGCTAGTGCCCTTTAGTCTTCTAGCTCCAACACTCTGCAGATCATATGCTTTTCCAAGCTGATAGTGGTGGTAGCTCTTTCTCCTTGCCAGGAGCCTCCCTCTGGAATGGCATCCCTGGCCCTCTCAGGCTTGAGCCGGATCTCCTTATGTTTCGAAAGCTTCTCAAGACACTCATTTTATCTTCTTCCTTTCCTCCCCCCTGCCCTTCTAATGCCCCCTCAGCCACATTGACTGGCTGCTTGCTCCCTTCTGAGCTCCACAGGGCATCAGGCCCTCCTTGCCCAGTCTACCCCAGCACCCTTTCTCCTGACCCCCTCCCCCACTAACCCGGCACTTGCCCTTCCGGGCCCCTTTCCACTGACTAGCCTGGAGTGTGCCTAACCCCATAGGTCTTCTTCGCCCCTCCTCCTCTCCGCCTGCACTTGTATACCTCCTCTTGACCCTCACCTACCTCCCACCCTAGTATTTTCCCTTCTGTCTGACCACAAAACCTTCCTCCCTTCTCACACCCGTCCCCCTGCAATTCTTGTTACTGCACTTGCACAATCCGAATGGCACAATGCCTAGTAGGACTGTTATTTATGTTTTCTTCCCTGTCCCCCACCCCCACCCCCACTTCTTTGTCTTGTGGCACCTTGAAACACCATTTGTTGTATAGGAGCGTTACAAATAACCAATACATACATTGTATAAAATTATGGAAATAATTGCCATGGCCAAGAATATCAGCTCACACTTCAGCTGGGCCCATAGCACAAGAAATCTGCTGCACCAACTGGGGGTGCGTGACAAGTTGTACAGCACATAATAAAGAGCGCAATGACCACCCACTGTAGTTCAATTTTACAAATGTTGGACCGGCAAGGTGAATAATGCAATGCTATCACTGATCAACAGTCACAGTCATAAATTAGTTGGGTGCATTCTTAGCTTTGAGACAGTGCCAGCTGTTGTCTTATGTCTGTTCTGTGCTACTGCGATTTGGGCAGGCCTCCAGGCAGGCTAGCCAACCCACTGCCACACTAAGTAAGTTACTGTCACTGGTGTATCTGCTATAACTAGAACTGTCAAACAATATTAGGGACCATGATTTGGGTGACGAGGTGGATGTAGTGCTGCTGGATGTGCTCTCAAACTTTCATGTAGATCCAAGCATAGACACAATGAAAGGTAACATCGAACACCTCTTGGTCTCATTCATGGACCCGTGTCTCAAGGAGAGAGTGCCTACATTTCAGTTACATGTAGCAGAATGAGTACTTGGAGAACCCACACTCAGTATCATGAAACACAATTAAAATGTGGAAAGATGCACTCAGACAACACTTTGAAAACAAATTGTCTGAAGCACTTGGTCTGGAAGGACATGCAACAGCCCCTTGCGCAACAAACCGTCAGAGATATCAAGAACATTGACTTCATCATCAGGAAATACCTTCCTCTCGTAACCTACACCACCTGAGCTATCTTTCTGGACACTGCTTGACTCTGTCGGAACCACCTCACTGAGTCTGGATTCAGGAATCCTCAGTGTGAATGCATCTGGAATAATATATTGCATTAGATGGTTTGTGTCGATACATCTAACACAGTTAGGAGTGTTGATAAACTGCAGTACTGGTATAGTAAGCAGTATGTCTGGCCATTAGTACTTGTGAGAGTAGCCATATGATCCCAAAGCAGGCCCCCTGCCAGTGTACAATCTGAGTGATATTGGAACTCGGAGGCCACAAGCAAGTGAGCTGGTTTCGCCAGCAGACAGCAGGACACAGGAAGGATGCACTCCTCAGAAGTCCCCTTCCCTGTCGTTAACTGCCACCAGATTCAGGCAACATTCGACATTCTCCTGGAATTGGTACACCTACATCATACATTCTTAAAGATCTAAATGGTAACACAAATATAAATGTTTTCACAGTACTGAAAGTACATTCACACGATCCATCAAGATATAACATGCATAAAGTACCATTTACAAGCATTAATATAATTTCATTGCTGTTTGGTTTGAGACCTCTTTCTAGTGATCATAGTGCTCCTATGCTCATTCTCTTCAGTGCCGCCTCAGACCTATTAGTCCCATGGCACTCCCCACTGTCATTCACATCTGCCTCTTGTTTAATTGGGCAACTCCCCTCTTCCTCCCCCCTTCCAAAGTACTAGTCTTCCATTGGACCACACTGCACCACCTTCCACAATCACCACACCATTGCGTCTCACCATGATTTTCTTAGGTCCCACATATTTGTCTTCTTGGCATTTCTGACCCATTCTGGGATGTAATATCCAAACTGAATCGCCTAATGTTCATGCTCTTTGTTTGGCTCATGATGAAACACATCTTTGTAAGAATTGTGCCCTTCCTTTATTTCTCTCATGATCATCTCCATGTTTACTGGTACAGCAACTGCCAAAGCCAACCACCCTGGGCACAGATTGGTCCCCGGTTCCCGTCCATTAAGTGACACAAAAGGTGACTCTTTGTTAACCGATTGGGGAGTAGTACAATAAGCCCATGTCATGTCCATGGTACTCTGGCCCTGATAGCTAACTGTGTCACACCTTTGATCAGTGCTTAATTTGTAAGAAAAAAGTACCAGGGCCCAAATACCTTTGAACACACCTTTCACACAGGGGGGAAGACAGCTCTTTGCTCACTGTTGATCCCACCCATGGCTGTTGCATACAGTTTCAAAATATGTGGGGTTCAAGCTGCAACTCCCATCCGTTCATTGAGGGTGATGGATGCACAGTTCAATTTACAGACACCAATCGACATAACATATTAGTTGTGTCTTGAAATAAAATAAGTGTTTAATTGTTTGCTCTTTTTTCTGTGGATAGGTGGTTAACAGGTTCTACTTTAAAACACATCATAACTAACATTTTGGTCTTGTGACGAATCCCAAGGTATTTTCACTGCTCCCATAGGGGGAGCCCCTTTTCATGGGGTGAGGCCGGTACCCGATAGTTCCCCTGCAGAGCGGTACTCAGCGGGTGGATCTCATGGGAGGGCAGCCCTCCATGGGACCTGTGACGATAGCCTTGGGAGAAGGTGGTATTCATGCCCTCTATTTGTATCCCCTCTTTCCTCTCACCCCACTCGGTCCCATGTGATCCTCACACATCTATGTATCTCTCTAGAGTACAGGATTTCATTCATACAGATCATACTGGGATGAGAAAAAGTGAGGCTTACTTAGGTGGAGTACATAAAGTCACTGAGACAAAGAAGATCACTGCAGAACCAACACATGCAGATTATATTAGAGACAGCCCAGGCAATAAAATGCAAGGAAGGACTGTGTACCTTGTCAAGCCAGCCCTGGAGGAGCAAGGAACCACAGGCCAGTTCCTATGCGAGAGAC
This sequence comes from Ambystoma mexicanum, assembly GCF_040938575.1. Taxonomy (NCBI): domain Eukaryota; kingdom Metazoa; phylum Chordata; class Amphibia; order Caudata; family Ambystomatidae; genus Ambystoma; species Ambystoma mexicanum. The sequence continues at coordinate 497,628,678 of NC_090926.1, forward strand.
TCAAGGAGAAGAGAAGGAGACAGTGTCTGAGAACGAAGAATGTCTCCAACAGCTCCACGCTACAGGAGAATGTCTGGTGATGGGGAAAGAGGAAACCCAACCTGTGAAGACACACAAATCAGAAGGCATGCAGCCGAGGATGCAAGAGTGAGCCTACCATTGCAGTGCTGCTGAAAGTGGGACGCTAAACATGGAAGCAGTGTAGAAGCCCTGCTCTACCGCCAGGACAGACTGGAGACCACAACAGTAGTTCCCGAATGTAGGGAAAGGGTCAGGCTTGCTGGTGGGATGCGGAGGGTACCAAATAGATAAAAGAGACACATACCAATATCCTGAGAAACAGAAAGGATAGTGAAAGGACTGTAAAACTTAAGGCACAGTTTACAAAATATCCTATGTGGAACAGTACCTGGCAGGAGAGTACACCAGGTATTTTCAAGTGGACATTAATTGACGGATGGGCAGAGGGCCCACAAAAGCAGCACACCAGGGTCTAGGACACACATGAAGTCAGGGAAGCCCCACTAAAACAGCATATCAGGGCCTGGGACTCATACAAAGTCAGGCAAGGCCCCAAAAGCAATACACAGGGGTCATGGACCCACATAAGTACAAAGAAGTACACAGTCAAGGGGCTGGGGCCCAGAGGGAGACAGGTAGATACCAAGACAATATAAAGGGTGCTGGGACCCACACAAAAGAGAAACAAATTGCAGGACAAGTCAGGGCAATCCATAGAGAGCCCAGAGGGGTCTGGGTCCCAAGTGAGAGAAAGAAAAGTTCAAGAAGCTAAAACAATGGGTCGAGGACCCACTTTACAAAGAAAAAAAAACACTTTTTTGGACTAGACTTAAAGGTCTATAGTCAAGTCTGGGAGGAACCAGACTTGATGCTACCATGAGGAGCTGAAGAAAGAACAGGGGAAGAGACACCCCCTTCGATGCTTGGGATTGTGTTTTGGCAATAAGAAGGTCTGCAGTAAAGTCTGACAGGATAGTGAACCAGACTTGATGCTACATTTATGAGGCGCAGAAATAGCAGGAGTAGAGACTAGCTCCCTGACATTAGGAACTGCATTTCATGATCAGGACTACAGTCAAGTCTGGCAGGATAGTAAACTAGACTTGATGCTACAATTATGATGGGGAAGAAGCAGGGGAAGAGACTTCCCCCTGATATTTGGAAACTGTGTTTTGTCTTGAGAAGACATATATTCAAGTCTGCCAGGACAGTAAACCCGACTTGATGTTACATTCATGAAAGTAGAGGGGAAGAATCCCTGTCCCTTGATAATTGGGAACTGTGTTTTTGTATACATTTGGAAGAACATTTAAGGTCAAGAACCTTTAAGTTAAAGAACCAATCATTATATTTTCTCATCAAGAACTGAACATTTGAAGCATGTATCCAGAGTGAGAGGAGCCTCCTCCTGGAATAAGAAGATGTCTGGTTTTTCGTTAGTTAGTCTAGAGTGTAAGGGATGGAAATAGGTTTGGAGACAGGACGGTAGATATTTTGCCTGTCTGTACATCCTGACAGAGTGCTTAGTATTTTTGTTGAGGTAGGGCAACCCCTCATAGAAATAGGGCAAGATAGGGCTTTTTTTTTCTTTTGTCTTCACATAAATACAAGTATTTGCCAACAAACATACCACTACTGTGTCAGACTGTTTGTCTGCACCCTTACACACTGATCCTATCTGTGGCAGTTGGAACATGTTAACTATCTGTCCACCGAAATAAAAAAAATAATATCGGAGACAAGTCTTCAAGCGTGGGACCGGGATTTAAACCTGTGTTACGCTTCATTGTCTTGCTTCAAAGACAAACAATTTGCACCTGAGCTATTCACCCAGCCCAAAAGGAGCAAACATTGTTTTTTCCTATCGTAAATTGATGGACAGATGCATGAAAATTCATTAATGAACTTGTATAGTTTTCAACTAATGAAAGGCACTCCTTTTCAACATTGGCCTTTTCAATCACCATGTCCTTGTGTCGGGGCTGCTGGCGGGTGACTGTCCTGTTGTTGTCAACCCACCCTGCTAGTTATTACAGTAGAGAATTTGCAACAACGCCATGCAGGCAGAGTGGACCAGTGTGCAGGCATGGCCACACCAGTGTCCAGCATTGTCACCTTTCAGCTGATTAATATTCTTGAAAATTGATAAATAGCCCTGCCCTAACATCCTGCATCATCGGGTCTGTGAAAAACAATGAGCCACCCCAGAATGCAGTGTTCACTGTTGTTGATTGTTATATTGGTATGAATTTCAGTTAAAATAATGAAATTGCCATAAAACCACAACGTAATCAAGCTGGAATCAGAAATAAGTGTCAGGACTGAGCCCTGTGAGGCTCCACCACAGAACAAGCAATGCCTTTGATGAATCTATTCACCCACTCCACCAACCCATTTGCCCTTGGATGATATAATGCAGTGTGCATGTGGTTAATAGAAAAACCCTCTAAAAACATACTCATTACTTATGAGCAAAACTGAACTCCATTGTCAGTTACTATTTCCTAAGAAATCCTTCTTTAAAAAACACATTTTCCAAAGATCTTAATATTTCAACTGTAGGTGCCTCTACAACACCCTTCTATTCTACGCACTTGCAATGATAATCTACTAACACAAATATACACTTATTACCCCATCCTAATTATTGGATGGGCTTCATCATATCTACTGCGATTTTTGGTCCATGGTTGTTACGGAACCTCAACTGGTAACAAAGGTGTCTCTCTAACTATTTTGCTGTTATCACTGTTGCAACATGTGTCACACGCCCTAACTCACCTTTCACATTGGCATCAATATTTAGCCACCAGTAATTCGGTCTCAATCTTCTCTTTGTACCACCAGTATTCTCCTCAGGCGTTCTGGAGCTATGATCTTGGCACCCCTCCTCAGTTTCCCTTCAAGAAAGGTCAATTCATCCTTTACTTTAAACCAATTATCAAACTATCTACAGTCCGCTACTTGACACAACGCATAACCTCATCACTTTCCTCAGTCAATTCCCACTCCTGGAAATGGACAGCCTCCTCATTTACACTCGCCAATATCACCACATCAGTAAACATTTCTTCACCTGTGATCCTCTGTATATGGGAAGACACCATAAACAATCTGCAATGGCAATTTTCCCACCTGATAAATATACTGCTTGAAAGTCATATGGCTGAAATCTCAAAAGCCATCTGAAAATCCTAGATGATGCCTTCCTCCACCCTACGCTGGAAAGCATTTGCATAGGAGGCCTGTCATCTGACCTCACAATGAAATGATGTCCCCACAAAAAAAACTTGAAATACAGTATAGCTCAAAATGCATCCAGTGCCTCCCTCTCCATAACCTAATAGTTCAATTAAGCACCCTTAGTGGCCTCAAAGCAAAAGCTACAACATACTATTTTGTATGCTGCGGCAATGTGGCTCCTAATCCCAATCGGCTTCAGATGGTGCAGCCTCCAAACTGAAAATTCCCCAAAGATTTTGCATTAACAGGCTATGGTGGGTTAGAAATAAATAAATACAATACAATAAATAACAATGTCCCTCCCACATTCCTGGCAGAATCAGAGACACCGCAAATTCTCTGGAAGAGGTAGAAGAAATGTTTTTACACCTACCTGGTAGTCATTGGGGGTGACAAGTTTGTACGTATGAGGAAGGATGCTGTATTGTTGCCTAATTTGGGCCTGGAGGGGTGCAGCGTACATGATGTATTACCATAATTTACGGATGAAGAACAAAGGGATCTTGAATTTAATTAGGCCTTGAAGAAAAGAGAGTTGGTGTGGAGTTGACCAGCGGTACTGCCGAGATAGATTGCTGTGGATGTCACTGGCGTGTCTGCAGTGCCTGTATTAAAGCAGTATCCCTTTAAACTGCCTCTCCCACTGCATCTACAAAACCACTGCCGGGCGCGAAGCGCTGGCAAGAGAGTTGGTGTGGAGTTGACCGAGTTAACCAGAGGCAACACAGAGGCTGCAACGGCTAAATGTGGGATACCTTTTGCCGGGCTGCAAACGCGACAACAATCCCAGATGTGCTCTATGCGCCCCTTTGTACCTTTAGACACTAAGGCCAACAAGAACAGGAGTCCTGCCCCACAGAGGATCGCTTTCCTGTTGTGCCGTCTGAAAAATTGCATTTATTCACTTGAATTGCCCTTATTCACATTCTCTGATGCTCAGGACCGCGTGGCATTCAGCAAGATGGCCACCACACTGTTGCTGTTATTGGTCAACAGGCATCGAAGCTCATTGGTGAGCAATCTGTATTTACGCCGTTTGGTTCCGCCAGAAGGCACAAGCCGGCATCCGTTCTTCAAGGCACCCTTTTTAAGGCACTCGGCCTGTCTGTGCCCTTGACTCATCAGCTGTTCATCGGATAGGCAGGAGCCCTCCCATCTCCGCTCCTCAGCTCATCAGCTGATCTGGCACCAGTCATCGGACTGCAGCGTGCCCAGAAGGGCAATCTAAGCCACATCCAACAAGAACAGGAGTCCTGCCCCATAGAGGATCGCTTTCCTCCTGTGCCGTCTGAAAAATAGCATTTTTTCACTTGAATTGCCCTTATTCACATTCTCTGACGCTCAGGACCGCGTGGCGTCCCGCAAGATGGCCACTGCACTGTTGCTGTTATTGGTCGCCTAGCAACAGACATCGAAGCTCACTGGTGAGCAATCTGTATTTACGCTGTTCATTTCCGTCGGAAGGCGCGAACCGGCATCCTTTCTTCAAGGCACCCTTATTAAAACACTTGGCCTGTTCGTGCCTGTCAGTGATGGGAGATCTGGAGACCTGCCCGCACTTCTGTCCACATCTAAAACACACTACCGAAGCCTGGACCAGCTGAGCCGCTCCCGCTCACCACCTCTTGCTAAACTTCAAGGTAAGACACTGCCAGTCCCCCTTGTCACGATCACTAATACGCCAGCAACCTTTGGTGCACGTGATCGCTACCCTGAACTAAGCCAAATATAAACTTACTACCTAAGTATTACTCCTGTGAATGCTATCAATCCCAAACCCGCCCACTTCTTTGTGACTGCTACTATATCCAAAATAGCCCATTTTGCCCAATGTTATTCATGTTAATGCTATCAGTCTTGTATGCTTTACATGAACGCCACGCTTTTCAAAGCAGCCTATTCTTCCCAAATGTTATTCTTGTGAATGCTGTCAAATCAGCCTGTTTTTTCATTATTGCTACTATCTTCAAAGCAGCCTATTGCCCAGTGGCCTAGTGACTACCACAACTGCTCCACTACCCATGCATGCGCAAGATGGCAACCACAAAACACCCTCTCCCATCAATCATCCCCCCAACCCACTTCTTACCATCGTTCTTCACCATATGCAACTCTCCAGCAACCCACGCCAACCCTACCAGACCTACGGCATGGCCTAGATCCATCAATTCTAGGAACAAACTACTTGGCCTCTGCTCCAGACACCCACACACCAATTGTTATGCTCACCTGGTATCCACAGGGACGCCACCCAGCCGGGTTACTCGCTGGTATGCTTCTCAGCTTTGCCGTGATGTGGTCTGCAGGGAAGGTTCTGCCTGAAAATACAGGAGAACTGTGTTCAAGACTGACCGACTGCGGTAAGTATCCTACCTCCACCCCCGTATGATTTCAGTCCCTCTGGCTCCCTCTCCTCACCTTGTGGTCGAATTGGGCGTGCTCTCCGTATTGCCTTCTTTGCAGGGGCGTGTTGTCTTTCATGGGCGAGTGCGGTCCAGTTACTTCACTGACGCTGGCCCGTTTGATATTGTTCAGGTAGGTCTTATTGCTGTTCTTTAGTTTTGTTGCTATCCTGCATGCTTTTCTTTGTTTAAAATGTCTGTTTTTTCTCCCATAGGTATGCGGAGCGTCAGCGCAGCGAACTGGCTTGGTTAAGCCCCGCTGGTAAATGTTGGTGCATTAAGAGCGCTATGATGCGGTAAGTAAGCGCTATGCGTAGTGCTGCAAAGTCTTGCCTTTGCTAACCTGTGTTTTCCTTCCTTGTAGGTTGCAGTGTTCTTCAGCATGAGTGGAATGTCCGGAGTGGTGCCAGCCGAGAGGCGACCAGCCAGGTAAGCCTTTTGAGCAGTTTGTAATTTGTAAATGTCTCTACGGCCTTCTTTAATGTTGCCTCTATGTTCCTCTTTCAGGTCGTTCTGTCCGGGAGGCATGCAGATTCGAGGAAGCTGTTCTCAGTAGCTGCAAGTGTTTAAAGATGAAGACTGCAGGTAAGATGCTGCTGCTAATGATGTTCCTTTTGTCTCCTTGCAGGTTCTGCTTCTCCGAGGTTCGAGGGAATAGTTGGACATGGTGAGCGTCACATTGCAAGCTGCAAAGTAACGCAAAGCGTGTTGTCTTGCTTGGGTGTGGTTTAAATAGCCCCAACAAAATAGTCCAGGAAAAGTAGTCCGTAGGCTACCACACCCAAAACACTAGACCGCATAGCTTCGTTCTTAGGATATGTGGATGCCTCCATGTTGGCTGACAAAAAGTCCAAGCACCCACACACTGCAAAGGACGTACCCTCGATTAAATTTCTGACCATAACTGTGACATTGACATCAGCTCCATCAAACCCACCCCTGGGTCAGACCATCTCCTCATACACTTCTTTATCCCATCCGATGCAACCAATACCCAAAAGCCCACTCCAATCCCGCCAGCCTTAGCAAGAAGTGTAAAAAACATCATTAAAGAAAGGATCCTACCCCATCTAGGCAGCCTCACTTCCAACATCCATGTATCCTCAGACCCATCAGTACTGGCAGACATCTTCAAATCGACAATTAGCATTGCTATCGACATCATCGCACCACTGCAAAAGCTAAAAGCTAAAAAGGTGAAACATTCTGACACCTGGTGGTTCTCCTCTGAATTAAAAGAACTCTGCACCCAAAAACGCAAAGCCTTGAACAAATGGCAAAGTACCCCTAACGCAGCCACGCTATCCTCCTGCAAAGCATTTGCCACACAATATAGAAAAGCAATAGTCACAGCTAAATCTGCCTCCTACAATGACAGAATCACTAATGCCTCTTCAGAATCCAAAGAGCAATTCACAATTTTCAGAGAACTCTCCATCCCAGCCACCAGATCATTAGACATCATCAACGATCATAAATGGTGTTACACAATACAAACTGCCCTACTAAACAAAATTGATCTCCTACAAAAGAAAATTCAGGAGCACCACAAGAATCTCACAAAGCACATGAAAAGAACTTGCAATACTGAGCGAGTGTTCACCCCCAGCATCTGTGACCTAACCAGCACTAAGAGACTGATTGACAAAGACCCAATAACCCCTTTCAAATTCAGGGAAATCACAGAACTTGAAGAAATAGACATTGTGAAGAAACGTAAGCCCTCCAATTGAAAAGGAGATGCCTGCCAAGCCAAGCTAGTCAAAGACTGTGCAGAAACACTTGCCCGTTTCTCAAGTCTTTCATTAACGCAGCTTTCAACTCTAACACAGTCCCAGACAGCCTCAAAGAAGCTTGGGTGTACCCCATCTAAAAAAAAAAACACCCTGGACCCTGAAATGGCCAATATCCAATATCTACAGGCCCATCACCACTGTCCCTTTCTTGCTTAAAATACTGGCTAAAGTTGCATACACGTAAATCCAGCAATACTTAGAAGAAAACCACATCTTAGGAAAAAGACAATCAGGTTTCCATCCAGGACACGGAACTGAGTTCGCCCTACTCAATCTGAAAATACAACTTGGCGTCATCATGAACAAAGGCAAGCCAGCACTTCTCCTCCTCCTAGACCTGCCCGCTGCCTTTGACCTTGTTGACCACGATATTCTAGGCATGCACCTAAAAAACGAGGCCCATTTCTCACCAGAGGCAATTGCCTGGGTGGCATCTTTCCTAAACGGTAGGCTCATGAAAATCTTTTCCGACTCTGCATGCACCTCCCCCCTATCATCCATTGCGGTGTCCCACAGGGCTCATGCACTGCCCCCATGTTGTACAATATTTTCACCCTCCCGCTTTTCAATGATCTGGATGCCACGACATAGAGTATATCAATTACGCTGATGACACTCAGGTACTACTCCCTCTAACAGGCAAATGCGAACAAGACTCTGCAGCACTAACCAAGATCTACTCAGCCGTTCAGACATGGATGGGGGCCAATGGTCTCTGCTTAAACGGAGAGAAAACAGAAATCCTCATAGTAGGCTCAACAGACACACTCAACAAGCTCCCACCACAATACAAAATATTTACTGTAGACAACTCCACCATCACCGCCTCAGCAGCGGTAAAGAACCTAGGAGTTTACCTTGAATCATCCTTATGCATGCCACGCCAAGTCAATGCCATAGCCTCGTCCGCCGCACTTATCACCAAAGTGAGAAATGCTGTCAAGCCCTTCCTCTCTACCAAAAACTGCCTATCCATAGCCAGTGCCACAATTGGTACTAAACTAGACTACTGCAATGCACTGTTCCTGGGAACCTCTGCAAAAAACATCAACAAACTTCAAGTTACACAGAACAACACCCTCAGGGCTGCCCTGAGTATTACCAAAAGGGAACACATCTCACAAGCTAGAAAAAATGCACACTGGTTGCCGGTAAACGAACGCATTCTCTTCAAAACACTGTCCATAACACACAGGTGCCTCTCCTCTGATGCCCTACCCTACATATAAAAAAATTCACTTGTAACCTTTCCAACAGACCCATCAGATCTCACCTGACAAACAAGATCTATGTACCAGCTTTCAAGAGAACCAAAGCTGGAGGGTCACTTTTTCAACACCAGGATCCCAAAAACTGGAATGCACTGCCCACAACCCTAAGAAATGAGAAATCCTACAACATATTCTGCAAAATGCTTAAAAACTCACTATTCTGTTAGATCCTAACCAATATATGTAACTACGTGTGTTCAACTGTAACCTCATGAACAGCAGTACTGCCTCCCTGCTCATTTTACACTCTTTGTCTTGTGAAGTTGAATTTTCTGTAATAGCGCCACAATGCCCCTGGGCCGCTGCTGCGTTTTATAAAGGCAAATAAATAAAATAAATAAAGGGCACCCGCGGCACAACTCAGAGTTATCGGTCCATTAACAACGGTACTGGCAAGCATGCCAGTACAGTTGTTACCAGATCGACAACCTCACAATGAGGCCCAATGAGCTGCCAGGACATCTCTATCGACAGCTATGAAGATCTTGGATTTTCCCATACTGTAAGGCAGGAGTGCACACACAAAGTTCTTCTTCCAACTTACTTCTTTTGTTGGTACCATATGTTATTTCCCAGGTGAGTTGTACAGTCCAGGTAATCATTTAGTGCGAAATCATTCTCTTTGGTACTTCTTTTTGGCCTCATTCTTCTCATGTGACCTTCCATAATCATTTCATGAAGTGTGTTAGCATAACTCCTTCTAAGTGCATTCATTATAGGAACACCTATCAGTGCTCCCTGAGTAGGCGAAAGTTCAGAGATTTTCATCCTCTCAACATACCACTTAGGCATCAAAATGTCTCGCAGAATCTCCATGTGTGACTGTCTTTTAGGAATCATCTTTGGGTCATTTATCACAGGACCAGGTGTAATTGCATGCATTAGTTGTATAGGTTCACCTTCTACCAACCCTTTTCCTGCCTGTATTGCCATGCCTGTCTCTTGCATCCAAAAAGAGTCTCTAAGACACTTCTTGCATGTGAATGATTGTTAGTGACACTTATCTCAATTTCAGGCAATTTGCCATCTTTCTTTGGAACAGAAATAATCACATAGGGTCTCGGCTGCCTAGTAGTTGCCATGATTGTACCTTCCTTCTGCTCAGGAAGATTCACAGGAGTCTTAGCTCCATGTACATCAATGTAGTATGATGTGCGTACTGTGAGTGAAAGCAGTATAATTATGAACAAAATGCAAGCATAAATGATACACAGGATATAGACAGGATATTTTACAGCACCGACTTTTCGGACAACGTGGACGTCTCTCTATATCTGACATAATTATGTTATTACTAATACTTCCCATCTTTATTGCCTAAAGAAGGAAAATGTATCTTTAATAAATCAGCATGATGTTCTGCTTCTGGAAGCTGCTATCTTGACTCAGCAACTTATCCTCGATAAGCTGTCTGCTTACTGGATACCAAGAACAAATTCCTCAATGTTTCCCTGGAGCCAGTCTTTAACCAGATGAAATGTGGATGCCTCTCCAGCAAGAAGAAAAACGACTTCAGTAGGTCTAGATAAGTTCAACAACATACACCAGTTCCCAGTCGATTCCTCGAATCTGCCTTAGACCAGACGACATGATGAATTTTCGTTCAGTATAAAACAAAAGTTCTGCCTGACCAGCAACCTCTCGAGCTATCCCTCGACGGAAAGTTTCACTCTAACCTCAAAGTTCTTGCAGAATAAGTGTTTACTTATAGTATGATGCCTCTCAAGATTTCAATTAGCGCTACATTGTTTCTCGGATCCCTTAGGAATGTATGCACATCAGTGTGTCTTCCAACAAGATGCGGGTATTCTTCAATTAGACAATAGAAAACCACACTGACCAGTCTGTGTGCGTCATCTGTGGATAGGGGCATTTGTCCTTTCCCCACTTTACTCTGGTAGCTGCAGAATCTGTTCGATAATTGCTGTGAGTAATCTCCTTACAATGGGACGATTCTTAGGATCTTGCAGAAAAACTTGTACGCTAGTAGTTCTCCCCCCCATTCACAGAATGAAGAGAAAAACTTTAAATATGATACTTGAAACATTGACATTGGGAATCACCATGGGCAAATCCAAACAGGAACTCGGTGAGGAATGAATCAGGGTACTCCACCCTCTTCCAATTATCGAAAATGAACTCAGAATTTGGCATATTTCTCTTCTTATCAAGGCTTAAAACATGTCTCAGTCCAAAGTCAACAAACTCCTGTGGCTTAAAGGACAAAAGATCTTCCCTTAACCCTGAAATGATTGCACAGAGTGTTCGAATCAGCTTCCCTTAACTCTTTCACAAATGACTAAAAGAGTGTCCCGAAATAAGCCATAGCCTGATGAAATCTTTTCTTTTACTCAACAGCCTCTGCATCATTCTTCCTCATCATAGACCTTGTCTGCATTTGCTGAGGTTCTTCCCCGATGCTTGTTTCTGAAGAGGGTAGGGGCAGGGAGGTTTCTCCAGTGTAAACTTTGACGTCGCCTAAACAATTTCAAGTGCGTATGCTTTGCCTTCTGACTGCAGACGGTGTGACGTCTTCCACAATGAAAGGGCGGTTACATTTGGGCTTGTGCCACTTCCTTGAGAAATTGCAGATTAAGACTGCATCTCCGGGGAATAATTTGGGAAGACAAAGTTCTTGAATGCCACTTGTTGAAGCATCTCCTTCTGTGTTCTGTACTGCCCCCACCCTTTTTGCCATAGCTGACCTGAAATGACAGAAATAATTTGAGCTATACACGTAAAATAGTCAAGTAGCTCCATTCCTAATAGTTCTGCTGTTGGCTGAGCAACACTTCTCACTCTGGATGGAGGTGTGAGGGGTGTCCTCATCCGTCTCCCTGTCACTATCTCATGGGGGGTGGGATGGTGGTCCGAACCTGGTTGGTTCCTCAATGCATATAATGCCAGTGGTAGGCAATGCAACCACCCTTTCTTCAAGGTAAGCTTCAACTTGGCTATCCTCTCTTTAAGCAAGCCATTGAGCCGTTCACAGATCCCATTTCCTTGTGGATGATAGGCCGAAGAAAACATCTGCTTTATACCAAGCAGCAAGCTGATCTGTTCAAATATCTGATTTCCAAACTGTGGCCAGTGTCTGACCTCATTACTTTGCATACTCCCCATCTAGGAAACACTTCTCTCACTAAGAATTTGGCTGCACAGGTAGAGTCTGGGTGTATACATGGACCAGCCTCAATCCATCATGAAAAGGGACTAACCACTACAATCATGTATCTATATCCATTACATACTTGCAACATGTCAACATAGTCGATATACAAGTGCTGAAAGGGGCCATTGGGTCTAAGAATAACTCCCCTAATTGTGCACAGTATGTGCCCAGCCGTGAATTTTTGACACACAATGCAGTTCACTACATTGAATTCAACATGCTCTACCAAATTTGGTATGAACCAATCCTCTGCAATAGTTGCAGCAAGGTTCTCTCTTGTTGTGTGTGTAGGATAGTGTACTTGTTCCAGTGCCACCCTTAATAAGGCTATAGGTATCACCGGTTTACCAGTGCTGTCTTGTCACCACAATGTTTCATAGGGGTTTAATGAACACCCTCTTCGCAACCACAAATCATTCTCATCTTGAGGTGCTTCCCCCTGGACCTTTATTAATTGTGTCTTTGACCAATTACTATATGCTTCAGACATGTTCATCATTACAACCCTTTTCTCATTTACATTAGGCATATCAAATGTCATTTTATTTTCTGAACATGCAGCGAGTTTCACTTCATCGTCTGCTGCTTGGTTTCTGCATGAGATAAAGTCTGCCCTTTTAGTATGTGTTGCGCATTTAACAACTGCAATGGCTGTTGGGAGTTGCAGTGCCTTAATAAGCCTGTCCAATAAAGCGGTATGCTGCACTGGTGTGCCATCCTCTCGGAGGTAGCCCCTCCTTTTCCAACCTGCTAACCCTGTGTGCACTGTTGATGTCACATAGGCGGAGTCGCTGTACACTATTACTTCCTGGTCTGCATGATTCCCGAGCGCAACAATCAGTGCCACTAACTCTGCAGCCTGTTCTGAATAATGACACGGTAGTCGATCACTTACCATCTTCTGAAACTCCCCATTGGCCGTGTGCTTTACTATAGAAGCACCTGTGTATCTCTGCCCATCATTCTGATCGATTCTCGAAGAACCGTCAATAAAAACAATTTCTCCTCCTGCTAAAGCATTTTCTTTTACACTAGGGATTTCATCATAGAACTCTTCATAGTTTGCACAGTCATGCACATGCTCATCCTCTGCCAGTGGTTCAGCTACAAACATGGCAGGATTCATTATTCTGCAAAAAAACTATTTTGATCGCTGGATTTGATTTGACTGCCGAATAGGCAGAAGACCTTTGAGAAGTCAACGTGCCATTTGGTTTCTCTAAAATGGCAACAGTGCATGTTCAACAAATAACGTCATAGAGCATCCCATCACTATGCTTGAAGCTTTCTCTATGGTGAAAGTGGCGGCAGACAGCGATTATTTGCATGGAAAATTACCCCTCATTACTGGGTTTAAAATCCCACTGTATAATGCAAGGGACTTGTACCCCAATGTGGTTCTCTTTGTATGGACTGCTGTCATAACAGTGCCGTCCCATGTACAAAAACAAAAAGAATTCCTCAGCATAATTAGGAATCCCTAAAACTGGGGCTGTGCAAATTGCTTTTTTCAACTCATCAAATCCTTCTCCCATTTCCGAAGTCCACACAATTCTTTCCTGTGTTACCTGTGCTTTCTTTAAAGCCTGCAATAAAGGCCTTATATATGAACTGTAGTCAAAGACCCATGCTCTGACATAATTACATAATCCCAGAAACCTCTGCATGTGCTTTATCGTGTATGGCTTTGTGGTTTTCAAAATAGCCTCAGCTCTCTCAGGAGTAACCTTCTTTCTTTCATGTGAAATCAAATGGCCTACGTGCAACACCTCTTGTTGACAATACTGTAACTTCTCTTTGTCAACCTTATATCCTTTGTGAGCAAGTGTAACCGTCAGCTGAACAGAATCGCGTCTGCACTCTTCCTCTGAAGTGCTGCAAACTAAAATGTCATCCACGTATTGCAACACAACACTTTCCAAATCAATATTGCTTAAGACCATCTGGAGGACTCTATTGTACCCCTCAGGTAATCTTGTGCTTTTTAACTTAGTATGTCTGAATGTAAATGACATCAGATCCTGCGAGTCTTTATGCAATGGGATTGAGAAAAACACATTTTTCAAATCAATCACAGTGAAATATTGTGCTTCAATAGGTATATTATGTAAGATTGTAGCCGGATTTGGAACCAGAGAGAACTCGGCCTCTACAATCTGGTTTATCGAGCGTAAATCTGGAATTGGTCTCCACGACCCCCTCTTAGATTTCTTGATAGGGTACACCACAATATTGCATGGTGACTCTGACGTCACTAAGATGCCCTGATCCATCATGGCGGAAATTGTCTTAAAAATACCTTCATATTTCTCTCAAGACATAGGATACTGTCATGCTCGAGGTAAGATTGCTCCTGGTTTCAACATACTCTTTACTTCTCCAACCCCCTTCAACAGGCCTACATCATAGGGGCCTGTGGTCCATAATGAAACTGGCATATCTTCATCAAAATACTCAGGACATTTTTGTGCCAACATAATTTTCTGAAGAGCTTCTCATTTGATTGCTCTCACCCAATAAGTGATGCTCATATCAAATATTACTTTGTCATCAAATGGATGATCTCCACATAGATCCTCATCAGTGATGTCAGTTAATCTGTTACATTCCCCAATAAGAATTACTGCACACCATCGTCTGTCCTCATCATCATTCCCGTCAAGCAAAGCCATTACGCCTTGCACTACGGCTGCTTGTAGCTCTAAGGGAAACACTCGTCCCTCTTCTTCAAGAATAGGTATTTTTGGTCTAAAGAAAAACTCATCAGGTATTCTCATAGTTCTGCCTACTAGGCCTGGTAGCCATGTCAACACAATGAGTACTCCATAATGGAAAACCTCTGGTTCTAGAGGCATTGCTCGCATGGCCATTTGTCCCGCAAAAGCCATAATAAATTTGCTCACGTTTAAATAATGCATTCCTGGTGTTGAACACACTATACCTTCATTAGTAAACAAAATTGTCATGTTTAACTTTGTCATTAAATCTCAACCCAATATATTGACAGGTGTCTGCCTTGAATATAGCAAAGGCACTGACATGTCACACTCTCCTATAGAGACTGGTAATTCTTCAGTAAAAGGAACTCTACTTGTAGGTCCTGTAAAACCAAACCTTCAGTATTCATGTAAGTTCCAGAGATCGAAAATGTCCTTTGTCGTATACATGACCATGTTGAAACCCGTGTCTACTAAAAACTAAAAAAGATTTGCCTCCTATATTGACATCTACCCTCAGTTCCTCGTGAGGATTCAGCATCACGGATAGTACTGAACACATCAGGTCTCCCAGTGAGCTGTCCTATTGCGCGTACAGCCTCATTCCGTTAACTGTAAAAGGATTCCTTCCATTGACAGTGACACCCCCTACTCTAGGAGTCATTAGCTGTCCTGTGCTTGTGCTCTGCTGAATCTGCAAGGGTGAATGCTGTGACTGCCCTTGTGGCGGATTGACTGATACCTGCTGTGTTTACAAGACTTGTTGCACTCTTGGCGCTTGTTGCTTCTGCTTCGTTTGATTCCGAGCAAAGCCGTCTCCACTTTGCTGTGAATACACAGGCAGGTTTGAAGTCCCCCCTCTAAGAAATTGGCAGTTTTACATGAACTCTTGCCTTGTCTACCACATGTCCAACATATAGGAGACCCCCTGATCTGTCCATTCTGCATACTTTGAAACCCACCTTGATTATTCTGGAAGCTTCCGTGATTACTCTGCCAATTCCCTTGATTATTCTGAAAGCCTCCTCCTCGAAATCCTCCCCTTCCTCATGGAGCAAATCCATTATTGCCCTGATCAAACTGCCTTTGGTTGTTCACCTGCGGCACATTCGCAATCTGCTATGAATTTGATCCGTCTACACTAGTCAAGATTTCCTCTTCAATGGCATACTTGGACAACTTCTTCTGTACTAACTTTGCCTCTTCGCTTTTCCTGGCATCATCCTTCTTGCAATTCTTTTACTGTAAGAGTCTGCAATAAAGTGCAATCTTCTGCTGAATTTCCAACCACGGTTTGTCTTCCATACCCACTAACTTCTTGAGCTGCTTCTGTACTGCGTGTGGCAGCCCTTGGCACAATATATGATAGAACACAGGTATAGATTTTCCCCAAGAATTGCATGTCTCCAAGGCCCACTGCTCTTGAAAATTCTGAATGTAAATAAGCGGATCATCCCCGTCTTCCATCTGTTTTATCATTATAGCTCCAATATCAGACGTGTGCGGATAGAGTACTCTAAGCACTTTCCAGTCTTCCGATCTACAGTTGTTGAACGGTGCTCCATCGTGAGCAGCGTTAACTGTAGTAACACCAGCATATCCTGCCCTTGTCCATACGTCATCAGCTCTCTCACCAAGCATGGCGATCAGGAGACCCTTAATGTCTCCTATTGCCAATGTGTTTCCTCCCGTCATTTTCTCTAGCTTATGTATCCACTTCCCAGTGCCAGAAGTTACACCTTAAATTAGCCTTGTCCATCTGGGGTCACGGTATATACTGTGGTCTGGCCCCACCTTTCTCTAGCATGGGAAACTGTGAAGCCCCAAACTCATTCTCATCTCTCATCATTTGTCTGTCCAGCGCAGGGACAATATTCCCACATCGCCTTCTTCCCAGCAGAAATCTTAATCTGCTCACATATGGTGGCGCCTTCCCCCTCTCACCATGGAGTTGCCTTTTAGGTTGGTCTAACTGCATCAATGATTCTGACGACTGAGGTATAGGTGCATCCAAATCTGACCATCTGACTTCCTTATCCATTGAAAAACTCCCCTCAGGGCCACATACATCCCCTCTTTCTTCCCCAAGGAAGGTACCTCTATCTTTGTCTGACATTTCTTGTGTCCAACTTGTGCAACTTTTCTCCTCTTCATCTCTGATCAGAGTCAGTCTATTTAAAGACAACTCCTTCTGCCTCGTACTGCATGAGGCTCCCTCTGTATCGTATAACTGCACACCATTGAGTCGATCAATTTTTCCCTTCACTTTTGATTCTTTTTGGACTTTCATTTCATGGTAGACTTTATCGTTCACTTCCCCAATGCTCCTAGATTCAAATTCATCCTCTAGATTTACTCTAAACTGGCCTGGTTATGACTTGTTTTCTGGGAAGAATTTCTCTATGTCCTCCCATACTACTTCTGTTTCGGGA
Organism: Ambystoma mexicanum; assembly: GCF_040938575.1. NCBI lineage: Eukaryota > Metazoa > Chordata > Amphibia > Caudata > Ambystomatidae > Ambystoma > Ambystoma mexicanum. The sequence goes on from NC_090926.1 coordinate 497,645,732, forward strand.
TTCCTTATCTCTTGTTCCAGGCAATCAAGATTGCATGCTCTCTCTCTGTCTGTTCTGTCATCGTCATCGTCAAATTCTCTTTGCTTCCTTGCTTCCTCTCTTCTTTTTTCTTCACATCCCTTCTCTCGTTTTCTATGCATATTTCCTCATCCTTTCATCTTTGTATTCTCTCATCCCTTAACTTCTGTTCCTCCTCTTCTATTCTTTTATTGTTCTGGCCTTTCCCGCTCATCAATTGCTCTTTGATTATTATCACGTTTTCTTTGCTCTTCTGCTCTTTCTTGCTTTCTCAATTGTTCCTCTTGATATAATTGCTCTAGTCTTTGTCTATACTTCCTTTTTGCTCCTTTGTCTTTCAATCGTTCTTATCATTCTTTATCCTTTATGTCTTGCTCATCTTGATCTTCCATTTGCCTTACATCCTCGATGCCTTTACCATCGAGTTTAAGCAAAATCTGAACACCCATCCATTTGTTCTGTAGAAGTGCTAACTCAACAGCCGTATCTCTTTCTCCCTTCCATCTCTTTATTTCTCTTGCTATATCTAGCGATATGCTTGCTTGGTCACTTCTCTCTTTATCGTGTCTCTCCTTGTCCCTCGGGATCTTAGAGTTTACATCTCTCTCAGTATTTTTCTCTGGACCCTCGTCACTGCTTTGTGTAGGCGACTCATATGCCGGTTTGCTATACCCTGTCGCCGCCTTAAGCTCCCTCAATGGGTATAACCCATCATCTTTCTTCCTTTCGTCTTCTATTTCAGCCTGGTGGGGGGAGCACAGGGCTCCTCACCCCCCTCTTTGCATACATTAAGTATACAATCTACAGGAGGAGGCTCATCTCGCTCCCCTTGGTACATCTTCCAAAGCTCTAAGCTAGCTAGTTGCTTGTCTAGCTTTTTTACTGTATATGGTAAATATGTCATCATTTTCTGCAGGACTACCTTCGACAGTGACCCTCCTTGTGGCCACATCATAAACATTTTGTCTGCGGTTCCTTTAACCCATTCTGGACTGTACTGTCTAAGCTTAGGTGCACGTTTCGGCAATTGCTTGCAGAGGTGCACAAGTGCAGTAATATCCTCCATGCCCAACTCGTTTTACTCTTAACCTGTTTGACAATTGCTTGCTTTAATCACAGATTTAAAAAGTATGTTTCAGAAAAACAACATCATATGAGTGTGCACCAATCATCGCAGGATCCAATCTCTTTAATAACTCTTTTTGCTTTAATCTTTCTAAAAAACAACCACCAAGTTCAATTTAAAACAACCAATTTGTTTTTTCCACTTATGACATCATCATTTTCATAATCACATAAAACAAACAGCCAAACTCGACTGAACCCATATATTCTTCTCTAGAGTCTTTTCTAAGATCTGTCTTGCCCTCTAAAATACTCCATACGGAGTGTAAATTAACCTCTTTAGATACGCCTTTAATCAAATCCGTCTACTACATCATCCGCTACGGAACTCTAGGTTCAAATTTCTTCTGATACGTTCTTTAAAATGCAGGCCAGGGTGTACTCTATTTATCGTAGCCTCTCTCATGATACTTATTTTGCTTGGCCACACTTAAGTCAATATCTACTCACTATTTACATATAACACCCTTATTCTCATTCTACGTTATATCTTACCTCCCTTCGTTACTCACTTTTTTCTTCACTCATCACCCATATGTTTTGCCAACTCTCTCAGTTTTTACTCACCACTCGCATTTTCATCTTCTGACTCGCGGCATCGTACGCTTCTTTTACCCCCTCTTCAACCTTTCGTTCGATCAGCTTCTTGTAGAATGTGGGAGGGGATTCTGTCTGAAACCAGGGGATCCTTGACACCACGCTTGCAAGCTTTTTCAAATTACATTAACCACTATCTACGAGGAGCTTCACGTGTGATATTGCCGGGACTCTAAAGTTTACTTTTGTCTGAACCATCCTCTCTGCTATCAAGTGAACTGGAAACCCCAGCCCTTTAAGATGAGTAGCAATTACCCTGGAGATGGACTGGCATGTAGATTTGAATTCATACATCAATAATCAAAACGACTCAGGTAGTTGGCAAAAGGAAGACTGTTTAATATCAATTATCTAAAACAGGGAGCATAATGAACATCAACGAATTTGATCAATCCTCTTACTCAATGCATTCTAGTAAAAACTGAGATCTTATACACAAAACTCGTCATCAATGACGTTGACCTGCGTCACTAGCAACGTCATCCTATGTGTGGCAACCTACAAAAACCTATGAGTATAGTGATTGGCTCTGAGTGAACATCTAAGTATGCAATCGATACTAGTCTAAAAAGTGTGAATATGTGATTGTTTACTTTACATCAGGTGGGGCAACTAAGCCCTCCCCTAAAAATTACCACCATGAACGTCACTAAATATGCAATGTCCCATTGGTTTACACAACTATAGGACCACTAATTATGTGGTCCGCTACAATTGGTTGGCACTCTAACCTTTGTCAGTACTTTTCCATCTACATCTAGCAGCATTCAGGCTGGCCATCCCGGTGCTGGTGAGCTCACTTAAACCATTGCTTCCCACCAATTAGCATATCAATCCATCATCACCTAAATGGTCTACTGTCAATTAGACTTTGAAGCTCAGCATTGGGAGTGTTCTTAACTCTGAGAAATTCAGGGAGTGAAGGCACGCTCTTCCCTCATGCGTAGGTGGGGCCATCTTGTTCGTCCAACTTCATCCTTCCATGTGACTATAGACCACGGGGTGGAACTTTTAGTGTATTTTAATACTATTTTTTTTAATATACCTCTGGCTTCTTCCTTGTCTGTTTCATGCCTTCTGAACAGGAGTTCTGTTCTTTCACATGATTTGTATCCAAATCAGATTACTCCAGTTTGATAAGACCTTGGCTTCTTTTGCTCGTCCAGCCTTGTCTGCTGAAATTCACCTTCTAATTCAATTTTCTTTTTCACTGTAACACTCTGAAAATGAGGCTTTCTCTGCCTTTTTGCTTAAGTCTAGCACTGCTATAATGCGTAGTGGAAACATCCATCCTCTACTTCTCCATATATATATATATAAATATATATATATATATATATATTGGCGCTTGCCTGAATCTATTCACTATAAAGCCAGCCTTAAGATTACTTCGCCTGCTTATGTTTCTTTTGCATCTGTACACGTGTAGCATAACTTAATCTGTTCTGTGGCATAAGCTTCTTCATCTTGATCCCAGGATGTCACTTATCCTTGATACTTTCTTGATACCTTATGGAATATCTACATTCGCTGGGCTCTGCATCTCTTCTCGGTACATCAGTTCAGCTCTGTGTAATGTCACCTTTTGTCTTGACCCTTCATTTGCTCTGCTTCTTCAGGAATCTTATTTAAACAACCATCATATTTCCTTGTATGCAGGTATGGTTTCCTCAATGGGAATCTTGCCTCTAGGATTCCTTTTTGCCTTTGTCGTGTCAACTGCTCTGTGTATGTCACCTACTCTGGTTTCCAAAATACAGGCATTAGGGGTGGAACGGCTGAGGTGGGGGTACTTGGCTCCTCCTCTACATGCCCTCTGAAAAAAAGTTATGGTGTCCACCCATATGTGTCCTTTACTGGTGCCCTGCAACCACAATCAGTGGGAAGAAAAACACCAGTGTCCTTGATTGCAAACTCTCTTGCCACATTGGGGGCAAATACTCATGACTTACTTGTCCTCTCATCATTTACCCTCCTCACCCCTTGTCTGTCTTTCAACAATACTCTTTTAACTTTTTAACGCTAACTTCAAAAGTACACATACCATAGGGTCACTCAAATATATAAATCCTTATAGAACTATGTTAGGCAAAAGTGTACAATTGTGGCATATTCCCCCCATCTTTACTGTGATGAGACTACAAATAACAGAAAGCAATTCAGCAAAAGCCAACACAAATTAACACTGAGTGCAAAACGTTCAAGGACTGACAGTAGCATGGTTTAAAAAAAGAATGCAGATGTCATGTGTTATGAGATATTCAAAACTTTGAGAAATGTTTTTAGACAATGCGCAGTGAGATTACATTATTTGCCATGGAGCACACACTTTGGTTAAGCAGCGTTCTCCAAGCGCTACACTCCTTTTCATTGCCACCATTTTGGCGCAGGCCGATTTGGCATGGGCATTCCACTACAATGCCAATTTCGGCATGCCATTTTTGGTGTGAAAGTCATTCCGGGACTGTTATTTTGGCATAAGGGATGTTTGGACGTGGCTGAAATTGCAGCCATGTCTAAATTCCCTCATGCTAAATAAGATCACAGGACTGCACTGCAACAAACCTCGCC